>NC_072793.1:174428180-175053180 GCF_028583425.1 Eublepharis macularius
TCCCCTCTCATTCATACCTGTGGGATTTTGTAGATGCTCAATATGCTGGAAATGTCACCAGAGATGTCAGAGGTCGCCCCTTCAAGAACAGCCAGTGGGTTACTCTGACCTCCACAGTTGTAGTTGGGAACATTCTTCCATTCCGGAGAAGTCAGGTCTACCAGGGCATCGTAAGTTAGTCTTTCACTGGACACAGTCTCATAGATGTCGTAGCCCAGAGTGATGTTGGGCAACAGCCTGGGATTCCGATTGATCTCCTGAATGCTAAACACGAAGGACAGGATATGCCAGAACTTGGTTTCTGCGGTCCTGCGAAAAAATTAAATGTGTCATATTATCCCTACAGCACTACATGAAAACAACTTCTGAAACTTCTCCTTTAAAACCAAGGGTCTTTCCAGACCCTGGGGTTTATTTTTATGCTCTCAAGTGCATGTTTGTAGGGAACCAACCTTGCTGGATGTAGCTAGCGCTTGCTAATAAGACTTTCCTAACAAAGCCTGTGAAGGTTGCTCTTATGCCCATATAAACATTACTGCTGTGAGGTGGGGACATTAGATGTTTGTAAAATTATAATGTGGACACAAAGACCATTTTTCCCTTTCAGAAAATATATTACAATATTCTCATGGGTACAGGACCCCTTTGTCTCAACCCAGCTGAAGGGAAGAGTCACAAGCTGCCCTGTAGGCCAGTATCACACAGCTTACAATACCGGCAAGGAGAGAAAGCCTCACGCTTGCCTAGGTAGACTGTCAGTCCCTTTGACTATCCCAGGCAAAGGAGTGGGCAAACCTGTTAGGGAATTAACAAAACAGAGATCTGCTCAAATACTAGATGGGGGATACACTTGTGGGCAGTAGTATATGTGGAAGGGATCTTGGGGTAAGAGTGGACTGTAAACTAAATATGAGCAGTCAGTGTGATGCAGTGGCAAAAAAGGCTAATTCAATCTTGGGTTGTATCAAAGGGGCCATAGCGACGAAATCGCAGGAGGTCATAGCCCCTCTCTATACTGCCTTGGTCAGGCCGCACCTGGAGTATTGTGTGCAGTTCTGGAGGCCTCACTTCAAAAAGAATGTGGACAAAATCGAGAGGGTGCAGAGGAGAACAACGAGGATGATCAGGGGTCTGGAGACTGAGCTGTACGAGTAAAGGCTGAGGGCCTTGGGAATGTTTAGTTTGGAGAAGAGGAGGTTGAGGGGGTACATGATTGCTCTCTTTAAGTATTTGAAAGGCTGTCATTTGGAGGAGGGCAAGGCCAGTTGGCAGCAGAGGGTAGGACCTGAAGCAATGGGCTTAAATTACACGCACAAAGGTACCGGCTGGATATTAGGAAAAACTTTTTCACAGTCAGAGTAGCTCAAAAGTCGAATCAGCTGCCTAGGGAGGTGGTGAGCTCCCCCTCACCGGCAGTTTTCAAGAAAAGGCTGGATGAATATTTGTCAGAGATGCTTTAGGCTGATCCTGCACTGGGCAGGGGGTTGGACTAGATGGTCTGTATGGCTCCTTCCAACTCTATGATTCTATGATCCCATGAAGAGTGGTTTGCAAATAAAGTTCACAAGACAAAGTATTATTATGGTAGGAATTTTCCTAGCAAGAGGCTTATGTAGACAGAAAGCCTCTGAACCAAAGTTTCAAGAAAGATGGCTTCTGTATAAGTTAGAATACAGCATATGTCTTCACAAACATCCACATACCCAATGAAGTTGATGGACAATAGGGGGTACAGGACCGGCAAAAGGATACTTCTTGACTCAAGGATTAACTGTATTGTAGAACTCACTGCAAGTGGATACGGTGTTGGCCATAAGCACAGATGACAACTAGTGAAGGGACCTCTGGAGACCCCATAGGTATTTTTGAGCTGAAAAGTCTCTAAACCAATATATGAACAAGTGAATTTTTTTGGATTCCCACTCTTTTAATCTATGGTTCTTAAAAAATCTGCCCATAATAGGCTTATACTATGAACATTCATAATTTGTAATCCTGATTTTTGTTATAGGCACCCTAATCATCCAACTCTTATTAACAATGTCTTATTTTGATCAGAATTTCTTCATTCCCATCTACATGAATGACATTAATTAGACCAGGCATTTGAAGCCAGAAGTCGATGTTGGTGGATGCCTAGAATATCATCAGTTGCTTTACCCTTTCCTTGGTTTTGGGCACTTGATGGGAAAACTGTCTATCCTTTTAATGTATTGATTTAAAGGATTTCTATTCTACTTTTCCGCCCCCAAAAGTGAAAAGCTATGGAAAGTCTTAAAAGAAGTGGAGGCGGGGGGTGCCACAACCTCTGATTGTTTTGATGCACAATCTGTACTCTGTACATACAGTCAGGACAGAAAATGGGGGAATAGAATGGTTTCCAATTGGCAAGGGTGTCAGACAAGGATGCATATTATCTCCCTACCCGTTCAACCTCTAGGCAGAGTATATCATCAGGAAAGCTGGATTAGATCTAGAAGAAGGTGGAGTGAAAATTGGTGGGAGGAAGATTAACAATTTGAGATATGCAGATGACACAACATTACTGGCAGAAAATAGTGAAGACTTGAAACGACTACTGATGAAGGTTAAAGGAGAAAGCACCAAAGCAGGATTAGAGCTGAACATCAAAAAGACAGAAGTAACTGAGACAAAAGACTACTGAGGAATTACTGGGAGTATGCCAAATGAAAAAAGGTTTCTCCTACTGGTGGAAGACAATAACAGAGAGAGGCAGGCAAATCTCTTAGGAGAAGGAGTACTAAAGTTTCTGCCATAAACTTTCTGAACAATAGCTTGACTCTGTCTACAGTCTAGCAATCTCTTCATACCCAATTAGTTCTCAGAGAGCTGTGATGCTTGGCATATACAGAAGGGAAATTGCATGCAGCCCAAATGCACAGCCTCTCCCATTTTTTGCTGAAAGCTTTTCTCTGCTTATGCTACACTGTATTTGTTGATGTGGCAATAGACTTCTCCACCCACCGTACTAAAAGTTTTACATTGCCTACTCTGTGTTATTCATTTGTTCTGCAATGATACCTCCCACGGTGTCTTCCAAAGCCAATGTGTTAGTAAATGGAACAGTGTGATTAATTTCATTAACAGGATTGGTTACACTTGCTATAGTACCTGCAGCTCAAACACATTGGACAATCTCAATAAAGAGCCAGTTTGGTGTAATGGTTAAGAGCGCAGGACTCTAATCTGGAGAACTGGGTTTGAGTCCCCACTCCTCCACTTGAAGCCAGCTGGGTGACCTTGGGTCAGTCACAGCTTCCAGGAGCTCTCTCAGCCCAACCCACCTCACAGGGGATTATTGTTGTGGGGATAATACTAACATACTTTGTAAACCGCTCTGAGTGGGTGTACTGTTAAGTCATCCTGAAGAGCGGTATATAAATTGAATGTTGTTGTTCTTGTTATTATTATAAAGCAGTGATGCAGGGGCTAGAAAGGCAGTTCCCTGGCATTTTGTGTTTACAAGACAAAATACACTTGAACTACCCGTGCAATTCAAGTGTATTTTGTCTCGTGTGATAAGACCAGGACAGGCAGGGTAGTGATTTACCAGAAACAAACATCAGAAAATAGGGACAATTTCCAGAAATTTGGAAGAACTGGAGCATATGCAACCATAATCTATCACCACCACATAATTTCTTACGGTATTAGGACGACAAAGGGAGGCTTGTAGAAAGACTCTCGTATAAACATAGCTTGGGTTGTCGAGAGGATCCCGCTGATGATGTGGTCTCCTGGGCTGTAATAATTCAATTCGTGAGTGTCAAAGAAGGTTGTGTGCATGAAATACAGTGGGCATTTTGCCTTTAGCATCCCACAGGCTGTATGGGGCAGCAGCAGCAGCAGAACCAGCACCAGCAGCAACAACGGTACCATCCTGGCTCTGCCTGCCACCAGTCTCTCCCTCTTGGCTCCTCTCGGCTATATGTGTAGATAATTATTAGAAGCCAGGAAAGCCTCCTCTGCAAGACCAAGGTTTTACTGACTTGACTAAAACACCCATGGCTGCAGATCTTAAGGGGACGATGTTGAGCCACGCTCCAGCATAGTGTCCCCCTCCCCAAATAGCGACAGTCTTTAGGAAATATTTATATGTCACACCAGTTTTTTCAGGCATGTTTGCAGGGAGTTACATCACATTGCTCTTGATTCTGATGTTGGTTTCAAAGGCGATTGTTGGAGAAATCCCTTGAGGTTTAGCCAGAAGAAGAATAAATCACCATGATTTTGATAATTGTAAAGGGATTGGGGGAATCAGCTGCTTGGAAACATTCTGTACAGCTCCATGGGCAGGTGCACAGCCAGAGAAAACAGGATAGCAACAATAGTTCACCAGGGCAACCTGAAGTTTTGACAAGGGGCACTGAGGAAGGCACACTGAGCCAGCCTGAGTTTTACAGAACAAAGAACTTGAGAGGCATCAGGCTCAGGCTTTTAAATGATACATAATATTAATGATTTGAAAACACAAATGGTTCACTCCTCAACATTATGAACATTTGAGCCAGATAGTGCATCAGTTGAAACCACTGCTAACACCACACAATCTACTTCCCTTTACCCCTCTCAGTTTTGTACTCCAGTGGCACATCTCGGAGATATGCTGGCATCTCTCAGAGATATATCGGTGTAGCACTTAGTCGCGTTGGTATGCACTTTCACACATGAACCCCTCAGAATTGCTCTGTTAATCTTTTACATGTCAGGTTCTCAGTATTTAACCTTTTACGTGTATGCCATTAAAGGCACTTGATTGATTGATTGAACCTTTTACTTGTGTTAAATTAAAAAGAAAAATATAAATATGCAGAAGTTACGTTTAGTTTTTTATTTTGTTCTAACCAACACACATGCACTGTATTAAACAGAGGACAGAATTATCAGCTCTGCACATAATTCTAGCTTTAGTTTTGTACTTGTCACTTCATCATACTACTCTGTATTATAGTAGATTGATAGCAGTGGCCTCATATCACCTGTGGAGGCCAGCCAAGTTTTTGAGTTTGAATTCCAGTCCTGGCCTCTTCCTAGACCTGTTATCTGGCATACATGACTATAGACATCTATCTAATAAAATGATTCAATAAAAAGCCTAAATTTTGCTCTAAAATACTTTTTTAAAGAAACAAGCAAAATAAATCTAGGTACTTCCACAGTTAGTAGACCTGCTGGAACTGTTAAAACATACACATGGAACCCTCTGTAGTCAATCCAAGAAACAGAGCTGGATCCAGGACTAGGTTTATCAAGGGGATCTTTGCTGCCTTCAAACACTCATGAAAGATTTTCACCACCTCCTTGGAATTTGAAAGTTTTGATTATTAATTCAACTATTTCTAGGCTACTATTCTCCAATGAAGAACTCAAAGTAGCTCACGGATTAAAGGAGCTGTGTGTTACCAGCTTCCTAAATCATGCCGTGCACATACCTGGTTGAGTGTGTTTTGGCCATCTTACTAGACCAGGATCTGGAAAACCCCAGTTCAAATTCCTTCTCTGCCATGGAAGTTTGCTGGGTGACCATTGGCCAGTCATACACATTCAGCCTAAGATACTTGACAGGGTTGTTGTGAGGGTAAAATGGAAAAGGGGCGAACTGTTGCAAATTTCTTTAGGTCCCCATTAAGGAGAAAAGTGGGAGTATAAATTAGGGGATTGGGGACATCAGGTGGTATGGTGAGAAAATTCCATCTTATGTTTCCTTTGAGATCACCATTGTTTTAGTTCATGACTAAACAAAATTGCCACAGAGCTTAGCAATACAGTGAAGTCAAGGTAGAAAATTATGGGAATGTAGCTTTTTTCAGTAAGGGTTCTTATAATTCCTTTTCATTGCAGTGTAAGAATTTCACCAAGTAGAATGTTCATGGGCAAGCTCTCTGCCAAGGTCTATAAAGGCTAAGATCCAGCATCTTGAGTGTCCTTTTCTTCAGTCCTGGCCAAGGCGCTGTCTATAGAGAAGGGGACTCTAACCTGATGGCCGTCTTTCAGAACTGGGGTGTGTATCAAACCAGGCAAGTCTTAGATACTATTTCCTGTCTCCTTGTGAGTGTTCTTGGTACACCACAGGTACAAATGGACACAAACACTGAAAGATGCCTTAATCGTAACTTTTTATTCCTTGTTCTAAAAAGAAAATGATTGTGCAATACATCTCACTAATACGTTCCCAGAAATTCAGCCAAAGGAGGCTTCAGGATCTTATCAGGTAAGTTTGGCTAGTAGTGATCCACCTCTTTTAAAGGGTTTTCCATTATTCCCCAGAGAAACTATTCTGCTGTCTTTTACAGGTGTAACTCCCTAGGGGCTTGCCACCAGCCGAGTTCTTCTTCTAGCTTAGATTCTGACTCTGTGGTAGCTTTTTCATGATCTATTCCAAAGTCATTTTTTCTAGTGGCTCTGGGCTTTTGTTCCCTCTGAATCCCTAGGCCCACTATCATTCTGGCCGAAACCCTGTCCTTTCTCCCTTGTCCTCTTGTAGCATGGAAGGCTCAGCTTCATCTCCTCCTGCCACACCATATTCCTGTCTCCTCCCCTCTGGCACACCACCTCCGTCATTGCCCTGATAGCTGCCTGCTTCTACCCAACTGTTTTCACTTCTGAGGGAATGGGGTTACTTTGGAGGCCATGCCCCAGCTCTTCTGGATCTGATGTCTAGGGGTGTGCAAGGCCTGTCTGTTTCAATAAACCTGATTCGGTTTTAATGTCAACAAGAGCGGAGTGCTATGGTGAGTTTTGTTCCCATCTTTTTCTTCCTGCAGCCAACTTCCCCCATGTGAGGGTTTGTCTTGCACCCAATATCTTGGCACTCCTGGTGTCTCCTCCTAAGATAAGGTAGATCTGTGCCTCTCGGGGATCTTGCTGAAGGGAGTCTTTCCATGCCCTTAGGCTCTCCCCTTACACTCCCCACCCATTAAGGGCAATCACAAAAGCCCAGGGGCATACCAATGAGAAAAAAAATCAGCATCTGTTTCATGTTGATTGGCAGGACAGTGCTGAACAGTAAACCAGTAGGGTTGTAAGGCTAACATCCGGTATTGTACAGAGTCATTCTACTTTTCTGTATCTTTCAGTCAGGGAAGAACAGCATGATCTGTGATTAAAACAGATGGATAGCAAAAGATAATAATAAAAGGAGGTTGCCGCACATTTGATAGCCAACATTTTCTTTTCAAGAGTGAAGTATGCTTGCTCCCATTGAAAAACTTTCCTGCTGATAAATAAAATTGGATATTCTCCCTCTTCATGTCCTTGTGCTAACACCTAAGCCTAATTGTGAAGCATTCATATAGAACTTGAAAGGTTTGAGAAAGTACAGACCCTGTAAAAAAGGAGGTTGTGAAAGGACACAGCATAACTAATTGAATGCTGCTTAAAATTGGGGTGCCCAAGGAAGAGGTTCTTTTATTCCTTTCCGCATAAGATCTGACAAGGGTGCTGTGATGGACACATACATTGGCAAACTTTGACTGAGATATACATCAGCTCTTAACTGTTGTATCTAATACTTTGTAGCAGGATCAGGAAGCTCTTGAAGGACTGCTACTTTCTCCAAAAGGGAAGTAATACCCTTTGTTCCACAATGTGTCCCAGATAATGGACATGTGAGTTATCTATCACACATTTCTTTGGATATAGGAGTAAGCTACCTTTCTGAATGTCTTCAAAGATAGCCTATAAATCACTAAAGGTAGAAGCAGCATCAGTATAAGCTGCTGAGTAGCCTTGACTGGACTTAACAGTTTGTTCACCATTCATTGAAAAGTTGCAGTGGCGTCATTGAGTCCAAACAGCATTGTAACAAATTTGTCTCCAGTGTATAGTGAAGACCATCTTCTCACATTCTTGTGCCATTTAGCCTTGCCAATAGCCTTTTATCATGTCAAGTGTTGTTAAAAATTACACTTCATTTAGAGCTGTAAGAGTTATGGGAGCCTGGGAATAGAATAAACATTGAAGTGAGAGATATTATTAACCATTCGGAAATTTAACCATATACATAAGCATCCATCTTGCTTTGGAACCAGAACAATAAAAATTCTCTAAGGGTTCCTGGATACTTATATAATGCCAGTGGTAAGCATCTCCTGGTCTTGTATGGATTTCTGGAGCTGATTTTGTATCAAAATAAACTTTGGTCTATATGGATTCCTAAGCCTTCCAAGGTAAGGGGAACAGGGGTGCTCTAACAAGATGTCCTGGCTGTGTTTCAATAGCCTGTGCATTAAGAAAAATCTAAACAGGTACTGCGGAAAAAATGTGAGCATAGTCCTCTAAGAGGAGCTGCAATTAAAGTATTGGGCTCTTGTGAGGCCTTCCTATGGCACCTCCAGCAGATCTTTCATTTTATGCAGCCATAAGGAAACCTCTTCATTTCCCTGTAATTCCTCCATGGGCATAAATAGAACTGGCCTCTCTTCCCAGTTTTTAGAACAAATTCACATGTAGCCACTTCGTGCTTGAATTGATATGACCCACCAATACTTCATGCACAGTGTTCTTTTATTCCTTTCCGCGTAAGATCTTTTCCCACAGTGGGAAAAGATCCTCTCCAAGGGTCATTGCTGGAAAATCCCAATGTATGGCTCCAACCAAGACAAGATCTCCCAGCAAAGTGTGTCAGGTCTGTGCTTTATGACCATACTGATGTTTTTTACAATATTGAGCCTCTTGTAGATATATCTGGTGCTATAGCCTTGTTTTTGTGGGGTGATGTACCATCTGGTCAGGAGCTTGATAGACTGAGTCCTAACTGACTGGCTCTTTCAGCGGCAATAGGTGCCAAGCCTTCTGGAAGACCCATGAAGGCCTGTTCTGGGTGCTGTGGTCCTTTATCTTCATCATTAGTATTCTCAGAGTCTGTGGTGCCCTTCAGGGCTGACTCTCAAAGAGCCACTTTCAATTGTGATACCCTTGCATAGTGCACTTTGAGCATAAACTGTTCACAGGCCACGCTCCTCAAGACGTCATGGCCCTCGTCCAGACATATCAAGCACTTGTTGTGCCCATCTGATTTGGCCATCTTGGCTCCACATTGTGAATATTTCTTGAATAGTGCCTTGGAAGCCCTGGATCCAAAGGCCTGAACTCTCATTGAAAAGCAGTGACCAAGAAGCAGAGCAAAGACATGTCCTTCTTCAGCACCAGCTAAAGAAGAACGGAGGGAGGAAGCTGCTAGCCCTGCCTTTTATAGCCGCACCAAGAGAAAAGTGTGCAAGCATCTCAGACCTTTAGGAGCTTTAAAAAGTCCGTGGCTGGCCTGCACACCTGCAGTTTCCATGTGGGACTACACAGAAGATACATCAATGAAAAAATGTTCCCTTCAGTTTTAACCATCATTAAGTTCATTTGTTGGCCTTCTGGCTGTAGCTACTTCTGAGTTAATTTCTCAAGGGTACAAACTGTTTCGAATAGAGTTTCTCTTTTTGCAGGTACGTAGGTGCTGCAGCATTGTGGGTTAAGTCTCAGTGTTCCTATAAAATCTGTGGAACATGGCTGCTTTAACCTTTTGGTAGTCTGAAATGTCTGCTACTCTTAGTGACTGTTGGGTAGCAATGGCTGGTCCAATAAGAACCAACTAAATATCAGAGAATCCACACATGGGAGAAACTCTGTACATGCTCACTGTGTGGGAAGAGCTTCAAGACTTGCTCATCCCTAAATCTTCATTCAAGAAGCTCATAGAGGAGAGAAATCATATAACAGGAATGTAGAAGTATATGATGCTAAGAAAGGTGGAAAGAATAAGGAAACAGGAACACCCCCCAGCCCTCAAAGATGGCTAGACTCAATTAAGGAAGCCACAGTTCGCAAGATCTGAGTGAGTCTGTTAATGTTTGGGAGGTTGTTAACTCATAGGGTTGCCATATGTCAGATGCGACTTGATGGCACATAATGCACACACACAGTATACTGGTATCAGTTGTTTGCTTGTTGGGGTTTAAAAAGAGTTACATTCACAGTGTTCATGAAAAATCTGACATTTGTCAGAGTTTTAATTTAGATTTGGTAAATTCACCTCTTGAATACAGTTACTTTTTGTGATGATGCTCATCTTGGGCTGTCGGCTAGTTAAAGCTTGTAGGACGTTGGAAGAGAATAGGCATTGGACAGGAGGAGAGAGCCTGAAGGGAAGAAAGGACAGCATGTTTTGTCTGTTGCAGTGCAGAGGATAAATATTGAAGAAGCAGAGCCATTCAGGTCATCAGAAATATCATATGATCACTGAACCTTGATGGCCATAGGGTAGGCAACAAAATACTGGCAATGTCTGACAATCTCAGTTTCCATCTACACAAGTCAAATGAAATCAAATTTCAGCATGCAAACTCATGCATGTTGCTGCCTGCTGAAATCTCTGATGTGAAAGGAACATTTGGAAGGGGGGAATGGAAGGTCTGGAAATTGCATGGAGGCCCTTACTGCCTGGTTATTTGCTCCTTCCTCTGGGATGTTAAATTAGGGATCATATAGGACAGCCAGTAACCAAACATAACTTCTCTGGACCCAGATTAAGCTCATTCTCCCCTTTCCACCTGATTCTATCTTGTTCATACAACCTCATCCATCATAAATGAAGCTCGTTTCTGCAACAGACTAGACCTATAAGGCATCTCAAAGTTACTTTATTAAAAGATGTGCGCAGGACATATGACATACAAAACTACAGCCGGCACATGTTAATTGCACACAAAACCCCCCAATACAAATACATTCTGGATGATTCCAGATAAATCTCAACTGTGATTTCAGTACATTCACATTCCTGGCTCTTTTCTTTTGTGATGAGTGGAAAAGAAAAAGCAGTTTGTCAGAACTCAAAACAATGTTTATTACATGCAGCCAAATGACATCACAACCATGCAAACAATCAATTTGTCATAGTAGCAGTTCGTGGTTTCAGTCTCAAGTACATTGGTTTCATAACTGCCATGTTGCTGGACATGACAGAGACAAAATAATTTTTATGTGCTGCAGCTCAGGTTCCATCCTCAATTTTTGTCATTAGATGCTCCTTGGTATTCAGATCAGGCCTCAAGATGATAATGTAGCATTTGGGGATGAAGATGCAGCCCAGCAAGCCAGCACTGGAGGCCAAGATGGAGAAGACCTGCACGGCCACCACGTATTTCCCCTTCGTGCTCAGGTAGGTGGGCACAAAGGACACCCAGACACTGCAAAAGACCAGCATGCTGAAGGTGATCAGCTTGGCTTCATTGAATGCCCCTGGCAGCTTCCGAGCCAGGAAAGCCACCATGAAAGAGATGGCAGCCAGGAAGCCCATGTAGCCCAAGGCACCATAAAACATGGTGACAGACCCTTCATTGCATTGTAGGACAATATGTGCAGGCTGGGAGTGCATGTCAGACTCAGGGAAGGGAGGAAAGATTCCTAGCCAGAGAGCACACAGGCCAACCTGGACAACAGAACAAGAAATGACAATGGAGTTGGCCAGACTCTTCCCCAGCCATTTCCTCATTGTGTTTCCTGGCTTGGTGGCCATGAAGGCCACCACTACAGTGACGGTTTTGGCCAACACAGAAGAGACGGCAACTGAGAAGATGATACAGAAGGTGGTTTGTCGGAGAAGGCATGTCACCTTCCTTGGCTGGCCGATGAACAGAAAGGAGGACAGAAAGGAAAGCAGGAGGGAAACCAGGAGTATGTAGGTGAGGTCCTGGTTGTTGGCTCTGACAATCGGTGTATCCTGGTACTTAATGAAGATTCCTAGCACAAAACTTGTAGTTATGGACAAGAGCAGAACAAAGAAAACTAGGCTGATTCCTAATGGTTCTCCATAAGACAAGAAAGTTATCACCTTGGGTACACATTGAGTCTGGTCCTTGTTTGGATACTGATCATCTGGACACTTGTTGCAGTGGTCTGTATCTGGAAGGGAGAAGAGTGACTGCAGTCTCGCTAGAACCTACCTTTTCCCCAGAATAGCCTGTTTTATTGCCTTTTATGAAGCATATGCAAGTCCTAATTCCAAACATCATAGAAGAATCAAAGTAGAATGGGAATCGGGAAGTGGCAGTATGTAGTGAGAGAACTTAGTGCTAGATGGCATGCTGTGTATTGCAGAAAATGCCAGGATTAATCCTTGGCATAATTACTGCTACATTCAAGATCCAGGAAAGACATCTGTCTGAAGTGTTGGAACCATGGCCCGACTCAGTATAAGGCAGTTATCGTGTCCTTAAAGACATTCCAGAAAGGAAGGGAATGCTTCCAGTTCATGCTGAATGTTACCTTGCTGCTGTCCCTTTTTTAAAAATATGTTTGATATCTTACAGCATAATGGCATTTTTTAGAAGTGGTGCAAAAAGTTTTTCAAGATAAATCACAAATGAAATAAATGTTAAGTTGGAGGTTGTCCTAGGGCTGAAATTTCCTCACTTTCTGCCCTGAACAAACCATCGCCTCACTGTCCAGCCTGCTATGAAACAAAAGTATGGCAGAAGAGTCTGGAAGAGATTGTACTGCAAACATTCCTCCTGGCCCTGGTCAAGACAGCTGAGAGTCACTTCCTGTTTCCTCCATTAACTCAAGGCCAAAAGTAGAAGGAATTGGCTCTATGGAGGGCGATGTATGATTTAAGCACAAAAGGGGCACGCCTAGACAGGGATGCGGACCCTCCTCTGTGACCATTGCTTTTGCCGCTTGCTTTTCATTCCCTGAGGCCATTTCTTTAAACTCACTTTGTGTAATTTGTTATGGAGATGAATTCGTACAAATCACAAACATTAAAAATATATAAACTGCTCACAGTCTTTTAAACAAATCTTTGACATTCCCCTGGCATGCCTTTATCCTGTGGATTATCCTACCTTCCTGTATGGAGATGGTTCCTTCTGTACACAGAACACAAGCGTAGCAGCAAACTGGCTCTCCTTCCTGAATTACCTTCATGGAGCCAGGGCGACAGCTTGGAGTGCACCTGTAGTAATGCAGGGCCTAGCCACAAAACCAAGGAGTTATTGTTAGTGCTGCCAAATGTATGGAGGCAGCAGAGCCATCAAGGAATCTCCATACATTTGGCAGCACTAACAGTAACATGATTGTCCTAAGCACAGAAAGTGGTCCTTTAAAGAATAAAATCAAGGAAAGGCAAGCAAAAGAGTGTTATCAGTGGAGTAATCTATGGCCATAAATCACAGGCCTGGAAAGGACCAAACAGGACCTCTTCTCCTAAGCCCGGCAACCTCCTCCCCTATCATTTCTTTGGTGAGAAGTCATTTTGATGCACACCAGCATGCAAAGAACACAGGGATCCCTAATATTATCTGGCTGGCAGTAGAAAGTCTCTTCGTTGGTATTGTAATGTGATGATCATTGAGATCCAGTAGATAAAAAACTAAAAGCCAAAAGTTGAACGAACAAGCTTTACATGCAAATCTGCTCCTGAAGTATAATTTAAGCACAAAACGGGCATGCATGGGGCGACGGACGATTGGAACCTACCTGACTGCTACAATCATCTGACGGTATCTCCGCATTCTGAGTCAGCCGGCAACTGAGGAGAGGGCCTTCTCGGTTGTGGCCACAAAACTCTGGACCTGTCTCCCCAGAGACACTCACCTGTCCTCCACCAGTGTTGCTGTCCTCCACCAGAGGCTGAAGACTTTTTTGTTTTAACTGGTGTTCCCTCAGTGACTCTTCCTTCTATCCCTATGTTTTAATTGTTGTTTTTATGTATTTATATATGTCTGTTATTGTATTGTGTTTTATCTTGGTTTTAATTGTTTGATTTTTTTTATTGTAATGGTTTTTAAGTTGTGTTTTTACTGTGTGTTTTTAATCTCTTAGCCACCTTGGTGCCCTTGAAGAGGCAGAAGTGTGAGGTATAAAATCTGTATTGAATTCTGTATTGGTTTGTTTGTTAGTTTAGAATTCTAGGGTCAGTCCCTGCTCTTTCTGCTTGAGATATTTAACAATCGCTTGATTTCTGTACGCCAAAAAAATTGCAGCACTACTGTATGAAGCAACAGCAAGAGTAATCATCCTTTTTGGGTGAACTGTAGCCAACATGAGGTTTATAAAGAATGTCATACCCTGTCTTTCTCTCCAATGTGGAATTCAAGTACTTTACATCAATCTTCTATCCTCCGTTTTATTCTTGTAACAGCTGTGTGAGATAGATAGGGTACCAGTTCCCCAGTGGGAGTGGGGGATCCCCCTACTCCCATGCTCTACCCCCTGCCACCACCCACTTGGCTGGCAGGGGGAAAGCACGGGATATGGGCCGTTTCCACACGGCTTACCTTATTCTGCAAAATAGCAAAATCTCACACAAAATCTTGTAAGAAGACGCTGTTATCACATGAGAAGTCGCGATAACAGCGTCTTCTCATGAGATTTTGCGCAAGATTTCACTATTTTGCAAAATAAGGTAAGCTGTGTGGAAACGGCCGTGGCCCCAGGATCTCCAGAACACCATTCCTTGCATGACAAGGAAGTGCTCCGGATCACCCCCCATGCCCTCTCATGTCACAACCCTCCTCAGGACCTGGCAACCCTAAAGATATATTAGGCAGAGTGGCCCAAGGTCACCAAGCAAGCTTCTACGGCAGAGTGGGAATTTGAAGCTGGGTCTAGCTGAGTCCGTATATGGCTAGCTTGGAGAACAACTTAATTTTGAACCAGCAGGTCAAGCCATTTTTCAGCAAGATTCTCACATACAAGCATTTTATTGATGATCTTTTTGTGATTCTGACTGATATAGGGACTGCAGAGGAATTTGGCCGGTGGCTAAATACTTTGAACTCCTGTATACAATTTACCCAGGACATTCATCTTTCACAGATCCATTTCTTAGACATGGCAGTTTTTAAGGATTCATCAGGCTTCTTGGGAGTCAAACCCTTCAAAAAGAGTACAGATAAAAACTCATACCTCTGGTATGATTCCCATCATCCAACCCAGTTGAAGAACAATGTGCCATTTGGGCAATTTTTGAGGATAAAACATAATTCTACTAGGACCCAAGATTATATCAGAGAAAGTCGCATGTTGACAGCACAATTCAGAGAATGGGGATATCCTAACAGAGTGGTTGAAAAAGCTAGAGCCAGAGCACTGGGTGTGGAAAGGAGAGAGTTGTTAAAACCTAAATCGAGACGACCTCAGAATAAGATCTTTTGGGCCATCGAATATATGAATTTGGCATTAAGCACAGGGAGGATCATCAGGAATCATTGGCACATAGTACGGCATCTCCCTGGTTGTGAGGAAACACCATATATAGGATTTAGACAAACAAAAAATGTACATGATTACTTGGTACACTCAGACATGCGGGAGGGATTCATGAATCCCTCTCGTCCAACTGGCCATTTCTAATGTGGCCGCTGTTGTGTATGAAGACATGTGATGGAAGGGAAGGAAGTGAAAGTGACAGCGGAGAGAATGGCGGCTCTGAGACATTTTTCCACCTGCAGCACAGCAGGAGTTATTTATATTATTCAATGGCCTTGTCATGCTCTGTATGTAGGAAGTACCATCTGACCTGTCCGGGTTAGGAGGATACAAGAACATTTATCTAAGATAAGGAGACATGTAAGGGATGCCCCATTGGTGACACATTGGGAGACTTATGACCATACTGAGGAAGATCTTAAATTTTCAGTGCTGGAAGTAGTCACATGTAAAGGAGGAAAACTGTCACCAAAGTCTTTATTAAAACAAGAGTCTAAATGGATCTTTGAGTTACAGACATTAAGCCCTAGTGGCTTAAATCAGGAATGGGACCTGTCATGTTATTTGTGAGTTTATTTCTTTAATAGTAAAAGGGGACTGATGGCCCTTTAAGATAGAGGACTAGTATAAGGAAAGTTTTGGATTATCGCCGGCACACAAGTAATTCCCGTCTGAATGAAACACTGTATGGAATAAGCCGACTGGGCTCTTTGAATGGATTTGAATGAGTATCTGAATGGATTAATGTTTGTTGTAAGTACTGATTCCTTTCATATTTGGCACAGCAACTCCCACAATTATCTGCAAGTCAGTGGCTACTTTTGAAACTGCAAGATTCATTTTCTAATGACTGCCAGAGACAGACAGAGCCTTCTACTGTTTAGATTTGCATGCCTCCTCTCCAGTCCTGCTTGAGATCACTCATAACAATAAAACAGACAAGAAAAACAATAAAAAGAAAACATACCAATACCAAAATTAATAAAACCATCAAAGTCAATGACATACATGGGATGGATGGTTTACTCACTGTGTTATACCCACTGGGCCACACGATGGCATCCTGATCAATGGAGAAGTTCGTGTATGCAGATTTTCTCACTAGACTGCCAACTTTCACTCCCTCAACAGAGTTATTGGGAAACAACACCCAGTTTATGAGATCAAAGTCTGCTGCTAGCTCCCCATTCTTATCCAAATGAACTCCATCCGTAGAAGTGTTGTAAAACTGGAAGTTTCTCAGGAAAGGATGAAGCTAGGATGACACAGACAAAACAAGCATTTAGAACATAGAAACCACGTTGTATATCTTAGCCCAACCTACTTGGATTTAACATTTCATGCTCCAAGACTCACAGTGCTATAAAAATAATATTTTCACAAGCCACCAAGATTCCCTTCAGTAATTCCTTCTCTCTACTGTAGCAGGAGAGAAAGTCATAAGATAGATGAGCCTGGTATTATTGCATCCTAAAGACAAGTCTGCTGATACGTGCTGTTCCTCCCTTTAAGTTAAAAAAAAAGTCATTTTGTTCCAGTGGATACGGCTTGGCATAACAGGGAAGCAAACGGTTAACCATTTCACTGAATATTAAACTATGGATTTTCTCCTTCAGGCTTTGTGCTGTATTGGGCCATCTCTATCTGCAAGACAAATGTGTTTGGAGCATTTCCAGACATATTTGTAGCTGGGCACTGGTGCTCTTTGTCCAAGCAGAAGGAAACATCTAGGTTGGAAGCCTCTGCTGAAATATGCTGCTCCTGGCGGTGGTCCTGGGAAGTCCTGGCTCTATGGAGGCTTTGTGCAGTGGCAGAGCCTAGGAAGTTGATTCCAACAAATACAGGGTAGCTACAGCCAAGGGTGAGGAGAGTCTCCCACTCATCTGGAGGAAGAGACAAAGGCGTCTGGGGCTGTGCCCATAGGGTGCTGATTAGGAAACAAATCTGTACCAATTGGTCTTAAAACGTTGATGTGACTCATAAATGTGCAAAATTTCAGCCCTCTACTAAATTCCAGACCATGAATGATTCATATGGGACTACCTTAGCAGCACTTCCACTGAGAGACAGGCAAAGCACGAAACAAATGTTTTCAAGAAATAAAGAAGTCAATTAACTTAAAAAATAAGAACAGAATGAGTTTTCAATGGCACGTCATATCTTTGAGGGGAAAGAGATACCTGCCATGAGTGTATCCGTTGAAGTTCCAGCTTGTCTCCAGCCACCATCATCAGCCGGTGGTTTCTGGGTACATATGCAGCATGTAAGGCTCGAGCCACAGCCTGGAGACTACTGTAAATATTGTGGCCTTCGCTATATAGGACTCTTTCAAGCACATCCTGGCTGGGGGGTTCCAGATTTTCCTTCTGCGAGCATCTTGTCCGTCCTTTTGCAGACAACCCATATTTTGAGTATGAACAATTAAATGCTGCCTCCCCAAACTGTTTGATAAGATTGAAGAATGCGTCAAAATTGTCATATGTTTGCCTTTTCCGTGTCTTTATTAAAAAGGACAAAGAACCATGAAGCCTCTGTGTATCTCTGCTTCCATCCAGGGAAATCTCCCGTAAACCTGTTATGATCCAAATTTTTCCCACAACAGAATTAATGGCATCAATTTCTCTCTTCAGGTATAGGAAAAAAACCATGGAGAGAGAGTCCCCATAATAAACAAAGACATAGACTTTTTTCTGCTTCATACGTAAAGCAACATGAAATGCTGCTATCATCACTTTTGCAAAGAATGCAGTTTCTCCTTGGATGTTTTGTGAGAAGGCAACGCAGATACCACTACTGATCATCATGGGTTCCAAGGTCCCCACGAATTTCACTCCGTTATCAGTGTCTGGAGCAATCATCCCAATCCATGTCCATTTAAAGTGCTGGAGAAGTTTGACAATCCCCAAGAAATCAGGGTCCTCTTTGGGGATCAGCCGGTAGAGAAACGGTAATTGAGTTTTATGGCTGATGATCTGAGAACCAGATCCATAACTGACCTGTTAAGGAAAAGGAGATACTGGTGTTTTTGTTTATGCTTTCAGGATGAAAACATTCACCACCAAAAAGCCTGGCATATCTTTACAACTTTCCACAGAAACAAGAGCAAGTGAAAAAAAGCAGTGGTGTTTTCCAAAGGGGGAATGGATTGGATAGTTTCCCCATTGCTGCTGTGGCTGCTATACAGTGTGGCGGTAATGGGACTTCTTCCACATGGCATCTCCCTGTCACGCTCTCCCATACCTGGACTTTTTCTGGGGTTTTTAAATACATTGCTAATTGAATATCACCCTTCCTAGGAAAAGTTGAAAGAACAATAGAAGACCAATGCTAGGAGTTCCTGGTAACTCTTGTGGCCTGGACGCTTTTCAGTCTGGTTTCAGAGCAGGTTATGGGATGGAGACAGCTCTGGGGCTTTAGTGGATGGCTTCTGTCTGAATGTAGGTGAAGGCCAAGCTTCTCTATTGCTCCTCTTGGATCTATGTTTGGCTTTTGACACAGTAGCTCATGCTATCCTGTTGAAGTGTTTGAAAGTAGAACTGGGTATCAAGGAATGTGCCTTGGACTGATTTAAATAGTTCCTCGTGAAACAGACTTGAGTTGTTTTTGGAGACCATCTTCAAGGTAGGAATTACCTTGTGGGTTTCCACAAAGAACAATCTTATTCTCCATGTTTTCAGCCTCTATGTAATGTCTTCAGGAGAAATCATTCAGAGCTATGGAACTGGATGTCATCAATATGTGGTTTCTTTCTATATCTTGGTATCTAAATCCTCGGGTGATGCAGCCGAGTTCTTGAGACACTGCCTGACAGTCGTGGTCTGTTGGCTGAAAGTGAACTAATAGAAGCTGAACCCAGACAAGACTGAAGTGATGATGGTTGGGAAGGTGGAGATCTTGAAGGACGTTGTGCTCTCCACTTTTGATGGGGTTCAGCTGACCCTTTCAGACTCAGTTAAGAGCCTCAGAGTTTGCCCAGCTACCAATTAAAATAAAACTCTGAACTTCCATCATATCTCACTTTCAATGGGGTTCAGTTGACATTTGCAGGCTTAGTTAAAAGCCTGGGGTGGGTATACTGGACCCAGCACTACTGCCGGAGAAGCAAGGGAACAGAATCCCCTTGAACCAAACTGAAGCAAGGAGACCAACATCAGTCCAGAGAATCATGTCAAAACAGAGAATGACTCCCAAAACACACTGAAGCAAGGGACACCGTTGTGACTTAGCCCAACTGCACCGGGGTCACTCACAGAAGCCAGTCAAACAAGGAGATATCCTGTACAGATTGACCACTCCCTCCACTCTCTCTGCTACACTCACCCTCCCTTCTTCCCCTCCCCCTTGGAAAAAGGGGAGATGATCTAGGGGTCTTGATCTGGAGACTGGATTGGATATGGGATTCTATCATTTGATCAGCAAAAATCTGGCTTTTTTACCTGATTCCCAGACATGGGACACACACTCCTAGTTCTGGCAGCAAAACTTTGGAACTCCCTCCTCAAGGAGATATGTTTCCTTCCCTCTATTCATTTCTTCTCCTGGCAGTGGAAATTTTTTTGCTTCATTTGACTTATCCTCAGCAACTGTTATTGGCCCTCCTCCATGATTTTGGTGTTATGTGCTTGTATGTTTTTATTGAATTTTTATATATTATTTTAAAATATTTTAATGGTCAAATGTTCACTGCCTTGGAGACTCTATTTGGGTGGAAAGATGATGTAAAAATGCTTTTAAAATAAATAAATAAAGATGCAAGTGAAAAAATGTACAGCCCTTACAGCACTTCTTAACTTATTTGGAGAAACTGCAAAAAGAACTGGTCTCAAGTTTCCCCTCTCATTCATACCTGTGGGATTTTGTAGATGCTCAACATGCTGGAAATGTCACCAGAGATGTCAGAGGTCGCCCCTTCAAGAACAGCCAGTGGGTTACTCTGACCTCCACAGTTGTAGTTGGGAACATTCTTCCATTCTGGAGAAGCCAGGTCTACCAGGGCATTGTAAGTCATTCTTTCACTGGACACAGTCTCATAGATGTCGTAGCCCAGAGTGATGTTGGGCAACAGCCTGGGATTCCGATTGATCTCTTGAATGCTAAACATGAAGGACAGGATATGCCAGTACTTTGTATGTGCAATCCTGCAACAAAATAGATGTGTCATATTATCATTACAGCACTACGTGAAAACAACTTCTGAAATTTCTCCTTTAACACCAGGGGTCTTTTCAGGTCCTAGAGTTTATTTTTAAAATTATGCTCTCAAGTGCATGTTTGGAGGACACCAAGCTTGCTGGATCTAGCTATTGCTTGCAAATGAGACATTCCTAACGAAGCCTGTGAAGGTTCCTTTGATTTGGAAGAGAAGTGTTCAGTTTGATCTGGAAGTATAAATGATTATTGGGGTGGAGTGGATTGAGGACATCAGAGGTTTATAAAATTATACATGGAGAGGAGAATGCGGATACAAAGACCTTTTTTCTCCCTCCCACAAAATATATTACATTTCCACACATACAATGAAGTTGATGGGCAATAGGTACAGGACAGGCAAAAGGATACTTCTTTAATCAATGAGTAATTATGTATTGTAAAATTCAGTGCCAGTGGATACAGCAATGGCCACAAGAATAGATAAATTTAAAGTGGGACTTGATGGCTGCTGGTGTTCTTCGGTTGACCAACAGGTGTCACTGAGCTGAAATGTCTCCAAACTAATGAATAAACAAGTAAATAAATAACATTTTTAGGCTGCCATTCATTTAGTGCTACTTAAAATATTTGCCCATAATAGGCTTATACTATGAACATTCGTAACTTGTCATCCTGATTTTTATTATGGGCACCCTTATTATGACACTCTTATTAACAATGAGTCTTATTTTGACACTATGAGCTCTCTTACCTTTCCACCCAAATAGGGTGCTCAAGATGGTGAGACAGTGAGAGAGACAGGTGAATTTCCTTGGGGAAGTGGTTTTGGTGCCCTGACCAAGAAGGCCCTCTGTCACATGTCAGCTATACAGTCTCAGATGGCAGGGCCTCCAAAGCTGGGCTTCCAAAGATACGAGAGTGGATGGGCAGGTTCATACGGGAGAAGGCAGCCTTTAAGGGATGCAGGCTTCAAGCCATCTAGGTCTTTAAAGGTTAATGACAGCACAGCACCTTGAACTGGGCCCAATAGCAAACCGGCGCTACTTAAGATGTTTGACAGCTGAAACTGACTTGATGTTTTAAAAGCAGTGCTGAACATCTCCTAATAATGCTTTTGCTCTATTTGCAATCCAGTAATCTAATCATTATCAATTAGTTCTCAGGTAGTTGTGATGCCTGATAGACACAGAAGGAATAGGACATGCAGCACAAAGGCACATTCTCTCTGACAATTCCATTTTCTGCTGAAAGCTTTTTCTTGCTTACTCTACACTGGATTTGTTGGTGAGGCAATAGCCTAATCCACAGTGCTGAAGGATCTCCTCTACTTACTCTACTCTACAATATTTCCTAAGCTGCCTTCCAAAGCAGGGGTGTTAATAAATGGACAGTACAGTTTTCTTCATGTAAAAAAAAATAGGATTCTAATAGAGTGGTTTAATTTCATTACAGAATTAATTGCACTTAGTATAGGGCAGCTGCGGCTCAAACACATTTGACAAACTCAATAAAGCAGTGATGCAGGGTCTAGAAAGGGTCTAGAAATGCAGTTCCCTGGCATTGTGCGTTTAGAAAAATGCAGGATGTGCTGCCTGTGTCTGGTCACCAAGCAAAGAGCATGTCTGTTCCCTTCATTAAAGTCAAATTAGATTTTTTTAAAAAGCCAACTAATTGCCCTACAATATGCTCTGTCAAGCAGATAAAAATGAAATCCAGTGTTTGTAGTGACAGGCAGGGTCCTCAGTTAGTGTTTGTATATGTCTGTCCCCAAAGGCAAGAAAGAGACGGAACAGGCATAGTGGTGATTTACCAGAAACAGACATCAGAAAATAGGGACAATCCCCAGTAATCTGGACGAACTGGAGCGTATGCAACCATAATCTATCACAACCATATAATTTCTTACGGTATTAGGAAGACAGAGGGAGGCTTGTGGAAAGAGTTTTGTATAAACATAGCTTGGGTTGTTGAGAGGATCCCGCTGATGATATGGTCTCCTGGGCTGTAATAATTCAATGGATGTGTGACAAAGAAGGATCTGTGCATGAAATTCAGTGGGCATTTTGTCTTTAGCATCCCATAGGCTGCATGGGGCAGCAGCAGCAACACTAGCAGCAGCAATGATGCCATCCTGGCTGTGCCTGCCACAGTCTCCCCTCAGCAGCACTCAGCTATATATAATAATAATACAGAATTTATATGCAGACCATTAGAAGGAGCCAGGAATGCCTCCTCTGCAAGACCAAGGTTATAGTGATTGAATAATTTAAAAATGGTTGCAAATCTTAAGGCGACGGTGTTGAGCCACACACTAACGTAATGCTGCCCCCCACCCCGAGTATTAGCCTCAGTCCTTAGGAAGGATTTATATATACCATTCTGGCTTTTCCAGGCATGTTTGTAAGGACTTGCATCATGTTACTCTTGAGTCTGACATTTGTGTTATTGGTTTCAAATGTGATCTTTGGAGGAAGGCCCTGAGTTTTAGGCAGAAGAAGAATAAATCACCATGATTTTGGTAATTGTAAGGGGATTGGGGGAATCAGCTGCTTGGAAACATCCTAGACTCTAGTGGCTCAATGGAAACGTACACAGCTGGAGAAAACAGGATGGCAATAATTCATCGTGTTCCAACATGAGTCAATAAGGAAGGCAGACTGAGTTGGTCTGAATTTTCTAAATAAAGAGCTTGATCAGAGCCTCCTCTCTGACGCACCCCAGACCTTAAGGTCCATGATGGAGGACCCTAAGCATGCCAATGAATGAAAAAATCAGCATCTCTTTCATGTTGATTGGCAGGGCTATGCTGAACAGTAAATCTGCAGGATTGGAGAGCTAACATCCACCATTGTACAGGGTCATTCTAGTTTCCTGTATCTTTCAACCAGGGAAGAGCAGAATGATGTGTGATTCAAACAGGTGAATTGCAAAAGATAATAACACAGGGAGGTCACAGCACACATTTGATGGCCAAAACTTCCCTTTCAAGAGTGAAGTATGCTTGCTCCTGTGGAAAATTTTTCCTACTGAAAAATAAAATGGGATATTCTGCCTCTTCATGTCCTTGTGCTAACACTGCTCCTAAGCCTAATTATGAAGCATTCATATAGATTTTGATATGTTTGAGAAAGTACAGACCCTGCAAAAAAGGAGGTTGTGAAAGGACACGGCATATGTAACCTAATGCTGATGAAATTGGGGTGTACAATGGAGAGGTTCTTTTACTCCTTTCTACAGAAGATCTGAGAAGGGTGCTGTGATAGATGCATACAGCGGCACACATTGACTGAAATATGCAGCAGGTCCTAACAGTTGTAACTGACACTTTGTAGTAGTAGTAGGAAGCTCTTGAAGGGCTGCTACTTTCTCCTTTAAGAGTCATAACTCTCCTCCTCCCACGATGTATCCCAGATAACAGATATGTGAGCAAGGTATCATACATTTCTCTGGGTAGAGGAGTAAGCCAGCCTTTGGAATTTCTTCAATAACAGCCTGTAAATGTTCCATATGAGCCTCCAAGAAATCACTCAAGCTAATAACACCTTCAATATAAGCTGCTGCGTAACCTTGGTATGGACTTAGCTGTTTGTCTGCCATCCACTGTATGGTTGCAGCAGCACTTTTGAGTCCAAATGGCACTGTAATAAATGGTTGAGTCCCCAGGGTATACCAAATTCTGTCTTCTCATTGTTTTGTGTCTTTAAAGGAATTTGCCAATAGCCTTCTGTCATGTCAAGTGTTGTTAAAAATCACTCTTCACGTAAACACTCTAAGAGTTGTGGGACCCTGGGCACAGGACAAGCATTGAAGTGAGAGATTTTATTAACTACTCAAAAGTTTAAACTTCCCTCTGGCTTTAGAACCAGGATACCAGGACTTTTCCAAGGGCTGTCGGTGGTACACATATCATGGCTTTCTTGTTGAATGGGTTCCTAAGCTTTTGAGCTAAGGGGTACCAGGGTATTCTTACATGCGTCCTGGATCCATTTCAATAGCACACTTAATAAGAAAAGTACATATGGGTACCAGCAAACAAAAGTCACCCCAATCCTCTAAAAGGAGCTGCAGTCAAAGTTATTGGGCTCTTTTGCAGCCTTCTGTCATGGTCGAGTCAGGGCACAGCAGCATTGAGGGCTCCTCAGGAAAAGAGGAGCCCTGGGTGGCTAGCAGACTGATAAGCTGCAGGCTCATCAGGATCAACAGCTGGCAGTTGAGGCAGAGCCACCGATGCCCTCCAGCCCAGAACCAACAACAGCTGAAACTCAGTTGATCATTCCCAGCCCTCCAGCTTCACCCATACCCTTGGAGCACCACAAACAGAGTCTAAGGACAAGCCTGCATGAGAGACACACCTCCTGGCCCAATGCCAGCTGCCTGTGGATAGTGATGAGGAGTAGCGACAGGATAACTCCCAAGCAGCTGGCTGCAAGCCCAGCCCTCCAGTACCAAGCATTAAAACCCAGCCAAAAAAGACAATGAGACATGGAAGCAACAAGTTGCCACCACTCTGACTCTTGCATTGGATCCTGCTTTGTTTTCTGCGACTCATTGAGCTGGCCCTGACTCTGCCTTTGCTTAGCCCTGAAACTTGCCTATGGACAACTCTTGGAACGCCTGAACTTGCGTTTTGGACTTCCCCTTGGACCAGGGGAATTGCTTTTTGGACTCTGTGCCTTTGACCTAGGACTGGACCTTGACTACACTGCTGGGACTAGCCCCTTATCTTTCCTCTCATTTTTAAAAGAAATTCACACTCGGTGTGTGAAAGGATATGGCCAAACAGTACTCTGTATACTGTTTTTTTGAGAGTTACAAATGGGAAAAGGTCCTTTCCAGGGGTGACCATAAAGAATCCCAATGCCTGGCTCAAACCAGGACAAGATCTCCCAGTGAGTTGGATTTGAGCATGATGATCATACAGGTGTTTTTTACACCTGTATGAGCATGATGATCATACAGGTGTTTTTTACAGCATTGAGCCTTTTGCAGATGTTGACATGCTTGACGTGCTAGTCACTCCTGCAAATGTTGGACAGGATAATCTAATGTGAGAGCTTCCGCAGCTGGTTTTTCAGTCTATCATTTGGACAAAATAGCCAGAGGTTCATGTGAGTCCCATACAAAAACTAAGTGGAAGAGAGACCCTCTGGTGGAAAATTAAGAGATTTATCTCAGAGCAAAAGGGGGGGGGGATCTAAAAATTCCTCCTAATCCTTGAGCCATTCTTCTGTTCATCGACAAAACATAGCTTTAAATCTTTCCATGACACAATCTATTTGGGGATGCTAGACATTTGCAAATAGTGTGCTCCCCAGGTCTTGCAAAGTTGCTGAAAGAACTGATGAGTGGAATTCTGCCCTTGATCTGTTAAAAGCTCTTGGGGTACTCACACTCTGCCTAAAAAAGGGACTAAAGCCCTCACTGCCTCTAGGGTTTTCAGTGTTCAATGAGCTACAGCCTCTGGGAATTTGGGAAGCTTAATCTACCAGTCCTAATACAAAACAGTTTCACCCAGGAGGATCAGCAAAGGTCTTACAAGGTTCTGAGATAACGGGAAGTGGTTCCAGAGGAGCTGGTAGAGGAATCTGCATGGAGGCCTGCTAGCTTGGAGGACAGGCTCAATAATGTCACTGCACATCAGTGGGCACCGTGTTACCCATGGGCACCACGTCAGGGAACCCTGCTATAAAATGACTCTCTCTCTCTCTCTGAAAATGTCCAATTTGTCTACAAGTAAAACACCCCGTGAGAGAGCATCTTTAGATGGTATGAAGTCCCCTTCTTTTCTTGATTCCCCATTTCAGTCCACTGGAGATGTTACAGGATATCTCTGAGAGAAGATGTCGGAAGGAATCCAAGGAGTTGGATCCAAGGGGTGTCCCCCACTAGTTGTATCTTTCCCAACTCAGCTGTGAGAGTTTCACTTCCTCATCAACTAGGAATCTCTAATCTCCTCTCATTCCATTTTCAGCCTTGTTCAAACCGATCTAAGCAGGCCCATTCAGTAAAAGAAATTGGTCTTCCAATGATCAAAAATAGTCTGAGGCTGAATAGCTTACTAACAGAGTGAGGCTGTTGTCATAATGCCCAAGAGCAACTACGAGATGGTATCAACTGTAAAAATCATTTCTTTACAACTTTATCCATCACTGAGTTTGCTTGTAGGATCACCAGCAGTAGCTAATTCCACTAGAGCAAAAGCTGTTTTGAACAGAGTTTCTCCTTTGGCTGGTACATAGGCCATAAAACGTTGTTGGTAAGTCACAGTGTTCATATGGAATTTCTGGAACATGGCTGCCTTAACCTTTTTGTAGTATGAGACATTTGCCACACTTAGCAACTGATGGGTTGCTAAAACTGGTCCAATAAGAACCAACCGCTTATTAAACATCAAAGACTCCAGACAGGAGAGAAACCTTGTATATGTTCATTGTGTGGGAAGAACATCAAGCCTTTCCCATCCCTAAGACTCCTTACAGGGAAGAAACTATATAACTCCAACAGGAGGCTGCTGAATTGGAATTCATATGCAAATTTGACTCTGTCAAGCTGGGACTGAATAGAGACTATGAATGGTTATCACATTATCACAGGTAACAGATTCCCTTTACAGAGGCGTGGTCTGGGGGAGCCTGGTGACGCCTGGTGTGGGCTTTTGGGGACCACAGTTCTCTTTGTCAGATGCAGCTGGCAGGGAGAGCTGTGATTATCGAAGGCTTATACTACATAGGAATTGGATACTTTCACTGCTACGAACTAATACGGCAAACTGACTGCACACCAAAAGGAGATGTTTACATTTCCAAGCAAAGGAATGTTTTGATTGCCTCCACGCTAATTGCATTCTGTCCCCTTGTGATATATGTCCCCTTCTTTCCTCTCTCCTCCCCTCCTCTTCTGTATCTGCCCAGTTTTGATCAGGCATCTGACGAAGAGAACTTGATTCTCGAAAGCTTATGCTACAATAAAATTGGTTAGTCTTAAAGGTGCTACTGGACTCCTTTTGGAATGTTAAAGTAGCTGTTAAGTGGTTAGGTAGTGAATCTGCACACTGCTAGTTTGAATTCCAATACTGCCATGAGCTTAGCAGGTCACCTTTCGTAAGTCACTCCTCTCAGCCTCACCCTCCAGATGTATTGTGGGGATAATTATAACACAGACGTTCACCATTCTGAGTGGGACGTTAATTTGTCTAGAAGTTCGGTATATGAGACAAGTTATCAGGGCTCATTTTGAGGGGGAACATGCCGGAACAGAGTTCCGGCAGTTCCCCAAAGAGGTCACATGACAGATGGCCCGTCCCACCTGACTCTCAGCCATTTTGGGCCCATTTTGGCTTGAATTGGGGCCAAAACGGCCCAGATCGGGCCTATGATGGGTGGTGGATCACTCTCCTGCTCAGCAGTGGTCTGATCCTGACCATTTTGGGCCGCTTTTTGGCCATTTTCAGCCCCCTTTGCCATTTTGGACCCAATTTTGGCCCTAAATGGCCAGGATTGGGTCCAAAACAGCCAGAATAGGTGAAGTCAGGCATAGCATATGCAAATCAGTTATACTGACACACTTCCGGTGATGGCAAGGGGCGTGGCACATGCTAATGAGTTATGCTAACTAGTTCCTCCAGCTCTTTTTCTACGAAATGACCCCTGAAAGTTATTATTATAATATTATTAAATTAGGTATTTTATTCTTGGGGTTCAAGTAAAGTTACATTCATCATCTTCATGAAAAACCAGGCATTGTGAGAGTATTAATTTATATTTGGTAAGTTCACCACTTGAATAAAGTTAGCTTTTGATGATGATGCTCATCTTTGGCTGGCTTGGGTTGGCTGTAAAGGGGTTGAAAGAAGTTAGGTACTGAACAAGAGGAGAGAGCCTGAAGGGAAGAAAGGGCTGGGGCAAGAACATTGCACCTGTTGAACTTCGGAAGAAAAGTATTGAAGCGGGAGAGCATTTGGGGCCTTGAAAATACCCTGTGAACATCACTGGCAGGAAACACTGGCCCTTTTCACACTCACGGTCAAAATTGCTATTTCTCAGCAGTTGACCTGATTGTGGTGGCTTCTGATTTGCATCCACCCGTTTTACACTATCTGCTGCCTACTCGTTTGTGAGTCCATTTTTTCATTTTACGCTTGTTAACAGGTACCGGTCCAGTTGCGGACTTTGTGGGCTTTGGATGTAACATCACTTTTTTTTAAGTTTGAGCATGTGCTGTAACGATGTGATGATGTGACATTGCTTCTTCATTTTATTACAAAATCCTGCCCCTCCCCGTGTTCTTCATTAGTTCATTGGCCCTGTATCTCCCCCAAAAGATTTTCCTTGCAGGGAGCAATCTGTTTGGGGATGCAAAAAGTCCCAGGTTCAATCCCTGGCTCACGGCCTCTTCCTGATCCCCTCCCCCCCGCCCAGCCCTGCAGAGTGAGTGCACCTGGCTTCTCCAGGGTGGTGTGGTGGTGGGCAGACTGGATTATCACTTCCTCTTCCCCCTGCCCAGCCTCGCAGAGCACCTGGCTTCTCCAGGGTGGTGTGGCGGCAGGCAGGCTGGCTGGAGCGTTGCTGCCTCTTCCCCCCTGCTCAGCCTTGCAGAGCAAGCACCCCTGGCTTCTCTGGGGTGGCACGGCAGCAGGCAGGCAGGGTGGAGCGTCACTGACTACCCCCCCCCCCGCCTAGCCCTGCAGAGCGACATGGCTCCAGGCCACGGCCCAGCCTTGCTGCACAAGTGTGCCGGGCTCCTCCATTAAGTGTGATTATGGACCTAGGATAAGCAATGCAGAAACATTACTGTGTATTTGATCTATTCAAAGATAAATGTAATCGTGAAAATGCATGCAGGGTTGAGCTGAGAATGGGAGTGATTTTGGGGTCCGCACCGACCAATCAAAAGGCTTGAAAGAGGAGAGGGGGGAGAAAAGAAAGAGAGGCATTTATACTGACATTAATTGCAACAAGTGTGAACGGACAGCTGATTCAAAATTAAAGTCACACTATGTGCGCAGGAAGCAAAAGCACAGGGCCGGATCGAGGGGAGGGCAAGGGGGGTAGTCTGCCCCTGGCGCCACCAGGAATGGGGTGCCGGGAGCAGCTGCCAGCTGCCGGAGCACGCAGGCGACAGCATGGGCAGACTTGCAGCTCCCTGTGCTGCCTTTCGCCTGCTCCGCGGGACAGAGGGCGGCCGGCTTGCTGCGCACCCCCTGTCCTGCAGGGCAGGCGAATGGCGCAGCTGGCCTAGCAGCCCCCCACGCTGCCTTTTGCCTGCCCTGCAGGACAGGGGGTGCACAGCAAGCCGGCCGCCCTCTGTCCCGCGGAGCAGGTGAAAGGCAGTGCAGGGGGCTGCAAGGCCCATGCCATTCGCCTGCAGGGAGACGAATGGAGCGGGCGTCTTCCCAGCCCCGCACGCTGCCTCCACCGCCCGACGTGATGAGTTCATCAAATGACATCACGCCGCGTTGGGAGCGCGCGTGGGCGCACGACAGACTAGGGTTGCCCTGGGCACCAGCAACCCTAGATCCGGCCCTGCAAAAGAGGACAAAGAGTGTGGTCGCTTCCTGTGACTTCCTTGGTAATCTGAAACTGCTGAAAACATGGGATGCGAACCAGGTACTGAGATGATGGAAAGAGCGAGTGTGAAAGAGCCCACTGCCAGCACAACATCGGACAATCTCATCTTCCATTTACACAAATCAAAGGAATCCAAGTTTCTAGCCTTATGGTTGCAAACACATGCAAGTTGCTGCCTGCTCAAAACCTTGAAGTCAGAGGCAAACTTGGAGAGAGGAATGGAAAGTCCAGGAATTGGACTGAGGCCCTTTATGTGCTGCATGGCTTATTGCTCCTTCCTCTGGGTGTCAAACTAGGGATCATATATCTCAACCAGTAGCCAAACATATATTTCTCTAGGCCAGGGTTAGGGTTTTCTCCAAGACAGAACAGACCTTGAAAAGTCTATGTGTAAGTGTGGGCGTCCAAAGTTGTTTTATTGAAACGTGTGCGGACTGTGAGGTACAAAAGTCCAGAAGCAAGTTAACTGCTGTTAAAGATATCATGCAAATCAATTCTAGATGATACCAGATACATATCAATTTTGATTTCAGTGCAATCTGTCCGGGGTCTGGGTCCCAGCCCCCAGACTTGGTAGGAGGGAACAGCAGGTCAGCCGGGCTGATGGGCAAACAGAGGGGGCAGCCAGCAGACAGCAGGTCAACTGGTCAGCCAGCTGACAGCAGGTCAACCGGTCTGACTGGCAGGCAGAGGGGGCAGCTGGGGGACAGCAGGTCAACCCCTCCCACAGGCAAATGGAGCCAGAACCTGCCGGTGCCAGGGGCAAGGAGCAAAAGCCCAGGGCCTCAGGAGGCAGGGGGAGACAGAGAGAGGCCAGCGAGTCCCACTCCCCTAGGGAGAGAAAGGGGGCTAGGCAAGGCGGAAGGGGGCAAGGGCAGAGGGATTGGGAGCCCAGCAGTCACCCACCCAAAGACCTTACCTGAGGAGGAGAAGCAGCAGCAGCCCCAACAACCCAAAGCCATGCCCCAGCTAGAAAATAGTAGCCTGGCCCAGGAGTTGCCAAAAGCCAAGCCACTCCAGGTGGGGCTATTGGAGGCACTCTGCAGGAAGCCCTGGGCAACCAGCCAAGGAGCCGCAGCTGGACCCACCTTCAGCCATCAGCTCTGCCAGGGAGGCTGGGCTGCTAGCCAGGGGACTGCAGCTGGACATGCCTTCAGCAATCAGCCAAGGCAGGGAGGCTGGGCAGCCAGAGAACAAGGCACAGCTGGTGCTGGTCAGTGGGGCCAGATCAGCTACCCCAGCTGCAACTGCTTGGTGCAGCCCAAGGCCAGGCTGGAAGAGGGGTGGGGCAGTAGAAGGAAGCCCTATAAAAGCTGGCTGGGAAGAGCCCTGTGGTGGTGGTGGTGGTGGGTATGAGTGAGGAGTGATGATGTGGAGTGAGAGCAGTAAGATGCAAGGGTGGAGGTTTGGAGGAGAGTTCTGGAAGGAGGAGATGAAGGAGGACGCAGAGGGTAAGCAGGCCAGGTTGAGCAGGCCAGCGAGTGGACTGAGAGGGAGTCTGGGTGAGGTATACCGCCCCTCCTTCCACAGAGCAGGGTCCTGCAGAATCCCTGGCCCCCCTGTGACGTCAGGAGCAGACCGCCCAGTGCCACGCCCAGCGGCAGCGGCGGCAAGCCCTGACAAGTTGGTGGCCCATACGGGGAGAGACGTTCCAACGCAGGCACCAGTCAAGGGGCGGCCTCCCAAGGCCGCCGCCCCAGCGGAGCTTGGACCGTGGCTGGAGGAACGCCAGGATAGGATGTGGGGAAAGCTGGAGGCAGCCTACCCAGCTGCTCCAGTAGAACTAGCACAGACAGCGGAGCTGCAGAGGCAAGCCGGCGTGCTCACTGAGGCCTTGCCAAGGGTTTGCGCCCTCGTTTGGGAAAATAACCCACCGCCTGGCAAGCAGGTGCAGAGTCTATGTGCCACTGTGAAGATAGGCCGGCTGATCCTACAAGCCCTGTTGGACTCTGGGAGTGCAGTCTCAGCAATTCGGCCCCAGCTCCTCCCAGCTGCCACCCCAGTGTACCGCTGGATCCCAGTGACGGATGTGATGGGCCGCACCCAGCCGTACCCTACGGCCCTAATCACGATAGAGTACCTAGGGGTCCGCCACCAAATGGAAGTTGCCCAGTTAGCTCACCTACCCGTACCAATACTGCTGGGAAGAGATGCCCCAGGGTTCTTCAGGCTCCTCCAGCAGGCAGCGAAGAAATTGGGAAGAGACACCCCAGGGACTGCCGGGTCTCGGCTGAAGGCGGCAGGGGAAGTGACAGACCCACAAGTTGCCACCGCTCTGCAAGTGGAGGAGGCCAACGACCCGGGAGAGGGTCCCTCCACCAGGCCAGGGGCAGAACCACGGGCTGGAGGCCCAGCTGGAACCCTTGCAGACCGCCCATTCCGTGATGCCCAAGGGGCAGATGAGTCCTTGCAGCGCTTGCGAGAGACAGCCGCTCGTGAGGAGGAGCAAGTGCGGGATGAACGGAGGTCCCAACGGCTCCCTCGCATCGAGAAGCAAGGAGGGGTCTGGGTTCGCATAGCTCGTGCCCCAAATGGCCAGGGGGAGGTCCGCCAACTACTTGTGCCAGCAGCCTATCGGGCGGAAGTCCTCCGCACGGCCCATGAGCATGCTTGGGCCGGGCACCTCGGGCACCACAAGACCCTGAGGAAGGTTCTTGAGCAATTCTTCTGGCCCTCCGTGAATGCAGACGTGAAGGCCCACTGCCGCTCGTGTCCCACCTGCCAGCGGGTGGCCGCCCGCTGCCCGCCGAAGGCCCCCCTCTCCCCGCTGCCCGTCATGGAGACGCCCTTCCAACGCATCACAATGGACTTCATCGGACCGCTGCCACGCACACCCCGGGGCCATCGCTTTGCCCTGGTGATTGTGGACTATGCCACGCGGTTCCCCGAGGTCATCCCGCTGAAGACCATGCAGACCCCGGGGATGGTACGGGCCCTGTCCAAGTTTTTCGCGATGGTGGGGCTGCCAGATGAAATTTTGACGGATCGGGGGGGCCCGTTCCGTGCCACAGCCATGCGTCAGCTCTGCCGGAATTTGGGGATCCGGCAGGTGTTCACCTCGGCGTACCACCCTCAAACAGACGGGTTGGCAGAGCGGCTGAACCAGACCGTCAAGGAGGCTCTGAAGAAGATGACGCGGGACAAGCCTCACCAGTGGGACTTGTACATCGACCCGCTCATGTTCGCCCTCCGGGAGACCACGCAGGCCTCCACTGGCTTCAGCCCATTCGAGCTGCTATATGGGCGCAAGCCAAGGGGGATGCTCTCCCGGCTGACGGAACGCTGGGGGCCCCGGGCCAGCAGCCCCGCGCCCCCCATACAGGAGTACGTGAGCCGGCTCCGTGACCGGGTGCAACAGTCCCAAGCGGAGGCAAATCGCAGACTGACTCGCACCCAGTCAAAGCAAAAGGCCGCCTATGACCGGGGTGCGCGGATGAGGACTTTCCAGGCCGGAGAGAAGGTCCTCGTGCACCACTCGGTGTTCCCAAGAGAGGAAGGGGACCCATGGAGGGGTCCCTACCAGATTCGAAGGGTGCTGGGCCCCACCACCTACGAAGTCCAGTGTGGGGTCGGCCGGCGTCGGCGGAAGACCCTGCATGTGAACCTCCTAAAGCAGTGGCACGAGCGCCCAAAAGAGGAGTGCGGCGTGGCTGAGGACCCGCTAGAGCTCCCTGACAGTGTGCTGCCTTGGACCACTGATGCCCCGGAGTTTGAGGAGCCCAAGGTGGACCCTCAACTCAACCCAGCTCAGAGGGCCCAGCTACAAGACCTCTGGGCTCAGATTCCCGGGGTCTTCTCCCGCAGGCCGGGCAGCACGAGCCTGATCCAACATGCCATTCCAACGGACCCGGGGCAGACAGCCCGGGCTACCTGGCGCCCCATCCCCAGGAAGCGGTGGGAGGCAGTGGAGAAGGAGACCGACGAGATGCTCAGGCTTGGGGTAATCGAGCCCTCGCGAAGCGCTTGGAGGAGCCCGATAGTCTTGGTGCCCAAGCCGGATGGGACCACCCGATTCTGCATCGACTATCGCGAACTGAATAAGGTGGCCCAGTTCGATGCATACCCCATGCCCCGAGCAGATGTGTTGGTAGACCACCTAGGGTCCGCCCGCTACCTGTCGGCCCTAGACTTGACGAAGGGCTACTGGCAAGTGCCCGTGCGGCCAGCGGACCGGGAGAAGACAGCCTTTGCCACCCCACGAGGCCTCTTCCAGTTCAAGAAGATGCCGTTTGGTCTACACGGGGCAGCTGCCACGTTTCAGCGGCTGGTGGACCAAGTGCTGGGAGAGTGCCGGGCGTATGCAATGGCGTACATAGATGACATCATCATCTTCAGCCCGGACTGGCCCACCCACCTCCAACACTTGGAAGCTGTCATGAGGGCCCTCCAGCGAGCCGGACTACGGGCTAACCCAAAGAAGAGCCACCTGGGGTTCCAGGAACTCCAGTACCTGGGCTTTGTGGTCGGGGGAGGCCGAGTTCGCCCACCACCAGATAAGGTGGCCTCAATAGCTGATGCCCCCCAGCCCCGGACCAAGAAGCAGGTCCGACGTTTCCTGGGACTACTGGGGTATTACGGGCGGTTCATCCCCCACTTTGCCTCCCGAGCCGCCCCCCTGACAGACTGCTTAAAGAAGGGGCTGCCCAACCAAGTCCGGTGGACCCCAGCACTAGAAGCAGCTTTCAAGGACCTGCGGTCAGCCCTCTCTAATACCACAGCCCTGTGGAACCCGGACTTTGACCGACCCTTTACGCTGGCCACAGACGCTTCTGACACCGGCCTTGGGGCAGTCCTGACTCAGGAACGTGACGGAACCGACGTCCCCATCCTCTTCCTGAGTCGGAAGCTGCAGCCCGCAGAGAGGCGCTATGCAACAGTGGAGCGGGAGGCCCTAGCGGTCAAGTGGGCAGTGGGGGCCCTGCAATACTACCTGGCCAATAATCCCTTTGTCCTACTAACGGACCATGCGCCCCTGCAGTGGCTCCACCATATGAAGGCACACAACCCCCGTGTGCTGCGGTGGTACCTCTCCCTCCTCCCCTTCCGGTTCACCATCAAGTACCGCAAGGGGGCGCAGCATGTGGATGCGGACTTCATGTCCCGCATGTTTGAGTCTGACCCTGACCCCCACAACTCAAAGCTAAGCGGGGGGGGGGGGGTGTCCAGGGTCTGGGTCCCAGCCCCCAGACTTGGTAGGAGGGAACAGCAGGTCAGCCGGGCTGATGGGCAAACAGAGGGGGCAGCCAGCAGACAGCAGGTCAACTGGTCAGCCAGCTGACAGCAGGTCAACCGGTCTGACTGGCAGGCAGAGGGGGCAGCTGGGGGACAGCAGGTCAACCCCTCCCACAGGCAAATGGAGCCAGAACCTGCCGGTGCCAGGGGCAAGGAGCAAAAGCCCAGGGCCTCAGGAGGCAGGGGGAGACAGAGAGAGGCCAGCGAGTCCCACTCCCCTAGGGAGGGAAAGGGGGCTAGGCAAGGCGGAAGGGGGCAAGGGCAGAGGGATTGGGAGCCCAGCAGTCACCCACCCAAAGACCTTACCTGAGGAGGAGAAGCAGCAGCAGCCCCAACAACCCAAAGCCATGCCCCAGCTAGAAAATAGTAGCCTGGCCCAGGAGTTGCCAAAAGCCAAGCCACTCCAGGTGGGGCTATTGGAGGCACTCTGCAGGAAGCCCTGGGCAACCAGCCAAGGAGCCGCAGCTGGACCCACCTTCAGCCATCAGCTCTGCCAGGGAGGCTGGGCTGCTAGCCAGGGGACTGCAGCTGGACATGCCTTCAGCAATCAGCCAAGGCAGGGAGGCTGGGCAGCCAGAGAACAAGGCACAGCTGGTGCTGGTCAGTGGGGCCAGATCAGCTACCCCAGCTGCAACTGCTTGGTGCAGCCCAAGGCCAGGCTGGAAGAGGGGTGGGGCAGTAGAAGGAAGCCCTATAAAAGCTGGCTGGGAAGAGCCCTGTGGTGGTGGGTATGAGTGAGAAGTGATGATGTGGAGTGAGAGCAGTAAGATGCAAGGGTGGAGGTTTGGAGGAGAGTTCTGGAAGGAGGAGATGAAGGAGGACGCAGAGGGTAAGCAGGCCAGGTTGAGCAGGCCAGCGAGTGGACTGAGAGGGAGTCTGGGTGAGGTATACCGCCCCTCCTTCCACAGAGCAGGGTCCTGCAGAATCCCTGGCCCCCCTGTGACGTCAGGAGCAGACCGCCCAGTGCCACGCCCAGCGGCAGCGGCGGCAAGCCCTGACACAATCACATTCCTGGCCAGTTCATTTTCTAATGAACGGGAAAGAAAAAACAATTTTTCATAGCAGCAGTTTGTGGTTTCAGTCTCATGTACATTGGTTTCATAACTGCCATGCTGTTGGACACGACAGAGACAAAATAATTTTTTAAAACTGCTACAGGTAAGGTGCCATCCTCAGTTTTTGTCATTAGATGCTCCTTGGTATTCAGATCAGGCCTCATGATGATAATGTAGCATTTGGGGATGAAAATGCAGCCCAACAGGCCAGCACTGGAGGCCAAGATGGAGAAGACCTGCACAGCTACCGTGTATTTCCCCTTCATGCTCAGATAGGTGGGCACAAAGGACCCCCAAATGCTACAAAACACCAGCATCCTGAAGGTGATCAGTTTGGCCTCATTGAAGTCCCCAGGCAACTTCCAGGCTAGGAAAGCCACTGTGAAAGAGATTGTAGCCAAGAAGCCCATGTAGCCCAGGCCACCATAAAACATGGCAACAGACCCTTCGTTGCATTGCAGTGTGATCTGGCCAGGCTGGGAGTGCATATCAGACTCTGGGAAGGGGGGAGAGATTGCCAGCCAAATGATGCAGAGGCCAGCTTGGACAACAGAATAAGAAATGACAATGGAGTTTGCTAAACTCTTCCCCAGCCATTTCCTCATTCTGTTTCCTGGCTTAGTGGCCATGAAGGCTATCACCACAGTGATGGTTTTGGCCAACACAGAAGCAACAGCAACTGAGAAGATGATACTAAAGGCAGTTTGTCGGAGAAGGCAGGTCACCTTCTTTGGCTGGCCGATGAACAGAAAGGAGGACAGAAAGGAAAGCAGGAGGGAGACCAGGAGAATGTAGGTGAGTTACTTGTTGCAGTAATCTGCATCTGGAAGGGAAAGTGACTGCAGTTTCACTAGAATCTACCTTTCACCCAAAATAGCCTGTTCTCTTGCTTTTTATAAAGCATCAGCCAGTTCTCAATTGAAACATTAAAGAAGAACAGGAATAGGATGGGAATGGCGAGACTGGCAACAAGTAACATGGGGTGGAGAGTTTAGTGGTAGAGGACATGATGTGTGTGCCAGGTTCAGTCCTTGGCATCATCATCATCATCACCAGAAAGAGATGTCATGTTCTGTATTGAAGAAAGACAAATGTCTGAGGCTTTGGAGTGCCACCACCTGTCAGAATGGACAGCACTGGCCCAGATTGACCAAGGGCTTGACTCAAAACAAGGCACTTTTGTATGCTGCTTCATTGGCCAGGGTGGGGGGAAAATGCATGTTGCATTGAATCCTGAGCGCTTTTCTGCAAAGTATTCAGTGTGATTTATGTACGATCGCTTTATTCTTACAGCCATCATGTGAGATCTGTTAGGGTGAAAGGAAGTGGCGGGCCAAGGTCACCACATGGGTGAGTTCAAAGCAACCCCCGTCAGAAGCATGACTCCTATATGAATGCCGTTTATATCCTCCTGTACTAGTTTAAAGAAGACTTTGTTAAAGGGGTTTAAAAGAATAGATCCTGGGGAGAGAATCTAATCCACAGATTTCCCAGCGTTCTGCCCTCAAGAAACCATGATTGCCATATCATCTAACCTGCCACAGAACCCGAGAGCATTGCAGAAGAGCCTAGAAGTGATTCTATTGCAAACATTCATGTTGGGTCCTGCTCAAGACAGCTGAGTGTTACTCCCTGCTGCCTCCCTGTTAAGACCAGAAGTTGAAGGAATAAGCTTAACATGCCCCTATGGAGGGTGAAATACGATTTAAGCACAAAACGGGCATGCATAGAGGGGTGGGTGGATCCTTTCACTGTGACCACTGCTTTTCCCACTTGCTGTCCATTCCCTGGGGAATTTTATTTCAGCTCTCTTCGTTACATTTGTTGTGGAGATTAATTTGACAAATCGAGAACATTCCCCCAAAAAGGTTCACATTCCCTGAACAAACCCTTGGCTCATTCTTCAGGCCTTCCTTTTCCTTATCGATATTGTCTTACCTTCCTGTATGGAGACAGTCCCTTCCATACACAACGCACAGGAATAGCAGCAAACTGGCTTTTTCTCCTCGATCACCTTCCTCGACCTGGGGCGGCAGCTTTCAGTACACCTGGAGTGAGGCACTGTCTACATACAAAACCAAGGAGCAATCAAGCAAAAGAGTAGTAATCGTTCCTATGGGTTTATGTGAAGGGTGTGGTATCATTTAAGCCCAAGAATGGCACAAATGGGAGGGTGTTGTTGAGTCGTTGACCCATCCTTATGCCCATAGCTTTTGCTTCCTGCCATCCATCCCTCTGATATAATTTTTTTCAAATTATCATGGAGACTAAAAATGCACAAATCAATTAAAAAAAAACTAAAGGAAAAGAAATCACGTCTTGTTCCTGCACTTGAGGCTCCACCTTCTCCAGAAAATAACTGACTGCAGGGGTTATGACTTGTGAGGGGTTGCTTACATGTAAAAGATTTCTTTGGCTGGACATCTGTATAGACACAGGTCTAGGGATGTTCCAGCCTGGGCAAACAATCAGAATTTTCTTTTTTCTTCTAAAAAGTTTTTTTATTAGGTGAGTACATATTACAAATAGCATTTTATTTAAAACCTAAATATCAATTTTCCCCCACCCTTTCCCTCCCCCCTTTTTCTCAGACTTCCAACAGCTTTCCAACCCTTATCTTATTCTATTCCTTACTTATCTATTCCATTTATATATTATTGTCTCATATTTCCCTAATAAACTAAATTATATCCATTAAATTCATATCTATTCAAAACTTATACTTAACAATAATTAAAACTTCACTTTAAATGGTAAAAATCCCTATCTCCAATATTTTCCCCAATTAGTAACTATCAAATTGCCATAATTTCCCCTTCACATCCCATTTTTTCTCCAAATACTCCTTCAGTCTTCCCCAGTCCTTAAAAAATTCTTCAGAGTTCTGGTCTCTCAGCCTTCTTGTCATCTTGTCCATTTCTGCCATGTACAGCAACTTTTGTATCCATTCTTCAATAGATGGTATTTCTTGCACTTTCCATTTCTGCGCATATAGTATTCTTGCCGCTGTTGTCATATAAAATAGCAATGTCCTGTGTTGCATAGGAACATCTTCCATATTTAAATTCAGTAGCAGGAGTTCTGGGTTCTTTATTATTGAAATCTGCAAAATCTCATTTATCATTTCTAAAATATCTCCCCAGTACTGCCTAGCTACCTCACAAGTCCACCACATACGATATAATGATCCTTCATGCCTTTTACATTTCCAACATTTATCAGACATTTTAGCATTTCCATAAGCTATTTTTTTTTGGCGTCAAATACCACCTATGTATCATCTTAAAAACGTTTTCTTTAATACTGGTACAAGTTGAAATCTTCATTGTATTTTTCCACAAATACTCCCATGACTCCATTGTTATGTCTCTTTGACAATTTATAGCCCACTTCACCATCTGAACTTTAACAATTTCATCCTCTGTGTGCCACTTCAAAAGCATTTTATAAATTTTTAAAATTTTCTTCTTACTTTCCTGCAATATAGCTTCTTTTAGTTCCGAATATTTCCATTTAATTCCACCTTTTGAGCGATCTGAGTTATATAAGTCCTTTATCTGCCTATATTGAAACCATCCATAACATGAAACTAACTCTTCTTCTGTTTTAATTCTTAACATATTTTGTTCCTGAATGAGAAACTTTTTATAGGACAGACATTGATCTCTATTGTAAATAACTCTCGGGTCGATGGATTCATATGGTACCACCCACGAGGGGATACCTTCGCCCAAATAACTTTTATATTTTTTCCAGATTGTGAAGAGACTCCTTCTCATATAATGATGTAGAAACATAGAATCAGCTTTCAATTTATTGTGCCACAAGTAGGCATACCATCCAAACAATTTTTTATAGCCTTCCAAAGTTAGTAGCTTACAGTTCTCCAGTGACATCCAATCTCTAAGCCAAACCAAACAAACTGCTTCATAGTATAATCTGATATTCGGCAATTGCAGTCCACCTCTTTCCTTGGCATCACACAAAACTTTCATTTTTACTTGTGGCTTCTTGCCTGCCCATACAAAATCGGAAATCTTCCTCTGCCACTTTTCGAATTGCTTACTGTCTCTAATAATTGGAATTGTTTGTAATAAGAACATAATCTGTGGTAACACATTCATCTTGACTGCCGCTATTCTTCCCAGCCATGACAGATTTAATTTATTCCATTTAATCAAATCTCTGTCAATTTGCTGCCATAGCTTTTCATAGTTATTCTTGAACAAGTCAATATTCTTCGCTGTAAGCTCAATTCCTAAATATTTTATTTTATGTGTTACTTCACAATTTGTAATTTCCATCAATTCTTGTTGCTTTTGTTTGGTCAGATTCTTACATAATATCTTAGACTTTCTCTTGTTGACATAAAATCCAGCCAACTCTCCGAATTCCTTTATTTTGTCTAACAACTTTGGCATATTTTGTATTGGATCCTCCACAATAACTATCACATCATCCGCAAAAGCTCTAACTTTGTAGGTAAAGTCTTTTTATGCCTCTTATAGCATCATCATATCGAATCTGAATCAACAACATTTCCAAAATCAAGATAAACAACCATGGAGATAGTGGGCAACCCTGCCTTGTACCTTTTCTAATTTCCAGTTTTTTGGTTAAGTCATTGTTGACAACAATTGCTGCACATTGTTTTTTGTAAATCGCTCTTACCGCTTGAATAAATTCTTTTCCCATTTGCAGTTTTTCCATTGTGGCGAACACAAAACTCCAATTTAAATTATCAAAAGCTTTCTCTGCGTCCACAAAAAAGAAACCAACTTCCTTCTCACAGTGTTTGTCAAAATATTCTATCGCATTTAAAAAAGTTCTCAAATTGTCTTTAATTTGTCTATTTGGAAGGAAACCTGCTTGTTCTTCTGCAATAAATTCCACAAGCCCTTCCTTTAATCTTTCCGCCAAAATTTTTGCAAAAATTTTATAATCATTATTCAGCAACGAAATAGGTCGATAGTTTTTAACATTACATAAGTCCTGATCTTCCTTTGGTATCAATGATATGGTGGCCTCATTCCAAGACTCTGGAACCTTTTGTCCTCTTAAAATTTCATTCATTACCACCTTCAAAAAAGATACCAATTCATCTACCAATGATTTATAGAATTTAGCCGTAATTCCGTCTGGACCTGGTGACTTGCCTAATTTAGTCGACTGAATGGCTTCTTTTATCTCTGTCTCTGTAATTTCTGCATTCAGCTTTTCCTTCCAATTTTCTGATATCGATGGTAATTTAACTTTATCTAAGTATTGCTCAATAGCATCCAAATTTACTTCTTTCCTTTGATACAATTTTGCATAAAATTTAAAGAATGCTCTACTAATCGCTGTTTGATCAGTCAATGTTGTTCCATTTTCTTGAATTTTAGTTATCGCCTTTTTTTCTCTTTTCTTTTTCAGCTGCCACGCTAAGTATTTCCCAGGTTTATTCGCTCCTTCGAACAACTTTTGATTCAATCTTTTCAATTCCCATTCCAACTCTTTATTCTCCATTGCTTTCAATTGTTCTTGCAGAATTTTAATTTCTTGATATAATTTCTTTTTCCCTGGTCTTTTCTTCAGTTGTACCTCCTCAATTCTTATATTCCCCACAATTTCTTTCTTTTTTCCCTCTTTTCTCTTTTTATCCCTTGCATTTAAGTCCATCAATACTCCTCTGATAACTGCCTTATAAGTATCCCAAACTTTATGAGTTGGAATGGTATTATTCAAATTATACTGCATAAAGAATTTGGTCTCCTTTTGTAACAGTTCTAAATTGCCCTTTTGCTGCAGCAAATCCTCATTTATTCTCCATCCTCGTCTTTTGGTGCATTTTCCAAACTTCCACAAAATTGGATTATGATCTGAGCCTTTTTGGCATTATCTCCACATCTTTTGTCCATACAGCCAAATCCTTGGAGGCCCAGATCATATCAATTCTTGATAATGTCAAATGTCTTGGCGAAAAATACGTATACTGCTTTACTTTAGGATTATTCCTTCTCCAAATATCCTCCAAATTCTCCTGATCCTTCATTTTAAAGAAGGATTTTGGCAATAATCCTCTTTTCTTTTGTGCACCCTTTGTTTTTTTATCAACATCTAAAGCCGTAACTCCATTAAAATCACCTGCCAAAATTATTTGTGAGTAAGTTAGTCTGTCCAGTTGTTTCTGTAAGTCCTTAAAAAAATTGTCCTTAGCTCCATTTGGTGCGTAAATCCCAATCAGCAAAATCTTTTCTGTATTCCAAATAATTTCCACAGCTATGTATCTTCCTTCCACATCGTTAAATATCATTTTAGGTTGCAGTTCATCTTTAATGTACAGAACTACTCCTCTTTTTTTTTTGCTTCGATGAAGCTGCAAGTTCCCTTCCCAATTTCGCATTTTTTAAATATTTCACATCTTGTTTCTTAATATGGGTCTCTTGTAAGCAAATTATATTACAATGCTGTTTGGATAGCCAATGGAAGATATTTTTACATTTAGAAGGTGAATTAAGTCCATTTACATTCCAAGATATGATTTTGCACTCCATGATCAAATTCTAGATCTTTTAGGTAAGTCTTTTTCATTGTCCATAAAGAATCTCTCCATCTCATGAGTGGACCTAATTATCTTTTTAGCTGTTTGAAATTCAAAACTCAGACCCTCTGGTATTTCCCATCTGTATCTAATATTCAAATCCTTCAACATTTGAACCAATTCTATGTATTTCTTCCTCTCTGACAAAACTCCCCTAGGTAACTCATTATTCACACTCTTTTTCCAGCAATTTCCAGAGGGTTTTGAAACTGCTTACTCACAATATCTTCTCTTGTTCTTTTTGTTGTAAATTGCACTATCATATCTCTTGGTAGATTTCTTTGGGCTGCAAATTTTGAATTAATTCTGTACGCCACATCCAGTAAAGCTGACATTTCTTCCACTTCTTTATCCAAAAATTCTGCAAGTATTTCTGATATCTGCTCTTGGGCTGATTTTCCTTCTGCTTCTGGGACTCCGCGAAATCTAAGTTGTCTTTCCATGTATTTACATTCCATCATGGCCATTCTTCCTTACAAACCCTTAGTTTCTGTCTTAAAAGAAACAGACAGTTTGTCAACTTCATCCTCCATTACCTTCACTTTCAACTGCGTTGTTTGTAACTCCTTCTTGACCTCATCAATACTCTTGGTTATTTCAGCCACCTCCGATTTAAGTGTCTCTTTGAAATCTTTCGCCATATCCTTTATCATGTCCTTGATCTCTTTATTTCCATCTGCCACTTTCTTGTCCAAACTCTCCAATGCCGACTGCCACTCCTTCTTCGACATCATGCGGCTGGCTTTACCTCGCTCCCACGAGTCTGCTCTCTTCCGCAACTCCGTGGCGGAAGTAATTTATTATTTTCAAAGTTAAGTTCTTTATTTAAAACAAATTCTTCTCGAATTAAACAGTTCCGATATCCAAAATGGCGGGCGTCTTTTCTCTATGGTTTTAACTTGAAGCTTCTGCCCTTACCCTTCTCCAAGATGTCCCACTTTCGCTTAAGTTGAGGTCTTGCCCTTTCCCTTTACCAAAATGGCACTCTTCCTTTTCCGGGTTTCCTTTAGCCGCCGCTTCCAGCCTGTTACTCTATTGCTTTGATGCACTTCCTGCTCCGTCGCAGTCACACAGCGGTTCTCGCGTTTTTTCAGGTTTCCCACAGTTCACTATCTCTCTTAGACCGCAGGTATGTAAACAATAATTACTTTTTCTGCTCTAATTCTTCTAAATAAATTCTTTTTAACTCAGTCACTTTACCGGAGCATAGCCAATCTGTCCTTATAACTTAGCAATCTTTATCTTCCAAATTAATTCAGTTCTTCTTACCAAATTTCTTCTCGGAAGAAGAGATAGCAATCTTTACCTTAATAGTTCTATTTGCGGGTTGTAATCGCTGTTTCAGTACTCAAAATATTCCAAATTAGTCCAAATTAGTTGCTGAAGCTTGGGTATGGTGATCCTATGTCAATTCAATGACTCCAAAGCCGCTGCAGAGATCTTTGCCATCCTTCATCGAGCGGGACCTCAAGGCTGGGTGGGCGATCATTGCGCAGATCTCCCCCCACAGCCAAGATCAACGCACCCTCTGGATCCTGAGCGTTCACGCCTGTTCTCCGCCTGAGAACAGGGGGCCACAGGCGATCTAGCACCCTGCTAGCCCTCACAAACAGTGGCTCGGACAGCTCCGCTCTCAGAGCTGCGTCAGACCACCATGATCCCAAACCAGAAGTCCTCTGCAAACAATCAGAATTTTCTAGAGCGAAGCAGGCAGAGTGGGGGAACTCCCTGCACATTGTGTGACATGATGACAAAGCAGGGAGGCAAGAAACCTGTTGCAGGGGAGGGGTGGGTGGGTCATGCCACTGCAGACATGTCCTCTCAGAGCCAAGCTACAAGTGATGCCTGACACAGGTTGGACACTTGTCAGCTTCCCTCAAGTTTTGATGGGAAATGTAGGCACTCTGGTCTTGCAGCTTGGCTCTCAATTTAATTGAAGTTTACAGAGTGGCAGTCTATGGGAGGGAGAACATGCAGTTGGGAGGAGACTGCAGGCATTGGGATCTCGCCAGGTACCCCCCTTCCTCTCTGCTCTGTGTGTGTGGGTGGGTTTCTGTAAACTTCAATTAAATGGAGAGCCAAGCTGTAAGACCAGGATGCCTACATTTCCCATCAAAACTTGAGGGAAGCTGACAAGTGTCCAACCTGTGTCAGGCGTCACTTGTAGCTTGGCTCTCAGAGAACTTTCATTCATTCATTCAGTCATTCACTCATTCATTCACATGATTAATAGTCCACCTTTCTCACAGAGACTCTAGGTAGATTACACAATGTAAGTCAGTATGATCAACAGCTGGGACATTTAATAAACAATGCTGAAACAAAACATAGGGAAGTTGATATGACATATTAATCAAGGTGGAAACTACCTAGTAGGAGCATACTTGCAGGAACAGACAGTGCACAGTAGTACAGTCTACAGTTTCTATCCTTTAAACAAAGCATCATTCTGAACACTTTCCTTGTAGTACAGCCCTATTACATGTGTAAAAAGCCCTCCAGGACCTCTTAGGCTTCGCGGTTCCCCGGCAAGGAAATGGCCTTGGAAGAGACGCGGGCCTCTAAACAGCCCCATCTTTCACAGAGGGAGCTTGTTAAAACAGCGCGCCTCTGTCACCCAGCTAAGAACAGCGCCACCTGGCAGAGCTCAATTGGCCCAGCTGTGCAAGAGGCTGAACACAGAAATCCTACGCAGGGGTACACCTTACAAAGCCCAACTGACTTAGATGGGTGGAGCTCTGTTTAGGATTGCACCTCAAACTTTCTTCACTATTACCAAGAACAGAACCCAGAATAGGAACCGGCGGGGGGGAGGGGGGGAATCATCAAAGGCAGGGGACAAGTACAACATCTGTGAACAAAATAAGTGTCAGCTGAAAAAAGGCTTACATTTTAAAAAAAGATATTCTCAAACAGGGTGGTTTAAGGGAAACTTTTCTGTTCACAGTGTACACACTATCATAACTTGAGTCACAGCAGGTTGTGTGTGTATAGCAGCCTCGTAAGTCATTTTAAGCAGAGATGACAGTTTGTATGTGTGTCCATCATAGTAGGCGCAACCTCTCTCAAACCTCTTTCAGCTAAATTATAGTCTCTCACCAGTCTCTGTTTTTTAAATGTCCCTTGCCCCACTTCTCAACTTTAGAGAAACTGCAAAAAGAATTGGTGTCAGCTTTCACCCTCTCAGTCATACCTGTGGGATTTTGTAGATGCTCAACATGCTGGAAATGTCACCAGAGATGTCAGAGGTCGCCCCTTCAAGAAGAGCCAGTGGGTTACTCTGACCTCCACAGTTGTAGTTGGGAACATTTTTCCATTCTGGAGAAGCCAGGTCTACCAAGGCATCATAAGTCACTCTTTTATCAGACATGGTCTCATACATATTGTAGCCCAGAGTGATGTTGGGCAACAGCCTGGGATTCCAATTGATCTCCTGAATGCTAAACACGAAGGACAGGATGTGCCAGTACTTTGAAAGTACTAACCTGCAACAAAATAGATGTATCATATTTTATTATGTGAAAACTTTTTGCTCCCAATATATGTTTGGAAGGCACATGATGCACCAACCTTGCTTAAGCTAAGCAAGACTGGATCTAACTACTGATCACAAAGGAAACTTTCCTAACAAAGCCTATGTAGGATGCCTTGTTTTCCAAATTGGGAGAGATGTGGAATATAAAGGTGGAAGGTAAATGTATTAAATAGTACCCAGCAAGTTCCAAACACCCATCCCATTCTTCCCTGTGATTGATATACTCTGCCCAGTTTAATATATATTTTAATAGTATGCAATCATAATCTATCACCATGATATCATTTCTTACGGGATCATGAAGACAGAGGGAGGCGTGCGGAAATGGTATGGTATATATGTAGCTTGTGTTGTTGAGAGGAGTCCGCTGATGACGTAGTCTCCTGGGCTGTAATAATTCAATGAAGGCATGTCAAGCATGGAGTTACGTACGAAATTCAGTGGGCATTTTGCCTTTAGCATCCCACAAGCCGCATGGAGCAGTAGCAGCAACACTAGCAGCAGCAATGATGCCATCCTGGCTCTGCCTGCCGCAGTCCCTCCTTCTTGGCAGCACTTGGTCGGATGTGTGGATAATTAGACGGAGCCAAGAGTGCCTCCTCTGCAAGTCCAAGGTTTACAGTGACATGACTGACACAACCATGGATGCCGATCTTAAGGAGGAGATGTTGAGCCACACACCAGCCCCAAATATCAGCCTCAGCCCTAAGGAAGGATTTATATACCATTCTGGCTTTTCCAGGCTTGTTTGCAAGGACTTACATCGTGTTGCTCTTGATCCTGATGTTTATGTTATTGGTTTCAAAGGTGATAATTGGAGAAATCCCTTGAGATTTAATCAGAAGAAGAATAAATCACCATGATTTTGATAATGCCTCATACAGGACTCTCTGGTGGTTCCACGGACAGGTGCACAGCTGGAGAAAACAGGATTGCAACAATCCACCCTCCTTGCCTCCTCCTTGCTCGCTCTTCCTTCTCTCCTTCATCTCTCTAGCTCTTCCTCCTTCCATCCTCTCTCTCTCTGAGCTTTTGTCAGTCACAGCTCACTTCATCAGAAGTGACTCGTGACTCACAAAAACTCATACCCTACCACTAATTTTATTAGTCTTATAGGTGCTATTGGACTCGTGCTCTTTTCTACTGCTAACATGGCTACCCAACTTGTTCATTTATATGTTGATTCTGTGTTTTAATCCTTCTGTGAAAATGTCCAGAAATTTTATTTTATTGTATTTTAAATTTTATCTTGATGTTGTCAGGGTTCGGCATGGGCGTGGTAGCGCAGAGCGCTGGTGGGCTCATACCCTATGGCTAATTTTGTTAGTCTTATAGGTGCTACTGGACTCTTGCTCATATAAATCAACAGTTCACCAGAGCAACTTGACGTTCTGATATGAGTCACTGAGAAGGCAAACTGAGTTGGCCTGAGTTTTACAGAATAAGAGTCAAACAATTTATTTATGATGAACAGTATTAATTATTTCAAAACAAAAATGGTTTACTCCTCAACATTATGACCATATGAACCAGACAGTGTATCAATCAAACCACTTCCCACACCACACACAATCTACTTCCTATCACCCATTGCAGTTTTGTACTTTATGTTACTAGAAACAAAGCCTGTTGTGAAAAAAAATACAACGGGCTCTAGAGAGCAGGCAGGCAGGCAGGCATTCCCTCCTCCTCCATCACTGATCTTGGACATTGCCACCTGCTTCTCACCTGATCTCAGCAATGTGAAGGGATGGTGGACTTTGCTACCTGCTGCACACTTGATACAGGTCGGGTAAAGGGGGGCAGGCATTGCCACCTGCTCCGCTCCTGATCCCAGCTGGGTGAAGGGAAAACGGGCATTGCCTTCTGCTCTGTGCCTGATTACAGCTGGGTGAAAGGGGGCAGGCATTGCTGCCGGCTCCAAGCCTGATCCTAGCTGGGTGAAGGAGAGTGGGCATTGCCACCTGTTCACTGCTGGGTGAAGGGAGGAGTGGGCATTACTTCCTGTTCCTCACCTGATCCCAACAGGTGAAGGCGGGCAGTGGGCTTTGCTACATGCAAGGGGGGCAGGCATTGCTACCTGTTCCAAGCCTGATCCTAGCTGGGTGAAGGGGGTGTGAGCATTGCCTCCTTCTCTGCTCCTGATTCCGGCAGGTTGAAAGGGGGTCAGAGATTGCTGCCTCTTTGGCACCTGATTCCAACAGGGTGAAGATGGGGTGGGCATTGCCACCTGCTCAGTGCCTTATTCCAGTAGGCTGAAGGGGGCAGGCATTGCCACCTGCTCCATTTCTTATCCCAGCTGGGTGAAGGGATGAAGAGAATTGCCTCCTGCTCTGTGCCTGATCCCACCTAGATGAAGGCACTGGGTGGGCAATGGCACCTGCTCCACTCCTGATCCCAGCTGGGTGAAGGGGCGGGCATTGCCATATGCTCTGCTCTTGATCCCAGCTGGATGAAGGGGTGGGTGGGCATGGCCCCCTGCTCCAATCCTAATACCAGCTGAGTTAAGGCAGAGAGTAGGCATAGCCACCTGGTCTGCTCCTAATACCAGCTGGGTTAAGGTGGGGGTGGGCATTGTCACCTGCACCACTCCTACTACCAGCTGGGTTAAGGTGGGGGGTGGGCCTTTCCACCTGCTCCGCTCCTAATACCAGCTGGGTTATGGCAGGGGGCAGGCCTTTCCACCTGCTCTGTTCCTGATCCAAGCTGGGTGAAGGGGGGAGGGCATTGCCACCTGCTTCGCTCCTAATACCAGCTGGGTTAAGGTCCAGGTGGGCATTGCCACCTGCTCCACTCCTATTACCGAAAAAAAGCAAACAGGCCGTGAAATCTAACTAATAAATGTTTCTATTGTAAATCAATCAAATTTAAAGCAATATTCCAGTCAACTTAAACAAAAGAAACAATATATACAGACATACAGGGTGGGTGATTACAAAGGGCAAAGCATCATATAAAGTAATTCAAATATAATTCAACAAGAATTCCTGTGCAATATTAAAGTGCTATGTGCCTAGAATTGACCAGAGGTCTATACAGTAATCACCAAAGTCCCAATAAGTTTATGGTATAACAATGCAAGAAGGTCTTCAGTGCAATAAATTCCTTTAAAGAAACGGTGTATATGGTCTCATATGATGACGAGAGGCAGCAGAGAAGAAGTTGTGTATCTATTATTCCCTCTTGCTCTATTCCCAAACCTCTGGCTATATCTCCTAGGACTCTTTGTGTGTGTGTGATTATTTCCCCCCAGTAATTGGTGTGTATGCGCATGAAGTTCTTGTGTTCAATAAAAGTTATTGTTTCGTATTAAGCACCAGACTCGCTTGTCTTATTATAGGAAGGGACCTGGTATACAAAGGTGATAGATTCCAGTTACCGCCTCTCGTATAGTCGTCTTCCTTGCTAGCTAATTCCCCCCATAAATCATATTTATGCAAGGAGACCACTTCAGGTAACAGGTTGGCAGCCAGTATCTCCCTTCAATACCTCCTGGAGACGTTGGAGAGGGCAAACAGTGTGGAGCCTGAGAGGACAATGTGCTGAGTCAGTGTAAGGCTGCTTGATGTACATACATTCCTGGAGGCAGGGCCATGGCTCAGGGGCAGAGCACCAGTACTGAATGGAGGAGGTCCTGGGTTCAATCCTTGCTAGCACCACTTAAGGAGTTCAGGTGCTGCAAAAGGCATTTCTGCGCCTCTGGTCCCAGAGAGCTGTGGCCGGTCAGAGAAGACACGTTCCTTGCTCCTTGGACTGAAGTCTGTTGTGTGGGTACATGCCCTACACTTTTCACAGTGAACACCGGTGGGCAAAATTCATTCCGCTGCTCTGCCATCTTCCTTTAGCAATCCTTTGATTCCTTGATCATCCAAAGGCCAAACTGCTTCATTAGCTGGTTTCATCCTCTGGATATATTGAAAGATATGTTTACTGTTTATCTTGATGCTTTCAGCAATCCTCTCCTCCAATTCTCTGCCAAATTATTCACTTACACTTCTTTTGCCAGACCCTGTGCTGCGCCCATACCAAAAATGGCCCCAGCGTCAAAACAATGGTAGGACTCGCAAAGCAAATGAAGGGAATTGGAACATTCCTGTGATATTTGCAATGGAAGTGAAGGTTTACTCATACAAAGACAGGGAGGTACAGGTAGCCCCAACATGGAAGGTGGAAAATATATCCTCCTTTACAAAACAAAGGGAGTTAAGAACCTCCCTGAGCAAGCAGAGACAGTTGGGTAAACTGGTTAGAGTGTCTGTCTAGGACCAAGGTTCATACCCCACCTCTGAAATGGAAACCTGCTCGATGGCCTTGGGACAATCACACCATCTCAGTCAAACCAACCTCACAGGGTTGTTGTGAGGAAGACACAGAGGTTAGGAGAATGCTGTAAGCCCTTCAGGTCCCCATTTGGGAAAATCGTGGGGTATGTCTACTGTTATAAATGTAATTTTGCCAACCTTTGTCTTAAAAAAGATTGTCACTCTTGTGCTTCATCAGTTCCTGCCGCCGCTCTTTCAGCAGGAGGCAGAACGGCTCATTCAGTATTCAAATTATTGATAAATATTGCAAGACAAGCCCTGCAAATCACAAGATCACAGAGTGCAGCAAGGGATGCCACAACCTAGTTATTGAATCAATAGCTATAGTCGATATCTGGGAGGGTCTAGCAGCCATCACCTGACACACAGGTTTTTCCCCCTTCTGAGTCCCACCACAGTTTTCATTTTCCATCTATCCCACTGCTCCCAGTGCAAAATCCAAAAGAAAAATATAAAGTGGGTTTGAAGGGATACGATCTGGGCCTGAGTATAAATTCACCCAAGCCTGGAACAATCACTGGGATAAAACTGACAGACAAAAGAGGCTTCATTTTTTAAAATGAACAAGGACAAAGTTTATTTAGACAAAAAACACAACTTGAGATGAACATTAACACTTTGATTGAGAGCCAATGGGGTGTAGCAGTTAGGTTGTCAGACTAGAATCTGGGAAAACCAGGTTCAAATCTCGACTCTGTCACAGAAGCATGCTGGGTGATCTTGGGCCAGAATCACTCTCAGCCTAACCTACCTCAAAGGGTTGTTGTGAGAATAAAATGGAGGAGAATTATGCCACAGGCTCAACTACTTTAACACACTCCACATGGATCTGCCACTGAAGAGAGAAAATCCAGCGGGTATGGAATGCCATGTCAACTATTATTAGGCTTCACATCTAGAATGCACATTAAACACTTTTCGCAATTTCTCCGTAATCGACTGATTAGTTTTTACGCTCCATTCCAGGTGCTGCTTCTAACCTACAAAGCTTTTCAGGGCCCAGGGTCCACATCTCTCTACAGGACCAGCTCTCTCTATATGCTCTGCTGCAATAGCTTCGCTCATCTGAGCAAAGCCAAGGGGTGAGTTGTATAGCTGCCCATATCGAGACAGCGGCTCTTACGGCTGCCACTTCATTTACATTCAATTTAATTTTTTGAATTTCTAACCAGCCTGCCCTGCAAACAGGCTCGGGGGGGGACAACATTGTTAAACTATAATAACACTTTTAAGACTAACCAACTTTGCTGTAGCATAAGCTTTCGAGAATCACAGTTCTCTTCGTCAGATGCATCTGATGAAGAGAACTGTGATTCTCGAAAGCTGATGCTATAGTAAAGTTGGTTAGTCTTAAAACTGCTACTGGACTCTTTTCTATTTTGCTACTACAGACTAACACAGCTAACTCCTCTGGATCTATAACAACACTAAATACAGTATAAATCATACAGTACAAAATACAGAATACAATTTAAAACCATAAAACCATATCCAGTAGCAGTGAAGATATTTAAAAAATACACTTCTTCAGCAATCAAAAACGGTAAGACTGGCCAAGTTACAGATGTTTCAAATAAGCAGTGGACCAAGGCCACAGCAGAGATGCTGACCAGGTAGCCCACCCAGACCTCACTTATCGTTATAGGCCTGGTGGAACATCTAGGAGGGCACCGATCTCGGGGGAGAGAGAGTTCCACCAGGTCGGTGCCAGGACCGAAAATGTCCTGGCCCTAGTGGCTAGGCAAATGTCCTCGGGGCCAGGGACCACCAGAAGATGTTGATCGACTGAACCAAGAGCCCTCCAGGGAACATACGGCTAGAGGCAGTTCTGCAGGTCCCAGTCCGTTTAGGGCTTTGAACATCGTAGTCAGTACTTTAAACCTAACCCGGAACTCAACTGGAAGCCAGTACAGCTGGCATAAAACAGGTCTAATGTGTGTGGTCTAATATCACAGTGAGGATATGTGCTGCTGTATTCTGGACCAGCTGCTAACTTCTGGATCAACCTCAAAGGCAGCGTTGCATACAGTGAGTTACAGTAGTCTAATCTGGAGGTGACCATTGCCTACATCACTGTTGCTAGGTTGCTAGTCGAGAGGTAAGGAACAAGCTGCCCGATCTGCCGAAGATAATAAAATGCAGACCTGGCAACTGCAGTGACCTGGGCACTTGGGAGACTTGCCTGCCCGATGTGCTCAGGAAGGGTCCAGCAATTGTACCATCCCACAGACTGTGTCAAACAGAATGGTTTAAGGTGGCATATTCATAAAGGGAATGGAGGTAGAAAGTGCTGTCAAGTCATAGCTGACTTATGGTGACTCTTGGTGGGGATTTAAAGGCAAGAGACTAAGAAAGGTGGTTTGCAATTGCCTGCCTCTGCATAGTGACCCTGGTCTTCCTTGGAGGTCTCCTATCCAATCACTAACCAAGGCCAACCTTGCTTAGCTTCTCAGATCTGACCAGAATATGTTTGCCTGGGCTATCCAGTTCAGGGCAAAAGAACAATTAGCTTCCTCCAAACAATCATTAGGAAGGGAGGGAGGGAGGAATGTGTAAGACAGAATGGTTTAACATAAATGTATTTTATGTAATGTCCTTCAACACTCAAAACATTTCTATGGTTCCTCTCCTGCATCAATTTGTTGATGACGAGTAAGGTTCCCACTCTGACTGAACCTTTTCCCATACACCTGGCAATTATATGGCTCCACTCATGTGTGAATTCTTCAATCGGAATTAAGGTCTCCTCTCTGACAGAAGCCTTTTCCACACTCCAGGCATTTATAAGGTTTCTTACCTGTGTGAAATCTATGGGAATTAAGGTGTCCACTCCGACTGAACCTTTTCCCACATTCTAGACATTCCTATGGCTTCTCCCCTGTGTGTATTCTTCTATGGGAATTAAAGTTCCTGTTCAGTTTGAACCTTTTTCCACACTCCAGGCATTTATAAGGTTTCTTACCTGGGTGAACTCTTCTGTGGTAATTAAGGTGTCCACTCTGAAGCTTTTCCCGCAGACCAGGCAGCTATATGGCTTCTCCTCTGTGTGAATTCTTTGATGGGATTTAAGGTGTCCACTCTGACTGAAGCTTTTTCCACACCCCAGGCATTTATAAGGTTTCTTACCTGCGTGAATTCTTTGGTGGGAAGAAAGGTTTGCACTCTGACTGAAACTTTTCCCACACTCCAGGCATTTATATGGCTTCTCTCCTGTGTGAATTCTTAGATGGGAATTAAGGTGTTCACTCCTACGGAAGCTTTTCTCACACACCTGGCATTTATATGGCTTCTCCCCTGTGTGAATTTTTTGATGACAAATAAGGTTTGCATTCCAACTGAAGCTTTTCCCAAACTCCAGACATTTATATAGTTTCTCCCTTGTCTGACTTATTTGATGGGAATGAAGGTTTCCATTCTGATTGAAGCTTGTTCCACACTCTAGGCATTTATGTGGCTTCTTCCCTGAGTGGATTCTTTGCTGGGAAATAAAGCTTCCAGTATAACTGAAGCTTTTTTTGCACTTCAGGCATTTATATATTTTCTTTCTTTCATGGTCTTTCAAATGCATTTTAATGTCTGATTTTTTAGGAATTTTCTTTCCACTTGCTGGATAATCATTTATATTATTTCCTTTGTACATTTTTTGAAGAAGTGGAATTTCATGACAGTCATCACCCTGTGAAAGACCAGAATTATTCCTCCTTTTACCTAGGTGTTTTCTCTCCTTCTTCCTCATTGAACCACAATATTCAACCTCCTCTTTTCCATGTGAATATGTATCCCCTTTTTCCAGGTCTAGATGCTCAGATGTTCCATTTGCTGACTCCCACATGCCACCTGCTGAATGAAAGAGAAACCTCGTGTGATCATAGGACACTTTTATCACATATTGTTGCCAAGAGTTTTCTACTTTGCTTTGTAATGGTTGTGTTTGCACTCTGTGGATGCATTGAGATCCATGCAATGGCTGTACATAATAATTGACTATGAATTTTCATGACCTGACTGAAGAAGACATGTGGGTCATTTCCAACCATTATTTAAAAATTGATTTCTGATGGCCCAAACCAATTACAACAATACAGTGGGATTTACCCATTCCATTGAAATATCTCTCTGGTATCTTGTTCGTGTAGTTCAAAGTTTTGCTCAGGCATAATTTTGGATGATATGTTAGTGTAGTATACAAAAATGTTAACCATGAAGAAGGCCATACAGCCAAAATACGTTTTGTTTGCTTTGGTATACGTGCATTTTACACCTCAATGAATTGTACCTAATCACAGGAAAGATTTCTGTAACATCCGTGTGTGTATAATTAAACATTTTTCGATTTAATAATTTTAAAATATTTTTGGATATATACCTTATTTCTAGATAAAAGGGTTCCCTTTTTTCCACCTTCTTGGTCACCTGCACTCTTTGAATGCTCATGGGTTAAGCTCACACGCTGTACCCAGTTCTCCCCCTCACTTTCTTAATCGCTTCTAAGTTCCAAGATGACTAAGCTGGCAGAGCAGCGATCTCTATGGTAATGAAGGAAACACTAGATGACAAAAAAAGAGTGTATACTGTGGAGGAACGGGCGCTAGCTCTCAGTCCGGGCAACTGAGCCGCCGTCAATAGCCTGCTAGCCCCGCTATCTGCCTCCGACCATCCCTGGTGGGCGTGGCTCACACTCTCCATCGCTGCCACCACTCACTGATTTGTACACCGCCTGACTGAGGGGCAGTGAGACCCCTCCAGCTGAATTTCCGTACTGGGAAGTGAATTACCCAATCTTTGGTTGGGCCCTGGAGAATTGGCAACCCACCAAGGTCTACCCTTATCAGTTTCTCCTGGGCTCCCTCCTTTCTTGTAGCGTGCCAAGTGGGGGAGGTTATGTAGTCAGAGCAACACAAGGTTCTTTATATTCAAAAAGTATAATTTAATAACTATATACAGAGCACTTGCACAGAAAGCAGGTAAAGGCACAACACATAGGGGTAGACCCCCCCCTTTCGTAACCCATAGGGCAGAAACTTAAACAGAAGAGAACCGCCATCTGCTTTCCCTACCACACTGTTCCCTACTCTACCTTAAGAGGGTGGTGGTCTGAGGGAAGGTTCCCCCTTTCTTTCCTTTCTGCTGCCTCCCAGGCCCTCCACATTTAGGGCCTAGGCACCTGGGTTTCACCCAGCAGCAGGAGGCTCTCCTTCTTCAACCAAGAAGGCGACTTACTTCCCCTCAGGATGGGCTGGGTATTTCTGTGGAGGCTGCTCCACCCCTTATTTTTCCCGCACTTTCTTGGCCCGGGGCAGCTGGGAGCTGTAGTCCAGGAAGAAGGGCGTCCCCTACCAAGACTCCTGCAGGCCCCTCCCTGGCACTACAGCCCATTAAACCCCATGGGGAACATTTTTTCCCCCTTTAAGACAGATTAACCGCAACCAGCACTCATTTCACCCTTAGTAACCATTTCGTTACATAAACAATGGAGACTTCCTGCCTCAATATGAACCCGGCATTTTATGAAGTTGTTATACCTTAGGATATTCTTGTGCTGTTTTTTTTTTAAAAAAAATTGCAAAAGCCTTGGAGGCCCAGGGGAGGGGAATGGCCACTTCTGGAGAATTGGGGAAGGGAAACCTGCCAAGTGGAAGCCCCATGGCTGCTGCACATTATCTTTAGCAACAGGGAAACCACAAAATTCCCTCCCCGTGTGGAATCCCATCAATACCAAGGTTTAGGGTCTAGATAGCATTTCACTAGGACAGTTATTGGCAGAGTGACAAGGGAGAGAGAAAATTCTGGCCTAGTCACCTAAAGCAAAGGAGAAATCAGTGGCATTTCTGCCCTGGTTCATTTTCCCAAGGAAATTTCCAGGAAGGAGATGCACTAGTTTTTAGAAGGGGGGCTTCCAGTCGGTGTGTGTGTGTGGCTTCTAGGGAAAAACGTGCCTTGAGAAGGCAGCCAAAAGCAACCATAAAAGAGAATAGAGATACGCGATCCCGTGGCTAAATGAGAGATGGTGGTTAGATGAAGAACGTAACTGGACTGATTTTAACATGTACAACAAACTTTGATCCAGTAACTCAGATGTGCCTCTCTTTTCAAACACATCATAGTGACCAATAAAGCATGAGGAGATAAGATGCATTTTTCCATACTTGATTTTCATGGGCACAAATATTGTCATCTGTGGTGTTCAGTTCTTGTTTCTTTTGTGTGTCCATTGTACACTAAGCATTTAAGGTAAATATTTCTCTCTAGCAATAAAGCCCATTGTGAGAAAAAATACAATGGGCTCTAGAAAGGGGAGAGTGGGCAGGCAGGCATTCCCTCCTCCTCCTCCACGCCTGATCCTGGACAAGTGAAGGCAGGGTGGGTGGGAAATGCCAACTGACCCTCTTGATCCTGGCGGGCTGAGGTGGGGGGAGGCATTGCCACCTGCTCTGCTCCTGATCCTGACTGAATGAGGGGGGTAGGAATTGCCATCTGTTCTGTGTCCAATCAGAGCTGAGTGAAGGAGGGTGGGCATTGTCACCTGCTCCACGTCTGATCCTGGCCGAGTGAAGGAGGGTGGGCATTGATGCCATCTGTGCTCCTGATTCCAGCCAGGTGAAGGTGGGGGTGGGCATTGCCTCCTGATCTCAGCTCGGTGAAGGCATGGAGCCGGCATTGCCACCTGCTCCGTGCCTGATCATGGTCAAATAAAGGTGAGGGGCAGGCATTGCCACCTGCTCTGCTCGTGATCCCAACCATGTGAAGGCAGGGAGTGGGCATTGCCACCAGGTCCGCTCCTGATCCTGGCTGGAAGAAGGCAGTGGGTGGGCATTGCCACCTGGTCCGCTCCTAATCCCGGACGGGTGAAGGTGGGGAGCGGGCACTGCCATCTGCTCCATGCCTGATCTTGGCCGGGTGAAGTCAAGGGCAGGGTTCGCCACCTTCTTCACTCCTGATCCTGGCTGAGTGAAGGCAGGGGGGGCTGGCATTGCCATCTGCTCTGCTTCTGATCCTGGCTAGGTGAAAGTGAAAGGGCAGGTATTGCCACCTGATCCGTGCCTGATCCCAGATGGATGAAGGCTCGCGGGCGGGCATTGCCTCCTGCTCTTTCCTGATCCCAGCAGGGTGATGGCTAGAAGCAGGAATTGCCACCTGCTCTGCTCCTGATCCCTGTCAGGAGAAGGTGGGGAGCGGGCATTGCCACCTGCTCTGTTCCTGATCCTGGCTGAATGAAGGCGGGTGGGCATTGCCTCCTGCTTCCCTCCTGATCCTGGCTGGGTGAAGGCAGGGAGCAGTCATTGCCACCTGCTCCATTCCTGATCTCAGCCTAGGTTTCCTGCCCCAGCAGTGCCCTCTAGTGGGGCACCAGGGTAGGAAGTGAGTTGTCTAGAATACGCTTACTTTTATATAGTAAGATGAGGTCTTTGTACGCACCAAAAGCCTCAATTTTACATTGGAAGAAAGCAGGAATTAAGAGTCCAGTTTACATTCAAAAAGAGAAGCCAGCCACAGAAGTGACAGTTCACTCTCACCATTCACCTCAAGTGTCCCCAGCAGAAGCAAGAGTCAATCTTGCTTCTTGTAGAAGCAGCTGTCAATCTTGCATCACCTCTGAAGGGAGAAAAACTCCTGCCTTCCACAAGAACACCCTGTTCACCCAGCGCCTGTGCTACATGCAAGTCAGCTCTGGGCCAGCCTGGCTGCCCTTCCCAAGCAATCCGCCACCGCTCTGTCCCACCACCTTTCTCTCTGCCAGGGTCTCTGAGAGCAGCTCTTTCCTTGTTAAAACTACAGATTGGGTAGGGAACTAAACCAGCCTCTTGATGGGCTGCTCCAGACAACAGGCCATCGGCTGTAAGTGGAAGAGATTAATCCTGACTAGGGTTTAAAACTGGCTGGGAAAGCCGGGATTTCCGCTGCAAGGTGCTGAATGTTGCACTGCTGTGGCATCCTGCTGGCTCATCTCTCTGGGCCAGGCAACACGGCTCTGTGCTTGGGGGAGGAGGTAGGATGTGTTCATATGAGATCTGTCTGCAGCTGCTTTGAGTCATGTCTCTGAGGAAAAGCCCACGCATTGCTTTGCAGGCCCAGCATCCCAGGATCAAGTCTCCAGTTAAGGGATGGCCAGAGAGCCACGGCCTCTCAGAGTGGAAAGCACTTGGCATAAGTCATCCAACTTGGGAGGAGGAAGTGGCCTGTTTTCATACAGCCAGGATCTACAAGCAGCATTTCAGCTTCATTCATCTGAACAGGGCCTTCTGCAGATATCACCCTGCAGTTGGTAAAACCAACAGCTGCCTGCACTCGTCCTTTCTCTGTGGCAGCCTCCATCTTAAGGAATGGCTTGTCTGAGGACATCATGAAAGCTCCAGATCTCTTTGTTATTATAAATCATGCAAGATCAAATTATTCAGAAGGGCTTTCTACTCAGATTATAGGGCAGTGTCATAAATAAATAATAGCTGAAAGAGATACCTTGGAAAGGGACAGGGACTGTAGACTAGACTAGGTAATGTCTGCTGATGTACATATAGTCCTCTGGGTAGTTCAATGTTGCTGAAGATGTCATGTTGATTAATTATGCTTTAATTGAGAAAGATTTCATTTATATGTTCGGCTTTATGTTAGTTGTCAAATTTGTGCCTATGATACCCTATCCTATCTGTTTTTCCATTGCATTTCCTAACTGTTGATCTAATTGTGTTTTTACTCTGTGAATGTCCTTGCTATTGATTACATTGTGTTTACTTGCAGTATGTAATCCGCCTTGGATCTTGGTGAGAAAGGCGGACTATAAATGCGAAATATGAAATCACAAGCCAACCAAGCTCTTTGAAGAAGAAGCTCAAACTCCAAGGAGAAACAAGGCCATACAAATCTACCAGCCCTTGGAAGGAAGTACGAGCAACACACAGTTCCTGCAACAGATTAAAAGCAGATACCTGCCAATCCTTCCTCTTCATCAGAGATCCGGGGAAACAGCTCTTCCTCTTCTTCCAGCCAGGATACGAGGCCAGGTTTGGCAATCTCAGGTCCTTTTATCAGGGAAAAAAAATCCACAAAATTATAATGCTTCTCTGTGCACATACATTCAGTAATTCCAAGCCAGGACTACTGCTCCTCCAGGAATACACAACAGACAAGTAATAGGGGTGGGATGTTATGGGGCCATATTTGGCACTGGAAGTTCTGTGCCTGTTCCATGCCATGCTGAAAAGGAAATACCAGCTGAGAACTATGTCAGAACTAAGAGAAGCCAGCAGAGCTCCGTCCATAGCCACATCTCAAGATGAGACAAGACCCAGACTGGAGGGACCCCCGCCCGCGGTTAGCCCTCCCACCTTCTCCAGATCAAGGTTCATGGCACCTCTTCCGATACCCTCTCTTGTGGTCCAGACGCAGCAATGCCAGAAGGGCTCCTTCGCCACAAGGACCCACAACCCCTCCCACATCAGAGGAAGAGTCATGGATGGTGGCAGAGATCAGCCAGTGAGCCCAGAGCAGATTGCCTGACCACATCTTTCCTCAATAAGGAGTTCCTTAAAAGCAGTCCACACATCATGAAGAAGAGATCCCAGCAGAAGAGGATCCTCACCCAGAGAGGCCACGTTCCCAAAATTCTCCAGCATGACCTCCTTGTACAGGGCTCTCTGGGCTGGGCTCAGCAGGGTCCACTCCCCCTGGGTGAAATGCACAGCCACCTCTTCAAAGGACACCCCACCCTGGAAGGAGAAGAAAAAGTATCTTTATATTGCTGGAAAGGTGGTCCATGAGAAAGAAAACCCCAAAAGTTGGTGAGGCGTAGTGTTTAGAGTGAAAGACTAGGACCTGGGAGGACTGAGTTCGGATTCCCTCTGTGCCATGCAAGCTTGCCCAGGGGCATTGGTCCCATCCAAATTTCACAGCCTAAGCTACCTCACAAGACTGTTGTTGGGAGGGTTAAGCAGAGAAAAGAAGAATGGGTGTGAATAGCAGCTTTGAGCCCGTTCAGTGAACAAAGCAGGAGGTGATTTTGAAAACAGGAATAAATAAGAAGAAAAACCAGGGATGGTAAAACCAAAGCAGAATCTCAGCAGCAAAGAGGAGGGGAGAAGAGCCTCATGGAGACCTTTGCCTCCCCGCTCCAAGTCTTCCTTGGGGACATTCCAGGCCCACTGGGGCTCTCTTCATTCACAGGGGCCAGCAGCCTGGTGGGGAAGAGGCCAGAGATATCCATGTAGAGCGGCAAATACTTTTCCATGGGAAATCTGTGGCACAGTCTCGTGTTCTTATCTGAACATGGAACCCAACACAGGATGAGACCCCTTCCCACCTTCCAAGCAGGCAGCCTCGACATCTTGCATCGCTAGGACCAAGGGGAAAGAGCAGATCCTCTGATCCTTGCAAGGGAGGAGGAAGCACCCCTCCGTTCCCTGCACATCTCCCTTACCTGAGCCGGCTGCATGGCTGGACTTTTCCTTCAACACACAAAGGAGAAAGCAGAGAAACTATCGAGGGCGTCTTTCCGCTGCTTCCTGGGAGGGTGAGAAAGAAAAATGGAGGGAAACTATTTTTGCGGCACACCAATTTCTATGCCAGTCCCTTCAGCGAAGCTCTCTCTGGATTTGCTTCAGGGCACAATTCAATATCTTGGGTTTGATCAAGGAAGACTCCAGAGTCTTCGATTTTATTTTTATTTATGTCGTTTATATCCCGCCTTTCTCATTGAGACTCAAGGCGGATTACATAGTGTGGGATCAGTACAGTCAATATCAAAGACATTTCAGCAAACAATACAATAGGTAATATAAATACAAATTTGCATACATAAAATCAGCCAAAATCCAATGCAGAGTAGAAGAAATGCTGAAATTGAGCATAAGCCATCTAAGACCAACATATTAATAACCTAGAACTACCCAGTAGGATCTTTCTTAAAGGAATAGACAGTACATTATAGCATATACGTAAAGCAACAAATGTGCAAATGAGATCTAAAGACCCAATATCTCCCCGCCCCCCTCCCCAGCCATTCCATATGGGGGAAGGGTCCATCTTCCTTATCAATCTGTCCCCCTCCCCCCCCCCGGCCATGTTTCACAGCAACCTTGCCAAATCCTTTCCTGGGCGCTGAGTCCCTGACCCAGCCAGAAGCCACCCTCCTCCCCTCTGAGGGAGGACAAGACCCTCTGGCCTGTTCCACACACAACTAGTAGGAGGCAATGGAAATGAGGTGGCTGAGCCCTGAGGTGATGGGATGGCCTGCCTGAGGCGAGGCGGCAGGTGGGAGATGCCAGCTGGGAACTGAAATCTCCCCACACAGAGAAAACTAGCCCTTCAGGGGAAAAGATTCTGCTCTCTCTCTCTCTGCTTGCCATGACACTTTTCTGTGATAGGATTTTAGCAGAGGGAGGCATCCCAAAATGTGTTCTTCCTTGCACAGTCTCAAGCCGATTTGAAGGCATGTGTGGAGAAAGCAGGGGAAGTGCCTGAAATTGCCATCCCCTCCACCCCCTCACGTCTCTGCCAGCTCATTCTGCTTGACATGCGGAATTGGTCTGAAACTCTGGTTTATCCATGTGCCAGACGGGGGATGTTTCTCTTGTCTGCTGACCCCAAAGACATCCTGCACCCACGGATGATAATCTGTGGGAGGTTGGAGGGAGAAGTCCCCTTCACACACACCCAGTAGATGAGAAAAGCAGCCAAGAAGTTACGGGAGACGGACCAGGGCAGCCAAGTAGAGTAACGGAGGAGCAGTGGAGAGGAAGGGGGACCATCTAAGGCGTTTTCCACACGAGGCCAGGCTTGTCGCAGCTGCAGCCGCCAATACAGGGCAGCAACAGCAATGGGGCTTCCACAAGGCAGGTTTCCTGTAATTTCCCTGCCCCCTCTTCCAGTAGTGCCCACCACCCCCTAACCCTTCCGTGTCACTGATTTTTTTCTCCCCCTTGTTTTAAAACTTGGGTACTGGACTGATATAACTACACTGTCATAACGTCATACCAGGATGTGAATCAAGTTCTTTGAATCCCATCTTCCGCCTTTTAAAACAGGTACGTTTCTAGCCCCCCTTGTTGTGAAGATATGAGGAGAAAGGCTGATCTCTGCAGAGGAAGGGTTAGTTTTTTTTTAAAAAAAAAGCAAATTGGGAATTCTAAGAACCTGACAGAAACATTGTTATAAGAATAATCAACAGCCATTTTAAAAATAAAATCCACGGGGCCTTTTGCAGGAGAGGAAATGGCTGCCATGGAGGCAGGGGAATGGATGCTGTGAGGGTAAAATAGAGAAAATCCAAACTTTCCTGGTTTGCCGAGAACTCCGGAATTTTGGTGCAGGGGCCTCCTGGCTTTGCAGAGAGGAGGAAATTGCTGTCCAGCGGACTTTTCCACACACCACACACCACTTCATGGCAAAGCCACGGCACAAAGGATCCATGAGAATCCTTGCCTTGGAACAATGTTTTTGGACTGTGACATGCTTGCGAACCAGTAGTGGCATGATTTTTGTGGTCCTATCTGTGGCTATGGAAATGATATTGGATTGTATGGTGAGTTTGACACCAAGTAAAAATCCAGAAGATCCAAGAGGATCCATTCCCTGCAATCCTGTTTTTACACCGTGGCAGCTCTTGGAAGTGGTGGGTACATGAGATTTTGGGTGCAATCTGTGACAGCGAACATGATATTTGATTGCATGATGACTGATGGGTGGTGCCATTTAAAAATCCAGAGGATCCGTGCTTTTGAACCACATTTTTGTGCCGTGGCAGTGCTGCAGTGTGGTGGGTGCATGATTGATCCATGCCTTGAAACCACATTTTAAGGGTTGAGCATTGCCCCCTTAAGTCAGCTGGGATCAGGAGTGGAGCAGGTGGCAATGCCCGACCCTGCCTTAACCCAGCTGGTATTAGGAGTGGAGCAGGGGGCAATGTCCACCCCCACCTTAACCCAGCTGCTATTAGGAGTGAAGCAGGTGGCAATGCCCTCCCCTGCCTTATCACAACTGCCATTAGGAGCGGAACAAGTGGCAATGCCCACCCCCGCCTTAACCCAGCTGATATTAGGAGCACAGCAGGTGGCAATGCACACCCCCTTAAGTCACCTGGGATCAGGAGTGGAGCAGGTGGCAATGCTCGACCCTGCCTTAGCCCAGCTGGTATTAGGAGCAGAGCAGGGGGGGGCAATGCCCACCCCCACCTTAACCTAGCTGGTATTAGGAGTGAAGCAGGTGTCAATGCCAACTCACCTTCGCCCAGCTGGGATCAGGAGCGGAGCAGGTGGCTATGCCTACTCTCCGCCTTAACCCAGCTAGTATTAGGAGCAGAGAAGGTTGCCATGGCCCCCCTTCATCCAGGTGGGATCAGGCACAGAGCAGATGGCAATGCCCGCCCCCTTCAGCCTACTGGAATAAGGCACTGAGCAGGTGGCAATGCCCACCCCATCTTCACCCTGTCAGAATCAGGCACCAAGGAGGCAGCAATCTCCGCCCCCCCCCTTTCAACTTGCCGGAATCAGGAGCGGAGGTGGCAATGCTCGCACCCCCTTCACCCAGCTAGGATCAGGCTTGTTGCAGGCAGCAATGTCTGCCCCCTTTGCACGTAGCAAAGCCCACTCTCTGCCTTTACCTGTCAGGATCAGGCAAGGAGCAGGAAGTAATTCCCGCTCCTCCCTTCGCCCAGCAGGGAACAGGTGGCAATGCCCTCTCCTTCACCCAGCTAGGATCAGGCTTGGAGCAGGCAGCAATGCCTGCCCCCCTTCACCCAGCCATAATCAGGCGCAGAGTAGAAGGCAATGCCTATTTTCCCTTCACCTGGCTGGGATCAGGAGCGGAGCCGGTGGCAATGCCTGCCCCCCTTTACCCGACCTGTATCAGGCATGCAGCAGGTAGCAAAGCCCACCACCCCTTCAGTTGATGGGAGCAGGTGGCTATGTCCACCCCCTTCCTTCACCAGCCAGGATCAGTTACGGAGGAGGAGGGAATTCCTGCCTGCCCGCTCTCCCCTTTCTAGAGCCCGTTGTATTTTTCCCCACAACGAGCTTTGTTTCTAGTCCCTCATAATTGTGCTGCAGCTTTCCTACATCTGTGGCCTTTTGGGGGGCTACCAGTTTTCTGCAGAGGTAATTCTGGTCCCATTCAGGACTGCATGGGGAGAAGTCCCAGTTGAGTGATGGGCTCTCCCCTGCTGTGGGGTGGGGGATGGGGGAGAGAAATAGACTTCACTGCTATCCGTTGTTAAGTACAATTCTGGTGGGTGGTTTCTCTGTTGTTTAATATGTCAGAATCCCTTAGGCTGTTTTAGCCTTTTTTTTCCAGCTCTGTATCAGATTCTTGCTGGTTTTAAATCTTGCAAATTTGCATTTATAGATCTTATTGCATTGTTTATTGAAATTGACTGTAGTGACTCACACAACTTAATCCACCTTGAGTCTCACTGAGAAAGGCCGACTATAAATAAATAAACAAGACCCACCCACCCACCTCGCCCCCAGCAAAAGGCAACCTCTCCTGCCAGTTCGCTCTTAGTTCTGTCTGGGGAGGGGAAAGTCAGAACCTAAAAGAAGAGAATCATGGCAAAGCGCGGGCTGGACCCTGCTTGGAGACTGAGAGCGGGACCACAAGTGACGCCTGACACAGGTTGGACACTAGTCAGCTTCCCTCAAGTTTTGATGGGAAATGTAGGCATCCTGGTCTTGCAGCTTGACTCTCTGACTGCTGTCCAATGGACTTTTCAACTGTCACTTGTCCAACATTCCGCCAAGCTGCCTACATTTCCCATCAAAACTGGAGGGAAGCTGGCAAGTGTCCAACCTGTGTCAGGTGTCACTTGTGGTCCCGCTCTCAGAGAGGAAGGGTGCGTTAAGGCCAGGAGCTTCTACTAGGTTTGCAAGCTGCTCTTCATTTGCTAAAACGCTTCTGGCATCTTCCAGCATTTCCTGGCTTGCTTCATCAACCTGTTCATTTCAAACAAGAAAAAATTCCAATGTACTGCCCATAACGGATTCTGCAAGAGCTCTAACAACCCCACTTCCCCCTACAAAAATGCAAAGACCGTTCATTGGCCAATCGCGTGGGTGGAGGCGAAAGGCAGGCAGGCAGGTGCGCTCTCTAGTGAGGTCCCCCTTTGCCCCCTTGGCTGCCTTAACTATTTAAATACTAAAAGGCACCGCAACAAAAGAAAATTTCAGTGGCGCAACTGGGAAGAGCAGTGAGACCTCCTTTGATGGGGGCGGCAGCATTTTTTTTTTTTTTAAATCAGCTCTCATCCAAAGCAAAGCCTGAATTGCTTCTGTCTCTAGGGTTGCCAGCCTCCAGGTAATAGCATCATAAGCACAAGGAAAGGCTGCTCCTGTACCAAGCAACGCAAAGAAAAGAGAGAAAACCTCATGGGAGCACAAGTAAATAAATAGTTATATATAATTGTATATAATTTTCAATTGCAAATTGCTACTAATCTATAATATACTCAAATAGCAAACATTTGTACAGAAGGAAACAATAAAGAGAGTCCAGGAAGTAGTATTTTCCTTTAAAGTAACCTTCAGTAGAATCTTCACAAAGACTTCCTAGAGAAAATTGTTTGAAGTAGCAGACATGCTCATAGTGGCGGCCACGCCCGATCGGGGGCCGGCTGTGTGACAGTTTTCATCCCCTCACTTCATCAGGGGCGTGGTTCACAGCTGTTGCATACACATCAGGTGTATTCTCATAGGGTATTTTCATAGGTTAATTCAAAGCTGTAATATAAATAGATTCCAACTTAAACTGCTCAAGGCTAATGCCACAAGATATATAACAATGTATACATAGGCAACCATACCACTAACCTGTTACATTTATAATGAAAGTATTTTAAAGCACGCATTTTCTCCCTTCCTGGGAAGCGGCAGCAGTATCTTCCTCTGCACACTTCCTATCCACCCACATGGTATTTAAAGACATCAGTAGTACCCTTTCATACAGCCTCCAGGTAATGGCTGGAGATCTCCCAGAATTACACCTGGCCACAGAGATCAATTCACCTGGAGAAAATGGCTACTTTGGGGGTTAGACTCTATGGAATCATGCCATGCCACGGTCTTTTCCCTCCCCAAACCCTACTTTCTCCAGGTTTCTCCCCTCAGATCTCCAGGAATTTTCCAACTTGGAGCTGGCAACCCCCCCCCCTCTCATGGCGAGATTGCATCTCAGGCTTAAAAGTCAGAGAATCTCAAAGAGGGGTGAGGAAAGGAAGATTCAGAACCCCCTTCCATGCACACTCAGACATGGGATCGTGCCCTTGGAGTTCCCCACATATTGTACCACCCATCTCTCTGTGACACTGAGAGATCTCTGTCTTTTGGTGCTACACCTCTGAAGATGCCAGCCACAGCTGCTGGCGAAACGTCAGGAACTACAATGCCAAGACCACGGCAATACAGCCCGGAAAACCCACAACAACCCTTGAACACAATATAATCAGTAGCTAGGACATCCCCAGAGCAAAAATACCATCTGAGCAACAGTTAGGGCATTCCATGAAAACAGATACACTAGGGTAGGGTAGTTGCAAATGTGAAAAGTAGCATAAAGCTGAACACATTGGCTGGATAATGCACTTCCAATCCTCTTTATAGATCATTTGGAATGGATTTTTTCGTGTGTGGAACAAAAAATCCACCTCAAACGACTGATAAAGTGCATTGAAAGTGCATTATCCAACGTGTGCGGAATCAGCCATAAAGGAAACCTTTCTGAATTAAAGCATAATTAACATGACATCTTTAGCAATGCAGAACTACCCAGTAGGAACAGACAGTACTCACTAACCTAGTCTATAGTCCCCTGTCCCTTACCAAGGTATCTCATTTAGCTATTTCTTATGACACAGCCTTATAATCTGAGTAGAAAGTCCTCCTGAATGTCTGGCTCTCTCTGTTGGTGAGCAGACGTGCCAACCTCCAGGTGCAGCCTGGAGATCTCCCAAAATGACAACTGATGTGTCCAGATGACAGACCAGTTCCCATGGCAAAAAATAGCTGCTTTGGAGGGTGGACTTTTTGGCTTGATACTCCACTGAGGTCCCTTCCCTCCTCAAACCCACTGTCCCCTTGATCCACAACCCAAATTTCCAGGAGAGGTCCCCTCTGTGTTCCTAGCTCACCCATCCAGTTTTCCTCCATTAGCGGCCTCACCACGCCCCCCCCCACACACACCAACTAGGGAACTTCTCTGGCAAGACAGTTCTGGATCTGTTCTACTGAATCTGAAGATGCTGAACCTGGGTTCAGTCAAAGAGGTTTCCTTAAGCAGAGCAGGCAGTCCACAACGAGAGAAATAAAACAGGAGTCCAGGTGCCCCCCTCCCACCCCTGGGCTGGATATCCCAGGAGAGCCTGATCTCATCAGATGTCAGAAGTTAAGCATAGAATCATAGAGTTGGAAAGGACCTCTAGGGTCATCTAGTCCAACCCCGTGCACAATGCGGGAAATTCACAGTTAACTCCCGCCATCCCCACACAGTGACCCTTACTGCATTCCCAGCAGGGAAGGCCTTGGTTAGTAATTGGATGGGAGATCTCCAAAGAAGACCAGGGTTGCAGAGGCAGGCAATGGCAAACCACCTCTGTTAGTCTCTTGCCATGAAAACCTCACCAGTGGTTGCCATAAGTCAGCTATGACTTCAGGGCAGGAATTCATTTCAGGTGCCCCCTCCAACTAGAATCAGCTACTTAAGTGTTTCCTTCATCAGTTGCATGAGGAATACATCCATTCAGGAGCAAACAACAAAGGTGGGGGGGGGGGAAGATGTTACAAAGAGAGGCCTGTTTAGAATGATACCCAATGAAAAGTGTAATCAATTCATTTGACTGGGTGGGGGGTCACTCTCAAGTGTTGTTTTAATAGGAAAAATATAAAATCTAGTACAGGATAAGCTTATCAAAAAGGAATGCTGAGCCAATCAATATCTGTAAGGGGTGAGATACGCAAGACACAAGAGGCATTCCAGGTCACTCTAAGCCTGGGGAAGGGGAGAAAATAATCTTGCACTTACTAACTAAATCTAATTCAGTGATTTTGTATTGTCAGATCTTCAGATGGGAGCCCCCAAGCGAACAGACCCTCCCCTCGCAGTCTCTTGCTTCTCCTCAAGTCTTGGCCCTGGCAAAGAGATCCTTTGGCCTTGTCAAAAGTGGACTGGGCCAAGATAGAAGGTGGGAAGAATGGAGGATTCTGGGAAAGAATTGTAGGAAAGATCCTGGCTGAAGACACCGCCAGCTCCGAAGCCCAGCGCCAACACTTCAGGCATTTCTGCTACCAAGAGGCTGAGGGGCCCCGAGAGGCTTGCAGCCGACTCCACCATCTTTGCCTCCAGGAGCTGAACTCAGAGAGGCCCAGCAAGAAGGAGATGCTGGACTGGGTGAACCTGGAGCAGTTCCTGGCTGTCCTGCCCCAGGAAATGGAAAACTGGGTCAGAGAATGTGGGCCAGAGACCAGTTCGTAGGCAGTGTCCCTGGCAGAAGGCTTCCTCCTCAGTCTGAGGAGGCTGAGAAGCAGCAAGGGTAGGTGAGGCGGACTCATCCTGGGAGGTGCAAAGGGCAGAAAATGTGAAAGACGATCCTAAAACTCTTTCTCCAAGTGCCCCCTTTCCAGGAATTAATGTGTGAAACATTCCCTTCTCTCCCATTCTTCCCTAGTAGGCCTAGGCCTACTACTGAACTTTTCCTGTCCTCATCCTCTCTTCTCCTCATTATTCTCTGCTGTTTAAAAGGCTATCTGAAGAGGCAGAAAAACCTCCCTGTCCCCAGCCAGGAGCAGCTCATCTGCGGGACTGCACAGGATGTAGCTGTAAAAGGGTAAAAGCTGTAAAAGCTGTAAAAGGTAAAAAGGATTCTTTTAGGCAGTGGAAAACTAGTCGGAGTGAGGTTGATAAAAAGGAGCATAAGCTGTGGCAAAAAAAGTGCAAGTCTGTGATCAGACAGGCAAAAAGGGAATATGAGGAGCATATTGCAAAGAACATAAAGAAAAACAATAAACAATTCTTTAAATATATTAGAAGTAGGAAACCAGCTAGGGAGGCAGTGGGGCCCTTGGATGACCAAGGCGTAAAAGGATTACTAAAGGGTGATAGGGAAATGGCCGAGAAGCTGAATGCGTTCTTCACTGTGGAAGATAAGAAGTGCATGCCCACTCCGGAAGCACTGACTTTGGGAGGGGTTTTGAAAGACCTGAGTCACATTGAGGTGACGAGAGAGGAGGTTATGCAACTGCTAGATAATTTAAAAACTGATAAATCACCGGGCCCAGATGGCATACATCCAAGAGTTCTGAAAGAACTCAAGTGTGAACTTGTAGATCTCCTCACAAAAATGTAATCTGTCATTAAACTCCGCATCTGTTCCTGAGGACTGGAAGGTAGCTAATGTTGTCCCCATCTTTAAAAAAGGTTCCAGGGGAGATCCGGGAAATTACAGGCCAGTCAGTCTGACGTCAATACCGGGTAAGTTGGTGGAAACTATTATCAAAAATAAAATTAGTGGGCACATTGATGACCAAAAGCTGATGAGGAAAACTCAGCATGGGTTCTGTAAGGGAAGATCTTGTCTCACCAATCTGTTAGAGTTTTTTGAGGGAGTGAACAAACAAGTGGACAAGGGAGACCCGATAGATATTGTTTATCTTGACTTCCAGAAAGCTTTTGACAAAGTTCCTCATCAAAGGCTCCTAAGTAAGCTCAGTAGCTATGGGATAAAGGGCCAAGTCCTCTTGTGGATCAAAAACTGGCTAATTAATAGGAAACAGAGAGTATAAACGGGCACTTCTCACAGTGGAGGGTGGTGAGCAGTGGGGTGCCACAGGGGTCGGTATTGGGTCCAATGCTTTTTAACTTGTTTATTAATGATTTGGAATTGGGATTAAGCAGTGAAGTGGCTAAATTTGCAGATGACACGAAATTGTTCAGGGTGGTGAAAGCCAGAGAGGATTGTGAGGCACTCCAAAGGGATCTGTCGAGGCTAGAAGAGTGGGCATCCATGTGGCAAATGAGGTTCAATGTAGCCAAGCGCAAAGTAATGCACATTGGAACCAAAAATCCAAAATATAAATACAAGTTGATGGGGTCTGAACTGGCGGAGACTGACCAAGAGAGAGATCTTGGAGTCATGATAGATAACTCACTAAAAACGTCAGCACAGTGTGCGACTGCCATAAAAAAAGCTAATGCTATGCTAGGGGTTATTAGGAAAGGGATTGAAAACAAATCAGCCGGTATCATAATGCCTCTGTATAAATCGATGGTGAGGCCTCATTTGGAGTACTGTGTACAGTTCTGGTCGCCACACCTTAAAAAAGATATCATAGCACTGGAAAAAGTACAGAGAAGGGCAACTAAAATGATTAAAGGGTTGGAACACTTTCCCTATGAGGAAAGATTGAGGCGCTTGGGGCTCTTTAGCCTGGAGAAAAGACGACTGAGGGGAGACATGATAGAGGTTTACAAGATAATGCACGGGTTAGAGAAGGTAGAGAAAGATGTGTTTTTCTCCCTTTCTCACAATACAAGAACTCGTGGGCACTCTATGAAATTATTGAGCAGTCGGGTTAGAACAGATAGAAGAAAATACTACTTTACACAAAGGGTGATAAACACATGGAATTCGTTGCCACAGGAGGTGGTGGCAGCTACAAGCATTGCCAGCTTCAAGAGGGGACTGGACAAATATATGGAGCAGAGGTCCATCAGTGGCTATTAGCCACAGGAGATAGATGGTATTCTCTTTGTGGGGAGGTGGTGCTCTGTTGTCTTGGTGCTGGAAGGCAGGCAGTGGGAGGGCTTCTGGTGTCCTGGCCTCACTGACAGTCCTTTAGATAGCACTGGATTTCTAGCCACTGTGTGTGACAGAATGTTGGACTGGATGGGCCACTGGCCTGATCCAACATGGCTTTGCTTATGTTCTTATGATGGTGACAGAAATGCTGGTTCTCTGGATAAGGATTGACGGGGGGCATTTCAGCTCCTGAGAATTTCTATCTTTGAGCTTCCTTCCCATGTTAGAAAGCTTTAACCAGCACTTTGAATTTTACAAAGAAGCAGTGTATTTGTATGTAGGAAGAGCTGAAGAACAGAACGCAAACATTTATTCATTTTATTGATGATATGATTTATTATTTATTCCCTTCCCCCAAAGCACTTGTTCCTCCATGACTCCTCCACTTGTTCCCTTCCCCCAAAGCACTTGTTCCTCCATGAATTAGGATCACTCAACCAAGCCATGCTCTCAGTACAAGTGTTTCCTGGCACGGGATTGCTTTCAGCACAGAGCATGGCCTTTAGGGTGGTGGCTCCAGAATGGTGTAATTCTTTGCTCCCAGAACCTGTAAGAGTTCAATCCCTTCCAATTTCTCAAAGGGCCTGAGTGAAATTGCATACATGCTTACAGTGTGGAAAGAGCTTATCTTGAAATAGTAACCTTAAGTACCATCTAAGAATCCATTCAGGAGAGAAACCATATAAATGCTCAGAGTGTGGAAAGAGCTTCAGTGTTTGTAGGTAACTTGCTTCTCATCAAAGAACCCACATGGAAGAGAAATCATATAAATGCTTAGCGGGTGGAAAGAGATTGTCTTGGAATAGTAACATTATGTCCCATCCAAGAGTCCATTCAGGGAAGAAACCATATAAATGCTCAATGTGTGGAAAGAGCTTCAGTCAGAAAGAGTACTTCACTACCCATCAAGGAATCTATAGAAGAGAGAAACCACATAAGTGCTCAGAGCATAGAAAGAGCTTCGGTCATAAGGCCAGACAACCCATCAAAAATCCACACGAGGGGAAACCGCATAAATATTTAGACAATGAAAAAAAATTTGGAATGAAAGCCATCCTTACAACCCATCAAAATGCTCACAGAGGGGTGAAAACATATAAATGCTAAGGGTACAGAAAGAGCTTCAGTCAGAAGGGCAACTTAACAGCTAATCACCATTCCCACATAGGAGAAACTATATGGGACACATAGAGCTTCTCCTCCTGTTGACAACTGATGGACTGTAACCTTTTTGGGGAGCAGTGTTTTCTTGTTAACATTGTGGAGACGTCTAATGATATTCCAAATGTAAGGCCAGTTGGATCAGACTGAAGGTTAATGTGCTCCAGGTTCCTGTTTCACAAAGTGTCCAACTTGGAGGACCAACACACAGTACACAGAAGCCAAGTCCCTCCACTTTGTTGCTTCAGGACAGCTACACAGAGGCCTGCCTACGAATGTAATCTGTGAAGAAGCTAGTGTGTGCTCGGAGGGAAGGAAAAGTGAGAATCTTACAGTATGTGTGTGGCAGATTCTAAGAGGTGGAGGATACAGGGGAATTCCAAGGAGGCTGCAGTAGCCATACACAGCAAGATCGTGTGTATGTTTTGTTGTAAACAGCAGGTGACATTCCCACCTGCGAAGAAGTCAGGAGATGTGAGGGGTGAGCAAAGTTACTTCAGGATAAGAGACACCTATACTTTGATCCCCCATTTTGTGTCCTGGATATTTGAGGGAGAAGGAGTATCTCACAAACTCCCTTTACTTCATGTCAGACCTTCTTTATTTTTACACATAATGCCTTTGTTTACAAATATATATTCCATCTTTCTATAGTTTGAGGCATCATTAAATTCATCAAGGTAAGACAGATAAAAACTCAACAGAAATCATCCCCAAACGCAAACCCATCCAGTTCAGAACTGAGAGAGAGAGGGGGGGAAAAGTCCACCCAAGCCCTCCAAAACAGGTCCTTCCTACAAAACGAGGACAGTGGGGTCACGGATGTCACTTTCAGGAGACTGTGTTATGCCAGGACCCCGGCAGTCATCCAGTGTCACACGACCTGCTAGAATCTAGGAAAGGTCCATGAAAAAGCAACTCCACCTCGCTTTTGGACCCAGAGACCAAAAGGCCAGGGGGAGAAGTAGCGTTGATCACGGTCTGAAAGGAAATAAAATGCTAACTAAAATTGACAGAATGCAAAGTGAGGTGTCTGGGTACGATTTGGCAAGAAGGTTCATCATAAAGGAAAATGTCCTTACTGGCTAAAAACATAAAGAAATGGTCGTGGTTTGTGGTTCAGGGGATTTTAAAGACAATGTCTAATTGATTTTATTGCCCACATTTCTCACCCAGACCGAAGGCAGATTACATAGTGTACGTCAATATAATCTATCTGAAGAAGGGAGCTCTAACTCTCTCTCAAAAGCTTATGCCCCGAAAATCTTGTTGGTCTCTAAGGTGCCACTGGACTCAAATCCTGCTGTCCTACCCATTTCATCTCCTTCCTCAGTTCACCGTAACAGCAAAAGTTGTCTCCTGTATCTGAGTTCCGACAAGCAAAAAACATTGTCATTGGATTTGAGTTACTCATATCAAGACTAGCTGCTGTCATGGCTGGCTTTTGTCCCAAACAAATACTAGCATAGGAAATAATTTCCTTTGAAGCCTGAAATTAGCAGATAATGTTGACTCTGAGAACCATGGTAGAGGACTGCCCCGAAACAAAGGGAACTCAGGTTTAAATGGGCTGGGATGTAAAAAGGTAGTTAAGTCCCCTGTGCAAGCACTGAGTCATTACTGATCCATGGGGGGACGTCACATCACAACGTTTTCTTGGCAGACTTTTTACGGGGTGGTTTGCCATTGCCTTCCCCAGTCATCTACACTTTACCCCAGGAAACTGGGTACTCATTTTGCCGACCTCGGAAGGATGGAAGGCTGAGTCAACCTTGAGCCGGCTACCTGAACCCAGCTTCCGCCGGGATCGAACTCAGGTTGTGAGCAGAGCTTAGGCTGCAGTCCTGCCGCTTACCACTCTGCGCCACAGGGCTGGGATGGCAGCCACCAATAGGTCGTTTCTCTTCCAGAGAGACCGCCACTATCTGCCAAGCACAAGAGCAACAGGATCCAGTAAAATATGCTTTGATACCTTCCTGTCTCTATTCCTCTGTGCTCTCTCTGGGCCCCTTCTCTGCCACTACATCTATCTCAACAGCCCCTCCTGCTCCAGCCTCCCTCTTTCTCACAACCAGAACCCCACATTTCTCTCCCCCTCTCCAGGCACTTCTGCATCCAGTAGTTTCCCCTCATTTCCTTCTCTTTGTCCTCACTAAGAATTAGCATGCACTCCCCCTCTCCCAAAAGAGACTAAGTGGAGGCTGGAACATTGAATGTGTGTGAATGTGCCATCAAGCCATCTTTGAAGATGGGATGAGACTGGACTATACCACGCTACCTGCCCTGGAGGGTCTAAAACAAGGGAATAATCACACAAAGACTGAGACTGTCATCAATTGCCTTTATGAACCGCCACTGATTAATTGATGTCTTTCCTTCTTTGATCCATTTATTAGAATAAAGTTTACAGTTGCCTACTAGAGATGTCTCCCAGGCAATGGGGGGCTTTCCAGGAAAGAACCTGCCCCTAGAAGGGCACCTGGAAGCAAACAGGGAGGCAAGCAATTTGTTTTGAAATGGTGAATATACGTCCCCCAAAGCTGGCAGCTGTGTGTTGCACCAACTGGAGTTTCCAGGTTGTCTTCAAGGGCAGCCCCAAGTAGAATGCATTGCACCAATCCAGCCTGGATCTGTCACGGCCTAGCTGTTTGACTCTGTAAGGGAGGCCAGTTTATCAGTGGTTGGAAATGAACCAAGGTGAGCCCAAGGAGATAAAGCTGGACGAAAATGTTTTAAATTAATTAATTAAGGTAGCATCCCCTGTGCCTGGGGGAATATACCTTTCTCCCAGGGGGAGAGAGGCAGGCTCAGCATCAAAGACATTTTTTTTAAAGGATCCGGTCTGGGGAACCATACCCAACTTGCTTTCCCTATAGCCACAAAGCAGCTGTGGGGAACTGATTTTTTAAAGTAGGGCAGGGGTCAGATTTGGGCTCGGAGCATGGGGAGGGGGCTTCTGCTTTCCCCCCGCAACATTTTTTGAATCTGACACAGTCCCATTTTGTACCTGCATATGCACCCAACTCTTTTTACAAGTAATGTTTATTTTGTCCCTAATATTTTGTCCCAGATACGCCTTCCTGTTGATATTGGATCCGCGCCGAGGATTTTTCCTGCCATGGTTTGAGTTCCTCCATGGTAGAAAGGCAGCAAATAAGCTTTTTAAATAAAATAAATAAAAATGGCTTCTCCTCAGACAGAGCCTCCTGTTACTTTTCTCTCTGCACCGTCACTTTACGTTGCCACCTACTTTTGGGGTGACGGGTCTTCCAGTGCAAGGAGGAAAAAAGGGGGATCTCAGGACAGGTGACATGGTCTATAACCACTTCTGCTACCTGAGATCTCCGTAGACTGCAAAATCAAAAGCCTTTTTTTAGGGATGCTCCAAATAAACTGGTGTGCAACCTTTCATATTCTCCAGAATTCTTCGTAATTCAGGATATTAAAATGAGTTGGAGGGAGGGAGGAAAAACTCAAATATTATTATTAATAACCTATTTATATACCGCTCTTCAGGATGACTTAACACCCACCCAGAGCAGTTTACAAAGTATGTCATTATTATCCCCACAACAAACACCCTGTGAGGTGGATGGGGCTAAGAGAGCTCCTAGAAGCTGTGAGCCACTGACCCAAGGTCACCCAGCTGGCTTCAAGGGGAGGAGTGGGGAATCAAACCCAGCTCTCCAGATTAGCGTCCCACGCTCTTAACCACTACACCAAACTGGCTCTTTTCAGGAGTGTTCACCTCCAAAAGTTCAGCTGAACTAGCAGTTCCCCAGCAGGACTCTGCAGCTGAAGCAAATTCATCCAACGGCTGGAATTTTAAGGTTTGGAAGACAGTCTGGCCCTATGTTGGGGGGTAGGGTTGCCAACTCTGGCTTGGGATATTCCTGGAGATTTGGGGATGGAGTCCAGGGAGGGTGGGGTTTGGGGAAGGATCTCAGTGTGGTATAAAGCCATGCACCCTCCAAAGCAGCCATTTACTCCAGGGGAACTGTCAGCTGGAGATCACACGTAATTCCGGCCAGTCCCCAGGTCCCACCTGGAGGCTGGCAATCCTACCTCCAAAGCAGAAGGCGGCCTCCACTGCCAGGTTCCTCCGAGCTTGGTCTGGAAAGGCGAGAGAGAGGGGTGGGGGCTGGAAGGAGCCCCTTGTCTGTCCTTTGTTAAACGCGGGTTCCCAACATCTTTTCAGCTTGCTCAACTTCCTCCAAAAAAAATCAGCATCCCTCCCACCGCCTTAGATCCTGCAACAGGAATCAACTTTCGGCTTTTTCTCCCCGAATAAATGCAAATGCCCATTTTGCAAAGACTAGGGTGGAAGGGAGGGGGGAGCCAGAGGCAGGAAGGAGCACCCTCCATTGACAACCCAACACACACACACACGTTTCTTTTCTCCCTAGGAAGAGAACCTCGACTGATTTCAGTACCGGCAGGACGACGAAGAGAAGGCGCATCTGCAACGCGTTTCCTGCGCGTTCCTTCGAACCGCGGCGCTGGCGAAACGCTCTCGCCTCTCCCGGCCTGCGTGCCAAGGTGCCAAAAGGGAGGGGCGTGCGGGAGTCCCTTGGACTTCCGGGGTGGGGGCAGCCCGAGCAGGAAAGGGAGAGAGCCTGCGTGCCTAGAAAGGCCGCGGGGCATTTTCTCACGAGTAGCAGCAGCCGTCCCCGAGATCTGGTGAGCCGAAAGCGCCTTTGGGTGTGGGTGGGTGGAGAGCGTTGTAATGCAGGAAGAACGATTGGGATCGGGGCGTGGGGAGAAGCCCAGGCAGTGAATAGAGACAAAGGAAGGGGGCGGCGAGTGTAGCTTTTGATAACTGGGGGGGCGATCTGGGCGGTGCGCCCCTGTCAACGCTTGGAGCGCCGAGCCTTGGCGGCTGAACTTTCCCCGAGGTTTGCAAGGAGGGCTGCCCCTCACAGAGAGCATGACAGAAGTCCAGCCTGGGCGTTGGTTCCCGTGGCCGGATCCTGCCCTTTCAGGACGGGGCCTAACTCGCAGACCTGTCAATTGACTTGTTTCTTGGGCAGCCGGACGCCTGAGCTGCTCCTCAGTTCCATAAAGACGGAGGCTGCCCAGCCCTATCCAAAGGCAGTGCTGAGTTAGAAAACCCAGATTCTCTTAATCATTTTGGACTGAAAAAAAATTATCGGTGCCAGTCCTTTTAACCTTCTGAGTACCGGAAGCATTTCTGAATCTGCTGACTCTACAGTAGCACCTGTAAGTCTAACAATATTCGTGGTAGGGTATGAGCTTTCATGAGCCACAGCTCAGCTCTTCAGATATCTATCTACTGACTGAATCTTTGCTGTTGATAGGGTTGCCAGCCTCCAGGCGAGGCCTGGTGATCTCCTGAAGTTACAACTGATCTCCAGAAAACAGATATCAGCTCCCCTGGGAAAATGGCTGCATTGGAGGATGGACTGTACGGCATTACAACCTGTTGAGCTCCAGCCCCTTCCCCAAACCTTGTCCTCCACCCCCCAAATCTCCAGGTATTTTCCAACCAAGACCGGGCAACCCTCGCCTCTGACCCCCATGAGCACATGAAACTGTCTTATGCGGAATCAGCCCCTTGGTCCATCAAGGTCAATGTTACCTGCTCAGACTGACTGCAGCTATCCAGGGTCTCGGGCAGAAGTCTTTCACTTCCCCTATTGTCTGGTCCTTTTTACCTGGAGGTGCAAGGGACTTAACCTCTCCTTGACAGGGAAATCAGTTACTACAGAATTCACAGGATACTTCCCCGCTTTGATTTTGTGGGCTTCCTCAGTGCCCAGCACTGGCAAATGACACTGATTGAGCTTTAGAGTTGCCTGCACATACCACGGTCTTGAAACCCATTTCCTTTTGGTTGAGGGCAATGATGTGTGTCCATAGAAGGGTCACATGAACCCCTCCGTGGGGGTGTCTCTTGGGTGATGATGGCAGAGGGTCAGGTGGTTTAGCCTCACCCCCCACTTGACCACACCACTAACGTGAAACCCATTCTAATCAGTCCGGGGGTGCTGAGATTGTTGCCTCCCCCCACACCGTTTTTCCTGAGCATTCCACAAACCTGAAACCCTTTTCTATTGTCTCATGTCGATGAGACTAGTTCTTAGTGGAGCCACACAACCACCTCCATTAGAGGTCTCTCAGGGGTTGGGGAGCTACCACCCCTCAACTTTCCACCTATGCCTGCTACAGCCTCTGGGATGATGAGAAAAGTTCTTAAAGGGTTCACAAAACTATTGCCTCCCCAACATTCCATCTGTGCATGTCAAGGATTCTAAACTTCCTCTTAGACTTACTTTCAACTAAGCGCCAAACTACAAGTGACGAATGACACAGGTTCAACAGTTGTCAGCTTCCCTCCAGTTTTGATGGGAAATGTAGGCAGCTTGGCGGAATGTTGGACAAGTGACAGTTGAAAAGTCCATTGGACAGCAGTCAGAGAAACAAGCTGCAAGACCAGGATGCCTACATTTCCCATCAAAACTTGAGGGAAGCTGACAAGTGTCCAACCTGTGTCAGGCGTCACTTGTAGCTTGGCCCTAAGACCTCTCCTTAGTCAGCCAGGTCATGATGTGTTCTTAGAGGGATCACATGAACCCTTGGAGACCTCTCAGGGGTCACATGGGTCTGGGTCATTTCCCACTACATGGGGTAGAAGTTCCGGGGCAAAGGAAGGTGGATCTTAACATATAGGGAGGGAGGAGGTGGGGCACCTGTCACTTTTTTATGATTGGAGGAGTGTCCTACATATTGCTACTCTCTTAGGTTTGAACCATATGGCTCTCAACCCGAGGAAAGCTTTACTCTGTGGGCCGCAGCTGAAGGAAGTCTTTGTTTTGTCTTTGATTCTTTCCTACAGAGGAAGTCTCTGATGCTGGCCTGATTTCATTCTCTTTTGCTTGCCTGCTGAGAGAGTGTCATAGCTTGCCCCAAGAGCACCTCGTTGGCTTTGCAGGGCTTTGTAGCTCCATCCATTTTGCAATTCCTGGACTTAAGAAAGAAACCGGTAGAAAAATTTTCTAGCTTTGTCTGAGCCTCCCCTGAAAGATGGGAAACTCTGCCAGGCCTAAAAGAAAAAGAGTTCCTGATGCCGTCAAGGCTGCGAAGAATAGGAGGTTCTGGAAAAGAAGAGTGCAGAAAGGCCGGGAGAGGGACACCATCAGCTCAGATGTCCTGTGCCAGCGCTTCAGGCGTTTCCACTACCAGGAGACCAAGGGGCCCCGGGAAGTTTGCAGCCGGCTGCACCGTCTTTGCTGCCAGTGGCTGAAGCCGGAAAGGCACAGCAAGATGGAGATCTTAGACCTGGTGATCCTGGAGCAGTTCCTGGCCATCCTGTCCCCAGAGATGCAGAGCTGGGTCAGGGAATGTGGGCCGGAGACCACTTCCCAGGCGGTGGCCCTGGCAGAAGGCTTCCTCCTGAGCCAGGCGGAGGAAAAGATACAGGAAAAGCAGGTGAGAGAGCGGATAAGAGGGGTGGAATTCATCTTTGGAAACCTGCCCGTTACCCCTCCAGCCCTCTTCCTTTCTTAATTCATTTTCTAATGCCATAGGTGTTATTTCAGACAACTGATTCCCTTGAAGCAAAGAAGACTCCATTAAACATCAGGAAAATGCCAGTTGTCAGCGGGACCTCACAGGAGGGTGACCAACAAAAGGGGACACAGGAGGGTAAGACAGAAGTGGCACATGTACAAAATTACGTTTTGATCCCACTTTTCGTAGCTGAGGGCAGCACTCATGACACTGGGTTCCCTGTCTGTCCCACATTCACTCTGCAGGTAGGCTAGGCTGGGCGTGTCTTGTCCACAGTCAACCAGGAGCCAAGAATCCAAACCCGAGCCTCTCTAATCTGCATTCAGTGCTCTAACCACTGTGTACCACTGTTTCATCTTTGCCAATTTGTATTTTAGAATAGCTCGATTCTCTTATTTCATTGCTTGATTGATAAGCAAACAAAGCAGCATCTCACCATCTAAAGACTAAACCTATAAAATCAGACCAGAATTCAGTTTGGCCGCCAAGAGGATAAAAGACCTATTTTGTCTCCTTCACAGGAAGTGGAAGGACACTGGCACTTAATTCGAGACCTTCTCGTGGTAGAATGGAAACCACTTCTGTGCAGCCAGTTCAGGTAAGGGTACGCGTGTTTGCGGATACCACGGACAGCCAAAAAGACAAATAAGTGGGTACTAGATCAAATCAAGCCTGAATTCTCCCTAGAAGCTAAAATGACAAGACTAAGGCTATCATACTTTGGTCACACCGTAAGAAGAGAAGACTCTTTGAAAAAGTCAATAATGCTAGGAAAAGAGGAAGACAGCAGGAAAAGAGGAAGACCTAAAACGAGATGGCTTGACTCAATAAAAGAAGCCACGTCCTCCAGTTTGCAGGAACTGAACAAGTCTGTTAATGATAGCATGTTTTGGAGGTCGTTTATTCATAGGGTTGCCATAGGTCGGAGGCAACTTGATGGCACATAACACACACGTGTGTGTGCTTACGGAGAAGGGCTGGGGACTCCCCCAGGGGCCTCTGTCCCTGATACCACTTCCTGGGTTTTGTGTCCTTCAGGGAGGGTGTGTATGCTTCTGCTGAAGAACTCCCGGCCATCACACCTGTGATCCACAAGGAGAAAATGTTTCCTTCTTTCAGGACGTGGTGACCTTTGAGGATGTGGCGGTGTATTTCTCAGGGGCGGAGTGGGCTCTGCTGGATCCGGAGCAAAGAGCTCTGCACCAGGAAGTCATGGCGGAGAACGGCAGGAATCTGGCCTCTTTGGGTATGGCTCCCTCTTGAAAGCGGGGATCGCTTCCAATGTCGGTCTGCATCAATGCCATGTGCACACAAGCCTCTCCTGCACCGAATTTCAGCACTTGGAAGATTTTGCTAAGTCCAAACCAGCACATTTAACCATGCCAAAAAGGCAGCATGGTTATCACAAGTTGAAATGTAGTATTTGTATTCAGGATAATTTAGTTCTGATGAACCTATCCAATGCATAAAAATCTAAAGCGTAGCATGACAGGGTAAGATGGAAATCAGGCCAGAACTGAACTCTGCAATAAGCAGATCAACAAACCCCTGGATGGGATGGAAGGCTATAGGTTAGGGGTCCCTTATCTTTTAAGCTTACAGACACCTTTCGAATTCGGACACAGCGTGACAGGCAGTCACTAAATGGCTGCCACAAAATGGCCGCCACAGGAGGCAGAGCCAGCCCCAAAATGGCTGCCACAGCTTACTTTCAATCAGCTTGGGTCTGGCCCTGCCCACTTACTAAAAATATTTGGCAGGCACCAGGAAAAGTTTCAGTGGGGACCCTTGCTGTAGACACTCCATAATCTCTTGAAGATTGGCATTCTGGAGGACTCCCAGAGGAGACTGAGGGCCTTCCTCTGTACTTCCTCATATCTAATCTCAACAGAGGATGCAGAGTAAAGCCTCTCCAGATGAGCTTAAGATGGAAAAGGTAAATGGGGAGAAAGGGTTCTGTGAAGTATGCATGCCCCAGGCCAAGGCTTGATAAGGTTGCCAGGTAGCTATACCTTCCCATCAGGGGGAGGGGGACGCAGTACTCCCCGGCAAAAAGTTGTTCACATTTGCTGATGTGATGTCATCACCTCCGGAAGTGATGTTATCATGTTGGCCGTGGGAGTTGCCTTCCCCCAGGGAGACATTTCTTCCAGTGTTAGAAGACTGTCGAACTATAGGTTCATTGAGAAGGAACACATTTCCCATTTTCAGTTAGCCATGTTAGTCTGTAGTTAGCCTGCATCTGACAAAGAGAACTGTGGTTCTCGAAAGCTTATATTGCAGTAAAGTTGGTTAGTCTTAAAGGTGCTACTGGGCTCTTTTCTATTTTCCATTTTGTCTCCTTCACAGGCAATGGAAGGACAGATCATTCTCGACCGTCTCTTTGTGGTGGAACGGAAACCACCTCTGAACAACCAGATCAGGTATATGGGGGATGCTTATGGGGACCCCTCCAGAGGTCTCTGTCCCCTGTCCTGTCTCCACTGGGGATGGTTCGAATGCTCCCGCTGAAGAACTCCTTGCCTTCACTCTCTTTCTGGATTACCCACAAGGAGAAAACTTTCCCTTCTTCTTTCAGGGTCTGGTGACCTTCGAGGATGTGGCGGTGTTCTTCTCAGAGGAGGAATGGGCTCTGCTGGATCCGGGCCAAAGGGCCCTGCACCAGGAAGTCATGGCGGAGAACGGCAGGAATCTCACCTCCCTCGGTATGCCACCCTTTGTCTTGCCTGATAAATTTGGAAAATAGAAATTACTGTTGGCGTCATTCTGTGTCAGTGCATTGCGGGAAATGCACTGAAAATGACAGTGGCTAGACCCTGTTCCCTTAAAGCTCCATTTATTTGTCTTTTTGTAAAAGGTATTAGACCTGAAAGCCAAAAGATTTTGATCAGCAAACCCAAAAGATAACATCAAAGAATTCATAAAACCTACTTGGAAAAGCACTCAAGCGCTTTCTCTCTTTTAAAAACTCTTCCCGCTTTTTGATGTTTCAAATCCTCCTCATCGGGGTCTTTGGACAGGAAAGCAAAGCCTGTTTGCTACATCAGGAGGAATCAGAGATAGATGTCAGAAGATGCCTCCTGGTTCACCTATCTAGGAACTGGGGGTTGGTCTGACCTGGATGGCTCAGGCTAGTCCTAGCTCATCAGCTCTTGGAAGCTAAGCAGGGTCAGCCTTGGTTAGTACTTGGATGGGAGACCACCATGGAAGCCCAGGGTCGCTATGCAAAGCCAGGCAATGGCAAACCACCTCTGTTCATCTCTTGCCTTGAAAACCCCATGAGCAGTCACCATAAGTCAACTGAGACTTAATGGCATTTTCTGCCACCACTCAGAGGGAGCTTCTCTCCAGGACGGGGCTTCTTTACCCTTTCTTGTGACCTTAAAGTATGCATCTGGCTCCTTTTCCATGACTGCTTTCTTTGTGTCCTGTCAAAATTCTAGTAGTAATTTGACCACATTCCGTCTGTCCATTGTAATGCCTTGTTAGTTCAGCAAGGACAGTTCCCTTGAAAATAATGCTTTAGCCAAGGCAATCTGCACGTTGATCACTTGCAGTTAGACTACTGTGAAGTGCTCTACATGGGGCTGCCCTTGTTTGGAAACTTTAGTTAGCAAGGTCCATGTCAGATGTTTGGAAGGGAAGGCAGCATGGTACAGCTCGATCTCGTCAGATCTTGGAAGCTAAGTAGGGTCGACTCTAATCAGAACTTGAATGGGAGACCACCAGGGAAGACATGGGTTGCTCCGCAGAAGAACAGCAGGAGCCAGTTTGGTGTAGTGTTTAAGAGCGGCAGGACTCTAATCAGGAGAACCGGGTCTAAATCCCCACTCCTCTGCAGCTCTCTCAGAGCTCTCTCAGCCCCACTCACCTCACAGGATGATTGTTGCTGTGGGGATAACAACAACATACTTTGTAAACCACTTTGAGTGGGCACTAAGTCGTCCTGAAGGGCGGTATATAAATCGAATGTTACTATTATTATTTTAGTCTAGTGGCCTCTGAGAGAGGAAGGTTTTCATACACTGGTAATAGGGCCGTACCATAAGGAAATGGTTCAAAGAGATGCTTCAATAAAGGCTGTTACTGTCATTTATGGGATGTTAAATTGCTTATTTCTGCAATCTCTGTCCTACTGTATTGTTTATTAAACGTCTCAAGTGTTGATTTATTGACTTACACTGTGTCATTCGCCTTGAGTCTCAGTGAGAAAGGTGGCCTCGAAATAATGTAAATAATAAACAGACAGACAGATAGATAAGATTTTCAGAGTATAAGCTTTCGAGAGTCAAAGCTCCTTTCTTCAGACACGATTCGGAATGGAGATCGCTAAACCTTTATATCACTGCCAAAGGTGAGTGGGAAGCTCTGACTTTCAAAAGCTTACACTGTGAAACTCCTGTTAGTCTCTAAGGTGCCACTGAACTAAAATCTTGCTGTTCTACTGCAGACCAACATGATTGCCCACCTAAATGATCTGCAGAGGAAGGCAATGGCAAACCACCTCTGTTCCTCTCTTGTCTTGAAAACCCTACAGACCTAGAGTTACCATGAGTCGTCTGCTTCTTGGTGGCCCACAATTATTGTTATGCTGAGTTGTTCCAGTCTTCCTGGAGCCCATGGGCTTAGAAGGGCGTAGCTGTGCTAAATTAATCTCATGTATCAAACTCTGTCCTTCTGGTAGAGATTAATTGTAAGTATTACCCATGAGGCTTGAAAGATTTCTTGGAATAGCTGGGGGTGGTGGAATTCTTTCATCTTCTTGAACGTACAGGTGAGCTGTATGCAGTTGATGTGTCCACATGTTCACTTACTATGTGGAAAGGTAAAGAGGGCACAAGCAAGCTGGCATGGCCTCCGCCTTAAGTGGTCTGCATAGGAGAAATATATGGAGGAAGTGATGCTTTTGGAACACTGCTGGTCACAGGGAGAGGGTGTGCACGTGGGCAGTTCCTCTGCATGTGTACCCCGTGCCAACCACTCAGCCATCTCACAGAGGCAGAGGGCAGGGGTAGCTCATTCGTGCATGTTCTGCCTCCCTGCATAGTGAGTGAACGCACTACATAGGGCTAGTCTAGACCTTGATCCACCTTGACCAATATTGTCTCCTTGGACTGGAAGTCATTGTCGAAAGTCTAGGATGGCGTCTTCCAAACATTGGTATTTTGAGGTGCCAAGGAATGGGCCTGGAACTTTCTGTTTAGAAAGTCCATACTCTGCACCATATTGTCAGCCTGTTCATATAAATCAACAGAGGCTGTTTTTACCCTGGACAAAATCCTCCTGGAAACATGCTTTCTGTTACTCACAAAAGAAATGCTTTGCGTTATTTGTGATTTGAGGCTACCTTTTCTCCTTTACTAAGGTTTTCTTTTTCTTACTTCCGCAGGCGATGTGAGGGTGGCTGAGAAAGTGACAGAGCATCAGAGAAAGAAAACCGAAGCAAAGGAGAAACAGGCAAAGAAATCCATGGCTCCTGAAGGGGCCAGTTGTCTGGAAACCCCAAGCCAAGAAAAAAGTGGTAAAGGAAAGAAAAGAAACAAGCTCTGTCGTGTTGCAAAAACCTTTCCTAGTAAATTAAACCTTAGGCCCCGTTGGAGAACACACAGTGGAGGGAAATGCTCAGAGCTTGGAAAGAGCATCAGTCAGAGCAAAAACCTTAGTTCTTATCAAAGAGTCTCCACAGAGGAAAGACCGTACGAGTGCTCAGTATGCGGGAAGAGGTTTGTTCAGAGTGCACATCTCGCTGCCCATCAGAGAAGCCACACAGGAGAGAAACCATATAAATGCAAAGAGTGTGGAAAAAGGTTCACAGAGGGCAAAAGCCTCATTGCCCACCAAAGAATCCACACAGGGGAAAAGCCCTTTGAATGCTCCGTGTGTGGGAGAAGCTTCAGAGTCAGCATAACCCTTACTTACCACAAGAGAATCCACACAGGAGAGAAACCGTACAAGTGCTCAATATGTGGGAAGATTTTCAGAGTCAGCTCGAGTCTTCGTTCACATCAGAGGATCCACACAGGGGAGAAGCCATATAAATGTTCAGTATGTGAGAAGAGCTTCATTCAAAGTGCCCATCTCATTTCCCATCAGAGAATCCACACAGGGGAGAAACCGTTTCGCTGCTCAGATTGTGGAAAGACCTTCAATCAGAGTGCAAACCTTATCCGACATCAAAGAACGCATAATGGATAGAAGTTATGTAAATCATTGGCCACACAAAACTTCACCTTGGTATTGACCACTCGCCAATTCTTCTATTTCCCATCAATTTATACCTTGCAAGCACTTCACTGATTGGGTGGACTTTGCCCTTGGTTCGGAAGGCTATATACCAATACTCAACACTTCTGGGCCCAGGTTATATATGATATTAATTGTTGATAATAATGGTATTTATTTATTTATCTAGAATATTTATATACCCTGCCTTTCTCCTAATATAGTCAGGATCCATGGCATATCCCTGATGTTTGTTCAGTTTAAGAATGCTATATACCTAAGGGGGAAACATTAGTTGGACTCTCCACTGTGGTTGTTTATTCTTTTAATTGGTGCTTCCGTAGTTTGGACTAGGAAAAAGTGATCAACGTTTATAATAAAGGAATGCCTTATTGAAGTTTTGGAGGTCTTGACATGGAGAAACTCACAGGCATATGGACATTTGTTGAGAGTTCTTTCCCCCCATTTGTTTTGTTCTAATTTTTTTAAAGGTATAGAGAGCGAAAGAGATGGTTAGGGAGGGTCTATGGCTCAGTGGCAGACTATCTGCTTTGAATGCAGAAGGTCCAAGGTTCAGTCCCCAGCATCTCCAGTTAGAAGGACCTGTTGGTAGGTGATGCGAAAGACCTTTGCCTGAGTCCTTGGAAAGCAGCTGCTAGTCTGAGTAGACAAGATTAATTTGGAACTTTCTGCATACGCAACTTATTCCTGATTTTCTTAGCAATCAATATACAAGCATAGGAATTGGTTTCGGTACCATTCTATATGACTTCCCTTCCTCAGCATTTTTACATTTGTGGAATCAGTTTATTTAAATTGCCTTAAATAATCAGGATTTTCAAGTGAGGATGCTGTTGTCATCGGTGACATCATCGATGTCCACCCTTTATTTTTTGTGCATGTTGCACCCTTTTGTGCATGCCCACCCTTTATTTTTTGTGCATGTTGTTATCGCTAGATTGATATAAGGTCTGAATTTTTTTTTAAAAAAAACTGAAAATGAACAATGGTTGTTGTGGGTTTTCCGGGCTGTATTGCCGTGGTCTTGGCATTGTAGTTCCTGACGTTTCGCCAGCAGCTGTGGCTGGCATCTTCAGAGGTGTAGAACCAAAAGATAGAGATCTCTCAGTGTCACAGTGTGGAAAAGATGTGGCAGGTCATTTATATCTACTTAGGAGGGGTGGGACTGAGCTGAGTCATCCTGTAAGAGTTTCCCAGGGTGTGGAATGCTAATGGCGGGAGGCTTCACTGTATCCTGAGGAGGTTCTTTTGCATATGGATTGGTGCTTGATGTGCTAATCTTCTCTGCAGGGCTATTGTCGGGTGTGGAGTGTTTTGTTAGCCTGGTGTTTTTCAGAACTGGAAACCATGCTCTGTTCATTCTTAAGGTTTCTTCTTTCCGGTTGAAGTTTTGCTTATGCTTGTGAATTTCAATGGCTTCCCTGTGCAGTCTGACAAAGTAGTTGGAAGTGTTGTCCAGTATTTTGGTGTCCTGGAATAAGATACTGTGCCCTGTTTGAGTTAGGCTATGTTCAGCCACTGCTGATTTTTCCGGTTGTCCAAGTCTGCAGTGTCTTTCATGTTCTTTTATTCTTGTCTGGATGCTACGCTTTGTGGTCCCGATGTAAACTTGTCCACAGCTGCAGGGTATACGGTATACTCCTGAAGAGGTGAGGGGGTCTCTACTGTCTTTTGCTGATCGTAGCATCTGTTGTATTTTTCGGGTGGGTCTGAATACTGCTTGGAGGTTATGCTTTTTCATAAGCTTTCCCATCTGATCAGTAATTCCTTTGATATATGGCAAAAACACTTTTCCTGTAGGAGACTGTTTTTCCTTGGTTGTTTGATTCATCCTGGGTTTGATTGCTCTTCGGATTTCATTTCTGGAGTAGCCATTTGCCTGAAGTGCGTGGTTTAGATGATTAATTTCCTCATTGAGAAAGTGTGGCTCACATACCCGTCTTGCACGATCCACTAATGTTTTCATTATGCCTCTTTTCTGTCGGGGGTGGTGATTGGAGTTTTTGTGTAAGTACCGATCAGTGTGAGTTAGTTTCCTGTAGACCTTGTGACCTAACTGAAAGTTCGCTTTGCGGATGACCAAGGTATCCAGAAATGGGAGTTTTCCCTCGATTTCTTTCTCCAAGTGACAAGTATGTTGTACTTGATGTTGTATCCCTGTTTACCAAGGTTCCAGTAAAAGACACTATTGCACTGATTAATCAGATTTTCCCAGAGGATGTAACAGCCTTATTCCATCATTGTCTGACAACCAGTTACTTCCAATGGGATAACGAATTCTATGAACAGATAGATGGGGTGGCCATGGGGAGCCCTCTCAGCCCAGTTATAGCAAACTTCTACATGGAACATTTTGAAAAAACAGCTCTAGAATCAGCACCCTACAAACCTAGTGTATGGTTCCGGTTTGTGGATGAAACATTTATCATTTGGAGCCATGGGGAGGAAGAATTGATGGAGTTTTTGAATCATCTCAACAACATCCACCTGAACATACAATTCACAATGGAGAAAGAAATCGAGGGAAAACTCCCATTTCTGGATACCTTGGTCATCCGCAAAGCAAACTTTCAGTTAGGTCACAAGGTCTACAGGAAACCAACTCACACTGATCGGTACTTACACAAAAACTCCAATCACCACCCCCGACAGGAAAGAGGCATAATGAAAACGTTAGTGGATCGTGCAAGACGGATATGTGAGCCACACTTTCTCAATGAGGAAATTAATCATCTAAACCACGCACTTCAGGCAAATGGCTACTCCAGAAATGAAATCCGAAGAGCAATCAAACCCAGGATGAATCAAACAACCAAGGAAAAACAGTCTCCTACAGGAAAAGTGTTTTTGCCATATATCAAAGGAATTACTGATCAGATGGGAAAGCTTATGAAAAAGCATAACCTCCAAGAAGTATTCAGACCCACCCGAAAAATACAACAGATGCTACGATCAGCAAAAGACAGTAGAGACCCCCTCACCTCTGCAGGAGTATACCGTATACCCTGCAGCTGTGGACAAGTTTACATCGGGACCACAAAGCGTAGCATCCAGACAAGAATAAAAGAACATGAAAGACACTGCAGACTTGGACAACCGGAAAAATCAGTAGTGGCTGAACATAGCCTAACTCAAACAGGGCACAGTATCTTATTCCAGGACACCAAAATACTGGACAACACTTCCAACTACTTTGTCAGACTGCACAGGGAAGCCATTGCAATTCACAAGCATAAGCAAAACTTAACAGGAAAGAAGAAACCTTAAGAATGAACAGAGCATGGTTTCCAGTTCTGAAAAACACCAGGCTAACAAAACACTCCACACCCGACAATAGCCCTGCAGAGAAGATTAGCACATCAAGCACCAATCCATATGCAAAAGAACCTCCTCAGGATACAGTGAAGCCTCCCGCCATTAGCATTCCACACCCTGGGAAACTCTTACAGGATGACTCAGCTCAACCCCACCCCTCCTGAGTAGATATAAATGACCTGCCACATCTTTTCCACACTGTGACACTGAGACATCTCTATCTTTTGGTGCTACACCTCTGAAGATGCCAGCCACAGCTGCTGGCGAAACGTCAGGAACTACAATGCCAAGACCACGGCAATACAGCCCGGAAAACCCACAACAACCATTGTTCTCCGGCTGTGAAAGCCTTCGACAATACATGAAAATGAACACATGGGGAAATCTTTCCATGGGAAAGCCTAAAAGGGGAGCAGCTCCACCACCCATACCTAAGTTCCCCCTTGCAGTCCAAACTACAGAGCCATACCCGGGCTGACCCAGAGCGAGGAGAGGGAGGCTGGCACTGGCAGGACAAAGTGACCTCTGTTTGGAAAGAGCCTGGAGAACAGCGGCTATGTGCTTTTCAAACTGCTGTGCCTTTTTTGGTGTCAGAAGTGGCCCACCCCCACCCCCGTCCTGGGTCACCAAAGATTTTTCATTTTTTTTTCATATTGCTATATCAACCTACCATTGTAACAATAAATGCAGCAGATTCTTTGAATTCCCAGCTTTCAATAAAAAAGGGAAGTCTCTAGTCCCTTCTTATATAGAGATATAAGAAAAAAGGCATATATCTGCAATGGAAGGAGCTAGAGACTTACAGTGTTTTTTATTTGAAAGCTGGGAATTCAGAAAATCTGTTGCATCTGTTGATGATATATCAATATGAAAATAATGATAAAAAAAACTAGGAAGGGAGGGAACAGAAGGGAGGGAGAAGGCTAGACTGACCATGATGGACCGAGGGTCTGATTCAGGGTAAGGGAGTTTTATCTGATCATGTGGTGGAACAAGGAATACCACTCCTGAGAGCGCATCAAATAGGACTAGTTAAAATCCCTTTCAAGATGTTTATACATTAGTAAAGAAATGCAGCTGTGGAGATTATCAAATCCCAGTCTGAGGGGATTATTTCCTTTATTCAACTCCACACAAGACTTGCTCTGTGGTAGTCAACCCATGTTTCATGTTTCAGATTTGTAATGTTCAGATGAGGTCAATGAATAACGCAGAATTCTTTCTTGGAAATATCCCCCAAAGACATTATTTAGATACCCGAGGTTAAACAGTGTCATCTTGAGCAGGGTTACGTTCTTCTAAATCCATTAAAGGTTTTAGGAAGGGTGTAACTCTCTTTAGGATTACTTTGTAAATATATGGTTTTTTCAGCAGATACTGGAGGTTGTGAGGAATGACACTGAAGGATGGGGGTTTTTTACATCATGTTAAGATATTGGTAGAATGCTGCAAAAATAGAAATGTTCAGGAGCATATTTTTCTAAGGGGCTTAGAACTGTAGTATAGTACAGCCCGGAGGGTTATTTTATAAGGCAGTAGAATTGTAGTCTGTTGCAGCGTTTATTGTATGCATCACCTTTCTTTCATGGCAGTACCTTCTATTTTTGTAATCCACTTTCTGCCTTACAGAATGTCATTCCTTGGGGAGAAGGCTGCATTGTTTTCCAATTCTGTAATCCTAGTCCTATTGCATTGGGTATGCTTATGCCTTATGCTATCTGATCGAGTTGTTAGACATGTGCCTTGCATTTCAGTGAGAAGGGTGAGCTACTCATGAAATAAATAAATGCACAAATAAAATTTCCATTAGGGGAAATATTAAGAGCCCTGTGGCGCAGAGTGGTAAACTGCAGTACTCCAGCCCAAGCTCTGCTCACGACCCGAGTTCGATCCCGGCGGAAGTCAGGTTCAGGTAGCCGGCTCAAGGTTGACTCAGCCTTCCGTCCTTCCGAGGTCAGTAAAATGATTACCCAGTTTCCTGGGGGTAAAGTGTAGATGACTGGGGAAGGCAATGGCAAACCACCCCGTCAAAAGTCTGCCAAGAAAACGTCACGATGCAACGTCCCCCCATGGGTCAGTAATGACTCGATGCTTGCACAGGGGACTACCTTTACCTAGGGGGAATATTAGGGAGAGGCAGTGGATATAGTGGTTAGAGTGTTGGACTAGGATCTGGGAGACCTGGGTTGAAATCCTTGCTCTGCCAATGGAAGCTTGTTTGGTGACCTTGGGCCAGTCATTCTGTCCCTCCTAACCTACCCCACAGAATCATTGTGGAGGGGAGAATGATGTGGAAAGTTACTTTGGGCCTTCGTTGGGAAGAACAACGGAAAAAAATATGTAAATAAATATTCAGAAGTCAATAGAACTTAGAAAGGCTAATTAAGGATGAAAGCCAGTAATTAGAAAGAAAGCTACAAGACGAACATAAAAAATCCAGAAATTTGAGGGAATATGAAAGGTTGTTTAACTTTGAGGTTTGTCGGAATTTCTGAAAGTCTCCCAGAATTAATGATGAGTTTTGTTCAGCAGAAAGATTTTTGGGCCTGGCAATAAACTCTATCAGCAGAAAAGTTTTAAGACGTGAGAAAAATAAAAACAATATTACTAATACATTATGAGTGAGTAATCAGTATCTGCCTTGAACAGGAGATGTGCTGGAACGCTTCACAAATTTGTGTAAGATATGGCATGAATCAGATTTCCCATTAGAAGTGTGATATTAATATCTTCCGATCAAAAATCAAAATTCTACAACCTCAAGCCCAGGATCTGAAAAAAATCAAAAGCACTTTTTCCAGTAGATGAGATTGTTGTTGCTATAAAAAGATTACAAAATAGGAAGGCCGTTGGGCCAGCTGGTTTGATGTGTGAAAACTCCTGATGAACAGCTTAAAGAACCATTAAACAGACTCATCAATGAGTCAGTTCTGTGAAAACATAGTCTATTTTTTGGAATGAAGCCAGAATAGTTGTCACATTAAAACCAGTTATTGCTAATGCACTAATCGATGTTATTTTGAATTTTATTGACCGGCTTTTTATGAAATTGATGTTTGTTACTGAAATCCATGATTTGTTAGTTTGTTTTAAGCAGTGTTTGTGTTTTTAGATGCTGAAAAAACATTTGATAGAGTAGAATGGAGGTGATTATAGGATAAATTAAAATGTTTTAATTGGGGGTGAGTGGGAATTTACAGATTGGGTGTTTTAAATATACAGGCACTCAGGAAAGCCTGATCTTCTCTGATCTTGGAAGCTAAGCAGGGTCGGCCCTGGTTAGTAATTGGATGGGAGACCACCAAAGAAGATCAGGGTCTCTAGGCAGAGGCAGGCAATGGCAAACCACCTTTGTTAGTCTCTTGCCTTGTAAGCCCCAGCAGGGGTCACCATAAGTCAGCTATGACTAGATAGGACTTTCTACCACCGCCACCACCATGAACAAGACCAGATAAATTATTAATAGAGATGCATCTGAATTATTTTCATTTCATTTTTGCTATTTGTATGAATCATGTTTTGCTATTGCAATAAGAAGTAATGCATATGTATTAGAAAACCTGTATTCGAATTTTTGCTTTTTGAAGATTACTTTGCACTTATGTTGACAAATCTACCAGATTCAGTTAAAGAGTTGTTTGCCATCCTAAATGATTTGGGTCAAATGTCAGCATAAAAAGTGAACTTGAACAAAGATGAATGTCTTGATAGGAATAACAAGCCAAAAGGAGGAAACGGCCACTTAGATTGCGGTGTTTTGCAGCTTTGTAGCTTTATTATTTTTTATTATCAATATTATTTGTCTTTGTTATAGCGACTAATAAAATTTATTTTTTAAAAAATGGTGAGATGTTGAGAGTATTCCTTCAGGGTAGGGCAAGATGACATAGAGCAAACTGCAGTAAAATTGGGATGGGAGAAAATTGTTTCCTAACTTATGCGTATACCACATTTTGAGAGATCTTTTGAGCCTTACTATGCAAGAGGAAACTCAACTGGAAAAGAATTCTGACACAGGTATTAAATGTTCTTAATTACATACTTTATTAAGATACACAGCAGATTCTGTGTCATGCATCAAAAAAGACTTGCGACCTTGGGGTTTAATTCAGTGCGGTAGATCCAACCATCCTGGACAGCTACTGGATAGCTGGTGGTTAAAGTGTCAAACTAAGATCTGGGAGACCCAGGTTCGAATCCCTGCTCTGCCATGGAACTTCACTGGATAACCTTGGGTATTCACACACAATCAGCCCAACTTACCTCACAGGGTTGTTTAATCTAATAAAATCTATCTCCCATGTAGCCAACCTTCCAATGGAAGAGGCACTTAATTTGCAGAAAAACTCATGAGATCGGAGGAAGGTTTCAATCTTGAGCCAAAAAAAAAAGTGGAGGTATAAATATATGAATGAGTGAATGAATGAACTCTGCTTATTAGAGTGGTAGGGTAGGGGAAGAATCTCTGTGACTGATCTCCTCATTCTAACAAAAGCTCTTTTACAAAGTTCAGTAATGCTTCACTACTATGGTAACACAACATAATAGAGTACTAGACTTGATAGGGTCACTGGTTTCTAAGGGCAAAAGAGGCTTCGAATTTAATCTTTGCCCTTCTTCTGTAGTGGAGGAAATTAAAAGTGATAGGACAGGTAGAAGATGAAACCAATCAATGGCAGGAAAAAGTGAAAGACTCACTTTTCTAGGATGAGACAACTCCTTATCACCTCCTTTCTAGATTTCTGACAGAAGTCCTGTCCAATCGCTTCCAACTGGGAAGGGTCAAGAGCGTGGTTAAGTGTTTGGGCTGTGAATCAGCACTCTGCTGATTCGAATCTCACTACTGCCATGAGCTCAGCAGGTGGCCTTGGGGATGCCACTCCTCTCAACCCCAGTTCCCCAGCTGTATTATGGGGATAGTAATAACACAGATTTTATTCACTGCTCTGAGTGAGGTCCTAATCTGTCTAGAAGAGCAGTATATAAACACAGTTGTTGTTGTTGTTGTTGTTGTTGTTGTTGTTGTTGTTAGTGTTCTACATAATTCTGAACATTATCCAGTGTTCCCTGTCAGTATTATTCTGGGGTCTCTTCACTAGCTGCCAATTAGTTTCTGGGTCCAATGTAGGAGCTGGTTCTTACCTTGAAAGCACTTCATGATGTGGGGTTCACATTTCCGAAAGACCGGTTCTCCCTGCGTGGTCCCATGTGGCAGCTCCATTCGTCTCAGCAAGTTCTATGATCAGTTCCTCCAGTGTCTAAGTCACATTCTGCCATGGACTTTTTCTGTGGCTTCTCTATGCCTCTGGGACGCCCTTCTGGAGAGAAATCAAGGGGTCTCCCACTCCCTGGGCTTTCCTGTGATGATGCAACATGGAGCTATTCCAGAGACCTTTTGGGGCAGCCTGAGTTTAGGCAAAGGGAGAATACTCTGCTAGCTGGGGCACAAACTCCAGAACACAAACTCCCCCCACATGTCCACCAAATATGATAGAATGTTGCATCCGTACATTGACATTTCCAACACCTTCCACTGTAATCCTTATTGGTTCTTGCAAGATCCTTGGGGAGTGATAGACCATCAAAAAAACATTTTGTACCAATTCTCTCTTAACATTTGACAGCCTGTAAATTTGATTTCTTTTGTCCCTAAGTTTTCTCACTGATTTATAGAGACACTTTCTGCAAACTTTTCCATCCATTTTATCATCCAATTTTTAACTTGATCCAATTCTGTGGCATATTGCAGAAAAATTTTATATTTTATATACTTTTCCTAAGAAGTGCTATGAATGTCGAACACTGTTTTCTGTTCTAGTTGGCCATCTTCTTTGGATATTTGTTCTTTCAGACTGAACACCGTTTGACAATCCATCAACCAGGGGATGTTTTTGACTTTGAGCACCCATCTCTCGCCAGCCTTTTCTTCTCCTCCCTTTTTACAACTGGGGCTTGCTCTCTGCTGCCACGGTCTGGCTAGAATTAGAATTGCAGTTGGTCAGCTGGCATCCAGACTCTCACAGTGCAATCCTATGCAGAGTTACTCCAGTCTAAGTCCATTGAAGTCAATGGCCTTAGACTGGTGTAACTCTCCATAGGATTGCACTGTCAGTGGAAGAATCGGTCACTGCCGGGGTGGGTCTGCCTCGGCTGCCCTAATCAGCCAACGTGGCCCTAGGCAATTGCCTGCGGTACCAGTGAAAGGGTACCTCAAAATGGCCCAAGCCAGCCCTGACCTGACACAGAGGCATCTTCAAGGAAGCAGCAGCCACATTATGAGGCTAGTGCATGAGGTTTTCTGTACTTTCAGGGGCCCAGAGGACCTCAACATCAGGAACAGAATTTTTTATCTTAATATAACACACACAAAAGAACCTGCCACTGAACAGCTAAGAGGTCGTATCTTATGTCATACCTGAGCATCGAGAAAATGAGAAGAGTAAAAACACATTCCTCTTTCCCTAGATGTAAAACCTCTCTCTCTCTCTCTCATGCGAAAGGGAGAGGCAAAAATACTGTAATACTTGCAGTTTTTTTCACTTCGGATTACCTTCTCCCTCTGGCTGGCTGCCTCTCTTCAGACCCTCTGCTGTGGGTGTTAAAAGCGTGAGTGGCTGTCCCCCTCTTAAAGGGCACCCTCCTTCCCCCCACAAGTCCCCCAACCCCCCAACCCCCCAATAAATTCACCAAGGGAAGGAGAGACTTAAAATTACTGGGTCATTTTGAGGTGGGAGGTCTCCATTGTGTACTCTCTCTTTTTTGTCCTCTAGTGCTACATTCATTACTATAGAAATGGCTGCTCTGCCAGTTTAATCATCTTGGAATTTAGAAGGGATTGGAAATTGAGGGGAAGAACTGGATACAGTGTGTGAGCTTAACCCCTGAGCATTCCAAGAGTGCAGGTGACAAAGAAGGATGAAAAAAGAGGAACCTTTTATTAAGAAGCTAGAAACAAAGCCCATTGTGAGGAAAAAATACAATGGGCTCTAGAAAGGGGAGAGTGGGAAGGCAGGCAATCCCTCCTCCTCCATCACTAATCCCAGCCAGTGAAGGAGGGGGGTGGGCATTGCCACCTCCTCCAAGTCTGATCTTGGCCACTTCAAGGAGCTACCTGTACCACACTTGATACAGGCCAGGTAAAGGGGGGCAGGCATTGCCACCTGCTCCGCTCCTGATCCCAGCCAGGTGAAGGAGAAGCAGTCATTGCCTCCTGGTCTGTGCCTGATTACGGCTGGGTGAAGGGGAAAGGTCATTGCCTCCTGCTCTGCGCCTGATTACAGCTGGGTGAAGGCAGGCAGGTATTGCCGCCTGCTTTCTGCTGGGTGAAAGGAGGAGCAGGCATTGCCTCCTTCTCTGCTCCTGATTCCAAAAACCACAAAGGGCTCCTCCAGAAACTACAGAGAATTAACAAAACACCACCCTTCCCTGAGAACACAGTCAAAATTGTTACAATATTAATAAGTTGATATATGTGTATAAAATGCAGAAAGTGCTCAATTTCATCAATAAATTACAATAAATATATTAGACAATCTACATCACAATAAATAAGCCTATTTAACAACAATATTCAACGGGTGGGAAAAAATACAAGATTCAAAGACAATACAAAGTCAATACAAAAATAGTTCATTCATCTAAAGTGCCTGCTGGTATTTGAGCCAAATCCATCAAGGAGCTATAAAGTGAATCATCTGATGCTGTACAATTGCCTGCAGATGTCTGCGAAGCCATGAAGCTTCAAAGTGCCAGCGTGCACTTTAAATGAATGAACTATTTTTGTATTGACTTTGATCCCAACTGGGTGAAGGGGAGGCGGGCATTGCCACCTGCTCCGCTTCTAGTACCGGCTGTGTTAAGGCATGGGGTGGGCATTGCCACCTGTTATGCTCCTAATACCAGCTGCGTTAAGGCAGGGGGTGGATGGGCATTGCCTCCTGCTCTGTTCCTAATACCAACAGAGAATTAGGCCATCCCTGTAAGAAACTATGATGCAAAAAAGAGGGAGGTGAATCCCACAGGGAACAAAAGAATCAATTTCATGCCATTTATAATACAATGAGTCAATTTATAAGTGCAATTGAAAGTGCAAAGTGCTGTTCATAAATATTCCCACAATATAACAAATTCATAAATATCCATTCACAAATGTCCATACAAGTCCATACAAGGCAACATTTCATATATGAGCATTCTCCAAATAGTCCATAACTTCCGGGTAAATCCTTGATGAAACAGTTTTTTCTTTCTTTCCAGATCTTCACGTGAAGAAACATCGCCGCCTTGTCCGGGTTGAGTGACTTAAGTGCTTAGGGGTGTTCCCCATGGGGGCTTTGAAATAGACTCCTGAAGAAGCAAGTGCGAAATCTGCTTGCAGCCGGCCACAGATTGAGGGTTATGCAGGAATGAGGTTTACTGCTGCTTTTACAACTGACCTCATTATTGTTATACAGGAGAAGGTTACGCAGAAATGAGATTTACTGCTGCCTTTACAACTCACCCCACGAGTGTTTTGCAGGGGTGAGGCTGACTGTTGTTTTTATAACTTACCTCATGGCAGGAAAGCCTTTCTACTTTATATTTATGAATGCATAAGAAAGAAGATCTGGAAAGAAAGAAAAAACTGTTTCATCAAGGATTTACCCGGAAGTTATGGACTATTTGGAGAATGCTCATATATGAAATGTTGCCTTGTATGGACTTGTATGGACATTTGTGAATGGATATTTATGAATTTGTTATATTGTGGGAATATTTATGAATTGTCAGCACTTTGCACTTTCAATTGCACTTATAAATTGACTCATTGTATTATAAATGGCATGAAATTGATTCTTTTGTTCCCTGTGGGATTCACCTCCCTCCTTTTTGCATCACTGTTCCTAATACCAGCTGTGTTACGGAGGGGGAGATGGCCTTTTTCACCTGCTCCACTCCTAATACCAGCTGGGTTAAGGTGCGGGTGGGCATTGCCACCTGCTCCACTCCTAATACCAGCTGGGTTAAGCTGGGTGGAGGCATTGCCACCTGCTCTGCTCCTAATATCAGCTGGATTAAGGTGGGGGGAGGGCATTTCCACCTGCTCTACTTCTAATACCAGTTGGATTAAGGCGAGGGTGGGCATTGCCACCTGCTCCGGTTTTTACTGTATGGCCTTCCTCATGGTTAAAATATTTGTATACACACATCCATACAATGCAAAAATTATTCCTGACCAACACTTTGAACTACACAAACAAGATACCAAGGAGATATTTTCATAGAAAGGTTATACCCTACTGTATTGTTGTAGTTGGTTTAGATCATCAGAAACTGGTTTTTAAATAATGGTTATAAATGATCCACATTTCTTCTGTCAGGTCATGAAATTTACAGTGAAATGTTATGTACAGCCACTTGCATGAATCACAGTGCATTTATAGAGTGCATACACAACCATTAAAAAGCAAAGTAGAAAACTTTTGGAAACAATATGTGATAAAAGTGTACTATGATCACACCAGGTTTCTCTTTCATTCAGCAGGTGGCATGTGGGAGTCAGCAAACGGAACATCTGAGCATTTAGACCTGGAAAAAGGGGAAACATATTCAGATGGGAAAGAAAAGGTTGAATATTGTGATTTAATGAGGAAGAAGGAGAGAAAAAACCTAGGTAATGGGAGGAATTATTCTGGTCTTTCCAAGAGGGATGACTCTCATGATATTCCACTACTGCAAAAAGTGCACAAAGGACATAATCAAAATGATTGCCCAGCAACTGGGAAGAAAATTTGTAAAAAAATGGTGATTAAAATGCATTGGAAAGCCCATAACAGAAAGAAAATATATGAATGCTTGAAGCGCAGAAAAAACTTTGATAGGAGTGAACACCTTACTTCCTATCAAAGAAGTCACACAGGGGAGAAACCATATAAATGCCTGGAGTGTGGAAAAAGCTTCTGTCACACTGCATCCCTTTCTTCCCACCAAAAAATTCACACAGGTGAGAAACCTTATGAATGCCTGGAGTGTGGCAGAAGATTCAGACAGAGTGGAAACCTTAATTCACATCAAAGAATTCACTCAGGGGAGAAACCTTATAAATGTCTGGACTGTGGAAAAAGCTTCATTAACAATACAGCCCTTTCTTCCCACCAAAAAATTCACACAGGTAAGAAACCTTATAAATACCTAGAGTGTAGGAAAAGCTTCAGTCAGAGTGGCAACCTTAATACCCACCAAAGAATTCATACTGGAGAGAAAACATATAAATGCCTGGTGTGTGGAAAAAGCTTCTGTAACAGTGGAAGCCTTAATAGACATCAAAGAATTCACACGACGGAGAAGCCATATAAGTGCCTGGAGTGTGGAAAAAGCTTCAGAGATAGTGGAAGCCTTAATTCCCACCAAAGAATTCACACAGGTAAGAAACCTTATAAATGCCTGGTGTGTGGAAAAAGCTTCTGTAACAGTGGAAGCTTTAATAAACATCAAAGAATTCACATGAGGGAGAAGCCATATAAGTGCCTGGAGTGTGGAAAAAACTTCAGAGAGAGTGGAAGCCTTAATTCCCACCAAAGAATTCACACAGGGGAGAAACCTTATAAATGCCTAGAGTGTGGGAAAAGCTTCCGTGTCAGTGGAAACCTTGATACCCATCTGAGAACTCACACAGGGGAGAAGCCATATAAATGCGTGGAGTGTGGAAAAAGCTTCAATCAGAGTTCACCCCTTTCTTCCCACCAAAGAATTCACAAAGGGGAGAAACCATATAAATGCCTGGAGTGTGGGAAATGCTTCAGACAGAGAGGAAACCTTAATTCCCATCAAAGAATTCACACAGGGGAAAAACCCTATAAATGCCTGGAATGTGGAAAAAGCTTCAGTGATAGAGGAAGCCTTAATAAACATCAAAGAACTCATACAGGCAAGAAACCCTATAAATGCCTGGAGTGTGGGAAAAGCTTCAATCGTAGTAGCATCCTTACTTACCACCAAAGAATTCACAAAGGGGAGAAACCATATAAATGCCTGGAGTGTGGGAAATGCTTCAGACAGAGAGGAAACCTTAATTCCCATCAAAGAATTCACACAGGAGAGAAACCCTATAAATGCCTGGAATGTGGAAAAAGCTTCAGTGATAGCGGAAGCCTTAATAAACATCAAAGAACTCATACAGGCGAGAAACCCTATAAATGCCTGGAGTGTGGGAAAAGCTTCAGTCGTAGTAGCATCCTTACTTACCACCAAGGAATTCACAAAGGGGAGAAACCATATAAATGCCTGGAGTGTGGGAAATGCTTCAGACAGAGAGGAAACCTTAATTCCCATCAAAGAATTCACACAAGGGAGAAACCATAGAGATGCTTGAAGAGTGGAAGGATGTTACATTAAATTAATTGCCTTACACAATTAGAAAGCAATGTATTAGTGTAACAACATATTTCATACTTTGGTATAATTCCTTAAGAGATTTCAGAGATTAAGTACTTTATTCTGGCCACCCAACAGACGCAGCATAGCTACACTGGTATGGCTCTAGTATTGTGCCAGCCCTGATGGTTACCTCTCAGTGGGCCTTCTGCAGGAGAGGGGGAAGAACACACACCATTCTGCAAGGTCCAGAATACATAGTGAATGCATGGGAGTCCCTAGAAACCCTGGCAACACCCACCAAAGAACTGTGCCCTATGATGACCCCTGAGTTGCAGAAAGGGGCACAGCCAGCCCGCGCCCACTGATGGAGACAAAACTCATTGATGCAGCTGCAGCCCCTTGACACCATCACCACGGGAGCACCAGAAGACAGGAAAGGCTCACCGACTGTGCAACTAGAGGTGTAGCCTGTGATTGTGAGCTGCAGAAGCCAGTCCTCTCCTGTGCGCCCCACAGATGAGTTTCTTAGGTTTGTTCTCCTTAAAACGATCTGACTGCAGCAAAACAAAAGGTCGTCTGAGTTCAACCCACGGCTACCACAACCAAGAATGGAGCTCCTTCTATGCAGCAAAGGTGGTATTCGCTGAAGAGGAACACCACTGGGTAGTGGGCATTCTGCTGCATCCCAGACATAACCTCCAGCAATATGGGGCAAGGCAGGGACCCTGCAGAGACTGGCATGCCAGTGTGGAAAGGCCCTGGGATAGGGTGGCAGGGGCCCCTGGATCAGTCCCTCACAGGGTAAGAGGCCAGAGTCAGACCAGCCCCAGACAGCTGATGTTTTTCCCCTGGAAATCCCAGGCCACAATCAAAGGGCCTGTCCCTCCCAGCAGCCCCTTCCACCCAGAAACCCCCACACACACACACACACCTGCCCCCATCAAGCTGCTTTGTTTGTCCGATGCCTGCAGTACTGTGGGGAGTGTCAGAGCCAGAGACCTGCCCCCTGCAACTGCATACAAATCCCCCCCTCTTGCCAGCCCTCACCCATTCCCTGTGCAACATGTACACGGCAGCCAGCAGAGTGCGTGAGTGGGAGGGGTGGGGACTGCAGAGGGTGGCCGAGTCAGCCATTTGTAGGAAAATCAAACAAGTCTAGTGGCATCATATGAATTCCAAAATGAACTTCTGAAAATTGGATCCCCCCCTCCCCAATAACATGTGAAGAAGAAATCGTTCTGGGAAACTCCATGGGGAGATGACAAGGGGAGAGGATTTGGGTCAGAGAATGGTGTGGCATGAGAGGGACAGGGTGGGAAGCAAGCCTCATCCACTCCACACCAAACCGACAGGGACGCAACTGGAACGTTCCAGACTTTACTGAGCAGCAGGAAGGCAACAGTAACACGGTCTGAGGGGTGGAGTTGCCAAATCCCTCTTCCCAGTGCAGCCCCTCTGCCATCCTGAGCTGCTCTGTGAAGCCTAGAGTGGTTGGGCGAGCTGTTGCAGCGTGTCAGTGAGTGGGGCGTTCATGCTGGAAGGAGCCGGGCAGGAGCTGGGGAGATGGGGGCCCCAGCGCAGAGAGGCAGGATGCAGACTGGCCACAGCAGCCAGCCCCTACTCTGTTGTCCTTGTTGAGTCACCACCTGCATGGAGGCCAGTGACTTAGGCAGTGATGCCAACCAGAGAGCACTGCAGCCAGGACAGTGGGGCTACGGCAGTGCCTGTGGTTCCCCCTACCACCACTGAGGGGGGCTCCATTTGCCAGGCTGCCCCTCTTGAAGTCCATGCCTTACCCATCCAAATGACCTTTTTGCGTCCCTTTAGTGGAGTTGCACTTTATCTGGGCCTGCTCCGTCTTCCAGTGCTGCCACATAGCGACCCAATTCTTCAAGGCAACGGTTGCCGTGGTTGTTTGGCCAGAAGATCCACAGGGCACAGTATGGCCCAGTACAGATTAGAAGAGCAGCCTGACTCATATCAGTAGATCATAGAGGATGTCTTTGGCACACATTTCTAAGCCGGAATATTAGGGTCACTGCTTATCTCTGGTTGCCGGTTGTTGCTGGGATCTGCTGGCAGCCACACATCCGAGCTACTGAGCTCTGCAGACAAAATCCCAGGAGCCGCCTGCGTAGCTGCCAGAGTTCTTCTCCCCGCAGGGAGAGAGTTAACTTGGCCTCATGGCTAGAAAGTTTGGAAGCTCAGAACAGAACAATGTTGGAAGGGGCAGGACACACAGCAGTGACACAATGGCATGGCCTTGTGTAGATTAGAAGAACCATCTAACCGTATCAGTGCAGGGACATGTCTGAAACTAACAGACATGTCCATATTCACAGAAGTGAAGATGCGATTCAAGGATGGGTGTATTGGTATTGGTCCAAAAATATATTCATATGAAAGTGAATCTTGTAATCTTGATTTTACATAGACTGTGTTAAGATGAAATGTAGCAAGAATGAACTAACAATTTTGATATAAGAAGAAATTTCAAGTACAGATTACTTTTTATGATGTTCAGAGTTATAAGATAGTCAAGAATGTGTGCCCTTATCAAGTGGGACAGCTAACTGTTTTTTGAAATGATTTTCTAAAGTGATCAGGGACTTCTTTCTAGAAGGAACTCCTTGCTTGTGACCTGCTTATCCTTGGAGTAAGAAACTTTTTTGGCCTCCTGTAATTGCTCTTCTTTAATGATCTATGTAGCAATGATGGATGGTAGGATTTTCTGTTGATTTAGCTAATGTTGAGAATGTTGCATAATTGTGTATTAATAAATGCTTAGAATGGAAGCAGAGATTCTGAAAAAACATATACTTGTGTCATATACCTGTTAAAGATCCTAAAAATGTTATTGAGGTGTTCCTCTTGCCAGGGACTCATTGATCTGATATATAGGAAAGCTACCTAGATGCTTAGAGCTTCTTATGTGCAGAGCATATTGAAAGATCTCGTGCTGTCAAGAAGTGGAGCCTGGGCCCTGAATGACTGTAGGTTAGAAGCAGCATCTGAAAACTAATAAATGGCACATGGGAAAACTGCAGAATGTGTCTATTGCATTTTGTACCTTAAAACTATTAGTAACTGACTTGTGGTAGTCTGTACTAATTTTACTTTCTAACTTCAAGGGCAGACCCATGTGGAATGCATTACAGTAGTCTAGCCTTGTGGTTATGCCACAGATCCACATGGCCCGACCAGCAGGTCAAGGTAAGGCGCTATCCTCCATGCTATTGTAATCTCTTTCTGTGTGAGTTTTATGGGGCTCTGTTAGGAATAGAACTTGGAGACAAAGCAAGTTAATACATTTCTTCATGTCAAAGCCATCAGTATTCAGAACAATTGAACAAGATTTCTATAACTAAACACAGAGGTGTAACAAAGAACAGATGCTTGCCGCAAAAAAATTCTTAGATTCAGTTAAGCAACTGATGACCATAGAATATGGTGTTGAGTAAAGTCCAATGTTTCTGGTCCCCCCAGGTGCCAGGGTCTTTCAAGGCAGGCCTCTTGGAACAAGGCAGTCAGCAGGAATTGGGGGAAGCAGGCTTCGGCTGAGGAAATGTAGCCCCTGTGCAAGGGGGTAAGAACCCAAAATAGCAAATAGCTCCCCTGCCAACAGACTCTCCCGGGGCTGCTTCCTCCATTGCCAGACTCCACCCCTACTGGGTGGGCTAAACCACTTGATTTGGGGGGGTTCCATTCTCCCTTGCTAAATAACCATCACCTCAACACCATGTTTCAATATTAAAACTCAGGAAGTTAATAGAAAATAAAAGTGTGGTAGATTATTACTGGTTTAAGACTGACATGGTTTGAGACTGCTGAAAACCTCAGGACAATCCTTCAGTTTAGGAGGTTTGGTTCTAACCCTTTGAGGCCTAGGAGATATCACAGGGAATTCGCCTGTAGAATTTGTCTACTGAGGCATTTGTTGAGTTGTCTGACAAGGAACAACAATGGATTATTGACAGATTGGAGTACCTGAGGGACAAGCTGGTTAAATCCAGAACTGAGAAGCAGCTGGCTTCAACTCCCTCACCTGCCCAAACACATGAGGAGATGATCACTGCAGGGCAAAATGTGGAGAAAACAGAATTGCAACATAACCCTCTAATTGACAGTGATATTGAGATCATAGACTCACAGTGCCCTAATAAGGACTTGGGGGCAGTGGGTGAGCTTCTGCCCAAGAGTATGAGAAATGGCTGTGTCTTTTTTGACAATGATAAATCACTGGAGAAGATGATGGGAACTGATTGAGAAAAGAGCCAGCAATTTCCAACCTCAAGAGTCTGTCATGGAATATTGCCGGCTGAAAGAACAAGTCCTGTGACCTGAACTTTAGCAGTTTCCTTAGAAAGTTTGATGTCATCTTACGCCAGGAAACCAGGGCACACTATGAGATTTTTTAAGAGGGTTTTAGGTTGCTCTCCTCATTATCAGGAAAGTCCTTAATAATAACTAATGTTTATGTGCCACCTTGTGCTGCTAAAGAAACCCTGACCTTCTATTGGGATGGGCTGTTAGAGTTTTTAGAGGGCCTAGAACGGAAATCCCCAGCCTTGGATATTATAATGTCTGGTGATTTTAACGCCAGAGTGGGACAGAACAGTTCAGACCTTGCAGGGAGATTAGGTTTCATTTCAGATAACGCCCTGCCTAGCTGCTTCCCGAAAGTGAGACGCTCCAAGGACTCACAAATAAATGAAGCTGGAATTTGTCTTGTTCAACTGTGCTTGAGGTTTAATTTGGTTAGTTTGAATGGGTTAGTTCCCTACGACCTCCCTGGAGAATTTACCTATGCCTCAAGTCATGGCTGCAGTGTTGTGGGTTATATGCTGATTTCCCCGGCCCTGGTGGATGGTGCGAGAGACTTCTCAATCCTGGGACAGGTAGAAAGTGATCATTTTCCCCTGGCTTTAGCATTAAATCTCCCCTCACCCTTCCGAGGGCGGGAACATCCGAAAGATGACTCTGGAAGGGTGATAAATAGGATGCCCAGAATCCACTGGTCTAACAAGGCTGCCCAAGTGGCAGCTTGTGTTCTGGACTCTCATATTTTAGAAGAATTCATCTCATTAGCTAGGAATTTGAACCAGACATCTGAACTGCTTCAGGAGGATGATAAAATTATGATTCAACTCCCTGAAGCTTTGAGGTCTCAGCCTGAGCAGCAACAGCGAGTAAAGGAGGTACCCACGAGAAGTTGGTTTGATAGGGAATGCCATTGTATGAAGGCCCAAGCGCGTTCTGTCTATCATCAGTACAGGGAATTGAACCTAGAGTGTCTCCCAAAGGAGTACTTTGAGCTTAAAACTGCATTACACCAATTATACAAAGATAAGCAAAAAGGCCTTTATGCAGAAATGCTGGGAACTCCTCCTCCAAGCCGCAATAAATAATGATACGAGGAAATTCTGGGCACTGATCTCAAGCTCTATGGGCAGGAATGGTTCTGTAAAGAGCTCAATAACAGTAAATGCCTGGTATGAATATTTCTTGAAGATCTTTCAGGTGAATAGAGTTAACATCATAGAAGAACCTGATTATAGCTTGGAGGATTGTTTAGAATGGCAGAGGATGAATCCTTGATTGTGTTAATTAAGCCAGGCAAAGCCCCAGGGCCTGATGAAATCCTGCCTGAAGCTATTAAAGCATTACCAGAGTGGTGGGCGCCCTTTTTAGCCACTTTGTTCACTGCTATAGATAAGTCAGGTTTAATACCGGAAGCATGGACAAATGTTATAATGGTTCCTATATTTTAAAAAAGTGATTGTCAGCTTCCAAGTAACTACAGGCCTATTAGCCTTTTATCTACTATTGGGAAGTTGTATGCAAGATATTTGGCAGACAAACTCAAGTTGTGGATATTAGAACAACAGATTTTAGGCCCAGAACAAGTTGGTTTTTGCCAGGGGAAGTCAACCTAGTCTACTGTATTGTGCTAAGCCACTTGCTGAATAAATATACAAAAGAGATTGGTCTTAAATTATATGTAGCTTTTTTAATCTTAAGGGGGCTTTGATTCCGTTGGAAGAAACTAAGGGCCATGGGGATTGAGGCAAGATTGCTTTTTTTGACTACTTTACTCAGAAACCACACATCAAGTTAGATGCTCCAAGGACGGTGATCTAAGTCCTACGATTCCAATTAATATTGGAGTTAAGCAAGGATGCATCTTAGCCCCCTTATTATTTAATCTTTTAAAAACGATTTCACCCCCTTTATGAAAGGAATTGACGGTCACAATCCAAAACTAGGTCCAAGGCACAGACCACTGCTCTTGTATGCAGATGATCATAGAGTCATAGAGTTGGAAGGGGCCATACAGACCTAGTCCAACCCCCTACCCAGTGCAGGATCAGCCTAAAGCATCTCTGACAAATATTCATCCAGCCTCTTCTTGAAAACCGCCAGTGAAGGGGAGCTCACCACCTCCCTAGGCAGCTGATTCCACTTTTGAACTACTCTGGCCATGAAAAAAATTCTTCCTAATATCCGGCCGGTACCTTTGGGCATGTAATCGAAGCCCATTGCTTCAGGTCCTACCCTCTGCTGCCAACTGGAACAGCTCCCTGCCCTCCTCCATTCAAAGCAAGAGGTTTGAACGCAGAGAGGAAGGGGGAAAAGTCTTCACTTGGGAGTGGAGAAAGAACGGGATGGGGGGGGGGGGGTGCTGAGCAGCATCTAGTGGGGAGGGGGTCGGATACCTCCCTTCCTTCCAAGCTCAGCCTCCGCCTGCCTGCCATTCCCCAAGCCCTCAGGCCGAATCCCTCCAAGGCCAGAGGGGAGTCCCCCCCTCGCCTCTTGCCAAAGGAGGAAGCCCAGGAGGGCGCGCAGCAGCCCCCTTGCAGCCCCCGTTCCCCGTCTCCGGGGAGCGCAAAGCCGGGCAATGCTGGAGGCGGGGGCGATGACGAGTCAACCGCCGGGTTAAAGGGAGAGAGTCGCAACTCCTAGACGTGCAGCGAGGAGGGGGGAGCAGTGATGTCACTTCCTGCCGTGCCCCCTCCCTGCGTGGGAATAGGGCCTCGGTCTTTCCCACGGTAGCATCTGCTCCGGGCCAGACGCGTTTGGTGAGTTACACTCGTGTTGGCGGGGGAGGAGAAAGGGGGGCGGGGTCAGGCCGGGCAGCGGAATCCTTAAGGGATCCTCGAAGACGGATTCCGGCCTCCTTGTCTGCAGTCGAAGCGCAAGATCCGGATCTCCTTAGAGGTCCCTCTTTTCTGCGCAGCCAGGAGAATGCCGGTGGGGCGGGGGCAGAGGCCAATGGCTTATGAAAGAGCTGCACCCCACTCCCACCCCCCAGCTCCTTGGCAGACCTGGAGTTCTGGGCAAAACAAGGCAGTTTGGGTTTTCTCTGCCCCATCCACAGGGCATCCCCTTCCGCTGCCTCCAAGGCAGCCGTTTCCTCTGCTGCAAAACGCCAGCGGCAATGGACTATCCTTATAACAAGGTGTCTAACAGGTTCTCGGAATTCCCAATTTGCATTTTTAAAAAACCAACGCTTTCCTTGCAGACATATGCCTTTCTCCTTATATCTTCACAACGAGGTTCGGGGGGGGGGGGCTGGATTTCCTTCTTAGAAAAGCAAAAGCTGGGAATCCAAAGAACTTGGTTCACATGCTGGTATAATACTAAGACACTGTTGTACCAATTCAGTTCCCAGCTTTTAAAACAAGTGTGGAAAAATCTGTGACTCTGAAGGTTTAGGGTTTGGTGGACACAACTGGAAGAGGGGGCAGAGAAATTACAGGAAACCTGCTATCTGGAAGCCCTGTGGCAACTGCACAGTATTGGTGGCTGCAGCAGCAACAAGCCTATCCTTGTGGGAAAAACGCCTTAGATGGTCCCCCTTCCCCTCCGCTGCTCCTCTGTAACTCTGCTTTGCCAACCTGGTCAGTCTCCTGTAAATTCTTGCTTGTGTGAAGGGGACTTCCCCCTCCAACCTCCCATAGATTATCAACCATGCGGACAGAGTGTCTGTGAGGTCAGCAGGCAAGCAAAATAGCCCCTCCCTGGCACGTGGATAAACCAGAGCCTCAGACCTAGTCCACGTATCAAGCAGAATGAGCTGGCAGAGGCCTGAGCACAGGTGGTGTTAATTTAAGGCACTGCTTTCTCCATGTGTGGATTCAGTGTGGCTTCACTGCAGATTGCACAAGGAATAACACATTTTGGGATGCTTCCCTTTGCTAAAATTCTCCTGACACAGAAAAGTGACATGGCAAGCAGAGGCAGAGGGCAGAACCTTTTCCCCTGAAGAGCTAGTTTTCTCTGTGCATGGAGATCTCAGTTCCTAGCTGGCATCTCCCACCTGCCGCCTTGAGTCAGGCATTCCATCCCATCCCCTCAGGGTACCTCATTCCCAGCCCCTCCTCCTAGTTGTGTGGGGCAGGCCGGAGGGCCTTGTCTTCCCTCAGAAAGGAGGAGGGGTGAGGCTTCCAGCAGGTTCAGGGATTTGACCAGGAAGGGATTTGGTGAGGTTTGGAGAAATCATGCCCAGAAAGGGAGGGGGACAGATTGATAAAGGAAGGTGGGGCCTTCCCCATAAAGAATAGTTGAGTGGGGAGAGATATCGGGCCCTTGGGAGAACTCACTTGTAGATTTGTTGCTTTAAGGAGATGCCATAATATACTGTCTGTTCCTTTAAGTAAGATCCTACTGGGTAGTTCTGGGTTGTTAATAATGTCAGTCTTAGATTGCTTAGGCACTATTTCAACATTTCTTCTACTCTGTCTTGTATTCTTTGTGATGTTATGTCTGCAAACTCACATTCAGTTTCTCTGTCATATTTCCTGAAGTGTCCTTGATATTGACAGTAGTGATCCCACACTATATAATCTGCCTTGAGTCTCATTGAAAAAGGCGGACTATAAATGATACAAATAAAAATAAAATAGAAGACTCTGGAGCCATCCTTGATCAAATCCAAGATACTGATTTGTGCGCCAAAACAGATCCAGAGAGAGATTCACTCGAGGGACTGGCATAGAAATTTGTGTGCAGAAAAAAGCGTTTCCCTCCATCTTTCTTTCTTGCCCTCCCAGGCAGCAGCAGAAAGATGCCCTGGATAGTTTCTACGCTTTCTCCTCCGTGGGGTGAAGGGAAAAGTCCAGCCATGCAGCCGGCTCAGGTAAGGGAGGGGTTCTCTGTGGAGACGTGCAGGGAAGGGAGGGGTGCTTCCTCCTCCCTTGCAAGGCTCATGCCGAGGCTGCCTGCTTGCAAGGTGGGAAGGGGTCTCATCCTGTGTAGATTCCCCGCTCAGGCAAGAAAACAAGACTGTGCCACAGATGTCCCATGGAAAGGGGTTTGCTCCTCTGCGTGGATATCTCTGGCCTCTTCCCCACCAGGCTGCTGGCCCCTGTGAATGAAGACAGCCCCACTGGCCCTAAGATTTCCTCAAGGAATACAGAGAGGGGGAGGGAAAGGTCCCCAGGGGGCTCTTCTCCCCTCCTCTTCATTGCTGCTTTTCACACCATTCTCCTCTCCTCCACTTAACTCTCCCCACAACAGTCTTGTGAGGTAGGTGAGGCTGAGAGGCTGTGAAGGGATCAATGTCCCTGGAGAAGCACTCATGACAGAGAGGGGATTCGAACTCAGTCCTCCTAGGTCCTAGTTCTTCATTCTAACCACTATGTTACACCCACTTTTTGGATTTTCTTTCTCCTGGACCAGCTTTCCAGCAATATAAAGAAACCTTCTTCTTTGTCATCCTCATCGTCATCTTCATTCTCTTTGTCTTCTTCCAGGGTCCGGTGTCCTTTGAAGAGGTGGCTGTGCATTTCACCCAGGGGGAGTGGAGCCTGCTGAGCCCCTCCCAGAGAGCTCTGTACAAGGAAGTCATGCTGGAGAATTTTGGGCACGTGGCCTCTCTGGGTGAGGATCCCTTTTCTCCTGGGATGTCCCTTTCTGGCTGTGAGGAGTGACTGTAAGGAACTCCTTCATGAGGGAGGAGGTGGCCAGGCTGCCTGCCCCGGGCCCAATGGCTGCCACCCAGTATGAGCCTTTCTCTGGGGTGGGAGGGGCCGTGGGCTTTCCTTGTGCAGAATGAGCCCCTTCCCTGCAGTCTGGTGTCAGGACCACTAGAGAAGGTGCCAAGTGAGCCTTGATGTGCAGCCAGCTGGGTGACCTTGGATCAGTCACAGCTCTCTTAGAGCTCTCTCAGCCCCACTCACTTCACTGGGGATAATAATGACATACTTTGTAAACCTCTCTGAGTGGGCGTTAATTTGTCCTGAAAGGCAGTAGATGAATCAGATGTTATTGTTATTAATAAAGTGGGAGGGTCTAGGGAGGGGCTTCCCTCCAGCCTGGGTCTTGTCTTACCTGGGCTGAGATACGGCTGTGGATGAATCCTTGCTGGCTTCTCTGCCACTGACTTAGTTCTCAGCTGGCATTTTCATCTCGTCTTGGCAGGGAGGAGACACAGAACTGCCAGCACCCGATATGGCCCCATAGCACCCTGCCCCTGTTACGTGTCTGTTGTGTATTTCTGGAGGAGTAGGCATCCTGGCTTGGAGCGGCTGAATTTATGAGCGCACAGAAGAGTCACAATTTGGTGTTTCTTTTTTTCTGATCAAAGGACCTCAGATTGCCAAACCTGACCTCATTTCCAGGCTGGAAGGTGAAGAAGAGCTCTTTCTCCTGGGCTCTGGTGCAGAAGAGAGAGTGGCAGGTAGGTGCTTTGATCTGTTGTGGGACCATGTGATGCCTGCATTTCCTTCCAGGGGCTGGTGGATTTTTGTGGCCTTGTTTCTCCTCACAGTTTGAGCCTCTTCTCCAAAAAGCTTGGCTGGGTTGTGATTGCTGAAATGGTGCTTGTAGGTCTTGAACGCATGAAAATAGGCAACTCCCCTTGTCAATCTCTTTAACTGGAGGTGGCAGGCCTTGATCCTGGGACGTTGGGTCTGCAAAGCATCTTCTTTTCCTCAGAGACAGGACTGAAAGCAACCCCAGACAGGTCTCATAGGAACACATTCTGGCTCCTCTTCTAATTGCAGAGGCTATGAAGAAAGGTCATTTCACCTCTGGCTGGGGGGAACCAGGGGGAAAGGACCCTGCAGGCCGTTGTTTTGCCCTGGGAATAAGCACTTGTACTGCAGGCATTGGTCTCAAGTTGCTAGACCTCAACAAGGAGCTTTCCCCCAGGTCAATTCCCTTTCTTCTTTCTCAGAGCTGCTTCCATAGGCCTCTGCAAGTTTCACAGTTAGGTTACCTGAAACAGTCCCTCTTTCACAGCATAAGAGTTCCCTGTTTACGTCAGCTAATATGGAGGTATGAGGGAATTCTTAAAACTGCCCTTGTTCGAGAGATTGTTAGAGACTCTTTCCATGTATAAATAGATGGAGTAAAACCTGTTGTTTCCAGTTTATAGGATGATGGAGGAAATTTGGGGAATCTGTCATTTCCCTCCATAATAGTGCGTCCTGAGGTCAGGTTATAAGAAGGCTTGGAGAAAGAGCGCAGATATTTCTTCTGCTTTTTATTAACCCTTTAACTGCCAGGACTGGAGTCCCCCTTTCCCTTCCATTGAAAGGGTCTGTTGCACACCAGTTCCTCAGGTTCCCATACGCCTTAAAAATGGTTGGATCAATGTGACCTGATTACTTTCTGTTGGGTTTTGACATTCTTAATCTGGGGATGAATGGACGAGGGATGTAGGGAAGTAATAGGTTCCAGTCCAACTCTGAAAACCAAAGTTCAGCCCTCTCATTGTGCAAGTATCTGCAGCCAGTCAAAACTCTCCATACCTACATGCACAGCAAAGCTAGATAGTTCAGACAGCCCTTACCTGTCGTTCTCATGCAGATCCACACCTTCAGTAAACAGAGACTGATGCTAGAACCCATTATCCTCCACTCGTCTTTCAAGGGTGGGGCACAAGAGATGGCAAAGATATTTGTGGGTTGGGGGTGGCGGTTGACTATTAGCAGGTGAAACCCCTGAATGACCTTTCAACCCGACCTGTTTGGGGAGGTGTGGATTCCATTGACCATCTCAGGGAGTGGGAGAGCCTTGCGGGCATTTTCACCCTGGCTCACCTGTACTGTCCTTCCCCTAGGCTCACCTGCGCTCTCTATACTAAATACCTTTGAGCGGACAATAAAGGAAGAACGGGCAGGAGAGAGAGCTTCTCAGGAATACCCAGTGTGGTCATTTGAACCAGAGCCTAGAAGAGCTTTGGACCATATTCCAGGAAGCGGAATGTTTGAGGAAAGTTTTGTGAGTTTCCCGCTTGGCAGCACTGAGAATGAAGCCACTGGTGAAGGAAGGGTGTACCAGCCGGAAGACACCTCATCACAGGAACTATCTGAAGAAGAAATCGGCAGCAGCCTCAGAGAAGTAGATCCTGAAGGTATGTTAGAAATAATGTTCCAGGCCGACTCCTTTTCATAGAATTCCAGAGTTGGAAGGGACCCCCCCAGGCCATCGAGTCCCAACTCCTTGCAGTGTGCCAGAATCCAACATCCAACCCCTCCCAACCAGGACAAAACATTCTATTTCTATTATTTCTATATTTTGAAATATCTTACTATGTAATTGAATAAGCATGTTTCAGACAACTCACTTTATACCCTGATGCACCACCAGAGAGTGGTGCTGCAGAGGACAGCCCAGGCAACTCACCATATTGCTCCAGAAAACATGCTGTGGTGGGAAACCCAGGCTGGGAAAAGGGACGGAGCAGGTGGCAATGCCCTCCCTGCGCTTTAACACGGCTGGTATTAGGTGCGGAGCAGGTGGCAATGCCCACCCCCTGCCTTAAACTGGCTGATATTAGAAGCGGAGCAGGTGGAAATGCCCGCCCCCTTCAGCCAACTGGTATTAGGAGCGGAGCAGGTGGCAATGCCCACCCTCTGCCTTAACCCAGCGGGTATTAGGAGTGGGGCAATGCTCACCCCCACCTTAACCCAGCTGGTATTAGGAGATTATGTTGCGGTAATCTTCATTACCGCAACACCAAGGCCGGCAAACCCGTTGCCATCTTCCTGCCGGGAGCTCACCCCCTCGGGTAGCTCACCGGTTGGGAAACCGCACCGAAGGGGTGTTGTGCTAATGAAGATCGTGTGCACACCACAAAAATAGAATGGAATACAATGTAATTTCTAGTGCTGCAATTTAATTGTTGAGAAAGATTCTAGGACTACATAGGTTGATATAAATTATCTTACATGGTCTTCTTAGAGTTGGTTCTCCTTTCTTTGATGTTATTCAACTGAAGACCATTCCCTCTTGATACAGCGACTTTGAGAGTATGCAAGGCCAAGTGCTAACAGCTGCTTGCCTCAGATCCCTTTAAGCCCCCCCCCCAATTTTCCAGCCATAAGGAGCAAAGGGGCTTTGGGGGGGGCCTCTAGCACCAGACCATTTTTTTCTCTTGTGTGAGGACATGCTACATGATTTCAGGGCACCCCAGTTGGATTTGCTTTTGTCAAATTACCTCATTTTCAGCGGGAAAAGACAGGATAAACAGCATCGGTATTCATAGTTTGCATCTAGTTTGGGAGTCTTTGTTCATCAGTTTTCATCATTACTCTTTTTATTCTTGTGATGCTGAAGAAAGTTCTTGTTGAGGCTTTAGCTGATTGAAAGAACGACCTGGTTTTTAGATGTAACCCTGTCAGAACCAGAGATCCCCTGCTCCCGTTCCTAAGATGCTGACCACAGCCAACTCTGCCCCTTGAAGCCTTCTGTCTGTTTATCTGAGTTTGTTCAGCCCCTGGGTTCACCCTGGGTGAATGTGTGTGCAGACAGCAAGCACTCTTGACACAAGTCGGTAAACGTATAGTAAACCTGACTTACAGCTTCCGGGTTTGTTCTTCAGATTAAAATCAGTCCAGTTACCTTCTTCATCTGGCTGGCATTTTTCTTCTGGTCATGTGCCCGTGTATCTCTGTTCTTTTTGATGGTTGCTTGTTATTGCCAGTGTCTACCCCTGGAAGATCCCTCTAAAGAATCGCTGCCAATAGGCCTTGGTTGAGGAAGTCCCTTTGTGAGAATAAGCTGGAGCAGAAACACCACTGGTTTCTCCATTGCTTGTATGACTACGTCAGAGTTCGCTCTCTCCCCCTTGTCTCTCTGCCAAGTCTCCCAGTGAAATGCTTATCTTCATTTAATTGTCACAAGCTACAGATCAGAAAGCGGGTTCTAGATCAGTCAGGAATTCTCCCTAGAGGCTAAAATGACTGCACTGAGGTTATTGTTCTTTGGTCAAACATGAGAAGACAAGAGTTGCTGGAAAACACAATAATGCTAGGGAAAGTGGAAGGCAGTAGGAAAAGAGATGGATTGATGCAGGAAAGAAAGCCACGGCCTTCAGTGTGCAAGACCTGGTGAAGGCTGATAATGATAGGAGGTTGTGGAAGACTTAACAAATGGTCTCCTTAAGACCAGAACAACTTGATGGTACTATAAACACACAGAAATCGGTCAATACTATCTCATCTATCACAAGACCAGACTCCCAAGCAAGATTTTGGAAAGTGTGTCCAGATACCAAACTTTGATCGGGAAGGGATATTGTGGTTTCCTCATTGCTCTTATGGCTGAAGATAAAGAACAGCAGCAATAGGGCTTCCCCATGTCTCGTTTACCTTCCCTGTCTTCCAGAAGTGGGCATCTTCCTCCCCTGGGCCACCAGAGCTTTTTCAGTTTTGAAAAATCAGCACAAGACTATTGTTATATTGATGCACCATTATAATGGTAGATGTAGCATGTTCTCTGAATTCCCAGCTTTCATTTTTTTAAAAAAAGTAAGTCTCAGACCACTGCCCTTGAGAAGATATGCCTTTTCTTTTATACCTCAGCAAGGGAAAAGGCTAGAGACTTACTTATTAAAAAATGAAAGCTGGGAATTCAGAGAACATGCTACGCCTGTTGTTACAATGGTAGATACATATAATGATATTCTTGTACTATTTTTTAACAATCCCCCCTCTGATGTGGGGAGGAAATGCTGTATGGACTGGAAAACCCCATTTTTTTCCATGAACAATACAGACAATGAGGTTTTACTGCCATCATTCCCAAACATTTGGAGCGTAGCAGATTTGAGAAAGATTGAAGAATAGCAAAGGAAGTTCTGGGAGGTGCACAAACATACTGCAATGCTGTGGGGAAGCAAGAATAAAACCCAGTTCCCAAACGTATTCATATTTTGCAGGGAACCATTATGGAAATGCCCTTTTTTACCTTCTCCACATCATTTGGTTCGTCCCCCAATTTCATGCTCAACTTTTTTCTGTGCTAGTGCCAGGTATGATAAAACCGACCCCACACGTCCTTGTTTTTCGCACACTCAATGAGAGATTTAGTCATTTGGTTGTGGTATTAAAGTTACTAGATCACATGGAGGTGTTCCTCTCTCTCTAGTCTTTCCCCTCTCCTTCTCTTAGGCCACTGGGGTTTGCACTCTGCTGCCACCTTCTTGCTAGACATAGAATTGCAGGCAGCTAAACCCTCAGTAAAAGAATCAGCCTATGCAGGGGAGGTCTGGGCCTCAGCCACGAGGCCACCCTAATCAGACACTAGGCGGACATAGGTGCCAGTGGAAGGCCACCAGCCAGTTCTGTGTCCGCGACCCCAGCAGCCCAGCCACCACCACTACCCCACGTGACTGCCTACCTATGGCAGCAAGGACAGTCCAGGGAGCTGTGGGAGGTCGTGCTTCCTAATTCCCTCCCATTATTGTGTGGCAGAAGCAGGGGCAGACCCTCTTTGCCTTCCCTTGCTTCTTGTCTCCTCACAACCCAAACAGGGGCTCAGAGGACAGGAGATCCGAGGAGCCAAAACCGCTTAAGCCAGCCCGAGTCCATGAAGAGGCATTTTCAGCAAATATCAGATTGCCTTCTGCATCTGGCTGGCCACCTCTCTTCAGACCCTCTATTGTGTGTGTTAAACCTCAGAACTGGCTGTCTGTCTCTTAAAGGGTGGCTTGTTCTCCCCAAAAACAGGGGCAGGGGAAGGGCAGTATCCATTTTATATTCTGTTTTTTGTTCTCTTGGGCTACAGTCATGACCATAGAAATGGCTTGTCTGCCAGCTTAGTCAGCTTGGAATTTAGAATGAAAGAAGCCAGGGGGCGGGGACTGGGTACAGACTGAGTGACTATAACCCCTGAGCATCTCCAGAGTGCAAACAGCCATCCCAAAGCAAAGGAGAAAACTCTGACACTGATAGGTTGTAAATCTATTCTCACACCAGGTTTCTCTTTCTTTCTGCAGGAGACATGTGGGCATCAGCGAATGAAACATCTGAGCATCCAGTGATGGCTAAAGTAGATACATATTCAGATGTGAAAGGGAAGGTTGAATATCATGATACACTGAGGAGTGAGGAAAGAAAACATCCATGTAAAGGAAGAAGTAATTTTGGTCTTTTACAAGGTGAAAACATTCAAGAAATTCCACTATTTGATAAAAAAAATTCGGAAGAAACAGATGTTAACAGAAATTGGAAAACCCATAACAGAATGAAAAAATATGAATGCCGGGAATGTGGAAAAAGCTTCATGACCAGTGGAAACCTTTATTCCCACCAAAGAATTCACACAGGCGAGAAACCTTATAAATGCTTAGAGTGTGGGGATAGCTTCGCTCAGAGAGGAGGCCTTACTTCCCACCAAAGAATTCACACAGGGGAGAAGCCATATAAATGTGTGGAGTGTGGGAAAAACTTCACAACCAGTGGAAATCTTAATTCCCACCAACGAATTCACACAGGAGAGAAACCTTATAAATGCCTAGAGTGTGGGGATAGCTTCGCTCAGAGAGGAGGCCTTATTTCCCACCAAAGAATTCACACAGGTGAGAAGCCCTATAAATGTTTGGAGTGTGGAAAAAGCTTCAATCAGAGTGGAAGCCTTAGTCACCATCGAAGAATTCACACAGGTGAGAAATATAAATGTCTAGAGTGTGGGAAAAGTTTCAGTCAGAGAGGAAAACTTAATTCCCACCAAAGAATTCATACAGGGGAGAATCCCTATAAATGCCTAGAGTGTGGGAAAGCCTTCCGTGATAGTGGAAAGCTTAATCACCATCAAAGAATTCACACAGGTGAGAAACCATATAAATGCCTGGAATGTGGAAAGAGCTTCACTGATAGAAGAAGCCTTATTCTTCATCGAAGAATTCACTCAGGTGAAAAACCATATAAATGCTTGGAATGTGGAAAAGGTTTCACTGATAGAAAAAGCTTTAATCACCATCGAAGAATTCACACAGGTGAAGAACCATATAAATGTCTGGACTGCGGAAGAAATTGCAGTTGTAGTGGAGAACTTAATTCCCATCAAAGAATTCACACAGGTGAGAAACCATATCAGTGTCTGGAGTGTGGGAAAAGCTTCAGTCAGAGTGGGCAACTTAATTCCCATCGAAGAATTCACACAGGGGAGAAACCTTATAAATGCCTAGAGTGTGGGAAAAGCTTCAGTCAGAAAGGAAGCCTTACTTCCCACCAAAGAATTCACACAGGCGAGAGGCCATACAAATGTCTGGAGTGTGGGAAAAGCTTCAGGATTAGTGGACATCTTGTGTGCCATCAAAGAATTCACACAGGGGAGAAACCTTATAAATGCCGAGAGTGTGGGGAAAGCTTCAGTCAGATAGGAAGCCTTACTTCCCACCAAAGAATTCACACAGGTGAGAAGCCATATAAATGTTTTGAATGTGGGCAAAGCTTCAGGGTTAGTGGACTCCTCAATTGCCATCAAAGAATTCACACAGAGGAGAAACCTTATAAATGCCTAGCATGTGGGGAAAGCTTCAGACAGATAGGAAGCCTTACTTCCCACCAGAGAATTCACACTGGTGAGAAGCCATATAACTCTTTGGAGTGTGGAAAAGTTTCAATCAGAGAGGAAGCCTTAACCACCATCCAAGAATTTGTTACCCCAATGAGTCTCCTTGAAAGTTTTGTGGGAGAATTAGCAGCAGGTAGAGGCTAGGTGGGGTGGGGGCAACAGGCAGGATTTCTACCTTTGTCTGTCGTGACTCAACCCTCAGAGAAAATAACTAAACAAGGTGTTTTTCCCAAAACAGTAATGAACTTTATTGATACGAGAAAATAAGCATATAAGAAAGCATAAAAACATACCTCTACCTACAAACCCACAGATTTCTTGGAAGGCAGTGGGGAAATTGTAGAAAGTGGGGATTGGGGAATAGTTACCATATAGACGAATAGCGTTGTCTGCTGTGGAAAGCAGCTTTGAACAGCCAGCGTTCTTGCAGAGATGCTCAGAGATGCAACAGTCTTGTTTGTCCCAGAAACACGTTGACTGCAATCAGGTTTATACTGTAAAATAGACCATAAGGCAGGAAGGTACTACATGCCCCCAATAACAACAAGGCAAGGGAGGTTTCTCTCCAGGAGGTGATAAGGAAACGGGGCATTTGTCTCTTGGAAGTGACAGAGGAATTGTGACATAACTTTAAGTCTCTGATGTGGATCAAGGGAACAGGTGAATGTTGATTCCTATTGTTAAAATAAACCAGTTGGGGCTGATGGATTACCCAGGAAGATTGGATAGGAAAGGGAATCAAGTTATATACGGACCACACAAATTAATACAGGCAAGAAACCATGTAAGTGTCTAGAATGTCGGAAAACTTTCAATCAGAGTGACTTAATTCCCATCAAAGAGTTCACACAGGAGAAACCTTATAAATGCCTGGAGTGTGGAAAAAGATTCAGTGATAGTGGAACCCTTACTTACCATCAAAAAATCCATATAGGGGATGGGGGACGGGTCATTATGTGATCATGGTGGATGCCTGAGATCCTCACTCCGAGCCCCATCTTCTACGTACAACCTAATCAAAGCACTTCAAATGGGCGAGCCTCGGGGGGGGGGGGATGGGCAAAATCAGGGGAGGCAGGGGAAGCCCTCCAGTTCAACTAACCCCACTATGAAAGCATTTCTTGCATCTATCGATGCAAATGAAGACTCAACAAGAAAAAAAAGCAGATGCAAGACAAAATGACCACCGCTAAAAGCTCTTAAGAACTGGAAGTAGCGCAAGCCTTAGAAAGTGATTTTAAAATTGCAATTGAAAAAACGGAGGAAAGGATTGTCTCAAGGATAGAAGGACTGCTCAAACCTATCACAGAGCAACTCGGAGAGATCAAAGATTCATTGCATCAGGTAGCCCAGGTCACTGATACTGCAATGGAACTGGGAATTACCCTACAGGACAACGTACATGATGTCCAAAATAAAGAAGCATGGGTTGAAAATAATCTAATTGACTTGGATTAACAAACGAAGATTTAATAATATCAAGATAAGAGGCTTTGACGAAAATGAAGGCACCACAGATCTTACAGCATCCCCAGCAGGCTGGCTAGCCCAAGAAATAATACCGGAAGAAGGACTTGCCCCCGTCATAAACAAATGCATATCGATTCGGCTATGCGAGGAATTTAAAAATAAAAAAGCAGAGAGATACAGTCGTGAAACTCATGGATAGTAGAGTTAAAGAGAAAATCATGACAGTTGCAAAAGCCTTTCTAAGACTTCTCTTTTCAAAATAAAAAATATCTGTGTTTATCAGGACTTATCCACAGTGACTCTCACCAAGAGAAAAGAACTAAAGTCAATAGTAACCCAATTGTTGGAAGCCAACATCAGACGCTGCTGGGTAGCTTCTACAAGACTTGTCGCATTTCCAAGCCGCTGACTTAGATAGCATTTCCCAAATGTTGGTAGGACTGCACTTGAGTCCTGTATTGGAATATTCCCCCAGCAAAAGTAGACTGGAAAAAGATTGAGCGTCACCGAAGAAAAGGAGTACCAATTAAAAAGGACATTTAAGGGGTGTTCATAAATTCCTACAGTGTTAAATCAGTTCTTGAGAAAGCTAGATGTAATGTTTGAGTTTCCTTTGTTAATATTTAAAGATGAGAAATACTCCAGTTCATCTACTTATCATCGTCAGGGTGGGGGACGGGGAGGAATAGTGGGGACTTTAAAGCCTCCCAGATAGGTAATAACCCCCAGATACTGGGCTTTACACCCCTTTGTTAATAAATAGAAGAGCAATCAACATAGAAATTTAAATTCTTTTTCTCTATTTTATTTTTAGGGGCAAATGTTTTGGCCGGTTCCCTCTACTAAAGGGGTGTAAAATGTGTTGCCCTATTGTTATTGAGAGTTGGTAATATCCTATTTCCTGTTTGCATTCGTTTTATCTATCCTGATCTAGTGTTTACTTAGCAGACAACTGAAAGAAAACCAGTCACAGATTTTTGAAAGACAGCTAAGTTTGGACGCAGGGAGCTACAGTATCTAATATCCAAAATTAATTGCATACTGTTAAAAACAAAACAGAAGAATAAAATCCTTTCCTACTAAATAATTTGGCAGAAGGACTGTAAAATTGACTTGTCAGAGGATAATTGGAAAGAATGTTGGCACTCACATATCTCTTTACATCCAAGATGAATAATATCGAAAGGCAAACAGTTAAAATCTTCATGCACTGGTTTGGGATATCAGTCAAGCTGCACCGTATAAACAAAGTGTTGTGCTCCTCTAATTGGTGGAAGCAATGAGGCGTATCAGGAACTTTAATGTGCCACTGGTGGGATAACTTATGTACAAAAAAAACCCCCTTTGGGACAGTAAAAGCAAAATAATAGAATGTATTATGTGGCACCCAAAACCACAGGGTACATTTTTCTGAATCACTGGCCCTATTTATCAGTTTCAAAAATTAGAATACACAGCTGTAATATGTCATTTTCTAGGCACGTCTATAAATGCTAGGTTCAGGGGATAGGATTTATCATTTCAGTTAAGCTTGCTTAATGTTTATGATATGTGAACTTGTTTGTAAAATTTAAAATGCCTTTTGAATAAAATATAAATTTTTTAAAATCCACATCAGAGAAACTATATAAATGTCTGAAGTGTGGAAGAGGCTTCAATGATAGTGGAAGCCTTACTTCCCACCAAAGAATTCACACAGGTAAGAAACTGAATAAATGCCCAGAATGTAAAAAAAAGCTTCAGTAGTAGAAGAAGCCTTTCACTCCTTAAAAGAATTCACACTGGGGGGAAACCCTATAAATTGCTTAGTGTGTGGGAGAAGCTTCAATTGGAGGGGAAATCTCAATTCCCATCAAAGAATTCATACTGGGAAGAAGCCATATAATTGCCTAGAGTGTAGGAAAGGCTTCAGTTAAAGAATTCATACAGGTGAGAAACAAATGTTTGGAATGTGGAAAAGCAGTGAGTGGTAGTGGGGGCCTTACTTGCCATCAAAGAATTCACAGGGGAGAAACCATATAAATGCCTCACATGTGGGAAAGGCTTCAGTATTAGTGGAAACCTTGCTTACCACTGAAGAATTCGCAGAGGAAAGGAACCATAGAGATGCCTTGACTGTTGAAGGACATGACATGAAAAGAATTGTCTTACATAATCAGAAAGCTATTTTATTTTTTATTTTATTTGTGTCATTTATGGTCCACCTTTCTCACTGAGACTCAAGGCAGATTACACCGTGTGCGATTAGTGCAGTCAGTATCAAAGACAATTTCATAAACAATACCATAAATAAATAAAGACAACTTTACAAAGACAGAACATTAGCAATACAGAGTTGAAGAAAATGCTGAAACAGAACATAAGAAATTTTATCAATACCAAGTTGATGAAAAGCTGAAACAGAACATAAGCAATTATAGGGCTGACATAGGAGCACATAGTAAAAGCAATAGCTAGTACCTAAGGCAACATAGTGGTGAAGTCTATGGTCCCTAGTTCATTAGCAGAGCATCTGAGACACCTCTCTACAATACAAAAGGCTTTATGAATAATTCTGTTTTGCATCGTTTGCGGAAAGCTAGGAGAGTGGGGGCTCTCCTGACTGCCTCACACAGGCTCTTCCACAGGGTAGGGGCCACCACAGAGAAAGCCCGTGTATGGGCTGCTATTGATTTCGCCCATGTGCAGGGTGGCACCTGCAGGAGACCCTGTTCAGATGAGCAAAGGGAGGCAGTCCTGTAGGTATGCCAGACCAAGGCGTGAAGAGCTTTTTATGTGATAACCAATACCTTGAACTGAGCACAGTAACTGATAGGTAGTTAATGGAGTGATTGAAGAACGGTGGTGATGTTCATGTTCCTGCTCACTCTTAATAACAGTCACACCACAGCGTTTTGCACCAATTGGAGTCTTCTAATTAACTTAGATGGAAGACCTATGTATGCTGCATTACAGTAGTCAAGTCTTAAAGTTACCATGGCATGGATCCAGGTGGCTAGTTTGGCCAAGTCGAGGTAAGAAGCCATCTTCCAGGCTACAGTGAGGTTGTAGAAAGCATTTTTTGTGGCTGCCGTAACTTGTTCTCTAGTAGTCGCATTGGATCCAGTATAATCCCTAGGCTCTTAATTGAGTCTGCAAGGATCAAACAAACTCCATCAAAAGTGGGGAGTACAATGTCTTTCAAGATCTCTGCCTTCCCAATAAGCATGACTTCTGTCTTATCTGGGTTCAATTTCAATTTGTTCGTTTTCAGTAATTTTGCCACAGTTTTCAGGCAGCGATCCGAGATTTCTATTGCATCCTGTGGGGAGCTGAATAGTGAGATATTGAGTCGGGTACCATCTGCATATTGGTGACATCCAACTCCATAGCTCAAATGAGATCTCCTAAAGGCTTTTTGTAGAGGTTGAATAACATGGGAGATAAGATTGTGCCCTGAGAAACCTCACAAGGTAGTTCCCATTCTGGAGATAGTTGATCTCCTACAGCAACCCTTTGAGTCTGTTCCATGAGAAATGGTTTAAACCTGTCTAAGGCACATCCTTTGATGCCCACTTCTGTTTCTAAATGCCTCAACAGGATGGCATGGTCTACTGTATCAAAGTCTGCAGATAGATCTAGGAAGAGCAATAAGGAGGCATGGCCTTTGTCTATATACAGACAGAGATTATAAACTAGTGCTATCTCCCTCCCATACCCTGGTCAGAATCCAGACTGGAAAGAGTCCAGAGTGCTCCACGCTGCCCTGGGAGGGATTCGATCTGCGAGAGTCCAGATGCCCGGAGAGTAAGAAGGGGGGAGCCGCACCCCGCATGGTAGCAAAGTGGCTAAAGCATCCCCTTGCTTTAGCCAGTCTCAAAGTCCTTGCTATTGACTGCATTAATCACACACTGTGTAAGCTGCCTTGAGTCTCGGTGAGAAAGGCGGACTATAAACGGCATAAATAAACGTCCTTCCCCTGTGACTGTCAACCAAAGGAAGGCTTCGATCTTTGGGCCTCAGTTGAAGCAAGGGGCTCTATTTTGTTTATTTCTTTGGAAAGTTCCTATTCTGCCTCTGCAGGGAATTTGCCTGAGATGGCTTCCAAAATGAAATGTCAGGCAAGTTAGTAAAACCCACCATGGCTATTTTGCCTGGTTTGCTGGGAGAGAGTCCCGGAGAGTAAGGAGGGAGTCACAACCTGTCTTTCTCTCCCACCCCCACCCCCCGTATCATGGGACAGGGGCCTTTGATTGTCCCAGCCAGCATCGTTGAATCAGCACCCCCCACACATCTGGAATTGCATTTGTGTGTGTGTGTGTGTGTGTGTGTGTGAGAGAGAGAGAGAGAGAGAAGGGAGGGGAGAGTACAGCAGAGGGAAATAGATAGGGCAAGCATGTTGGCTCCTTGTTGGTTTGTCAGCCACCAGGCTACAGGCCTCATTATCCCACCCTGCTCCCTATTTAGCCAACCCCATCCTAGAGCTTCCTTAGCTGCAGCCAAGTCCCTCCCTAAAAGGAGCAAAACTGGGGCAACGGGTAGGAGTCCAGGGGCACCAGAGAGAAAGACTGGCAGCTGCCCCACTGCGTCCTGAGGAACTGCTGGCCAAACTGCCACTGCCACTCTGGCCTTGCAGGATCGGGGCCCTACGCAGCAGCACCTGCAGGTGGAGCAGGCCCAGCCAAAGTGCAACTCCAGGGAAACGAAGGGGAAGTATCTTTTGGATGGATACAGAGTGCTCTTTATTCTGGCAAGGAGAGCCCCTCCCCCTGTGGTGACAGAGGGAACCGCAGGCCCCCCCACTGCCCTGGCTGCACTGGTCCCACGACTGTGCTGGTTGTCATCACTGCCTCCGCCTCTGGCCTCCATGCAGGCGGTGACTCAACAGGGAGGACGACAGTCCGCCCGCTCTGGGGCCACCATCTCACCGGTTCCAGCCTGGCTCCTTCTGGCATGCAGGCCCCACTCACAGGCAGGCAGGCTGCCACAGGGAACGTTCCCCACCCATCCCCGCAACTAGCAAAGGCCAAGGGGTTTGATGAGCCCATTCCTTGGGCCTTCTTATGGTTGCCTTGCAGCTGTTTGATCAGATGTGAAGAGAGGAACCGTTGTGTCCCTGTGTGTGGCTGGCTTCCCACCCCCCTCCCTCTCACACCACACCCTTCTCTGACCCACATCCTCTGCTGACCTTCTGTAATATCCTGGTTTCTTCTCCACACAAGACGGAGGGATTCCAGTTCAGAGAAGAGCATGCTGGGATAATACATGTGGCTCGTCTTTTATTACCACTCATAATGGACTCGGCCACTCCCTGCAGTCCCCAGCCCCGCCCACTCACACACTTGCAGGCTGCTGTGTACACGTCGGGGCTGGTAAGGGGGGGGACATGTCTGCAGTTGCAGGCGGCAGCTTGATGGGCCAGGGGCATGGGGTGGGCTTCAGGGCGGAAGGGGGCTGTATTTTCACAGACTTCATTTTCCTGGGCACAGGCTGTGTTGTCTACGGTATTCCAACGGTTTGTTTTTTGTGAATCCATCCCATGCTACGGCTACGCTCCTTAAGATAAACTTTTCTCATATGATCACTGCACTCTCAAAAACCTCATTCTTGGAGCTATAGGAGAGAATGGCAGAGCTCCTGCTTTGTGAAGAATCTCTCTAACAAGTGCGGTTTTAAGAATTTCCTCCTGTCCCCATGTTGGCTGATGTAAAAGATGTCTTCTGATGCTATTAAAGAGGGTCTGTTTCAGCAACCCTGACTGTAAAACTTCTCTGAGGCCTATGGAGTTAGCTCTGAGAAAGAAAAAGGGGAATTGAGTTGGGAAAAGGCTCCTTGTTGAGGTCTAGCAATTTGAGACAAATGCCAGCAGTACCTCATTTCCCGACCTAAACAATTGCCTGAAGGCACTTTTCCCTCAATCCCCCCAGCAGTGAAAGGACACGGAATGGAATGTTTAAACATGCAGACCTGGGTGTGAGTGAACTAATGAGGACTGACTCAGGATATTTTCAGTCAAAAAATCACAAAGCCTTTTACTGTGGAATTAACAAACGCAAAAGAAATGCTGTTGCTCTAATAATGAGGCGAGACATAGCACAAGCAGTCCCGAGCTACAATGCAAAGTTTGACCGAGTACTATCAATCAGAGTTCATGGAAGGCCTGTTACCAACATTCAAGTTTATACCCCAACTACAGATGCTAAGGAGGCAGAAATCGAAAACTTTTACGCAAGTGTCCAAGAAGAAATTGATCATACACCTAAACAAGATATGCTGATAATCATAGATGACTGTGACACAAAAATAGGAGACAAAGCAGAATCAAACATTGCTGGAAAATTTGTACTAGGATCACAAAAGGAAGGAGGAAAGCAACTCATAGAATTTTGTGATGCCCAAAAGCTGTTCATTGCTAACACATGCTTCAGGCAACCAAAAAGACAATTGCATTTGTGGAAATCACCTGGTGACCAGTACAGGAACCAAATAGATTACATAATTGAAAGCAGAAAATAAAACTCTAATCTCTCTGCTAAAAAAGATCAGGAGCTTTTCTGGCTGGTTTCATCCTCTGGATATATTTAAAGATATGTTTATTGTTCATCGTAGCACTTCTAGCAATCTCAGGTTCTCTTTTGGCATGCCTACTTATTGACTTACACTTCTTATGGCAGACCCTGTGCTCCTCTCATCTCAAAACTGGTCCCAACTTCAAAACATAGGAGGGACTCCCTTTCTCAATGTGAAGCCAAGTTAATTCTACTCCTGCCTACAGAGACATCCTCTATAGTTTTCTTGGTCAAATCCAGCAACGGTTTCCCTATATTTCTGGCTACATCTGTTGAGACAGTCTTGAGGGGTGGGGTGGGGGGAGAAGGGGCCAAGAGAATCAGAGAAGCATCATGCCAGCACACCTGTCACAGCAACACAGGTGCTTCCTGGGATTTTGACTGCAGAGCCCACAGGTGTGTCTTATGTTCCCCAGGGATGGAGAGCAGGCAATGGGCTGCAACTTGGACACGCATTTAGGGTTGCCACCTCAGGCTTGGGAAATGATGGAGTACAGGGAGCGGCCAGAAGGGATGGGAAGCCGTAGTACCTGCCCTGGCACGTTCATCGCAGGCATCATCCTAGAGCCACATCTTCTTAGGAATTGGCTGTTAACCTCTGAAACACCTTACGCAATTATAAGAAGTTATGCAATATATTATTACAGTGATTTCTGATTCTGTAAGACAATTTCATATAAAATCCGGCATCTCTAGGGTTCCTTCTCTCTGTGACTTCTTTGGTGGCGAATAAGGCTTCCACTAATCCTGAAGCCTTTTCCACATTCCAGGCATTTATATGGTCTCTCCCCTGTGTGAATTCTTTGATGGGAATTAAGGCTTCCACTCTGATTGAAGCTTTTTTCACACTCTAGGCATTTATATGGTTTCTCTCCTGTGTGAATTCTTTGATGGGGTTTAAGGTTGCATCTTTCACTGAAGCCTTTTCCACAGTCCAGACATTTGTAAGGTTTCTCCCCTGTGTGAATTCTTCGATGGGAATTAAGGCTTCTACTCCAACTGAAGCTTTTTCCACATTGCAGGCATTTATAAGGTTTCTCACCTTTGTGAATTCTTTGATGGGAAATAAGGTGTCCACTCTGACTGAAGCTTTTTCCACACTCCAAGCATTTATATGCTTTCTCCCCTGTGTGAATTCTTTGATGGCGTATAAGACTTTGACTATCAAAGAAACTTTTTCTACAATCTGGGCACTGATAAGCTTTCTCCCCTTTGTGACTTCTTTCATGAGTATTAAGGTGTCCACTCCATCTGAAGCTTTTTCCACATTCCAGGCATTTATATGGTTTCTCCCCTGTGTGAATTCTTTGATGGGGTTTAAGGTTGCGTCTGTCACTGAAGTGTTTTCCACACTCCAGGCATTTGTAAGGTTTCTCCCCTGTGTGAATTCTTTCATGTGAATTAAGGTTTCCACTCCGACTAAAGCTTTTTCCACATTGCAGGCATTTATATGGTTTCTCTCCTGTGTGAATTCTTAGATGGCGTGTAAGACTTCCCCTAACACGGAAGCCTTTCCCACATTCCTGGCATTTATATGGTTTCTCTCCTGTATGAATTCTTTGGTGGGCTTTAAGGTTTCTTCTCTTATTGAAACTTTCCCCACAATCTAGGCATTTATATGGTTTCTCCCCTGTGTGAATTCTTTGATGGGATGTAAGGCTTCCACTCCCACTGAAGCTTTTTCCACACTCCATGCATTTATATGGTTTCTCCCCTGTGTGTATTCTTTGATGGAGTTTAAGGTGGCATCTGTCACGGAAACTTTTTCCACACTCCAAGCATTTATATGGTTTCTCCCCTGTGTGAATCCTTTGATGGAATTTAAGGCTCGTATTCCAACTGAAGCTTTTTCCACATTCCGGGCATTTATACGGTTTTTCCCCTGTGTGAATTCTTTGATGGGATTTAAGGTTGCGTCTGTCACTGAAGCTTTTTCCACACTCTAGGCATTTATATGGTTTCTCCCCTGTGTGAATTCTTTGATGGCGTGGAAGACTTTTGCTATCATAGAAGCTTTTTTCACAATCTGGGCATTTATATGGTTTCTTTCCTATATGAATTCTTTGGTGAGAATTAAGGATTTCCTTCTTCCTGAAGACTTTCCCACACTCCAGGCATTTATATTTTTTATTTTTGTTCCAGGTTTTACAATGCTTGGTTTTTCCTGGTTTTTCAGAAAAATCTTCTCCACTCATTGCACTTTCATTTTTATTGCTTTCTATGTACATCTTTTCAGGTAGTGGAATTTCATCAACATTTTCATTTTGTAAAAGACCAGAATTAATCCTTCCTTTAGACGGATATTTTCTCTCCTCTTTCCTCAGGGTATCACAATATTCAACTTTCCCTTCTGTATATGAATATGTATCCCCTTTATCCACTGGGTGCTCAGAGGTTTCATGCGCTGATTCCCACATGCCCCCTGCAATGAGAAAGAGAAACCTGTTGTGAGGGTAGGACACATTTACAACCTATCTGTGTCAGACGTTTCTACTTTGATCACTTAAGACCCCACAGTCTGTAGCCCAAGAGAACAAAAACCACAGAATATAAAATGGAGACCCCTTCCCCCCACGATCAGAGCTCAAGGTGACCCTGTTGTTTTAAGTTATGGTTTCAAACACGCAATAGAGGGTTAGAAGAGAGATGGCCAGCCAGATGCAGAAGATAATCTGACATGGAAGAAATTGACATTATTCAGATATTTCTTCTTCTCTTTAGAACAGTAGATAAGTTTTACATCTAGGGAAAAAAGGATGCATTTTTAACTTTATTTTCTCTGTGCTCAGATGTTATGCTGTTCAGCTGCATGTTCTTTCTGTAAGGGAATTGCACAGTATATCCTTCCAGAGAAAAAATAATGCTCCCGAAATCGGATTCCTCTGACCCCTGTCACCACAGAAAACCTCTTGCTTTGTCCTCGCAATGGACAATCTGCTTCACTGAAAAGGCCTCTTCATGGTCTCAGGCTGGCAAAGAGGGTCTGCCCCCTGACCCCACCCACCAATTATGGGAGGGAATTATGGATCACGATTAGGGATGTGCGTTTCGGCATTCAGAATGCCGAAAGAATGCCGAAACAAAAGTGTTTCGGCTTCTTTCGGGGAATGCCGAAACGTTTCGGGGAATGCCGAAACGTTTCGGGTAGCCGAAAGAAAAAAGCCGAAACGTTTCGGGATTCTTTCGGCTTTCTTTCGGCTTTTCAATGGGAAAATGCCTCCGTCTTCCCGGACGTCTGGGGGAGGCATTTTCCCACCGAATAAGCCCAAAATTGGTGGGGACCTTCCTCTAACCCTTCTCTAACAACCACCCAAGTTTCAGACAGATTGGACTTTGGGGGGCCATGTTATGGCCCCCCAAAGCAGGTCCCCCCATCCTCCCATAAGAAAGCGAAGGAGCAGCATATTGTTAGCATGCTGCTGCTCATCTTTCTTCATTATTTCCTATGGGGAAAAAATGAAGAAGCAGGCTTCCTTTGCCAGGGGTGGCATTTTGCATGCAAAATGCCCCCTCACCCTCAGGGGCCCTTCTCCCACCCCTCCTTCCACCCCCCACCAAGGCTCAGCCTGCTCCCACTTGGGGGGGCCATTTCATGGCCTCCCCAAGTAGGTGCTCTAATCTCTACCACTGACAGCTGGGGAAGGCTTGTGTTGCCAGGGGTGGCATTTTGCATGCAAAATGCCCCCCAGCCCTCAGGGGCCCTTCTCCCACCCTTCCCCCCACCCCCCACCCAGGCTCAGACTGCTCCCACTTGGAGGGGGGCATTTCATGGCCTCCCCAAGTAGGTGCTCTTTTCTCTACCACTGACAGCTGGGGAAGGCTTGTCTTGCCAGGGGTGGCATTTTGCATGCAAAATGCCCCCCAGCCCTCTGGGGCCCTTCTCCCACCCTTCCTCCCACCCCCCACCAAGGCTCAGACTGCTCCCACTTGGGGGGGCATTTCATGGCCTCCCCAAGTAGGTCCTCTCAGCCCCTAAAGTCCACCCCTTACAGCCCCACACAAACCCAATTCCCCCCCAGCTGCCACACACAGACCCAAATCCCCACATTAGCCCCTCACAGACCCAAATCCACCCCCACCTGCCCCACACCCATAACCCCAGGAACAGGCTGGCAAAGGCCAGCCCTCTCCCTTTGTTCCCTATGCTGGGAACTTCTAAACTCTCTTTCCCTGGGCAATTCTGCACAGCCCAGGGGTGCCACAATGGTGGGCACACTTCTGAGTGCCAGCTGGTCCCTGTGAAAGAGCACCTGAACCACAGACACCCTCCCTCAAATTCCCCCACCACCTACAGAGATGGCTGGCCAGCCAGCCCCATTGTTCCCTATGATGGGAACCAACTGCACAACAAAGAATAAAACAAGAACAACACAAAATAAAGTTTTAAATTTTTTTTTCTCCCTTCCAAAGTACAAGTAGGCAAAGCATTATGACACATTACACCAGCAGTCCCCCACACAGAAAAATTAAAGCAAAACTCACTTAACATCAGAGAATCACAAAGCACGATTCCTGTCAAAAACACTTTATTTCTTGAACAGCTTTAGGTTACACAGCAGGGGGGAACACCAAAGGGCATGGCAGCACTATCTTACACAAAAATAACACAACTCACTTAACATCAGAGAATCACAAAAGCACAATTCCTGTCAAAAACACTTTATTTCTTGAACAGCTTTAGGCTACACAGCAGGGGGGGAACACCAAAGGGCATGGAAGCAGTATCTTACACAAAAATAACACAACTCACTTCACATTAAAGAATCACCCCAAAAAATTGCTGTCAAAAGCACTTTATTTCTGTAACTGCTTTAGGTTACACAGTAGGAAGGCACCACAGAGCAGGAAAGCAGTGTACTACACAAAAATAATACAACCCACTTCACCGTTTTTGACAGCAATTGTGTTTGTGTGATTCTCTGATGTGAAGTGAGTTGTGTTATTTTTGTGTAGTACACTGCTTTCCTGCTCTGTGGTGCCTTCCTACTGTGTAACCTAAAGCAGTTACAGAAATAAAGTGCTTTTGACAGCAATTTTTTGGGGTGATTCTTTAATGTGAAGTGAGTTGTGTTATTTTTGTGTAAGATACTGCTTCCATGCCCTTTGGTGTCCCCCCCCCTGCTGTGTAGCCTAAAGCTGTTCAAGAAATAAAGTGTTTTTGACAGGAATTGTGCTTTTGTGATTCTCTGATGTTAAGTGAGTTGTGTTATTTTTGTGTAAGATAGTGCTGCCATGCCCTTTGGTGTTCCCCCCTGCTGTGTAACCTAAAGCTGTTCAAGAAATAAAGTGTTTTTGACAGGAATCGTGTTTTGTGATTCTCTGATGTTAAGTGAGTTTTGTTTTAATTTTTCTGTGTGGGGGACTGCTGGTGTAATGTGTCATAATGCTTTGCCTACTTGTACTTTGGAAGGGAGAAAAAAAATTTAAAATTTTATTTTGTGTTGTTCTTGTTTTATTCTTTGTTGTGCAGTTGGTTCCCATCATAGGGAACAATGGGGCTGGCTGGCCAGCCATCTCTGTAGGTGGTGGGGGAATTTGAGGGAGGGTGTCTGTGGTTCAGGTGCTCTTTCACAGGGACCAGCTGGCACTCAGAAGTGTGCCCACCATTGTGGCACCCCTGGGCTGTGCAGAATTGCCCAGGGAAAGAGAGTTTAGAAGTTCCCAGCATACGGAACAAAGGGAGAGGGCTGGCCTTTGCCAGCCTGTTCCTGGGGTTATGGGTGTGGGGCAGGTGGGGGTGGATTTGGGTCTGTGAGGGGCTAATGTGGGGATTTGGGTCTGTGTGTGGCAGCTGGGGGGGGAATTGGGTTTGTGTGGGGCTGTAAGGGGTGGACTTTAGGGGCTGAGAGGACCTACTTGGGGAGGCCATGAAATGGCCCCCCCCAAGTGGGAGCAGTCTGAGCCTTGGTGGGGGGTGGGAGGAAGGGTGGGAGAAGGGCCCCAGAGGGCTGGGGGGCATTTTGCATGCAAAATGCCACCCCTGGCAAGACAAGCCTCCCCCAGCTGTCAGTGGTAGAGATGAGAGCAGAGCACCTACTTGGGGAGGCCATGAAATGGCCCCCCCAAGTGGGAGCAGGCTGAGCCTTGGTGGGGGGTGGGAGGAGGGGTGGGAGAAGGGCCCCAGAGGGTTGGGGGGCATTTTGCATGCAAAATGCCACCCCTGGCAACACAAGCCTCCCCCAGCTGTCAGTGGTAGAGATTAGAGCACCTACTTGGGGAGGCCATGAAATGGCCCCCCCAAGTGGGAGCAGGCTGAGCCTTGGTGGGGGGTGGGAGGAGGGGTGGGAGAAGGGCCCCTGAGGGTAAGGGGGCATTTTGCATGCAAAATGCCACCCCTGGCAATGGAAGCCTGCCTCTTCATTTTTTCCCCATAGGAAATAATGAAGAAAGATGAGCAGCAGCATGCTAACAATATGCTGCTCCTTCGCTTTCTTATGGGAGGATGGGGGGACCTGCTTTGGGGGGCCATAACATGGCCCCCCAAAGTCCAATCTGTCTGAAACTTGGGTGGTTGTTAGAGAAGGGTTAGAGGAAGGTCCCCACCAATTTTGGGCTTATTCGGTGGGAAAATGCCTCCTCCAGGCGTCCTGGAAGACGGAGGCATTTTCCCATAGAAAAAAGCCGAAAGAATGCCGAAATAATGCCGAAAGAATCCCGAAAGCCGAAAGCCGAAAGAGATTCTTGTTTCGGCTTTCGGCTTTAATTATAGAGAATCTTCTTTCGGCTTTCTACTTTCGGCTATAGCCGAAAATTTTTGGCTTGCACACCCCTAATCACGATCCCCCACAGTTCCCCGCATTGTCCTTGCTGTTGGGGTAGTGGTGGTGGCTGGGCTGCTGGGTTGGGGACACACAGCTGACTGGTGTCCTTTCATGGGCACCCTGGGTGATAGTCTAGGTCCACCTAGTGGCAGATTAGGGCGGCCTCATGGCTGATGGTCAGACCTCCCCTGTGTCGGCTGACTCTTCTGCTGGGAGTTTGGCTGTCTACTGACAGTCTGCAATTCTAAATCTAGCGAGAAGGTGGCAGCAGAGAGCAGATCTCAGTTGCATAAGAGAAGGGGTGGGGAAGGCAGGAGAGAGACGAACTCTTCTTTGTGATCTAGTAACTTAAAAACACAACCAACAGGGTAAATCTCTCACTGCAAGTGGTAAAAGCAAGGACCTGTGAAGTCGGTTTTCCCATACTTGGAACAAGGAAACAGAAAAAATTGTGCATTAAATTGGCGGAACTGGAGGAGCGACAAGGACAGAAGTTGGCGCAAAAAAGACTCTTGCAATGGAAAGGACTCCAGTCCTGCCAGTTCAGGTGTTAAAAGAAGAAGAAGAAACATCTGCGCTCTTCCTCCGAACCTTCTTGCAATCTGACCTAAGGACGCACTATTATGGAGGGAAATTACAAAATCCGCTGTTTGTTCCATTTCCCCATAAACTGGAAATAATAGGTTCTAGTCATCTATTTATACATGGAAAGAGAGCCAAAATAATTTTTTCAGCATTTGATGGGTTCACTAGAAGCCCCGTATGCAATTATGCATAGTACTCTCAGTTTTAAGACAACTCTGTTTAGGATTAGAATGACCCGAACACCTGAATATTAGTTTTGGGGTTTAAAAAAAATGACATGGCGGGAAGACCAAAACTACAGGAGAAGGCACAGTGAGAGTCTGGTGTATGTAGAAAGGTTTTTAAACAGGTAAATGAGCTTTTCCCTGTGACTTCAGCATCCACATATACCCCGATTTCTAAGGAAGACATGGGGAGAGAAGTTGCATGTTTCCAAATGGGATTTCCTGGGCTCAGACATTGTCACCTTTGGTGTTCAAGTGTTTTTTTCTTGGGTATCCATCCTATGCTTTGCTCTTTAAGATAACGCTTTCCCACGTGGTCTCTGCACTCACTGAAAGCCTCCCTTCTTGGCATCACGCACAACACGCTACAAGAGTTCCTGCTTTGAGAAGAGTCTCCCTAACAAGGGCGGTTTTAAGAATTCCCTCCTACCTCCATAGTAGCTGATGTAAAGAGAGAACTCTTACGCTTTTAAAGAGGGTCTGTTTCAGGGAAAAAACCTGAAAACCCTTCAGAAGCCTGTAGAGGCAGCTCTCAGAAAGAAAAACGGGAATTGACTTGGGTAAAGGCGCCTCGTTGCAGTCTAGCAACTTGAGACCAACGCCTGCAGAACAAGTACTTATTCCCTGGGCAAAACAAGGGCCTGCAGGGTCCTTCCCCCATCAGTTCCCCTCCTACCAGAGATGAAATGACCTTTCTTTGTACCCTCTGCAATTGGGGGAGGAGGCAGAATGTGTTACTAGGAGAGCTGTCTGGGGTTGCTTTTGGTCCTGTCTTTGAGGAAAGGCAGATGCTTCGCTGTGCAGGCCCAGCGTCCCAGGATGAAGGCCTGCCACCTCCAGTGAAAGGGATTGCTGAAGGAATTTGCCAGTTTTCATATGTTCAAGACCTACAAGCACCATTTCCACACTTACAAGCCAACCAAGCTCTTTGGAGAAGAGGCTCAGACTGCGAAACAAAGCCCCAAAGTCCACCAGCCTCGGGAAGGAAGTACGGGCAACACACAGTCCCACAATAGGTCGAAACCACTACCTGCTAATCCTTCTTCTTCATGAGAGATCAGGACAAACAGCTCTTCTTCTCCTTCCAGCCTGGAAATGAGGTCAGGTTTGGCAATCGGAGGTCCTTTTATCAGAAAAAAGAAACACCAAATTGTGACTCTTCTGTGTGCTCATAAATTGAGCAATTCCAAGCCAGGATTCCTGCTCATGCAGAAATTCACAACAGACATGTAACAAGGGCAAGGTGGCACGGGGCCATATCTGGCGCTGGCACTTGCGTGCCTCATCCTTGCCAAGATGAGACGGAAATGCCAGCTGAGAACTAAATCAGCGGCAGAGAAGCCAGCAAGGTTTTATCCACAGCCGTATCTCAGCCCAGGTAAGACAAGATCCAGGCTGGAGGGAAGCCCCTCCGTAGACCCTCCCACCTTCTCCACATCAAGGCTCACAGCACCTCTTCTGATGCCTTCTTACGTGGTCCAGATACAGGGCTGTCAGGTGGGGGCTCCCTCTCCACCGGGGAAGCCCACAACCCTTCCCACATAAGAGGAAGGAGGGGCAGAGATCAGGCCCTGGGCCCAAGGCAGACAGACTGACACTTCCTTCCCTCAGTAAGGAGTTCCATACAGTCAGGTCTCACAGGCAGAAGGAGGCAGCCCAGAAGAAAAGGACCCTTACCCAGAGAGGCCACGTTCCCAAAATTCTCCAGCATGACTTCCTTGTAGAGAGCTCTCTGGGTGGGGCTCAGCAGGCTCCACTCCCCCTCGGAGAAATGCACAGCCACCTCTTCAAAGGACACCGGACCCTGGAAGGAGAAGAAAGAGTTTCTTTATGTTGCTGGAAAGGTGGCCCATGAGACCACCTGTAGTGGTTAGAGAGAAGGCCCTGGGAGGACTGAGTTCAAATCCCCTCTCTGTCATGGATGCTTCCCTGGGGACATTGGGCCCTGCACAGTCTCTCTGCCTAACCTTCCTCACAAGACTACTGTTGATTGGGTTAATTGGAGAAGAGCAGAATGGTGTGAAAAGCTACTTTTGGTCCTCAATGTCCATGAAGAGGACATTTGTAGCACAGTCTTGTTATCTTCTGTGAACATGTAATTCTACACAGTGGGTGACCATTTCCCACCTTCAAGTGGGCTGTCTTAACATCTTGTGGCATCAGAACTGAGGGGAAGAAACCTGATCTGCTGAGCCCTGCAACAGATAAGGAACCATTTTTCGCACTGCCTGTCCCCATCCCCCCCCCCTTACCTGAACTGGCTGCATGGCTGGACTTTTTCCTTCACCACACGGAGGAGACAGCGGAGAAACAGCCAAGCGTGTCTTCATGCTGTAACAAAGAAAGATGGAGGGAAACGCTTTTCTTCTGGGCATAATTCTTCCAAACCTCACCAAATCCCTTTCTGGTCAAATCCTTGACCCTGGTGGAAACCCCCCTGAGGGAAGATAAGGCTCTCTGGCCTACCCCGCACAACTTGGAGGATGAGTTGGGAATGAGGTACTCTGAGGGGACAAGATACTCAGCCTGACGCAAGGCGGAGTGGAGATGCCAGCTAGGAACTGAAATCTCCCCACACAGAGAAGACTAGCCCTGCAGGAGTTGCTATGCAGTGTTACAAGAAATGAGAGGGTGCAAAGCAGCAAACGGAAAATCATTCCCTCACAGCTAACTGTCCATCAGAGAAATCAGAAGGGCGATGGGGTGGGGCATGCCACCTTCGGCTGAAGCAATCCTATATAGCCCTCATGTAAAGACAGACGAGTGGGGCGCTCGTGTCTCCAAGGCCCCCGTGCCTCGCAGGGGCAGCTAGAGAGGGGGCAGGTCTTTCATCAGAATCCAGCCGTGACCTCCACCCCTCCCCTCCCTGGACTCTGCTGCAGAGGCCTCCCGGCTTTGCAGGAATCTCCCGGATTGGGGGGCTGTTAGAGGAGCCCCAAAGGACCCGCTCTCCAGCCTGCCTCCCCTTCTCCTTGCATTTGCCCCCCCCCCCCCCCCCGCCATCAGTTCCTGCTTTTTCTCTCCCGCAAACACGATTTCAACTCACCAAACGCGCCTGGGCTGGAGCAGCTGCTACCGCGGGGAAGACCGAGGCCACATGGCTGAAGGGGGGGGGGCACGGCAGGAAGTGACCTCACCAGCCCCCCCTGCTCCTCGCCGCACGTCTAGGAGTTGCGACTCTCTCCCTTTCGCCCCGGGGTTGGCTTGTATCCTCGGCGAGGGGAACGGGGTCTGCAAGGGGGCCGGCCCGGCTGCGGCGCGCCCTCCGGGGCTTCCTCCTCCGGCAAAGGCGGCGCGGGGGTCGCGTGTCTTGCTGCAAGGGGAGGGGGCGAAGGGGGGGGGCTCCAGTCTGCCCTGGGAGGGATTCGGCCTGAGAGTAACGGGAGAGAGTCCGGATGCGCGGAGAGTTAGAAGGGGGGAGCCACCTCCTGTCCTCCCCCCACCCACCCCGCATGGTAGCAAAGGGGCTAAAGCAGGTCCCGACGCACACACCGGGAACTGCGGGAAGGTCCTTGATATTATACTAATCTCACACTGTGTAATACGTAGGGTTGCCAGCTCCAGTTTGGGAAATTCCTGGAGATCTGGGGGGGATGAAACCAGGAGAAACCTGGAGAAAGTGGGGTTTGGGGAAGGCAAGGACCTTGGCATGGCATAATTCCATAGAGTCCACCCCCCCCCCCCAATGTAGCCATTTTCTCCAGGCGAATTGATCTCTGTGGCCTGGAGACCAGTTGTAATTCCGGGAGATCTCCAGCCACTACCTGGAGGCTGGCAACCCTAGTAATACGCCTTCAGTCGGGAGGGAGAAAGGCAGGATATAAATGAAATGAATGAATATGAATGAATGAATGCCCTTCCCCGGTGACTTTCAACCAAAGGAAGGCTTTGGTCTTTGGGCCTCAGTTGAAGCAAGGCTTTGTTTCATTTATTTATTTGGATAGTTTCTATTCTGCCTTTGCAGGGGAGTTACTCACTAAAAATCTCCCAGTATGTATATACTATATGACTATAAACAATTTTAATAAAGTACAAAAATTAACACAAATGCAAAAACGATTCCATACAAATGTCTGTCACTATGCAGTTCAATAAATATAATACAATCAACCTACACTAAACAAAAAAATGCTATGACAGGATTTTGATATGGTGTATTTGATGTATGTTTATATGGATTGTATCCTGGTCATTACCCCTTGATGTTCTGGGTCTTATTGGAGTGTTTTGCTTATTGGAATATTTGCAGACTGGTTATAATAGTTAACCGTTGTTTAGTGTAGGTTGATTGTATTATATGACTTGAACTGCATAGTGACAGACATTTGTATGGAATAGTTTTTGCATTAGTGTTAATTTTTGTACTTTATTAAAATTGTTTATAGTCATATAGAATATATTTACATACTGGGAAATTTTTGGGCAGTAGCTTGTAGCGTCATCTCCCTTGAGTGCCTCTCTGAGTGTTGGCGTCTGCGGGGAAGTTGCCTGAGGTGGCTTCCAAAATGAAACGTCAGGAAAGATATTAAAACCCACCATGCCTATTTTGCCTGACAGAGTCTGCCCTAATAACGGACAGACAATGTGCCCAGCAATGGACAGAGGGAGTGCCCCCTGGTTTTCACAGGTGACTGCAGGGAGAGAGTCCCGGAGAGTAAGAAGAGGGGGAGCCACGTCCCGTCTCCCCCCCCCCCGCCCTCACATCATGGGAAAGGGGCCTTTGATTGTCCCAGGCATCACTGAAGCAGCCCCCCCCCGGCCCCGATCTGGAATTGCATTTGCAGGTTACAGGCAGTGTATTGAGTGTGTGTGTGAAGGGGTGGGGGGGAATGCAACAAAGAAAAATAGACAGGGCAAGCATGTTGGCTCCTCGTTGGTTTGCCAATCACCAGGCTACAGGCATCATTTGCCCCGGATCTAGTGAGTCTGCTTCTATTGGGCCAGCACCTTTGGGCTTTCTAACCTCTCAAAGAAATCTGCAATTCTGCTTTGGATTGGCAGGCTATGAGAAGTAGTACGACATCTTTAAAAGGGGGCTAGACACGTTCATGGAGCAGAGGCCAGTTGCTAACTTTCAGGGCTTCATGGAAGCTCCATGTCCTGATGCGTTGCTGTACAGGAGCAGCAGTGGAGGGCTGTTGCCTTCCTCTCCTCTTGGGGCCTCCGGTTGGGCACTTCAGAAAGCAGGTACTGGGCTTTGCTGTGAACCAAACAAGCTCTGCTGATGTTCTTACCTTGTGCCTTTCAACCCAAGGAAGGCTTCTGTCTGTGGGCCTCCGTTGAAGCAAGCCTCCATTTCATTTATTTATTTGGAAATGCTCTATTCTGAGTCTCAGAGAATTTACCTGAGGTGACTCCCAAAATGAAATGTCAAAAAAGCTATTAAAACCTACCTGACCCTGTGCACCTGCAGAGGGAGAGAGGAGGTGCCCCCTGGTTTTCTACAGGACTGCTGGGGCAACCAGCACTCCCAAGCAGCAAACCTGACATTTCAAGGGGATCGTATCCCCATCCAAGACAAGAGGGATCTTCCACCGCTGGTCAACCTTTCGACTAACCCAGAGAGCCTCTTTTCCATCAGGACTGAGCTCCAGCTTGTTCTCCCTCAACCAGCCCACTGCTGATTGCAACCATCAGTTCAGAACATCAACAGATCCCTCAGAATTAGCTGGAAAAGGAAGGAAGAGCTGGGTACCGTCTGCATATTGGTGACACTGCAACCCACACCTCCCAAGGACCCTTCCCATTGTAAATGGGAATATGAAAATATGAAACAGCAGAGGGGATAACATTAAGCCCTGTGACTCCATGGGTCAGTGGAAATGAGGTAGAGGAGGACTCCCCCAGAACCACCTTCTGAGACCGGGCACCCAGATAGGACTCAAATCACCATAACATGGTGGCCCTGAATCCCTCGGCTGAGAGGCGACTTAGTAAGGTACGAAGGGAGATGGACATGAGTAATGCAGAGAGATCCAGGACTGGGAGGGCACCCGCTCTCCGTCTAGTTCTCAGTTGTCACTGACCACAGATACCAGACTGGGTGGATAGGGGGTTCCCCCTGCAGGAATCTCCATCAATGGAATCTTCTTTATCCCCAAGAGCTCAGCATCAGGCCTGTATTATACCTGAGGCTGACTAGGCCGAAGCCTAGGGGGCCCCTGCAGGGACGAGGGGCCCGTCAAGTTTTATTTGCTGAGGCACAACCCCACATAAATTACAATTAATTGGTTTCTTATATAACCTCTATTAATAAGAGACTTGTTTCCTTATTGAAGTGAAGAAAACTGTCTCTTATAATAAACAATTTTCCATAAATAATATATTTTAATAAATAATAAAATATTAACAGTATTCAACAATTATACTCCCAAAATGTACTTTCCTGAAGAGTTCTAACTCGAGCAAAAAAAAAAATTCAAAGTGTGAATAGAATTCTTCAGGAGACTCACAAAATGGATATAGGGCTATGTACTGAGGACAAGTACCTACCCTACCAGGGTCAAGCTGTCAGATGTGGTGGGGTGAAAGATCAAAGTGCCACAGGGGGACCAATAATACCTGAAAGCCTAGGGGCCCGGCCATGGGATATTAGGGCCCTGCTCGGCATGGCATATGTGGGCCACATTTCAACCAAAAAACCACCCTGCAAGGTAGGTTAGGCTGAGAGACTGCATGGCCAAATGAGAGTCAACCTTTGTACCCAAGCCTTCCTCCAAGCAGTAGCCTGACCTTCATGGCTACCAAAGACTGCTCCCCCTAGGGATGCTTCTGCCTCCTTCTCAAGTGGCCACGTCTTCTGGGTTTCCAAGCTGTAGGGCGCTTGCACCTTGGTGTGGGACTCAGGAGAAAGAACTAGCCAAACCGGTGCCTCTGGCTCCCTCCTCACTCAGCCAGCTCCACCCCGGAGCTTCCTTAGCTGCAGCCAAGTCCCTCCCTACAAGGAGCAAAACTGGGGCAACGGGTGGGAGTCCAGGGGCACCAGAGAGAGAGACTGGCAGCTGCCCCACTGTGCCCTGAGGAACTGCTGGTTACATCACTGTACTGGTTGTCATTACTGCCTCCATCTCTGCCTCCATGCAGGCGGTGACTCAACAGGGAGGACAACAGTCCGCCCACAGCAGGGGCTGGCTGCAATGACCAGCGTGCATCCTGCCTCCCTGCTCTGGGGCCACCGTCTCACCGGTTCCAGCCTGGCTCCTTCTGGCATGCAGGCCCCACTCACCGGCAGGCAGGCTGCCACAGGGAACGTTCCCCACCCACCCCGTGACTAGCAAAGGCCAAGGTATTTGATGAGCCCATTCCTTGGGCCTCCTTAAGGTTGCCTTGCAGCTGTTTGATCAGATTTGAAGAGAGGAACTCTTGTGTCCCTGTGTGTCTGGTGTGCAGCAGATGAGGCGGGCTTCCCCCCCCCTCTCACACCGCAGCCTTCTCTGACCCACATCCTCTGCTGCCCTTCTGTAATATCCTGGTTTCTTCTCCACACGGGATGGAGGAATTCCAGTTCAGAGAATAGCATGCTGGGATAATACATGTGGCTCGTCTTTTATTACCACTCATAATGGACTCGGCCACTCCCTGCAGTCCCCAGCCCCGCCCACTCACACACTTGCAGGCTGCTGCGTACATGTCAGGGCTGGTAAGGGGGGGGGACATGTCTGCAGTTGCAGGCGGCAGCTTGATGGGCCAGGGGCATGGGGGTGGGCTTCAGGGCGGAAGGGGGCTGTATTTTCACAGACTTCATTTTCCTGGGCACAGGTTGTGTTGTCTACGGTATTCCAACGGTTTGGTCTTTGTGAATCCATCCCATCCTATGCTGCTTAAGATAAACTTTTATCATATGATCGCTGCACTCTCAAAAACCTCATTCGTGGAGCAATAGGAGAGAATGGCAGAGCTCCTGCTTTGTGAAGAATCTCTCTAAGAAGTGCGGTTTTCAGAATTTCCTCCTGCCTCCATGTTGGCTGAAGTAAAAGGGGGCTTCTGATGCTATTAAAGAGGGTCTGTTTCAGGAACCCTGACTGTAAAACTTCTCCAAGGACTATAGAGTTAGCTCTGAGAAAGAAAAGGGGGAATTGGGTTGGGAAAAGGCTCCTGGTTGAGGTCTAGCAACTTGAGACCAATGCCAGCAGTACCTCATTCCCAGAGCTAAACAAGTGCCTGAAGGGTCTTTTCCCCTCAGTTCCGCCCCCCACCAGAGGTGAAAGGACACAAAAATTGGAAACATAACCCATGTCTTCTCTTCACCCTTTCACAGCGTGGCTCTCAGCTTCACTGACACAATCAACCCCCCTCACATTATTAAAGTCCAAGAGAGGGATTCTAAATTATTATTTATTTTATTATTATTTTATTTGTCATTTATAGTTCACCTTTCTCACAGAGACTCAAAGCGTATTACACAACATGAGATTAGTAAAATCAATATCAAGTACATTTCCATACAGTGTCAAGGACATTTCCATAAACAATGCGATAGGGTAAATATATACAAGTTTACAAAGACATACCATTAGCGAGGATTCATTACAGAGTAGAAGAAATGCTGAAACAGAATGTAATCAACTAGAAACAAAGCCCATTGTGCCCTCCTCCTCCATCACTGATCCTGGCTGGTGAAGGAAGGGGGCTGACATTGCCACCTGCTCCACACCTGATCCCAGCAACTGAAGGGGTGGAGGGCTTTGCTACCTTTGCTGCATGCCTGATACAGGTCGGGTAAAAGGGGGGCTGACATTGCCACCTGCTCTGCTCCTGATCCCAGCCGGGTGAAGGGAAAACGGGCATTGACTCCTGCCCTGTGCCTGATTACAGCTGGGTGAAGGGGGGCAGGCCTTGGTGCCTGCTCCAAGCCTGATCCTAGCTAGGTGAAGGGGAGTGGGCCTTGCCACCTGTTCCCTGCTGGGTGAAGGGAGGAGTGGACATTACTTTCTGCTCCTTGCCTGATCCTGAGAGGTGAAGGCAGGCAGTGGGCTTTGCTATGTGCAAGGGGGGCAGACCTTGGTGCCTGCTCCAAGCCTGATCCTAGCTAGGTGAAGGGGAGTGGGCCTTGCCACCTGTTCCCTGCTGGGTGAAGGGAGGAGTGGACATTACTTTCTGCTCCTTGCCTGATCCCGAGAGGTGAAGGCAGGCAGTGGGCTTTGCTATGTGCAAGGGGGGCAGGCATTGCTGCCTGCTCCAAACCTGATCCTAGCTGGGTGAAAGGGGTGCAAGCATTGCTACCTTCTCTGCTCCTGATTCCGGCAAGTTGAAGGGGGGTGGAGATTGCTGCCTCCTTGGCACCTGATTCCAACAGGGTGAAGATTGGGTGGGCATTGCCACCTATTTAGTGCCTTATTCCAGTAGGCTGAAGGGGGCAGGCACTGCCACCTGCTCCCTATCCCGGCTGGGTGAAGGGAAGGGCATTGCCTTCTGCTCTGTGCCTGATCCCACCCCGGTGAAGGTGCTGGGTGGGCAATGGCACCTGCTCCACTCTTGATCCCAGCTGGGTGAAGGGGGCAGGCATTGCCATCTGCTCTGCTCCTGATCCCACCTGGATGAAGGGGGCTGGGCATGGCCTCCTGCTCTGATCCTGATCCTAGATGGGTAAAAGGGGGTTGGCATTGGCACCTGCTTCACTCCTAATACCAGCTGGGTTAAGGTGGGGGTGGGCACTGCCCCCTGTTCCACTCCTAATACCAGCTGGGTTAAGGCAGGGTCGGGCATTGCCACCTGCTCCACTCCTGATCTCAGCTGACTTAAGGGGGTGGGCATAACCACCTGCTCTGCTCCTGATCCCTGCTGGGTGAAGGGGGTGGGCATTGCCACTTGTTCCACTCCTAATGCCAGTTGGGATAAGGCAGGGGGCATTGCCACCTGCTCTCCTCCTAATACCAGCTGGGTTAAGGTGGGAGGTGGGCATTGCCACCTGCTCCATGCCTAATACCAGCTGGCTGAAGGGGGTAGGCATTTCTACCAGCTCCACCGCTAATATCAGCTGGCTGAAGGGGGGGCGGGAATTTCCACCTGCTCCACTCCTAATAGCAGCTGGCTGAATGGGGCGGGCATTTCTACCTGCTCCATGCCTAATACCAGTTGGCTGAAGGGGGGCAAGCATTTCTACCTGCTCCACTCCTAATACCAGCTAAGGTGGGGGTGGGCACTGCCATCTGCTCCGCTCCTATAACTGGCTATGTTAAAGTGGGAGGTGGGCATTGCCACCTCCTCCGCTCCTAATACTGGCTGAGTTAAGATGGAGAGTGGGCATAACCACCTGCTCTGCTCCTGATCCCTGCTGGGTGAAGGGGGGAGGGCATTGCCACCTGCTTCGCTCCTAATATCAGCTGGGTTAAGGTGGGGGGATGGCATTGCCACCTTCTCTGCTCCTAATAACAACTAGGTTAAGCCAGAGAGTGGGCATTACCTCCTGCTCCACTCCTGATCCCAGCTGGCTGAAGGGGGGTGGGTATTGCCACCTGCTCCACTCCTAATATCACCTGGGTTAATGCAGGGGGCAGACATTGCCACCTACTCCACTCCTAATATCAGCTGGTTTACGGCAGGGGACTGGATTAAAGGGCTGCGACTTGGACACGCATCTAGGGTTGCTACCTCAACCTTGAGAAATGATGGAGTACAGGGTGGGGACAGAACTCAGAAGGGACAGGAAGCCATAGTACCTGCCCTGGCACGTTCATCCCAGGCATCATCCTAAAGCCACACCAGGGGCATTGTCAGGTCCACAGTCCTTCAATATTGCTTGCTGTACTTTTCCAGTAATGTTTCTGTGTGTATATTAGCAGGAGCAGCTTGGTTCCCGAGACAGCCTTATCTAAGATGGCTCACCACAGCGGCCTTGGGACAGCTCCTTCCTTTCACTTTCCCACCTTCTGTACCAGCTGGGTAGACACCAAGGGTGGGGGATGGCTGTACATAGATCTCTTGTTGAGAATGACGTATCAAGGGCTTGCTACAGTGTATCAAACCCTTGATACGTCATTCTCAACAAGAGATCTATGTACAGCCAGAAGTTTACCTTAGCCTTTGGATAACCTATGGACACTTGTATTTTCTGAATATATATTCTCTCAATAAAGAATCTTTGACTCAAGAGACTTTGGATTTCTTGCTGCAAGGGGTGGGAGACTAAATCAGAGTATCCTGCTTTCCATAGACTGACATATTGTTGAGAATCTGATTCTAACCCCACACCCTGGAGAGATGGCTACCGGATATACCCTGATGGAACCGTCTGAACCAGGAGAGGTGGTAGAGGGACATTCTAACCAACCACCTGGGACCTACCTCCCGGCACAGCCTGGAGACAGGTCATGGGCTGACCTGGGAGCAATTCCCCGGAGTGGAGCTTCCCATCTGACGTGGACTTCCATACCTACACCATGACAGTGGGCCCCCCGGCCAAAAGAGGAGAAAGAGTGACGCAGAGGGACTCTGTTTACACGCTACTCGGCCAGGATGGGACTCAGTGGCAGCATCGACCCTCACCTCTCTCCTATACCTGAGGCTGAGGGAAGGAGTACCGGAGGAGATTATGTTTGGGAGATGCTGCAAACTTCCACGGTGGCAATTCTCCCAACGCTCAGCGTAGCCCTGGATTACCGCTGGGATGTGTCTGCCGGATGCTATGTGGAGGAGCAGGGACTGCTCAAAAGTGAGATGAGGAGGGAGCCCCCTTCTCGCGATTTACAGGAGGAGCTCAACAAGACATCCAAGCAGGCCACCTAATTGCGGTAGGAGCAGCGCAATCAGCGCCTCGGATGTACAAATTGGAGGGGGCCTCATGGAGGGCTCCCTCGAGTCTACTTCATCAAGCTCCAGTGACTATCAAGATGCTTCTGGAACTCCTGTCGGAGCGGGCACCCCCCAGGATTCTGGGGTCCCAACTGACCCTGTGTGAACTACACAAAATTTGAGTGTAGGAATGGAGCCTGATTTCTCGATGGAGGAATGGAATCGCCCGTGGATAATGCAACAAGCTTGGGAGGAGGAACTCCACTGGGCTGCTATGCAAGCACCTGGAAACCCAGGCGATGGGAGGCAGCCCACTATGCTGCTCTGGAAGCCCAAGTGGAGGCCATGAGAGGGGAGTTAGCTCACGCAGCCCAGGTGATGGAAATAATGCTAGTCCAACCTGCGGGACCTTGTCAGCCAGAACAACCAGCAGTCTTACTGCCACCGCTTGTGCCAGTGGGCACCCAAACAGTGGCGGCCAGCCTGCGGGCCCCAATTGCACCGGCATCATCTAGCAGGAGGAGAGTGGAAGGGCCCAGACAGAGATAACCGGCAGTGCCACCAGTGCCTTACCCTGGCCCATCGAGAGATCAGTGAGGTGGAGCGGCTGCACCTCCTGTACCACCACCCGTCCACCCGGCTCCCAGCGCCCACCTGCACCGCGAATCCAGTCTGCATCTCATCGCGCACCACCCGTACAGGCCCCTCAAGATCATATGGGCCCCATACCTCCCACTCAACCAATGCCACCCCAGCCCCACCTGGAGCGTACCCAGATGTCAGAGGCAGGGGGGTGGAATTGCCCATGAGATGGATCAAGTTGGAAGCTACGTTCGATGGCAACCCATGAAAGCTGGGATTCTTCATTGTGCAAGCCTTGTAATTTTTTAATGAGTGGGGGCATCTTTTCCCCTTGGAGCAAAGCCGTGTCATCCATTTGGGATCCTGACTGGACAGAGTGGTGGCAGAATGGTATGTAACCCTTCATGACACAGGGGCACCTGAACTTTTGGATTTACAAGGCTTTATATCGGCATTGAGAACCCAATATGAGGACCCAGTGGAAAGCGAGAGGGCTTGCACTGAACTAAGAGCCATTAGACAAGGCTCGAGACTCGTAAGGGAATACACAGCTAAATTCCACCAGTTGGCAACCAAATGCCCAACCTATCACGAGGATGTTAAAATTGAACTATTCCGAAACGGATTAAATCCCGAGCTCCTGGATAGAGCCTTGATGCAAGATGACCCGCCAACGCTCTTACGATGGATCCAACTAGCGTGTGAAGTGGAAAACCGCACCAGGTAGTCCGCCTAGTAAAACAACACCAACTTGCCAGTGCAAGGAGAGCGCCAAGCGCCCCGGGAAGAGGCAGAGGAAACCCTGGAGGAACAGGGATAGGCAGAGGAACAAGAGACACCTGCTTGCTGCAAGGCCTCTGTTTACAGTGTGGGAGTAGTGGGCACTTCGCAGCCCAATGTCCTCTTAGAGCCCCTTCAGAACAAGCGGCACCGAGGCCAACGCCTGCCCCTCGAACCACCAAGAGTGAGCGTAAGCCCCTTCCGCGGCGGGGAAAACAAGACACCGGGTTGGAAGCCGAGGAACTACCAGGCGAGAGTGTTCTCCAGTCTCAAGAAGGTGAGATGTCCGTGCAGTCGGGAAACGAGGAAGATCAGCCGTAAAAGGGCCGCAACGGCAAATCACAACCCCCCATTGCATGGGAGGGAAAGGGGGCCATACTATTTATGCCAGTTACTTTGGTCAATCCCAAGAAAGGAACTCACTTGAGAGTGCAAGCACTCCCATGATATTATATCCCCTGCATTAATTAGTCCATAGGCTCGGGATAGAAATGCATGAGTTGGAGGACCTGATAGTTTTTGAGCAAATGGATGGGTCCAGCATAAGCCCTGCCCCATATGAAATGAAACCCTTGCAGACCGGCATGGGGAACCATTGGGAAGCCCGACCCTACATTGTCAGCCATGTGGCCAAATATCCATTAATTCTGGGCAGTCGCTGGCTCTGTGATCACAACCCTTACATCAAATGGTCGGAGGGGATGATAGTCTTCAGTGGGGACCAGTGCAACAAGCATGCATGGGCCAAAGAGTGAGGAGGGACAGCGCCATCCCCCTTAGAGGTTGTCCTACTGACAGAAGAGGAGTTGGTGGGCATTCCCCACGAATACAGAGATCTGGCACAAGCGTTTAGTGAAAGAGAGGCGGATGAACTTCCCCTCACCGCAATACAGACTGTGCCATTGAGCTTGTGCCAGGAGAAAAACTGCCCAAAGGCAAATTATATTCTATGAGCCTGGTGGAACACCAAGAATTAAGGAAATTCATTGATAAAAATTTGGAGAGAGGCTTCATCCGACCGGCTAGTTTGCCGCATGCGGCCCCTGTGCTATTTGTAAAAAAAAAAAGACCGCGGTCTGAGATTGTGCATGGACTTCAGAGGCATTAATGCAGTGTCCATGTCCAATGCCCACCCGATCCCGCTAATTCGAGATTTGCTTGGTGTAGTAGCGCAAGGCAAAATGTTTTTGAAATTGGACTTGAAAGATGCCTACTTCCATGTGAGGATACGGGAGGGGGACGAATGGAAGACAGCATTCAACACGCCCTTAGGACAATACGAATATTTAGCAATGTCTTTTGGTCTCAAAGGAGCCCCGAGTGTGTACATGACCCTCATCAGTGAAGTGTTACATGAATACCTGTACAAAGGGGGGGCGGTTACCTTGATGACGTGTTAATTTACACTCAGGATAAAAAATCACACATGGAATTAGTTTGCAAAGTTCTGAAGGCTCTAATCGAGCACAAATTGCCTGTAAAACTGTATAAATGTGAGTTCCACAAGGAGAAACTAGATTACTTGGGATATTGTATTTCCAGTCAAGGGCTGAAAATGGATCCAGCTAAGATCCAAGCCATAGAAGGGTGGATGGCCCCCCAAACCAGAAAGCAGTTACAATCGTTCCTAGGGTTTGCTAACTTCTACAGACCATTCATAGAAAACTTTGCACAAATTGCCCTGCCTCTAATGGACCTATTGAAAACCAAGGGCAAGGGCTTAAAAGCTAACCAACAGCACTCCAAGTTAAACTGGTAATTGGATTGTCAGCAGGCATTTGAACAACTAAAAAGTAAGAACCTGTGCTGCAGCACCTAGATGAGAACCATAAATTTGTTGTGCAGGTTGATGTGAGCGACACAGCAATAGGAGGGGTACTACTACAGCAGGAGAAGGATGGGAAACTTTACCCGTGTGTCTATCTATCGAAAAAATTTTCATATACTGAGAGAAATTGGAGTGTGTGGAAGAAAGAACCTTTTGCAATTAAACTCGCTCTCACTACCTGGAGACAACGGTTAGAGGGAGTCTGTCATCCATTCGAAGTCTGGACAGATCATAAAAACTGAGAAGCCCTACGCACCCCCCAGAGACTGAACGCCAAGCAACTCTGATGGGCAGAATTCTTCTCTAAATTTGATTTCACTCTGAATTATCTCCCTGGGAGGGCCAACTTCCTGGCAGACGCCCTTTCGCACATGCCCCAGCATGACAGCCCAAAAGAGGAAGTCATCGACACAGCGTTTTCGCCCTCCCAATTGGGAGGAGCGGTGATAACGTCCAATAAGGCAGCAAAAATGCAAAACAGCTTGAAACCTGAGCTGACGGAATGGAAAGGGAGAGTGACAAGCGAAGTGGAAAAGGAGGGGGAGGAAGCACCCAAAGCCGAGCTCACGCAAACAGAAGCAGGAGAGTGGTGCCGGGGCTCCAAACTCTACATACCAGTTAGCTTAAGAAATAAATTCTCCAGCAATGCCATGACTCCAAATTAGCTGGACACTTTGGCTACCTTAAAACCCTCAATTTAGTCCAACGCCAATTCTGGTGGCCAAACATGAGACGGGACGTCTCCCAATATGTTTCCTCCTCTGCCATTTGTATAATGGCCAAACCAAGAAGGGGAAAACCACCTGGACTGTTAGAACCATTAGAAACTCCCCCTCGACCATGGGCCGTAATTTCGATGGACTTTATAACAGATCTACCACCCTCAAAAGGGTGCACGTGTATTTTAGCAGCGGTGGACTTGTTTTCTAAACAGGCACATTTCATTCCGTGTACTGCTATTCCCACTGCAATGAAGCTGGCAGGCAACCTTGTTCATGAAACACATAGTCAGGCTGCATTCGTTTCCACTCAAAGTGATCTCAGACAGAGGCGTACAATTTGTTGCCAAGTTCTGGCGGGAGCTCCGGCAAGTTGAGGGGATTGAACATAGAATAGGCCCCGCTTGTCATCCGCAAACCGACGGACAGACGGAACAAATTAATCAAGTGCTAGAACAGTTTCTCAGATGCTATATCAATTATCAACAAGACAACTGGACCAACTTTATCCATTATGCTGAATATGCATATAACAACGCAATACACAGTTCCACAGGAACCTCCCCCTTCAAAATAACACAAGAATACGAGGGACAAGCCCTACAATTTGAATCATCTCCAGATTCACAGAAAACAGGAGACTTGGTCCTCTCTTACAGAGCAATGGGAAATCATCCAAAAAACTTTTTAAAAAGCCAAAGAAGACTATAAAAAATATGCCGACCACCACCGCAAAGAGCAATGGAAACTACAACCAGGAGATAGTGTGTATGTTTCCACCAAACACTTCAAAAGAGAACAACCATGTAAAAAGTTGGGACTTAAATACATGGGACATTTCCCAGTCAAAGGAGTAATTAATGTTGTGACAGTAGAACTAACAAAGAACCTACGCCAAATGCACTCAACAATCCACTTCAGCCTATTAAAGAAAGCACCACAACCTGATGAATGGCATCCAGAAAAAGGAGTCCCACATCCTACCCTCATCGATGGACAAGTCCACTATGAAATAGAAGAAATCTTGGACTCCAAGATAAAAAACAAAAAAACTTTATTACCTTATCAGGTGGAAAGACTTTGATGAAATCTTTAGGGAATGGGTAGCAGCCTCCCATGTAAATGCCCCTAAACTCGCTGCCAAATTCCACAAAAATTACCCGGACAAGCCGGGGTCTGTGGGCGAGGGGAGGTCTTTAGAGGGGCAGAAATGTCAGGTCTGTTACCCACAGTCCTTCCATATTGCTTGCTGTATTTTTCCAGTAATGTTTCTGTGTGTGTATTAGCAGGAGCAGCTTGGTTCCTGAGACAGCCTTATCTGAGATGGCTAACCAGAACGGCCTTGGGACAGCTCCTTCCTTTTTCTTTCTCACCCTCTGTACCAGCTGGGTAGACATCGAGGGTGGGGGATGGTTTAGAGGGTTTGATATACTGTAGCAAGCCCTTGATACGTCATTCTCAACAAGAGATCTATGTACAGCCAGAAGCTTACCTTAGCCTTTGGATAACCTATGGACACTTGTATTTTCTGAATATATATTCTCTCAATAAAGAACCTTTGACTCAAGAGACCTTGGATTTCTTGCTGCAAGGGGTGGGAGACTAAATCAGAGTATCCTGCTTTCCACAGACTGACAGGCATCTTCTTAGGAATCGGTTGTTAACCTCTGAAACACTTTATGCAATTATAAGCAGTTATGCAATATCTTATTACACTGCTTTCTGATTCCGTAAGACAATTTCAGATAACATCTGGGATCTCTAGGGTTTCTCCCCTGTATCAATTCTTTGGTGGCAAGTAAGGCTTTCACTCCAACTGAAGCTTTTTTCACATTGCAGGCATTTATATGGTTTCTCTCCTGTATGAATTCTTTGGTGGAAAGTAAGGTTTCCACTACAACTGAAGCTTTTTCCACATTGCAGGCATTTATAAGATTTCTCCCGTGTGAATTCTTTGATGACATGTAAGACTTTCACTGTCATAGAAACTTTTTTCACAATCTGGGCATTTATAAGGTTTCTCCCCTTTGTGAATTCTTTCATGGGAATTAAGGTGTCCACTCCGACTGAAGCTTTTTCCACACTCCAGGCATTTATACGGTTTCTCACCTGTGTGAATTCTTTGATGGAGTTTAAGGTCGCATCTGTCTCTGAAGCTTTTTCCACACTCCAGGCATTTATATGGTTTCTCCCCTGTGTGAATCCTTTGATGGGAATTAAGGCTTGTACTCCAACTGAAGCTTTTTCCACACTCCAGGCATTTATATGGTTTCTCCCTTGTGTGAATTCTTTCATGGGAATTAAGGCCTGTACTCCAACTGAAGCTTTTTCCACATTCCAGGCATTTATACGGTTTTTCCCCTGTGTGAATTCTTTGATGGAGTTTAAGGATGCGCCTGTCACTGAAGCTTTTCCCACACTCCAGGCATTCATATGGTTTCTCACCTGTGTGAATTCTTTGATGGGAATTAAGGTGTCCACTCTGACTGAAGCCTTTTCCACACTCTAGGCATTTATATGGCTTCTCCCCTGTGTGAATTCTTTGATGGAGTCTAAGGTTGCATCTGTCCCTGAAGCTTTTTCCACACTCCAGACATTTATATGGTTTCTCCCCTGTGTGAATCCTTTGATGGAAATTAAGGCCTGCACTACAACTGAAACTTTTTCCACATTCCAGGCATTTATACGGTTTTTCCCCTGTGTGAATACTTTGATGGAGTTTAAGGCTGCGTCTGTCACTGAAGCTTTCTCCACACTCCAGGCATTTATATGGTTTCTCACCTGCGTGAATTCTTTGATGGGAATTAAGGTTTCCACTCTGACTGAAGCCTTTTCCACACTCAAGGCATTTATATGGCTTCTCCCCTGTGTGAATTCTTTGATGACATGTAAGACTTCCACTATTACGGAAACTTTTTTCACAATCTGGGCATTTATAAGGTTTCTCCCCTTTGTGAATTCTTTCATGGAAATTAAGGAGTCCACTCTGACTGAAGCTTTTTCCACACTCCAGGCATTTATATGGTTTCTCACCCGTGTGAATTCTTTCATGGGAATTAAGGCTTCCACTCTGACTGAAGCTTTTTCCACATTCCAGGCATTCATACGGTTTTTCCCCTGTGTGAATTCTTTGATGGGAATTAAGGTTTCCACTCTGACTGAAGCTTTTTCCACACTCTAGGCATTTATATGGCTTCTCCCCTGTGTGAATTCTTTGATGACGTGTAAGACTTCCCCTATTACAGAAACTTTTTTCACAGTCTGGGCATTTATAAGGTTTCTCACCTGTGTGAATTCTTTCTTGGGAATTAAGGCTTGTACTCCAACTGAAGCTTTTCCCACATTTATACAGTTTTTCCCCTGTGTGAATTCTTTGATGGAGTTTAAGGTTGCGTCTGTCACTGAAGCTTTTTTCCCACTCTAGGCTTTTATATGGTTTCTCCCCTGTGTGAATTCTTTCATGGCATGTAAGACTTTTGCTATCATAGAAGCATTTTTCACAATCTGGGCATTTATATGGTTTCTTTCCTGTATGAATTCTTTGGTGAGAATTAAGGATATCCTTCTTCCTGAAGACTTTCCCACACTCCAGGCATTTATATTTTTTATTTCTGTTCCGGGTTTTACAATGCTTGGTTTTTCCTGATTTTTCAGAATAATCTTCTCCACTCATTGCACTTTCATTTTTATTGCTTTCTATGTACATCTTTTCAGGTAGTAGAATTTCATTAACATTTTCATTTTGTAAAAGACCAAAATTAATCCTTCCTTTAGATGGATATTTTCTCTCTTCTTTCCTCAGGGTATCACAATATTCAACTTTCCCTCCTGCATATGAATATGTATCCCCTTTATCCACTGGGTGCTCAGAGGTTTCATTTGCTGATTCCCACATGACCCCTGCAGTGAGAAAGAGAAAGCTGTTGTGAGGGTAGGACATATTTACAACCTATCTATGTCAGACGTTTCTACTTTGATCACTTAAGACCCCACAGTCTGTAGCCCAAGAGAACAAAAACCACAGAATATACAATGGAGACCCCTTCCCCCCACGATCTGAGCTCAAGATGACCCTGTTGTTTTAAGTTATTGTTTCACACCCACAATAGAGAGTTAGAAGAGAGATGGCCAGCCAGATGCAGATAATCTGACATGAAAGTAATTGACAATATTCAGATATTTCTTCTTCTCTTTAGAACAGGGGAGAGATCTCTTCTATTTGTGGAGAAAGTTTTCTTAGAATAATCCAAAAAATCTATGATAAACAAAAAAACAGAATCTTAGTTAATGGCCAGCTAACAGAACCAATAAAAATCGAAAAAGGAACGAGACAAAGCTGTCCACTATCACCTCTTCTGTTCATAATATAACATTGGAAACACTTATGGATAAGATATGAAATTCAGATGAAATTAGAGGAGTTAGAATTAAGAAGCAAGAGTATAAGCTACAAGTGTTTGCAGATGATCTAGTCTTCATTTTAGCAGAACCTTTAACATCAATCCAGGAGCTCCTGCAAGAAATTAAGGAATATGGTGCCTTGGCAGGCCTAAAAATAAACACTCAAAAGACAAAGCCCATTACAAAAAACATGCAGAAACAGCAGATGGAAGAACTAACCCCAAAATCCCAGTTTGTAATTGAAAAGAGGATAAAATACCTAGGAATCTGGATGACTAATAGATGTAGTTCTCTGTATGACGATAATTATATGATATCAATAAAAGCAATTTAAAAAGATCTGAAAAGGTGGAAAGACCTGCAGATATCATTGCTGGGAAGAATTGTGGTGATAAAAATGAATTTTCTACCAAGAGTTCTATTCTTGTTCCAAAGCATACCAGTAGGGCTACCCCAAGTTTTTTTCAAGGAACTTAACCAGGCTGTACAGTCTTTTATTTGGCAGAATAAAAGATCGCGAATTAAACTGAAAGCGTTACAAGACACAGGAAAAAGCAGGTTTTCCTCTACCAGATTGGGGGTTATACTATAAGGCCTGTGCGTTGACTTGGTTGAGAGAATGGATTAGCCTGGAAAATGAAAGACTTTTAAATCTGTTTTTTTTAAATAAATTTTTATTGGGTGAGTTGACATACAAATTAAGTAATATGCATTTCCCCCCATATATTCTTGTTTCCCCCACCCACACCCTCCCCCCTTTTCTTGTTCGACTTCCAACAGTTTTCCAACCCCTTGTCTGTCTGTCTGTCTATCTATCTAATTTTAAGCTGTTTCCTAATATCTAAAATACCATGGAAGGACGTGACTTATTGATGGGCTGGCATGCATTTCTCTGGTATAAAAAATGGGAATACCTTAAATACTTCAAAAATCATTGGATAAGGAAAGCAGTAGTGATGGTTTGGGAAAGAATAAGCCTTGTCTTTTATGAGAAAATCCCTTTGTGGGTCTCCCCAATCGAAGCATTTACACAACCTAACTTGAAGAAAGAGGGGAAAGCCCCTACCTACAAGGTACTGTTGAAACCAGGTGGTCTATTAAAAAACCCAAAAGAAATGACAGATCTAGACATTGAGTTGGGACGTTGGGGCCAGGCACAATTGGAATCAAGATATAAAAAAGACAAGGTTTTCTATGAAATGATAAAATGGGCAGAGAATGTGGGATATACAACTGACTTAGAGCAATGGTCGCAAATGTGGAAGGGCAATTTAAGGATGACAAAAGCAGCCTCTTTGAAAGAAAATATTTACAAAATGTTTTATAGATGGCATCTAACTCCTATTAGGATAGCCAAAATGTCTTTAAATATGTCAAATATTGGAAATGTGAGAGTAACCCGGGTTCATATTATCATTTGTGGTGGACATGTGAAAAAGCAGCAGAGTTCTGGAAGATGGTCCACAAAACGACTCAACAGATACTTAAGATTTCATTGCCTTTGAAACCAGAACTCTTTTTATTAAACCACAAGGTGGTTCCAGTTAATAAAAACCAAAAACATTTGATTTTGAATATAATCACAACAGACAGGATATTATATGCGAAACTTTGGAAAACGACAGCCATTCCAACGCAAGAAAATCTGATTGAAAGGATTCTTGTGACAGCTGAAATGGATAAATGGTTGAGTTTATTGAAAGAGATGGACAATACAATATATAATGACATTTGGGATTCATTTTATAGCTGGGTACAGAGGAAACCTGAAGAAAACTAGCTCTTAGTTAGGATGAAGACTTTTATGGACATTATTTAAAATGAATGGAAAAATTTGCAAATAAGTGGCTGATCTGCAGAACAGATTGATGTGACAAGAAATAGATTGAGCAGCGCAATGTATTAGAGTGATATAACAGGAACTTCTTTTCCCCATCCCTCTTTATTCTGTATTCCCCTTTTCTTAGTAAAAATAAAAATAAAAAACCTATTTACCCCCCCCTCCAAAAAAAAAGAACAGGAGAGAGATAAGTTTTACATCTAGGAAAAGAAGGATGCGTTTTTAACTTTTTTATTTTCTCTATGCTCAGATGTTGTCATCTTATGCTGTTCAGCTGTATGTTCTTTTTTGTGAGGGAATTGCACAGTATATTCTTCAAGAGAAAAAAATGATGCTCCCGAAATCGGATTCCGCTGACCCCTGTCACCACAGAAAACCTCTTGCTTTGTCCTCGCAATGGAGCAGCTGCTCCGCTCAAAAAGCCTCAATATGGTCTCAGGCTGGCTTAAGCGATTTTGCCCCCCTTGGCTTACTGCGCTCTGAGCCCCCCCCCCTCTGGGTTTTCAGGAGGCAAGAAGTGAGGGAAGGCAGAAGGCAAGGAGGGTCTTGCCCCCTGATCCCACCTACCATAATGGGAGGGAATTATGGATCACGATCCCCCACAGTTCCCTGCACTGTCCATGGTGCCATGGGTGGATAGCCAGTTGGGGTAAGTGGTGGTGGCTGGGCTGCTGGATTGGGGACACACAGCTGACTGGTGTCCTTCCACTGGCACCCTGGGTGATAGTCTAGGTCCACCTAGTGGCTGATTAGGGCGGCCTCGTGGCTGACGGCCAGACCTCCCCTGCGTTGGCTGACTCTTCTGCTGAGAGTTTGGCTGTCCTCTGACAGCCTGCAATTCTACCTCTAGCGAGAAGGTGGCAGCAGAGAGCAAATCTCACTTGCATAAAGAGAAGGGAAGGGGGAAGGCAGGAGAGAGATGAACTCCTCTTTGTGATCTAGTAACTTAAAAACACAACCAATAGGGTAAATCTCTCATTGCATGTAGTAAAAGCAAGGGGGGAGCAGACCCATTCTTAGCTCAAGCAGGGCTGAGCTGTAAGGCTCTCCCTCCCCTCCCCATCCCAGGCTTACGTGGGGCTGTGGAGACTGGTGGGCAGCTCCATTCCCACCCCCTCCTGAATTAAGCGGGGCTTGCTCCTTCCTCCCCCCGCCCTCTCCAGCTCAAACAGGGCTTCAGAAAGCAGCAGGCAGCTCACCTTTTCCCTCCCTTCCTCAGCTCAAACCATTGCAACAACAGGTGTGGCATGTTCTCCGGATTCCCAGATTTCCTTTTTTTAAAAGCAAGTCTCTCTCCTTGTCTCTTGCAGAGATATAAAGGAAAAGGCATATCTTCACAAATGAAGTGGCCAGAGAGTTATTTTTTAATAATGCAAGCTGGGGGTCCAGAGAAGATGCTACACGGTCTACTCCAATGGTGCATCGATTTCACCATATTCTTGGGGGTCCCTTCCAGCTCTGTGATTCTGGGATTCCATGAAAAGGAGCTGGCCTGGAGCTTTCTAATATGCCTTCAGGACCTCTTTCCTTGAGGCTGCTGCTGTAGGTTTAGGTGAAGGACAGTCTCGGTGAGCCAGGGTATAAATGCCAGCAAGGCTCTCCCACTCCCTGAGATGGTCAATGGAAACCACACCTCCCCAAACAGGTAGAGTCGGAAAGGTCACTCAGGGGTTTCATGTGTTCATAGTCAATCCCTCCCCCAACCCACAAATATCCTTAACATCTCTTGTGTCACAGCGCTGAAGATCTACTGGAGGATAATGGGCCACAGCATCTGTCCCTGTTTTCTGAAGGCTTCTTCTGAATGCACCTGCTGGGCCATGACAGGCAAGGGCTGTCTGAACTATGCAGCTTAGCTGGATCCGCTCTGCATGTGGGAACGGAGCGCTCTGACCTGGCTGCAGACACTTCCCCAATGAGAAGGCTGGAGTTGGGTTCTTAGAGACGGAGGGGAACTTTTTACTTCCCTGTGTCCCTCGTCCATTCATCCTCAGATTAAGAATGTCAACCCTATAGAGGTCTAGCAACTTGAGACCACTGCCTGCAGTACAAGTGCTCATTCCCAGAGCCAAACAAGGATCCTATCCCCCCCACCAGCTCCCCTCTGCCAGAAGGCAAATGGCCTTTCCTCCTACCCCCTGCACTTGGGAGCGGAGCCAGAATGCCTTCCTAGGAGACCTGTCTGGGGTTGCTTTCAGTCCTGTCTCTGAGGAAAAGAAGATGCTTTGCCTTGCAGGCCCAACGTCCCAGGATCAAGGCCTGCCCCCTCCAGTGAAAGGGCTTGCTGAGGGCAGTTGCCTGTTTTCATATGTTCAGCGTTCACAACGACCCACCCAATCTCTTTGGAGAAGAGGCTCAAACTGTGAGGAGAAACAAGGCCCAAAGTCCACCAGGTCTGTGAAGAAAGTACAGGCATCAAAAAAATCCCACAAAAGATTGAAGCAGCTACCTGCCAATCCTTCTTCTTCATCGGCGATCAGGACAAACAGCTCTTCTTCTCCTTCCAGCCTGGAAATGAGGCCAGGTTTGGCAATCGGAGGTCCTTTGGTGAGAAAAAAGACACACAACATTTTTCTGTGTGCCCATAAATCCAGCAATTCCAACCCAGGGTGACCACTCCTCCAGAAATACACAACCGACAAGCAATAAGGGCAGTGTGGGATGGGGTCTCATCTGGCCCTGCCACTTCTGTGTCTCCTCCCTGCCAAGACGAGACGGAAAGGCCAGCTGAGAACTAAGTCAGTGGTGGAGAAGCCAGCCGGGATCCATCCACAGCCGTATCTCAGCACAGGTAAGACAAGACCCAGGCTGGAGGGAAGCCCCTCCCTAGACCCTCCCACTTTATTAATAACAATAACATCTGATTCATCTACTGCCTTTCAGGACAAATTAACGCCCACTCAGAGAGGTTTACAAAGTATGTCATTATTATCCCCAGTGAAGTGAGTGGGGCTGAGAGAGCTCTAAGAGAGCTGTGACTGATCCAAGGTCACACAGCTGGCTCCATATCAAGGCTCACTTGGCACCTTCTCTAGTGGTCCTGACACCGGACTGCAGGGAAGGGGCTCATTCTGCACAAGGAAAGCCCACGGCCCCTCCCTACTCAGAGAAAGGCTCATACTGGGTGGCAGCCATTGGGCCCGGGGCAGACAGCCTGACCACCTCCTCCCTCATGAAGGAGTTCCTTACAGTCACTCCTCACAGCCAGAAAGGGACATCCCAGGAGAAAAGGGATCCTCACCCAGAGAGGCCACGTTCCCAAAATTCTCCAGCATGACTTCCTTGTAGAGAGCTCTCTGGGCTGGGCGCAGTAGCGTCCACTCCCCCTGGGAGAAATGCACAGCCACCTCTTCAAAGGACACGGGACTCTGGAAGAAGAGAAACAAGAATAAGAAGAGAGTTTCTTTACATTGCAAGAAAGGTGGTCTGGGAGTAAGAAAACCCAAAAGGCCAGTGTCCTGTAGTGGTTAGAGTGAAGGCCCAGGGAGGACAGAGTTCGAATCCCCTCTTTCTCATGGATGCTTCCCTGGGGACCTTGGGCCTTGCACAGCCTAACCTGCCTCACAAGACTGCTGTTGGGAGGGTTAATTGGAGAAGAACAGAAAGATGTGAAAAGCTACTTTGGGTCCTCCATTAGTGAAAAAAAACCTAGGATATAATTTCAAAATAAGAAAGTATAAATAATCTTATAACACAATTGTGTTAATGGTTTTCTGATGACTCACACTGATTCCACTGAGCAGGTGCGGAAGTGTGCCCTTAGTGGGGATATGGAGGGGAGTCGCAGCCGGATCGGGGAGGCTGCCAATCCCCCTCCATGCACATCCTGCCCATAGTGCCCTGATCTGGATGGCTGCCTGGCAAAGGAGCCTGGAGCACCGCCCCCCCTTGCACTTCCCACCCACAGCGCCCCGAGTGGGGTGGCTTCCTGGAGCCATCCCCCTCATGCTCCCTGCCGGCAGCGCCCCAATCACTTGCCTCCTCGCCCTACCAAAGCCACAATCTGGGGGGTGTTGAGTGGCATCCCAGGATGGCTGCCTGGCAAAGGAGCCTGGAGCGCCGCCCCCCCATGGAGGCCTCCCTGGCCTCCACTCCCCCCCCAAAACCATGATTCTTGGGGGGGGGAGTGGTGTGGCATGGAGGTGGACAAGCCTGGCTCGCCTGCTCCCTCCCCAAAATGGGTGTGTGTGTGGGGGGGGGGGGGGAGATTCTAGAGAGGCTGGGGTTGGGGGATAGAAAGGGCCTCAGCAGCTTATGATGCTGCCCACCCTCTGAAAGGGTGGTTTCTCCTCCAGACCTGATCTCTATGGCCTGGAGATCAGCTGTTATTCTGGGAGATTTCCAGCTACCACCTGGACACTGGCAACCCTAGGGGATGCCTTGCTTGCCTTCAATCCCCACAAAGCCACGATCATGAAGGGCGGGGGGGGGGGGGACAGGCTTGCCTGCCTTGCCCCCCCCCCAAAGCCTAGAATTACTCTTCTCCAGGTGGGGGCTAGAGATCTCCCAGAATTAGCACTCACCTCTAGGTGACACAGCTCAGTTCCCCTGGAGAAAATGGCTGCCTTGGAAGGTAGGCTCAACGGGCATTATTTCCACCTGAGGTCCCTCCCCTCTCCAAAGCCCACCCACCCAAGGCTCCACTCCCCCCCATCTCCAGGAATGCCCCAGTCTGGAGCTGGCAACCCTACAAGTCCCAATGGGGAAGTGAGGGGGCCTCGCAGGGTCAAAGGGGGGCACAGCTGTGGGCATACCTCGCTCACCTCCTCCCAAGCTACAATGGGGGAGAGGGCAGGGGGTCCAGAGGTGGGCATGCCACTCTGCCCTCCTTCCCCTGCCCCAGATCGGGGTGCTCGGAAGGGGGCAGTCTTCCAGCTTTGTTTCCAGTAAGAAATATCAGGGATGAAATATCAGGGATGAAAAAACCAAGGTGGAAGAAAACCCGGTAGGAACATTTGTGTCTCAACCCCCCACCAGACTTCCTTAGGGGCATCCCAGGGCCAGGGGGGCTAACCTTATTTGCTGGGGGCTAGCAGCCAAAGGAGGGGAGAGGCCAGAGATGTCCCTGAAGAGGAGCAAATCCTTTTCTGTGGGATAAATTTTACCACAGTCTTGTTTTCTTCTCTGAACATGGAATTCTACACAAGGGGTGACCATTTCCCACCTTCTAAGTGGGCAGCCTCAACATCTTGTGGCACCAGAACTGAGGGGACGGGACCCGATCCACTCAGCCTTGCAACAGAGAAGGAACCCTTCCTCACAGCTGATCTGCACCCCCTCCTTACCTGCGCTGGCTGCATGGCTGGTCTTTTCGCTTCGCCACAGGCAGAGGACAGTGGAGAAACAGCCAAGCGTGTCTTTATGCTGCGATCTGGGAGGGGGAGAAAGGAAGATGGAGGGAAACGCTTATTGCTGCGCCCAGATTTCTATGTCAGTCCCTTCCGGGAAGCTCTCTCTGGATTTGCTTTGGGGAGGAATTCAAGATCAATCAGGATTGAACAAGGAAAGCTCCAGAACCTATGGCTCAGTATCTCTCCCCCCGCCCCCCAGCCATTCTCTACAGGGGAAGGTCCCGCCTTCCTGATCAATCTGCCCCGCTCTCCTTCTGGCCATGTTTCCTCCCAACCTCCCCAAATCCCTTCCTGGGCGCTGAGCCCCTGACGCTGCCGGAAGCCACACTGCGCCCTCCTCCCCTCTGAGGGAGGACAAGACCCTCGGCCCTGCCCCACACAACTAGGAGGAGGAGCTGGGAATGAGGTGCCCTGAGGGGATCGGATGGACTGTCTGACTTGTGTGGCACGTAGGAGATAACAACTAGGAAGTGAGACTAGCCCTGCAGGAGTTGCTGTGCCCCCGGCAAGAAATGAGAGCTAGAGATTGCAAAACAGCAGACCGAGAACCCCTCCCTCACACCAAACGGTCTACAAGAGAAATCAGAAGGCCAGGGGGGAGCAGGCGACCCATAGACAGAAGCAACCCTGTATAGTCCTGCTGGGAAGGCGGAGGAGTGGGGTGCAGCGAGGGAAGCCAGCTCGTGTCTCCAAGGCCCCCGTGCCTCGCAGGGGCAGCTAGAGGGGGGGCAGGTCTTTCACCAGCCTCTAGCCCTGAACACCCCCCCCCCGGGACTGTGCTGCAGGGGCCTCCCGGCTTTGCAGAAATCTCCCCGATTTGGGGTGGGGGGGCGTTAGAGGAGCTCCAAAGGATCTGCTCTCCACCGCGCCTCCTGTTCGGTTGAAGGGGGGCGTCTCCTCTTCCCGTTTGATTTGTGCCCCCCCCCCGCATTAGCCTCATCCGCGCAAACACGCTTTGAACTCACCAAACGCGCCTGGGAGGCAGCAGACGCTACTGCGGGAGAGACCGAGGCTGGAGACACGAGCTGGCGAAGGAGGGGGGGGGCACAGCAGGAAGTGACCTCACCAGGCCCCCTCCTCGCCGCACGTCTAGGAGTTGCGACTCTCTCCCTTTCACCCCGGGGTTGGCTCGTGCCCACACGACAAGGAACGCGGTCTGCAAGGGGTCTGCTGCGCGCTCCTCTGGCGTCTCCCTTGGCAACAGCGGTGCAGGGGTCGCGTGCCTTGTTGCAAGGAGAGAGGGGGAGGGGGGCTCCAGTCTGGCCTGGGGGGGGGGATTCGGTCTGAGAGCAATGGGGGAGGCCCCGGATGCTCAGCGCATAAGAAGGGGGAGCTCACCAGGCTACAGGCATCATTGCCCCGGGAGGAAAGGGCAGCTTGGGAGACCGGGCTGTGGCTCAGAGGGAGAGCCTCTGCCTGGCCTGGGGAAGGTCGCTGGTTCAATCCCTGGCGGCATCTCTAGTTAAAAGGAGCAGGAAGGAGGGGATGTGAAGGGCCCCTGCCTGAGACACCCGAGAGCCATTCGGAGGAGGCCAACAGTGTCCTCAGGCCGTTTCATGGGTCATGTGCGACTCTTTGGGATCACAGCCCTGCTGAGCCTCCCTCCACTCTCCAAACTCCTCCTGTTCCAGACCCCACCCCCACGTCTCCCAGAATTTCCCAAGTCAGAGTTGGCAACCCTCCCTGCAGGATGCGGCAGAGGCTGCAATGGTTGCCCTTTAGCGGTCCCTCCAGGACTTCCGGAGGCTGCTTCTACGGGGCCTGCCCCTTTGGGCTTTCTTACCTCCCAGAGGAATCGACAGTTCTGGACTTGTCAGGCCTTGTACAACATCTTTAAAAGGGAAGAGGGTAAATGGAACCTCCATGTCCTGAAGCAGTATACCCCTGAAGGCCCATTTCTGTACAGTAGCGCAAGCGGAGGAATCTTCTGAACTCGGCTGCTGGGCTGGACTGACCTTTGCTCTGATCTGAACAAGCTCTGCTGATGTCCCTTCCCTGGTGACAGTCAACCCAAAGAAGGCTTTGGTCTGTGGGCCTCAGTTGAAGCAAGTCTCTGTTTCATTTATTTATTTGGAAATGTTCTGAGTCTCAGAATTTGCCTGAGGTGGCTCCCAAAATGAAATGCCAGAAAAGTTATTAAAACCCACCTGACTGTGTGCACCTGCGGAAGAGGGGAGGAAGTGCCCCCTGGTTTTCTACACGACTGCTGGGGCAACCAGCACTCCCAAGCAGCGAACCTGACATTTCAAGGGGAGCACATCCCCGTCTAATCCAGGGGGGGATCTTACATCGCTGGCCAGCCTTTGAACTAACCTTCTATTTTATTACCACTCATAATGGACTCGGCCACTCCCTGCAGTCCCCAGCCCCTCCCACTCACACACTTGCTGGCTGCTGTGTACACGTTGGGGCTGGTAAGGAGGGGGGGGGGGACATGTCTGCAGTTCCAGGCGGCAGCTTGATGGGCCCGGGGCATGGGGTGGGCTTCAGGGCGGAAGGGGGCTGTATTTTCACAGACTTCATTTTCCTGGGCACAGGTTGTGTTGTCTACGGTATTCCAACGGTTTGGTCTTTGTGAATCCATCCCATCCTATCCTGCTTAAGATAAACTTTTATCATATGATCGCTGCACTCTCAAAAACCTCATTCGTGGAGCAATAGGAGAGAATGGCAGAGCTCCTGCTTTGTGAAGAATCTCTCTAACAAGTGCGGTTTTCAGAATTTCCTCCTGCCTCTATGTCGGCTGAAGTAAAAGGGGGCTTCTGATGCTATTAAAGAGTGAGTTTCAGGAACCCTGACTGTAAAACTTCTCCAAGGACTATGGAGTTAGCTCTGAGAAAGAAAAGGGGGAATTGGGTTGGGAAAAGGCTCCTGGTTGAGGTCTAGCAACTTGAGACCAATGCCAGCAGTACCTCATTCCCAGAGCTAAACAAGTACCTGAAGGGTCTTTCCCCCTCAGTTCCGCCCCCCACCAGAGGTGAAAGGACACAAAAATTGGAAACGTAACCCATGTCTTCCCTCTACCCTTTCACAGCGTGGCTCTCAGCTTCACTGACACAATCAACCCCCCTCACATTATTAAAGTAGGTGTCCAAGAGAGGGATTCTAAATTATTATTTTATCTGTCATTTATAGTTCGCCTTTCTCACAGAGACTCAAAGCGTATTACATAGCATGAGATTAATAAAATCAGTATCAAGTACATTTCCATACAGTGTCAAGGACATTTCCATAAACAATGCGATAGGGTAAATATGTACAAGTTTACAAAGACATACCATTAGCAAGGATTCATTACAGAGTAGAAGAAATGCTGAAACAGAATGTAATCAACTAGAAACAAAGCCCGTTGTGCCCTCCTCCACCATCACTGATCCTGGCTGGTGAAGGAAGGGGGCAGGCTTTGCCACCTGCTCTGCTCCTGATCCCAACCGGGTGTAGGAAAACGGGCATTGACTCCTGCCCTGTGCCTAATTACAGCTGGGTGAAGGGGGGCAGGCCTTGGTGTCTGCTCCAAGCCTGATCCTAGCTAGGTGAAGGGGAGTGGGCATTGCCACCTGTTCCCTGCTGGGTGAAGGGAGGAGCAGGCATTACTTCCTGCTCCTTGCCTGATCCCGAGAGGTGAAGGCAGGCAGTGGGCTTTGCTATGTGCAAGGGGGCAGGTATTGTTGCCTGCTCCAAACCTGATCCTAGCTGGGTGAAAGGGGTGCAAGCACTGCTACCTTCTCTGCTCCTGATTCCAGCAAGTTGAAGGGGGGCGGAGATTGCTGCCCCCTTGGCGCCTGATTCCAACAGGGTGAAGATGGTGTGGGCAATGCCGCCTGCTCAGTACCTTATTCCAGTCGGCTGAAGGGGCACAGCAGTGCCACCTGCTCCACTTCTTATCCCGGCTGGGTGAAGGGAAGAAGGGCATTAAGCATAAGAACATAAGAACATAAGCAAAGCCATGTTGGATCAGGCCAGTGGCCCATCCAGTCCAACATTCTGTCACACACAGTGGCTAGAAATCCAGTGCCATCTAAAGGACTGTCAGTGAGGCCAGGACACCAGAAGCCCTCCCACTGCCTTCCTTCCAGCACCAAGACAACAGAGCACCACCTCCCCACAAAGAGAATACCATCTATCTCCTGTGGCTAATAGCCACTGATGGACCTCTGCTCCATATATTTCTCCAGTCCCCTCTTGAAGCTGGCAATGCTTGTAGCTGCCACCACCTCCTGTGGCAACGAATTCCATGTGTTTATCACCCTTTGTGTAAAGTAGTATTTTCTTCTATCTGTTCTAACCCGACTGCTCAATAATTTCATAGAGTGCCCACGAGTTCTTGTATTGTGAGAAAGGGAGAAAAACACATCTTTCTCTACCTTCTCTAACCCGTGCATTATCTTGTAAACCTCTATCATGTCTCCCCTCAGTCGTCTTTTCTCCAGGCTAAAGAGCCCCAAGCGCCTCAATCTTTCCTCATAGGGAAAGTGTTCCAACCCTTTAATCATTTTAGTTGCCCTTCTCTGTACTTTTTCCAGTGCTATGATATCTTTTTTAAGGTGTGGCGACCAGAACTGTACACAGTACTCCAAATGAGGCCTCACCATCGATTTATACAGAGGCATTATGATACCGGCTGATTTGTTTTCAATCCCTTTCCTAATAACCCCTAGCATAGCATTAGCTTTTTTTATGGCAGTCGCACACTGTGCTGACGTTTTTAGTGAGTTATCTATCATGACTCCAAGATCTCTCTCTTGGTCAGTCTCCGCCAGTTCAGACCCCATCAACTTGTATTTATATTTTGGATTTTTGGTTCCAATGTGCATTACTTTGCACTTGGCTACATTGAACCTCATTTGCCACATGGATGCCCACTCTTCTAGCCTAGACAGATCCCTTTGGAGTGCCTCACAATCCTCTCTGGCTTTCACCACCCTGAACAATTTCATGTCATCTGCAAATTTAGCCACTTCACTGCTTAATCCGAATTCCAAATCATTAATAAACAAGTTAAAAAGCATTGGACCCAATACCGACCCCTGTGGCACCCCACTGCTCACCACCCTCCACTGTGAGAAGTGCCCGTTTATACTCACTCTCTGTTTCCTATTAATTAGCCAGTTTTCGATCCACAAGAGGACTTGGCCCTTTATCCCATAGCTACTGAGCTTACTTAGGAGCCTTTGATGAGGAACTTTGTCAAAAGCTTTCTGGAAGTCAAGATAAACAATATCTATCGGGTCTCCGTTGTCCACTTGTTTGTTCACTCACTCAAAGAACTCTAACAGATTGGTGAGACAAGATCTTCCCTTACAGAACCCATGCTGAGTTTTCCTCATCAGCTTTTGGTCATCAATGTGCCCACTAATTTTATTTTTGATAATAGTTTCCACCAACTTACCCGGTATTGACGTCAGGCTGACTGGCCTGTAATTTCCCGGATCTCCCCTGGAACCTTTTTTAAAGATGGGGACAACATTAGCTACCTTCCAGTCCTCAGGAACAGATGCGGAGTTTAATGACAGATTACATATTTTTGTGAGGAGATCTACAAGTTCACACTTGAGTTCTTTCAGAACTCTTGGATGTATGCCATCTGGGCCCGGTGATTTATCAGTTTTTAAATTATCTAGCAGTCGCATAACCTCCTCTCTCGTCACCTCAATGTGACTCAGGTCTTTCAAAACCCCTCCCAAAGTCAGTGCTTCCGGAGTGGGCATGCACTTCTTATCTTCCACAGTGAAGACAGAAGCAAAGAACGCATTCAGCTTCTCGGCCATTTCCCTATCACCCTTTAGTAATTCTTTTACGCCTTGGTCATCCAAGGGCCCCACTGCCTCCCTAGCTGGTTTCCTACTTCTAATATATTTAAAGAATTGTTTATTGTTTTTCTTTATGTTCTTTGCAATATGCTCCTCATATTCCCTTTTTGCCTGTCTGATCACAGACTTGCACTTTTTTTGCCACAGCTTATGCTCCTTTTTATCAACCTCACTCCGACTAGTTTTCCACTGCCTAAAAGAATCCTTTTTGCCTTTTACAGCTTCTATTACATTGCTTGTTGACCATGCTGGCCTTTTCCTAAACCTATTTGTGCCTTTTCTAACCAGCGGTATATATTTAATTTGAGCTTCCAGGATTGTAGTTTTAAATAGTCTCCAAGATTCCCCAAGTGTTTTGACCTTTTTTACTTTCCCTTTCAGTTTCTTCTTCACGTACCCCCTCATCTCAGAAAAGTTACCCCTTTTGAAGTTAAACATGGCTGTGTTGGTCTTATTTGGCAATTTCCTATTTATACATATGTTGTACTCAATAACATTATGGTCACTGTTCCCAAGTGGTGCAACCACATTTACATCTCTCACCAGGTCTTCAGCATTACTGAGGACCAAATCCAGGATCACCTCTCCCCTAGTAGGTTCTGTAACCATCTGTTCCATAGCACAGTCATTGAGACAGTCTAGAAACTCACTTTCTCTCCCCCGATTCGAACACCCATTGGCCCAGTCAATGTGTGGGTAGTTAAAATCACCCATTACAACACAGTTTTTTTGTTTAGCAGCCATCTTTAATCCTGTCATCATTTTATAATCCTCCTCTATTTTCTGATCTGGAGGGCGATAACAAACTCCCACAGTTAAGTTTCCATTTGGGCCCGTAATTTCAACCCATAGCATTTCCAGAAGCGAATCTAATTCAGTTACCTTCTCAATCTTACTGGAATGTATACCTTCTCTTGACATATAGAGCCACCCCACCACCAACCCTTCCCTCCCTACCCTTCTGATATAATTTATATCCAGGAATCACCGTGTCCCACTGATTTTCCTCATCCCACCAAGTTTCTGATATGCCCACAATGTCTATGGATTCGCCCAACACTAAACATTCCAGCTCCCCAATTTTACCTTGGACACTTCTAGCATTTGTATATAAACACCTGTAACTTCCCCGGCACACTTTGCCTCGAGACGTAGTTAGGTCATCTGCACTGTTTGTCTCCATCTCAGTTGACAACTCTAATCTATCTCCCTGTAGAAGTGTTACACCTAGCCCTTCATCTCTCTGAGATGAACCATCCTGAACCAGAGACACTTTATCTCCTGTCGGCTTTCCCCTAGCATTTAGTTTAAAAACTGCTCTGCCACCTTTTTGATTTTAAGTGCCAGCAGCCGGGTTCCTTCTCGGGACAAGTGGAGACCGTCTCTCTTGTACAGCTCCCGCTTGTCCCAAAAAGAATCCCAGTGCCTAACAAACTTGAACCCTTCCTCCCTACACCATCGTCTCATCCACGCATTGAGACTCCTGATCTGCGTTTGTCTCTCTGGCCCTGCGCGTGGAACAGGTAGCACTTCTGAGAAGGCTACTTTGGAGGTCCTGGCCTTGAGTCTCCTGCCTAACAGCCTAAATTTTTGTTCCAAGACCTCACGACTGCATTTCCCAATATCGTTGGTTCCAACATGGACCACGACCGCTGACTCCTCCCCAGCACTATCTACCAGCCTATCTATAACACGCGTAATGTCCGCTACCTTCGCACCAGGCAGGCAAGTCACCATACGGTCAGAACGCGGTTGTGCCACCCAGCTATCTACTTGTCTAAGGATCGAATCACCAACTACCAAGAGCCTCCCTCCCACCCCACCCAGGGATGGTTCCTTGATGCGAAAGGAAACCTGCTCACTAACTGAAGAAGAGGTCCCTTCTGAGGGCATGTTCCCCTTATCCTCAGTACGGTGCCCTGATTCCACAAGATCCTCATTCTCCTTGACAACAAGAACGCTGCCATTTTTAGAGTGGGACACATCTATCCTGTCCCTGAGAATCTTGTCCTCGTGTCTATCTAACTGTCTCCGCTTCTCCAGGTCAGCCACCTTGGCCTCAAGGGTACGTACTCGTTCCCTGAGAACCAGGAGCTCCTTGCAGCGAGCACACATCCAGGAGTTCTGACCAGAAGGCAGATAGTCATACATGTGACACTCAGTGCAATACACTGGAAAGCCCCCAACCCCCTGCTGGCATTCTGACTTCATTATTCTGTTTTAGGAATAACATACTAAGAGGAAAGAAAACGGCTATGATCCCCCGGCTAAGAGCCACAGGCCAAGAGCCCTTTAGCTCTCGCCCTTCGGCTCGCGCCAAAGGCTCGCGCCCCTGCCCAGCAGTTGCCTTTTCAATGCAAAAGGTCACTTCCTGTTAAGCACAGGAGGTGAGCACAAAGGGGGTGTGTGGCTTGTACTCCAGCAACCCCCAGCAGCCTTACAAACACACTCACCCTCAAACACAATCAAGCCCAAACACACTCAGCCTCAAAACTACACTCAAATCAACACAAAACTACACACAAAAAGCCCCAAAGCTAGAGAGGACCACCCTTAGCTTCTCAGCTTAACCCACCACAGCCAAGAAAGGCAAAAAGCCCTTACCTCCTCTAGCAGCTGCAGACCATGTGCTCCTGAGCCCAGGTGACTCTGCTCTCCTGCTCTGTGCCTGATCCCACCCAGGTGGAGGTGCTGGGTGGGCAATGGCACCTGCTCCACTCTTGATCCCAGCTGGGTGAAGGGGGCGGGCATTGCCATCTGCTCTGCTCCTGACCCACCTGGATGAAGGGGGATGGGCAGGGCCTCCTGCTCCGAATACCAGCTGCGTTAAGGTGGAGAGCAGGCATAGCCACCTGCTCCGCTCTTGACCTCAGATGGGTAAAAGGGAGTGGGCATTGGCACCTGCTTTGCCTCTAATACCAGACAAGATTAACAGCAAATGGCCAGTCCAGTAAACAGAGATAAACAAGAAGCGTGAAACGCCCAGGACTGTAAACAGTACAATGAACTTCACTGGTCAAATGACTCCAATACACAATCAACTAGACCTTATGCAACACAGTTTTTCAATCCACAAAGTATAATTAATTGCCGCATAAGCAGTCACAACAAGTCCCACCCTGGGGACCACGGGAGTGCCAAGTGAGAACTAATGAGTCCATTTCAATTCGTATACTTCATATATATAATAAGTGATCTTGACTTTGTTCAAGCAGGTGAAGAAGGCGTAGTTCCAAAGCGTGCCTGAAGAGCTGGGGTCGACGATATTCTCCACAGATTTTCGTCTGAGAAGACTTCCTCAGGGGCAACAGCCTAACTCACTACACAATAAAGATTGCTTACGCGGCAATTAATTATACTTTGTGGATTGAAAAACTGTGTTGCATAAAGTCTAGTTGATTGTGTATTGGAGTCATTTGACCAGTGAAGTTCATTGTACTGTTTACAGTCCTGGACGTTTCACGCTTCTTGTTTATCTTTGCTTCTAATACCAGCTGGGTTAAGGTAGGAGGTGGGCATTGTTACCTGCTGCACACCTAATACCAGCTGGCTGAAGGCATTGCCACCTGCTCTGCTCCTAATATCAACCAGGTTAAGGTGGGGGTGGGCATTGCCACAAGCGCTACACCTAATACCAGCCAGGTTAAGGTGTGGGGAGGGCATAGACACTGCCCCGCTCCTGTTCCCACCTGGGCTTCCCACCACAGCATGTTTTCTGGAGCGATACGGTGATTTGCCTGTGCTTTCCTCTGCAGCAGCGCCCTCTGGTGGTGCATCAAGGTATAAAGTGAGTCATTTGAAACACGCTTATTCAACTATATAGTATGTTCCTTTGGCTGACAATAGACAATATGAAGCATGATAGTTCATAGGAATACATATTTAAAGCAGCAGATAATACGTAAGGCAATATAGCGGTGAAGTCTATGGTCTGTAACTCATTAATGAAGCATCTGAGAATCTGAGACCCTATCCCTACAATACAGCCCTCCTACCTGAGTAAAAACCTTATGAATAATTCGGTTTTGCATCAAATTATCTCCTGGAAGTGTCACTGATGGTGGATTGGTGAAAGCTGAGACACCAGACTGAGATCCATCCACCCCCTTCAGGAATCAACCGTCACATCAGCATAAGAGAATTGACTGTTCAGACGGTGAGGGGAGTGGAGGAGTTCTTGAATTTTAGCTACCGGGAAGCAGCAGTAGTGGAAGGTGACACTGGTGGAGGGCTTTCACAGACAACAACTGTGTCACTTAAGCTAACCCTGGTTAGTATTGTGCAGAAGGAGGCAAGAGTAGACCGAGTCTCCTAATCTTTTACCTTGAAAGCCCTAAACTTTTACGCAAGTGTCCAAGAAGAAACTGATCATACACCTAAACAAGATATGCTGATAATCATAGATGACTGTGACACAAAAATAGGAGACAAAGCAGAATCAAACATTGTTCGAAACTTTGAACTAGGATCACAAAAGGGAGCAGGAGAGCAACTCATAGAATTTTGTGAAGCCCAAAACATGCTTCAGGCAACCCAAAAGACAACGGCATATGTGGAGATCATCCGGTGACCAATACAGGAACCAAATAGATTATATAACGAATGATGAAGATCTATTCTCTTTGCTAAAAAAAAGACCAGGAGTTTTTCTGGCTGGTTTCATCCTCCAGAGATATTTAAAGATATGTTTATTGTTCATCGTAGCACTTCTAGAAATCTCAGGTTCTCTTTTGGCATGCTTACTTACTGACTTACAATTCTTATGGCAGACCCTGTGCTCCTCTCATCTCAAAACTTGTCCCAACTTCAAAACATAGGAGGCACTCCCTTTCTCAATGTGAAGCCAAGTTAATTCTACTCCTGCCTGCAGAGACATCCTCTATGATTTTCTTGGTCAAATCCAGCAACTGTTTCCCTATATTTCTGGCTAGATCTGTTGAAACAGTCTGGGGGTGGGGGTGGGGAAGGGGCCAAGAGAATCAGAGAAGCATCATGCCGGCCCACCTGTTAGCAACACAGGTGGTTCCTGGGATTTTGCCTGCAGAGCTCACAGGTGTGTCTTAGGTTCCCCAGGGAAGGAGAGCAGGCAATGGGCTGCGACTTGGACACGCATCTGGGGTTGCTACCTCAGGCTTGGGAAATGATGGAGTACAGGGAGGGGCCAGAACTCTGAAGGGACAGGAAGCCGTAGTGCCTGCCCAGGCATGTTCATCCCGGGCATCATCCTAGAGCCACACCAGCGGCAACTTCTTAAGACTCAGTTGTTAACCTCTGAAACACTTTAAGCAATTATAAGCAGTTATGCAATATCTTATTAAACTGCTATTTGATTCCGTAAGACAATTTCATATAACATCCAGCGTCTCTAGGGTTCCTCCTCTCTGTGAATTCTTTGGTGGTGCGTAAGGCATCCACTAATTCTGAAGACTTTTCCACACTCCAGGCATTTATATGGTTTCTCACCTGTGTGAATTCTCTGATGGGAATTAAGGCTTCTATTCCAACTGAAGCCTTTTTCACACTCTTGGCATTTATAGGGTTTCTCTCCTGTATGAATTCTTTGATGACGTGTAAGACTTTCACTATCACAAACTTTTTTCACAATCTGGGTATTTATAAGGTTTCTCCCCTTTGTGAATTCTTTGATGATGTGTAAGACTTTCACTATCACAAACTTTTTTCACAATCTGGTTTTTTATAAGGTTCCACCCCTTTGTGAATTCTTTCATGGAAATTAAGGTGTCCACTCCAACTGAAGCTTTTTCCACATTCCTGGCATTTATACAGTTTTCCCTTTTGAATTCTTTGATGGAGTTTAAGGCTTCGTCTATCACTGAAGCTTTTCCCACACTCTAGGCATTTATATGGTTTCACCCCTGTGTGAATCCTTTAATGGGAATTAAGGCTTGTAATCCAACTGAAGCTTTGGTGGCAAGTAAGGCCTCCACACCAACTGAAGCTTTTTTCATATTGCAGGCATTTATAAGGTTTCTCCCCTGTGTGAATTCTTTGATGATGTGTAAGACTTTCACTATCACAAACTTTTTTCACAATCTGGTTTTTTATAAGGTTCCACCCCTTTGTGAATTCTTTCATGGAAATTAAGGTGTCCACTCCAACTGAAGCTTTTTCCACATTCCTGGCATTTATACAGTTTTCCCTTTTGAATTCTTTGATGGAGTTTAAGGCTTCGTCTATCACTGAAGCTTTTTCCACACTCCAGGCATTTATATGGTTTCTCCCCTGTGTGAATTCTTTTATGGGAATTAAGGTGTCCACTCTGACTGAAGCTTTTTCCACACTCCAGGCATTTGATGACATGTAAGATGACATGTAAGACTTTCACTATGACAGAAACTTTTTTCACAATATGGGCATTTATAAGGTTTCTCTCCTTTGTGAATTCTTTCATGGGAATTAAGGTGTCCACTTCGACTGAAGCTTTTTCCACCCTCCAGGCATTCATATGGTTTCTCCCCTGTGTGAACCCTTTGAAGGGAATTAAGGCTTGTACTCGAACTGAAGCTTTTTCCACATTCCTGGCATTTATACAGTTTTTCCCATGTGAATTCTTTGATGGAGTTTAAGGCTTCGTCTATCAATGAAGCTTTTTCCACACTCCAGGCATTTATATGGTTTCTCCCCTGTGTGAATTCTTTTATGGGAATTAAGGTGTCCACTCTGACTGAAGCTTTTTCCACACTCCAGGCATTTATATGGTTTCTCCCCTGTGTGAATTCTTTGATGGCGTTCAAAGCTGCGTCTGTCACTGAGGCTTTTTCCACACACCAGGCATTCATATGGTTTCTCACCGGTGTGAATTCTTTGATGGGAATTAAGGCTTGTACTCCATCTGAAGCTTTCCCCACATTCCAGGCATTTATATGCTTTTTCCCCTGTGTGAATTCTTTGATGGCGTTTAAGTCTGTGTCTGTCACTGAAGCTTTTTCCACACTCCAGGCATTTATATGGTTTCTCCCCTGTGTGAATTCTTTGATGGCGTTTAAAGCTGCCTCTGTCACTGAAGCTTTTTCCACACTCCAGACATTTATATGGTTTCTCCCCTGTGTGAATTCTTTGATGGATTTTAAGGCTGCGTTTATAACTGAAGCTTTTTCCACATTCTAGGCATTTATACGGTTTTTCCCCTGTGTGAATTCTTTGATGTAGTTTAAGGCTGTGTCTGTCACTGAAGCTTTTTCCACACTCCAGGCATTTATATGGCTTCTCCCCTGTGTGAATTTTTCGATGACATATAAGACCTCCACTATTACAGAAACTTTTCTCACAATCTGGGCATTTATAAGGTTTCTCCCCTGTGTGAATTCTTTCATGGGAATTAAGGTATCCGCTCTGACTGAAGCTTTTTCCACACTCCAAGCATTTATATGGTTTCTCTCCTGTATGAATTCTATGATGGGAGTTAAGGTGTGATCCTCGACTGAAGCTTTTTCCACATTCCAAGCATTTATATGGTTTTTCCCCTGTGTGAATTCTTTGATGGAGTTTAAGGCTGCATCTGCCGTGGAAGCTTTTTCCACACTCCAGGCATTTATACGGTTTCTCCCCTACGTGAATCCTTTGATGACGTGTAAGACTTTGCCTATGACAGAAACTTTTTTCACAATCTGGGCATTTATAAGGTTTCTCCCCTTTGTGAATTCTTTCATGGAAAATAAGGCATCCACTCTCACTGAAGCTTTTTCCACACTCCAGACATTTATATTTTTTATTTCTGTTCCAGGTTTTAGAATTCTTGGTTTTTCCTGATTTTTCAGAACAATCTTCTCCACTTATTGCACTTTCATTTTTATTGCTTTCTATGTACATTTTTTCAGATAGTGGAATTTCATCAACACTTTCATTTTGTAAAAGACCAGAATTACTCCTTCCTTTAGACGGATATTTTTTCTCCTCTTCCCTCAGGGTATCACAATATTCAACTTTCCCTTCTGCATATGAATATTTATCCCCTTTATCCACTACTGGGTGCTCAGAGGTTTCAGTCGTTGATTCCCACATGCCCCCTGCAGTGAGAAAGAAAAACCTGCTGTAAGGGTAGGACACATTTACAACCTATCTCTGTCAGACTTTTCTCCTTTGTGATGATTGTGCCTGCACTCTGAGAATGCTCAGTGATCACTTAAGACCCCACAGTCTGTAGCCCAAGAGAACAATAAACACAAAATATACAGTGGAGACCCCTTCCCCCCACGATCAGAGCTCAAGATGACCCTGTTGTTTTAAGATATGGTTTAAGACACACAATAAAGTGTTAGAAGAGAGATGGCCAGCCGGATGCAGAAGGTAATCTGACATGAAAGAAATTGACATTATTCAGATATGTCTTCTTCTCTTTAGAACAGGAGAGCAATAAGTTTTGCATCTAGGGATAGAAGGATGTGATTTATCTTTTTTATTTTCTCTATGCTCAGATGTCGTCATCTTATTCTGTTCAGCTGTATGTTCTTTTTTGTGAGGGAATTGCACGGGATATTCTTCAAGAGAAAAAAATGATGCTCCCGGAATCGGATTCCTCTGACCCCTGTCACCACAGAAAACCTCTTGCTTTGTCCTCGCGATGGAGCAGCTGCTCTGCTCAAAAAGCCTCAACATGGTCTCAGGCTGGCTTAAGCGATTTTGACCCCCCTTGGCTGACTGTGCTCTGAGCCCCTCCCCCAAGGTTTTCGGGAGGCAAGACGTGAGGGAAGGTAGAAGGCAAAGAGGGTCTTGCCCCCTGATCCCACCTACCATACTGGGAGGGAATTACGGATCACGACCCCCCCACAGCTCCCCGCACTGTTCCTGATTCCATGGGTGGGCAGCCAGTTGGGGTAGTGGTGGTGACTGGGCTGCTGGATTGGGGACACACAGCTGACTGGTGTCCTTCCATAGGCACCCCGGGTGACAGTCTAGGTCTACCTAGTGGCTGATTAGGGCGGCCTCGTGGCTGATGGCCAGACCTCCCCTGCGTTGGCTGACTCTTCTGCTGAGAGTTTGGCTGTCCTCTGACAGCCCGCAATTCTACCTCTAGCGAGAAGGTGGCAGCAGAGAGCAAATCTCACTTGCATAAAGAGAGGGGAAGGGGGCAGGCAGGAGAGAGATGAACTCCTCTTTGTGATCCAGTAACTTAAAAACACAACCAACAGGATAAATCTCTCATTGCATGTAGCAAAAGCAAGGCGGGAGCTGACCCCTTCCTGGCTCGAGCAGGGCTGCGGAGGGCTGAGCTGGAAGGCTCTCCCACCCCTCCCCATCCCAGGCTCACGTAGGGCTGTGGAGAATGGTGGGCAGCTCCATTCCCACCCCCTCCTGAATCAAGCGGGGCTTGCGCTTTCCTCCCCTCCTCTCTCCAGCTCAAACAGGGCTTCAGAAAGCAGCAGGCAGCTCACCTTTTCCCTCCCTTCCTCAGCTCAAACCATTGCAACAACAGGTGTGGCATGTTCTCCGGATTCCCAGATTTCCTTTTTTAAAAAAGGAAGTCTCTCTCCTTGTCTCTTGCAGAGATATAAAGGAAAAGACATATCTTCACAAATGAAGTGGCCAGAGAGTTATTTTTTAAAAATGCAAGCTGAGGGTCCAGAGAAGATGCTACACGGTCTACTCCAATGGTGCATTGATGTCACCATATTCTTGGGGGTCCCTTCCAGCTCTGTGATTCTGGGATTCCATGAAAAGGAGCCGGCCTGGAGCTTTCTAACATGCCTTCAGGACCTCTTTCCTTGAGGCTGCTGCTTTCATCTTCAGAGAGCCCAGGCAGGTTTAGGTGAAGGACAGTCTCGGTGAGCCAGGGTATAAATGCCAGCAAGGCTCTCCCACTCCCTGAGATGGTCAATGGAAACCACACCTCCCCAAACAGGTAGAGTCGGAAAGGTCACTCAGGGGTTTCATGTGTTCATAGTCAATCCCTCCCCCAACCCACAAATATCCTTAACATCTCTTGTGTCACAGCGCTGAAGATCTACTGGAGGATAATGGGCCACAGCATCTGTCCCTGTTTTCTGAAGGCTTCTTCTGAATGCATCTGCTGGACCATGACAGGCAAGGGCTGTCTGAACTATGCAGCTTAGCTGGATCCGCTATGCATGTGGGAACGGAGCGCTCTGACCTGGCTGCAAACACTTCCCCAATGAGAAGGCTGGAGTTGGGTTCTTAGAGATGGAGGGGAACTTTTTACTTCCCTGTGTCCCTCGACCATTCATCCTCAGATTAAGAATGTCAAACCCTATAGAGGTCTAGCAACTTGAGACCAATGCCTGCAGTACAAGTGCTCATTCCCAGAGCCAAACAAGGATCCTATCCCCCCCACCAGCTCCCCTCTGCCAGAAGGCAAATGGCCTTTCTTCCTACCCCCTGCACTTGGGAGAGGAGCCAGAATGCCTTCCTAGGAGACCTGTCTGGGGTTGCTTTCAGTCCTGTCTCTGAGGAAAAGAAGATGCTTTGCCTTGCAGGCCCAACGTCCCAGGATCAAGGCCTGCCCCCTCCCGTGAAAGGGGTTGCCGAGGGCAGTTGCCTGTTTTCATATGTTCAGCGTTCACAACGACCCACCCAAGCTCTTTGGAGAAGAGGCTCAAACTGTGAGGAGAAACAAGGCCCAAAGGCCACCAGGTCTGTGAAGGAAGCATCAAAAAAATCCCACAACAGATTGAAGCAGCTACCTGCCAATCCTTCTTCTTCATCAGCAATCAGGACAAACAGCTCTTCTTCTCCTTCCAGCCTGGAAATGAGGCCAGGTTTGGCAATCGGAGGTCCTTTGGTGAGAAAAAAGACACACAACATTTTTCTGTGTGCCCATAAATCCAGCAATTCCAACCCAAGGTGACTACTCCACCAGAAATACACAACCGACAAGCAATAAGGGCTGTGTGGGATGGGGTCTCATCTGGCCCTGCCAGTTCTGTGCCACCTCCCTGCCAAGACGAGATGAAAAGGCCAGCTGAGAACTAAATCAGTGGCGGAGAAGCCAGCCTGGATCCATCCACAGCCGTATCTCAGCCCAGGTAAGACAAGACCCAGACTGGAGCGAAGCCCCTCCCACCTTCTCCACATGAAGGCTCACAGCACCTCTTCTGACGCCCTCTTACGTGGTCCAGAGACAGGGCTGTCAGGTGGGGGCTCCCTCTCCACAGGGGAAGTCCACAACCCTTCCCACATTAGAGGAAGGAGGGGCAGAGATCAGGCACTGGGCCCAGGGCAGACAGCCTGGCCACGTCTTCCCTCATGAAAGAGTTCCTTACAGGCATTCCTCACAGCCAGAAAGGGATAGCCCAGGAGAAAGGGATTTCCTCACCCAGAGAGGCCACGTTCCCAAAATTCTCCAGCATGACTTCCTTGTACAGGGCTCTCTGGGCTGGGCGCAGTAGCGTCCACTCCCCCCGGGTGAAATGCACAGCCACCTCTTCAAAGGACACCAAACGCTGGAAGAAGAGAAAAAAGAATAAGAAGAGAGTTTCTTTACATTGCAAGAAAGGTGGTCTGGGAGTAAGAAAACCCCAAAGGCCGGTGTCCTGTAGTGGTTAGAGTGAAGGCCCTGGGAGGACTGAGTTCGAATCCCCCTTTCTCATGGATGCTTCCCTGGGGACCTTGGGCCTTGCACAGCCTAACCTGCCTCACAAGACTGCTGTTGGGAGGGTTAATTGGAGAAGAACAGAAAGATGAGAAAAGCTACTTTGGGTCCTCCATTAGTGAAAAAAACCTAGGATATAATTTCAAAATAAGAAAGTATAAATAATCTTATAACACAATTGTGTTAATGGTTTTCTGATGACTCACACTGATTCCACTGAGCAGGTGCAGAAGTGTGCCCTTAGTGGGGATATGGAGGGGAGTCGCAGCCGGTTCAGGGAGGCTGCCAACCCCCCTCCATGCACGTCCTGCCCATAGTGCCCTGATCTGGATGGCTGCCTGGCAAAGGAGCCTGGAGCACCGCCCCCCCCTTGCGCTTCCCGCCCACAGCGCCCCGAGTGGGGTGGCTGCCAGGTGGAGGAGCCTGGAGCCATCCCCCTCATGCTCCCTGCCAGCAGCACCCCATTCGCTGGCCTCCTCTCCCCACCAAAGCCAAGATCATGAATGAGGGGGGGCACGCTTGCCTGCCCGCCCCCCCCCAAGCCTAGAACTACCCGTCTCCAGGTGGTGGCTGGAGATCTCCCAGAATTAGCACTCATCTCTATGTGACAGAACTCAGTTCCCTTGGAGAAAATGGCTGCCTTGGAAGGTAGGCTCAACGGGTATTATTTCCACCTGAGGTCCCTCCCCACTCCAAAGCCAACCCACCCACCCAAGGCTCCACTCCCCCCCCATCTCCAGGAATGCCCCAATCTGAAGTTGGCAACCCTACAAGTCCCAATGGGGAGGTGAGGGGGCCACACAGGGGCAAAGGGGGGCACAGCTGTGGGCATACCTCGCTCACCTCCCCCCAAGCTACAATGGAAGCGAGAGCAGGGGGACCGAAGGTGGGCATGCCACCCTGCCCTCCTACCTCTGCCCCACATCAGGGTGCTGGGGAGGGGGCAGTGACCAGCCAGATCCTCCAGTGCCCTTTCTAGAGCCCGTTGTATTTTTTTGCTACAACGGGCTTTGTTTCCAGTAAGAAATATCAGGAACGAAAAAACCAAGGCGGAAGAAAACCCGGTAGGAACATTTGTGTCTCAACCCCCCACCAGACTTCCGTAGGGGCATCCCAGGGCCAGGGGGGCTAACCTTATTTGCTGGGGGCTATCAGTCAAATCTGGAAGAGGCCAGAGATGTCCCTGAAGAGGAGCAAATCCTTTTCCACGGGACAAATTTTACCACAGTCTTGTTTTCTTCTCTGAACATGGAATTCTACACAAGGGGTGACCATTTCCCACCTTCTAAGTGGGCAGCCTCAACATCTTGTGGCACCAGAACTGAGGGGAAGGGACCCGATCCACTGAGCCTTGCAACAGAGAAGGGACCCTTCCTCACAACTGATCTGCACCCCCTCCTTACCTGCGCTGGCTGCATGGCTGGTCTTTTCGCTTCACCACAGGCAGAGGACAGTGGAGAAACAGCCCAGCGTGTCTTTATGCTGCGATCTGGGAGGGGGAGAAAGGAAGATGGAGGGAAACGCTTATTGCTGCGCACAGATTTCTATGTCAGTCCCTTCAGGGAAGCTCTCTCTGGATTTGCTTTGGAGAGGAATTCAAGATCAATCAGGATTGAACAAGGAAAGCTCCAGAACCTGTGGCTCAGTATCTCTCCCCCCGCCCCCCAGCCATTCTCTACAGGGGAAGGTCCCGCCTTCCTGATCAATCTGCCCCGCTCTCCTTCTGGCCGTGTTTCCTCCCAACCTCCCCAAATCCCTTCCTGGGCGCTGAGCCCCTGACGCTGCCGGAAGCCACACTGCGCCCTCCTCCCCTCTGAGGGAGGACAAGACCCTCCGCCCTGCCCCACACAACTAGGAGGAGGAGCTGGGAATGAGGTGCCCTGAGGGGATCGGATGGACTGTCTGACTTGTGTGGCACGTAGGAGATAACAACTAGGAAGTGAGACTAGCCCTGCAGGAGTTGCTGTGCCCCCGGCAAGAAATGAGAGCTAGAGATTGCAAAACAGCAGACCGAGAACCCCTCCCTCACACCAAACGGTCTACAAGAGAAATCAGAAGGCCAGGGGGGAGCAGGCGACCCATAGACAGAAGCAACCCTGTATAGTCCTGCTGGGAAGGCGGAGGAGTGGGGTGCAGCGAGGGAAGCCAGCTCGTGTCTCCAAGGCCCCCGTGCCTCGCAGGGGCAGCTAGAGGGGGCAGGTCTTTCACCAGCCTCCAGCCCTGAACACCCCCCCCCCCGGGACTGTGCTGCAGGGGCCTCCCGGCTTTCCAGGAATCTCCCCGATTTGGGGTGGGGGGCGTTAGAGGAGCCCCAAAGGATCTGCTCTCCACCGCGCCTCCTCTTCGGTTGAACGGGGGGCGTCTCCACTTCTCGTTTGATTTGTGCCCCCCTACCCATTAGCTTCATCCGCGCAAACACGCTTTGAACTCACCAAACGCTGATGCAGCAGACGCGACCGCGGGGAAGACCGAGGCCACATGGCGACGGAGGGAGGGGACCCGGCAGGAAGTGACCTCACCAGGCCCCCTACCCGGCGCACGTCTAGGAGTTGCGACTCTCTCCCTTTCCCCGAGGGGTTGGCGCGTATCCTGGGAGAGGGGAACGGGGTCTGCGAGGGGGCGGCCCGGCTGCGGCGCGCTCCTCCGGCGTCTCCCGTGGCAACAGCGGCGCGGGAGTCACGTGCCTGGTTGCAAGGAGAGGGGGAGGGGGGCTCCACTCTGCCCTAGGAGGGACTGAGGCTGACAGTAATGGGGGAGGCCCCGGATGCTCCGCGCAGAAGAAGAGAAGGGGGCAGCTCGGCGCTTGCCTTCTCGCCCCACCGACCCCGCCTCAAAGCAAAGTGGCCCCTGTCCCAGGCATAACCGAAGCAGCCGCTCCCCCAGCGCCCGGGTGACTTGGCTTTGCATTTGGGGGTTACAGGCAGTGTGTTGCGTGTGTGTGAGAGAGAAGGGGGTGGGGTGGGGAGTGCAGCAAAGGAAAATAGCCAGGGCAAGCCTGTTGGCTCCTCGTTGGTTTGTCAGTCACCAGGCTACAGGCATCATTGCCCCGGGAGGAAAGGGCAGCTTGGGAGACCGGGCTGTGGCTCAGAGGGAGAGCCTCTGCCTGGCCTGGGGAAGGTCCCTGGCTCAATCCCTGGCAGCATCTCCAGTTAAAAGGATCAGGAAGGAAGGGATGTGAAGGGCCCCTGCCTGAGACACCCGAGAGCCATTCGGAGGAGGCCAACAGTGTCCTCAGGCCGTTTCATGGGTCATGTGCGACTCTTTGGGATCACAGACCCCAACCTCAAGTCTCCCAGAATTTCCCAAGCCAGAGTTGGCAACCCTCCCTGCAGGATGCGGCAGAGGCTGCAACGGTCTGCCTTTAGCGGTCCCTCCAGGACTTCCGGAGGCTGCTTCTACGGGGCCAGCCCCTTTGGGCTTTCTTACCTCCCAGAGGAATCGACAGTTCTGGACTTGTGAGGCCTTGTACAACATCTTTAAAAGGGAAGAGGGTAAATGGAACCTCCATGTCCTGAAGCAGTATACCCTTGAAGGCCCATTTCTGTACAGTAGCGCAAGCGGAGGAATCTTCTGAACGGGGCTGCTGGGCTAGACTAACCTTTGCTGTAATCTATACAAGCTCTGCTGATGTCCCTTCCCTGGTGACAGTCAACCCAAAGAAGGCTTTGGTCTGTGGGCCTCAGTTGAAGCAAGTCTCTGTTTCATTTATTTATTTGGAAATGTTCTGAGTCTCAGAATTTGCCTGAGGTGGCTCCCAAAATGAAATGTCAGAAAAGTTATTAAAACCCACCTGACCCTGTGCACCTGCAGAGGGAGAGAGGAGGTGCCCCCTGGTTTTCTACAGGACTGCTGGGGCAACCAGCACTCCCAAGCAGCAAACCTGACATTTCAAGGGGATCGTATCCCCATCGAAGACAAGAAGGATCTTCCACCACTGGTCAACCTTTCGACTAACCCAGAGAGCCTCTTTCTCGTCAGGATTGAGCTCCAGCTTGTTCTCCCTCAACCAGCACACTGCTGATGATTGCAACCATTGATTCGGAACATCAACAGATCTCTCAGAATGAGCTGGAAAAGGAAGGAAGAACCGGGGTACCGTCTGCATATTGGTGACACTGCCGCCCACACTTCCCAAAGACCCTTCCCAGTGGCTTCATGTAAATATGAAGCAGCACGAGGGATAATATTAAGCCCTGTGACTCCATGGGTCAGTGGAAATGGGGTAGAGGAGGACTCCTCCAGAACCACCTTCTGAGACCGGTCACCCAGATAGGACTTAAACCACCATAACATGGTGGCCCTGAATCCCTGGGCTGAGCGGCAACTCAGTAAGGTACGAAGGGAGATGGACATGAGTAATGCAGAGAGATCCAGGACTGGGAGGGCACCTGCTCTCCGTCTAGTTCTCAATTGTCACTGACAACAGATACCAGACTGGGTGGACAGGGGGTTCCCCCTGCAGGAGTCTCCATCAATGGAATCTTTACCCCCAAGAGCTCAGCATCAGGCCTGTATTATACCTGAGGCTGACTAGGCTGAAGCCTAGGGGGCCCCTGCAGGGATGGGGGGGCCGTCAAGTTTTATTTGCTGAGGCACAACCCCACATACATTACAATTAATTGATTTCTTATATATCCTCTATTAAAAAGAGACTTAATTGCTTCGTTATTGAAGTGAAGAAAACTGTCTCTTATAATAAATAATGATCTATAAATAATATATTTTAATAAATAATAAAAAAATTATTTACTTCAAAATATTACAATATTCATCAATTATACTCCCAAAATGTACTTTCCTGAAGAGTTCTAACTCAAGCAAAATATCTATTTTTTAAATGTGTGAATAGAATTCTTCAGGAGACTCACAGAATGAATATGTCCTTTCCCCTCAAAACATTTCTATGATTCTTCCTTGCATGAATTCTTTGATGGTGAGTAAGGTTTCCACTCTGAGTAAAACTTTTTCCACACTCCAGGCATTTATATGGTTTCTCCCCTGTGTGAATTCTTCGATGGGTATCAAGGTTTCCACTCTGATTGAAGCTTTTTCCACAGTCAAGGCAGGTATCAGGCTTCTCTTCTGTGTGAATTTTTTGATGGGAATTAAGGTTCCCAGTACAGCTGAACCTTTTCCCACTGCAGGCATTTATATGGTTTCTTACCTGTGTGAATTCTTCTATGGGGATTAAGATGTCCACTCTGAATGAAGCTTTTTCTGCAGTCCAGGCAACTGTATGGCTTCTTACCTGTGTGAATTCTTTGGTGAGAATAAAGAGATGCACAGTGACTGAAGCTTTTTCCACACTTCAGGCATGTATATGGTTTCTCTGCTGTGTGAATTCTGGCGAGTAAGGTGTCGCATCTGACGAAATCTTTTCTGACACTCCAGGCATTTATGTGGCTTCTTCCCTATGTGGATTCTTTGATGGGAAGTAAAGCTTCCCCTACAAGTGAAGCTCTTTTTGCACTTCAGGGATTTATATATTTTCTTTCCCTCATAGGTTTTTAAATGCATTTTAGTATCTTTTTTTAGGGATTCCCTCCCCCCCAGAGTTTCAAGTCAAAGGTAGGACGTCCAACATCCGGCTCTCCCATTTTTCTACGTGCCAAACTAGTGCGGTTGTTTACCTCATCAATTGCAACTGTAACAAACTATATATTGGGAGCACAATAAGAACTGTGTGTACACGGATGTTGGAACATTTGTCCAGGATTAAGAATAGAGTTATGGAGGCACCATTGGTGGAACATTTTTGTCAGTTCCACGTTAGGGAGACTGAATTTAAATTCACAACCCTATACGTGTCCCCGGGTGGCTCACAGCATTCGGTACAGAGGGACCTCCTGAAACGGGAGGCAGAGTGGATACACAACTTACAAACTCTACAACCAAGGGGTTTGAATTCAGAATTGAATTTATCATGTTTTCTATAAGACTCCTTAGAGTGTTTGGATATAGCCTTTGAACAATGTGTGATAAGTAAGGAGTGCAGGATGATGCATACTCTGTTTGGAGAACTGTAACTTTAAATTGACAATGCCGTTCATGTATTTAACAACTGTGGGTGTGGCAGTGGTTCCTAATCATTCAGACCGCGTTTGAGTGTGCAGACTAAAGCACCTGAAATTCTTTGAATTGTTGTCATTTTTCAATGTATAGTCTCGTTTATAGAAACTGAAGGTTTATCAAGTGGAGGATTACATAATTGCCCCTGAAGAAACGGGCATCTGTGAAACAAGCTGAGTAATCATTGCTGGCTGCTTGTAGGGTGGACAGGAGAGGGACCCTTGTGGGTCCTGCTTCACATGTTTCTCTGCACTTGAAAGATATTAAATTCATGTGAGAATAATACACTGGTCTGCAGGGCTGCATTACCTGTTCCTTTTTAAGCCAGCATTGGAACGGTGTCTCCCGACAGAGCTCTTTCACGTGGGCGGTCCTCAGCTACGTGGATTGGAGCGCACCGCGAAGCAACTTGGAAGGAAGACCAAACATGTGCTCAAGTTTAAATGACTTTATGTAGATGCACTGCATCACTGGAGTGCTATACTGTGTGTTAAGAAAGACAATACGCGGTCTGTGATCTGTATATATGTATATAGCAATCGAGAATTCATGAATTAAATGTGATGAGCAGTACTTTATGTATTTCAAATGAACCATTTTGGAGTAACATTAGTTTGGTGAGCATCTTATTAATTGTTTTTGGATATGGTCAAGAGCGTAGTAGAGTTTGTTCCTGCTCCTGATTCTGGGAGGTTGAGGGGGGGGGGGCGCAGGCATTGCTGCATGCTTGGCTCCTGTCACCGGCAGGGTGAAGACAGGGTGGGCATTGTCACCTGCTCAGTGGCTTATTAGGGAGGTTGAAGAGGGAGATGCCAGCTAGGAAGTGAGACTAGCCCTGCAGGAGTTGCTGTGCCCCCGGCAAGAAATGAGAGCTAGAGATTGCAAAACAGCAGACCGAGAACCCCTCCCTCACACCAAACGGTCTACAAGAGAAATCAGAAGGCCAGGGGGGAGCAGGCGACCCATAGACAGAAGCAACCCTGTATAGTCCTGCTGGGAAGGCGGAGGAGTGGGGTGCAGCGAGGGAGGCCAGCTCGTGTCTCCAAGGCCCCCGTGCCTCGCAGGGGCAGCTAGAGGGGGGGGCAGGTCTTTCACCAGCCTCTAGCCCTGAACACCCCCCCCCCCCGGGACTGTGCTGCAGGGGCCTCCCGGCTTTGCAGAAATCTCCCCGATTTGGGGTGGGGGGGCGTTAGAGGAGCTCCAAAGGAGCTGCTCTCCACCGCGCCTCCTGGTCGGTTGAAGGGGGGGGGCTCTCTTCTTCCCGTTTGATTTGTGCCCCCCCCCCGCATTAGCCTCATCCGCGCAAACAGGATTTGAACTCACCAAACGCGCCTGGGAGGCAGCAGACGCTACTGCGGGAGAGACCGAGGCTGGAGACACGAGCTGGCGAAGGAGGGGGGGCACGGCAGGAAGTGACCTCACCAGGCCCCCTCCTCGCCGCACGTCTAGGAGTTGCGACTCTCTCCCTTTCACCCCGGGGTTGGCTCGTGCCCACACGACAAGGAACGGGGTCTGCAAGGGGTCTGCTGCGCGCTCCCCTGGCGTCTCCCTTGGCAACAGCGGCGCGGGGGTCGCGTGCCTGGTTGCAAGGAGAGAGGGGGAGGGGGGCTCCAGTCTGGCCTGGGGGGGGGATTCGGCCTGAGAGCAATGGGGGAGGCCCCGGATGCTCCGCGCAGAAGAAGGGGGAGCTCACCAGGCTACAGGCATCATTGCCCCGGGAGGAAAGGGCAGCTTGGGAGACCGGACTGTGGCTCAGAGGGAGAGCCTCTGCCTGGCCTGGGGAAGGTCCCTGGTTCAATCCCTGGCGGCATCTCCAGTTAAAAGGATCAGGAAGGAGGGGATGTGAAGGGCCCCTGCCTGAGACACCCGAGAGCCATTCGAGGAGGCCAACAGTGTCCTCAGGCCGTTTCATGGGTCATGTGCGACTCTTTGGGATCACAGCCCTGCTGAGCCTCCCTCCACTCTCCAAACTCCTCCTGTTCCAGACCCCAACCTCAAGTCTCCCAGAATTTCCCAAGCCAGAGTTGGCAACCCTCCCTGCAGGATGCGGCAGAGGCTGCAACGGTCTGCCTTTAGCGGTCCCTCCAGGACTTCCGGAGGCTGCTTCTACGGGGCCTGCCCCTTTGGGCTTTCTTACCTCCCAGAGGAATCGACAGTTCTGGACTTGTGAGGCCTTGTACAACATCTTTAAAAGGGAAGAGGGTAAATGGAACCTCCATGTCCTGAAGCAGTATACCCCTGAAGGCCCATTTCTGTACAGTAGCGCAAGCGGAGGAATCTTCTGAACGGGGCTGCTGGGCTGGACTGACCTTTGCTCTGATCTGAACAAGCTCTGCTGATGTCCCTTCCCTGGTGACAGTCAACCCAAAGAAGGCTTTGGTCTGTGGGCCTCAGTTGAAGCAAGTCTCTGTTTCATTTATTTATTTGGAAATGTTCTGAGTCTCAGAATTTGCCTGAGGTGGCTCCCAAAATGAAATGCCAGAAAAGTTAATAAAACCCACCTGAATGTGTGCACCTGCGGAAGGAGGGAGGAAGTGCCCCCTGGTTTTCTACACGACTGCTGGGGCAACCAGCACTCCCAAGCGGCAAACCTGACATTTCAAGGGGAGCACATCCCCGTCTAATCCAGGGGGGGATCTTACATCGCTGGCCAGCCTTTGAACTAACCTTCTATTTCATTACCACTCATAATGGACTCGGCCACTCCCTGCAGTCCCCAGCCCCTCCCACTCACACACTTGCAGGCTGCTGCGTACATGTCAGGGCTGGTAAGGGGGGGGGACATGTCTGCAGTTGCAGGCGGCAGCTTGATGGGCCAGGGGCATGGGGGTGGGCTTCAGGGCGGAAGGGGGCTGTATTTTCACAGACTTCATTTTCCTGGGCACAGGTTGTGTTGTCTACGGTATTCCAACGGTTTGGTCTTTGTGAATCCATCCCATCCTATCCTGCTTAAGATAAACTTTTATCATATGATCGCTGCACTCTCAAAAACCTCATTCGTGGAGCAATAGGAGAGAATGGCAGAGCTCCTGCTTTGTGAAGAATCTCTCTAACAAGTGCGGTTTTCAGAATTTCCTCCTGCCTCCATGTCGGCTGAAGTAAAAGGGGGCTTCTGATGCTATTAAAGAGGGTCTGTTTCAGGAACCCTGACTGTAAAACTTCTCCAAGGACTATGGAGTTAGCTCTGAGAAAGAAAAAGGGGAATTGGGTTGGGAAAAGGCTCCTGGTTGAGGTCTAGCAACTTGAGACCAATGCCAGCAGTACCTCATTCCCAGAGCTAAACAAGTGCCTGAAGGGCCTTTTCCCCTCACTTCCGCCCCCCACCAGAGGTGAAAGGACACAAAAATTGGAAACGTAACCCATGTCTTCCCTCTACCCTTTCACAGTGTGGCTCTCAGCTTCACTGACACAATCAACCCCCCTCACATTATTAAAGTCCAAGAGAGGGATTCTAAATTATTATTTATTTTATTATTATTTTATTTGTCATTTATAGTTCACCTTTCTCACAGAGACTCAAAGCGTATTACATAGCATGAGATTAATAAAATCAGTATCAAGTACATTTCCATACAGTGTCAAGGACATTTCCATAAACAATGTGATAGGGTAAATATATACAAGTTTACAAAGACATACCATTAGCAAGGATTCATTACAGAGTAGAAGAAATGCTGAAACAGAACATAATCAACTAGAAACAAAGCCCGTTGTGCCCTCCTCCTCCATCACTGATCCTGGCTGGTGAAGGATCCACACCTGATCCCAGCAACTGAAGGGGTGGAGGAATTTGCTACCTTTGCTGCATGCCTGATACAGGTCGGGTAAAAGGGGGGCTGACATTGCCACCTACTCTGCTCCTGATCCAAGCCGGGTGAAGGGAAAACGGGTATTGACTCCTGCCCTGTGCCTGATTACAGCTGGGTGAAGGGGGGGCAGCCCTTGGTGCCTGCTCCAAGCCTGATTCTAGCTAGGTGAAGGGGAGTGGGCCTTGCCACCTGTTCCCTGCTGGGTGAAGGGAGGAGCAGGCATTACTTCCTGCTCCTTGCCTGATCCCGAGAGGTGAAGGCAGGCAGTGGGCTTTGCTATGTGCTAGGGGGGCAGGCATTGCTGCCTGCTCCAAACCTGATCCTAGCTGGGTAAAGGGGTGCAAGCACTGCTACCTTCTCTGCTCCTGATTCCAGCAAGTTGAAGGGGGGCGGAGATTGCTGCCCCCTTGGCGCCTGATTCCAACAGGGTGAAGATGGGGTGGGCAATGCCGCCTGCTCAGTACCTTATTGCAGTCGGCTGAAGGGGCACGGCAGTGCCACCTGCTCCACTTCTTATCCCGGCTGGGTGAAGGGAAGAAGGGAATTGCCTCCTGCTCTATGCCTGATCCTACCCAGGTGGAGGTGCTGGGTGGGCAATGGCACCTGCTCCACTCTTGATCCCAGCTGGGTGAAGGGGGCGGGCATTGCCATCTGCTCTGCTCCTGATCCCACCTGGAGGAAGGGCGCTGGGCAGGGCCTCCTGCTCCGAATACCAGCTGCGTTAAGGTGGAGAGTAGGCATAGCCACCTGCTCCGCTCTTGATCTCAGATGGGTGAAGGGGAGTGGGCATTGGCACCTGCTTTGCCTCTAATACCAGACAAGATTAACAGCAAATGGCCAGTCCAGTAAACAGAGATAAACAAGAAGCGTGAAACGCCCAGGACTGTAAACAGTACAATGAACTTCACTGGTCAAATGACTCCAATACACAATCAACTAGACCTTATGCAACACAGTTTTTCAATCCACAAAGTATAATTAATTGCCGCATAAGCAGTCACAACAAGTCCCACCCTGGGGACCACGGGAGTGCCAAGTGAGAACTAATGAGTCCATTTCAATTCGTATACTTCATATATATAATAAGTGATCTTGACTTTGTTCAAGCAGGTGAAGAAGGCGTAGTTCCAAAGCGTGCCCGAAGAGCTGGGGTCGACGATATTCTCCACAGATTTTCGTCTGAGAAGACTTCCTCAGGGGCAACAGCCTAACTCACTACACAATAAAGATTGCTTACGCGGCAATTAATTATACTTTGTGGATTGAAAAACTGTGTTGCATAAAGTCTAGTTGATTGTGTATTGGAGTCATTTGACCAGTGAAGTTCATTGTACTGTTTACAGTCCTTGCTTCTAATACCAGCTGGGCTAAGGTAGGAGGTGAGCATTGTTACCTGCTGCACACCTAATACCAGCTGGCTGAAGGCATTGCCACCTGCTCTGCTCCTAATATCAACCAGGTTAAGGTGGGGGTGGGCATTGCCACAAGCGCTACACCTAATACCAGCCAGGTTAAGGTGTGGGGAGGGCATAGCCACCTGCCCTGCTCCTGTTCCCGACCTGGGCTTCCCACCACAGCATGTTTTCTGGAGCAATATGGTGATTTGCCTGTGCTTTCCTCTGCAGCAGCGCTCTCTGGTGGTGCATCCAGGTATAAAGTGAGTCATTTAAAACACGCTTATTCAACTATATAGTATGTTTCTTTGTACTGTTACATACCATTGTACAGTACATACCATTAGCAAGGATTCAATACAGAATAAAAGGAATGCAGAAACAGAACATAGTCAATTCTAGGGCTGACATTAGACAACATGAAGCATGGTAGTATATAAGAATATCTATTTAAGGCAGCAGATCTTTCACAGACAAATGGCTCTGTCACTTAAACTAACCCTGGTTAGTATTGTGCAGAAGGAGGCAAGAGTAGAGCGAGTCTCCTAATCTTTTACCTTGAAAGCCCTATGATAAGACAATCCAAAATGAAAGAAGTCACAGTGCTGGAAGAGGTTCTCATCTGTCTACTGGGGAAGAACTGAGGAGATGTATGAATAATGCTGTTTTTAACGATGGGACTGGATTAAAGCAGATGCGAATCGATGCAAAAGGAACATCCAAAGCTGTGTGACACACATAATAGGAACATGAAAGGTGAGAAGTATGAGGCCAGGTGAGCTAGAAGTTGTAAAACAAGGAACGGAACGTTTAAACGTTGCAGACCTGGTTGTGAGTAAACTAATGAGGACTGACTCAGGATGTTTTCAGTCAAAAAAACTCACAGCCTTTTACTGTGGAATTAACAAACTAACCCCCCCCCCCGCTGTTGCTCTAATAATGAGGGGAGACATAGCACAAGCAGTCAAGAGCTACAATGCAAAGTTTGGCCGAGTACTATGAATCAGACTTCATGGAAGACCTGTTGCCATCATTCAAGTTTATACCCCAAGTACAGATGCTAAGGAGGCAGAAATCAAAAACTTTTATGCAAGTCTCCAAGAAGAAACTGATCATACACCTAAACAAGATATGCTGATAATCATAGATGACTGTGACACAAAAATAGGAGACAAAGCAGAATCAAACATTGTTCGAAACTTTGAACTAGGATCACAAAAGGGAGCAGGAGAGTGACTCATAGAATTTTGTGAAGCCCAAAACATGCTTCAGGCAACCCCAAAGACAACTGCATATGAGGAGATCATCCGGTGACCAATACAGGAACCAAATAGATTATATAACAAATGATGAAGATCTATTCTCTTTGCTAAAAAAAAGGAGTTTTTCTGGCTGGTTTCATCCTCCAGATATATTTAAAGATATGTTTATTGTTCATCGTAGCACTTCTAGAAATCTCAGGTTCTCTTTTGGCATGCTTACTTACTGACTTAGACTTCTTATGGCAGACCCTGTGCTCCTCTCATCTCAACACTTGTCCCAACTTCAAAACATAGGAGGGACTCCCTTTCTCAATGTGAGGCCAAGTTAATTCTACTCCTGACTGCAGAGACATCCTCTATGATTTTCTTGGTCAAATCCAGCAACTGTTTCCCTATATTTCTGGCTAGATCTGATGAAACAGTCTCGGGGGGGGGGGGGCAAGAGAATCAGAGAAGCATCCTGCCATCCCACCTGTCAGCAACACAGGTGGTTCCTGGGATTTTGCCTGCAGAGCTCACAGGTGAGTCTTAGATTCCCCAGGGAAGGAGAGCAGGTAATTGGCTGCGACTTGGACACTCTGAAGGGACAGGAAGCCGTAGTGCCTGCCCTGGCATGTTTATCACCGGCATCATCCTAGAGCCACACCAGGGGCAACTTCTTAAGACTCAGTTGATAACTTCTGAAACACTTTAAGTAATTATAAGCAGTTATGCAATATCTTATTACACTGCTTTATGATTCCGTAAGACAATTTCATATAACATCCAGCGTCTCTAGGGTTCCTCCTCTCTGTGAATTCTTTGGTGGTGGGTAAGGCATCCACTAATTCTGAAGACTTTTCCACACACCAGCCATGTATATGGTTTCTCAACTGTGTGAATTCTTTGATGGGAATTAAGGCTTCTATTCCGACTGAAGCCTTTTTCACACTCTTGGCATTTATAGGGTTTCTCCCCTGTATGAATTCTTTGGTGGCAAGTAAGGTTTCCACGCCAACTGAAGCTTTTTTCATATTGCAGGCATTTATAAGGTTTCTCCCCTGTGTGAATTCTTTGATGATGTGTAAGACTTTCACTATCACAAACTTTTTGCACAATCTGGGTATTTATAAGGTTCCACCCCTTTGTGAATTCTTTCATGGAAATTAAGGTGTCCACTCCGACTGAAGCTTTTTCCACACTCCAGGCATTTATATGGTTTCTCACCTGTGTGAATTCTTTGATGGAGTTTAAGGGTGTGTCTCTCACTGCAGCTTTCTCCATACTCCAGGCATATACATGGTTTCTCCCCTGTGTGAATTCTTTTATGGGAATTAAGGCTTCTACTCCAACTGAAGCTTTTTCCACATTCCTGGCATTTATACAGTTTTCCCATGTGAATTCTTTGATGGAGTTTAAGGCTTCGTCTATCACTGAAGCTTTTTCCACACTCCAGGCATTTATATGGTTTCTCCCCTGTGTGAATTCTTTTATGGGAATTAAGGTGTCCACTCTGACTGAAGCTTTTTCCACACTCCAGGCATTTGATGACATGTAAGACTTTCACTATGACAGAAACTTTTTTCACAATATGGGCATTTATAAGGTTTCTCTCCTTTGTGAATTCTCTCATGGGAATTAAGGTGTCCACTTCGACTGAAGCTTTTTCCACCCTTCAGGCATTCATATGGTTTCTCCCCTGTGTGAATCCTTTGATGGGAATTAAGGCTTGTACTCGAACTGAAACTTTTTCCACATTCCTGGCATTTATACAGTTTTTCCCATGTGAATTCTTTGATGGAGTTTAAGGCTTCGTCTATCAATGAAGCTTTTTCCACACTCCAGGCATTTATATGGTTTCTCCCGTGTGAATTCTTTGATGGCGTTTAAAGCTGCGTCTGTCACTGAAGCTTTTTCCACACTCCAGACATTTATATGGTTTCTCCCCTGTGTGAATTCTTTGATGGATTTTAAGGTTGCGTTTTTGAATGAACCTTTTTCCACATTCCAGGCATTTATATGGTTTTTCCCCTGTGTGAATTCTTTGATGGAGTTTAAGGCTGTGTCTGTCACTGAAGCTTTTTCCACACTCCGGGCATTTATATGGCTTCTCCCCTGTGTGAATTGTTCGATGACATATAAGACCTCCACTATTACAGAAACTTTTCTCACAATCTGGGCATTTATAAGGTTTCTCCCCTTTGTGAATTCTTTCATGGGAATTAAGGTGTCCGCTCTGACTGAAGCTTTTTCCACACTCCAAGCATTTATATGGTTTCTCTCCTGTATGAATTCTATGATGGGAATTAAGGTGTGATCCTCGACTGAAGCTTTTTCCACATTCCAAGCATTTATACGGTTTTTCCCCTGTGTGAATTCTTTGATGGAGTTTAAGGCTGCATCTGCCGTGGAAGCTTTTTCCACACTCCAGGCATTTATATGGTTTCTCCCCTGTGTGAATTCTTTGATGGTGTTTAAAGCTGCGTCTGTCACTGAGGCTTGTTCCACACACCAGGCATTCATATGGTTTCTCAGCTGTGTGAATTCTTTGATGGGAATTAAGGCTTGTACTCCAACTGAAGCTTTTCCCACATTCCAGGCATTTATATGCTTTTTCCCCTGTGTGAATTCTTTGATGGCGTTTAAGTCTGTGTCTGTCACTGAAGCTTTTTCCACACTCCAGGCATTTATATGGTTTCTCCCCTGTGTGAATTCTTTGATGGCGTTTAAAGCTGTGTCTGTCACTGAAGCTTTTCCCACACTCCAAGCATTTATATGGTTTCTCCCCTGTGTGAATTCTTTGATGGATTTTAAGGCTGTGTTTATGACTGAAGCTTTTTCCACATTCCATGCATGTATACGGTTTTTCCCCTGTGTGAATTCTTTGATGGAGTTTAAGGCTGTGTCTGTCACTGAAGCTTTTTCCACATTCCAGGCATTTATATGGTTTCTCCCCTGTGTGAATCCTTTGATGGGAATTAAGGCATCCACTCTCACTGAAGCTTTTTCCACATTCCAGGCATTTATACGGTTTTTCCCCTGTGTGAATTCTTTGATGGCGTTTAAAGCTGTGTCTGTCACTGAAGCTTTTCCCACACTCCAAGCATTTATATGGTTTCTCCCCTGTGTGAATTCTTTGATGGATTTTAAGGCTGTGTTTATGACTGAAGCTTTTTCCACATTCCATGCATGTATACGGTTTTTCCCCTGTGTGAATTCTTTGATGGAGTTTAAGGCTGTGTCTGTCAATGAAGCTTTTTCCACATTCCAGGCATTTATATGGTTTCTCCCCTGTGTGAATCCTTTGATGGGAATTAAGGCATCCACTCTCACTGAAGCTTTTTCCACACTCCAGACATTTATATTTTTTATTTCTGTTCCAGGTATTAGAATTCTTGGTTTTTCCTGATTTTTCAGAAAAATCATCTCCACTTATTGCACTTTCATTTTTATTCCTTTCTATGTACATTTTTTCAGGTAGTGGAATTTCATCAACATTTTCATTTCGTAAGCGACCAGAATTAATCCTTCCTTTAGACGGATATTTTCTCTCCTCTTCACTCAGGCTATCACAATATTCAACTTTCCCTTCTGCATACGAATATGTATCCTGTTTATCCACTACTGGGTGCTCAGAGGTTTCATACGCTGATTCCCACATGCCCCCTGCAGTGAGAAAGAGAAACCTTCTGTGAGGGTAGGACAGATTTACATCCTATCTCTGTCAGACTTTTCTCTTTTGTGATGATTGTGCTTGCACTCTGAGAATGCTCAGTGATCACTTAAGACCCCACAGTCTGTAGCCCAAGAGAACAATAAACACAAAATATACAGTGGAGACCCCTTCCCCCCACAATCAGAGCTCAAGATGACCCTGTTGTTTTAAGTTATGGTTTAAGACACACAATAAAGTGTTAGAAGAGAGATGGCCAGCCAGATGCAGAAGATAATCTGACATGAAAGCAATTGACATTATTCAGATATGTCTTCTTCTCTTTAGAACAGGAGAGCAATAGGTTTTGCATCTAGGGAAAGAAGGATGTGTTTTTATCTTTTTTATTTTCTCTATGCTCAGATGTCGTCATCTTATGCTGTTCAGCTGTATGTTCTTTTTTGAGAGGGAATTGCACGGGATATTCTTCAAGAGAAAAAATGATGCTCCGGAAATCGGATTCCTCTGACCCCTGTCACCACAGAAAACCTCTTGCTTTGTCCTCGCGATGGAGCAGCTGCTCTGCTCAAAAAGCCTCAATATGGTCTCAGGCTGGCTGGAGCTATTTTGCCCCCCTTGGCTGATTGTGCTCTGAGACCCCCCCCCCCAAGGTTTTCAGGAGGCAAGACGTGAGTGAAGGCAGAAGGCAAAGAGGGTCTTGCCCCCTGATCCCACCTACCTATGATGGGAGGGAATTATGGATCACAATCCCCCACAGTTCCCTGCACTGTCCATGGTGCCATGGGTGGATAGCCAGTTGGGGTAAGTGGTGGTGGCTGGGCTGCTGGATTGGGGACACACAGCTGACTCGTGTCCTTCCATTGGCACCCTGGGTGATAGTACCCCCCGCCTAGGTTTTGGGAAGGGAAGTGAGGGAAGGCAGAAGGGAAAGAGGGTCTTGCCCCCTGATCCCACCTACCAATGATTCCCTAATGGGAGGGAATTACGGATCACAACCCCCCCCCACAGCTCCCCGCACTGTTCCTGATTCCATGGGTGGGCAGCCACTTGGGGTACTGGTGGTGGCTGGGCTGCTGGATTGGGGACACATAGCTGACTGGTGTCCTTCCATAGGCACCCCGGGTGACAGTCTAGGTCCACCTAGTGGCTGATTAGGGCGGCCTCCTGGCTGACGGCCAGACCTCCCCAGCGTTGGCTGACTCTTCTGCTGAGAGTTTGGCTGTCCTCTGACAGCCCGCAATTCTACCTCTAGCGAGAAGGTGGCAGCAGAGAGCAAATCTCACTTGCATAAAGAGAAGGGAAGGGGGAAGGCAGGAGAGAGATGAACTCCTCTTTATGATCCAGTAACTTAAAAACACAACCAACAGGATAAATCTCTCATTGCATGTAGCAAAAGCAAGGCGGGAGCTCACCCCTTCCTGGCTCGAGCAGGGCTGCGGAGGGCTGAGCTGGAAGGCTCTCCCACCCCTCCCCATCCCAGGCTCATGTGGGGCTGTGGAGACTGGTGGGCAGCTCCATTCCCACCCCCTCCTGAATCAAGCGGGGCTTGCTCTTTCCTCCCCTCCTCTCTCCAGCTCAAACAGGGCTTCAGAAAGCAGCAGGCAGCTCACCTTTTCCCTCCCTTCCTCAGCTCAAACCATTGCAACAACAGGTGTGGCATGTTCTCCGGATTCCCAGATTTCCTTTTTTAAAAAAGGAAGTCTCTCTCCCTGTCTCTTGCAGAGATATAAAGGAAAAGACATATCTTCACAAATGAAGTGGCCAGAGAGTTATTTTTTAATAATGCAAGCTGGGGGTCCAGAGAAGATGCTACACGGTCTACTCCAATGGTGCATTGATGTCACCATATTCTTGGGGGTCCCTTCCAGCTCTGTGATTCTGGGATTCCATGAAAAGGAGCTGGCCTGGAGCTTTCTAATATGCCTTCAGGACCTCTTTCCTTGAGGCTGCTGCTGTAGGTTTAGGTGAAGGACAGTCTCGGTGAGCCAGGGTATAAATGCCAGCAAGGCTCTCCCACTCCCTGAGATGGTCAATGGAAACCACACCTCCCCAAACAGGTAGAGTCGGAAAGGTCACTCAGGGGTTTCATGTGTTCATAGTCAATCCCTCCCCCAACCCACAAATATCCTTAACATCTCTTGTGTCACAGCGCTGAAGATCTACTGGAGGATAATGGGCCACAGCATCTGTCCCTGTTTTCTGAAGGCTTCTTCTGAATGCACCTGCTGGGCCATGACAGGCAAGGGCTGTCTGAACTATCCAGCTTAGCTGGATCCGCTCTGCATGTGGGAACGGAGCGCTCTGACCTGGCTGCAGACACTTCCCCAATGAGAAGGCTGGAGTTGGGTTCTTAGAGACGGAGGGGAACTTTTTACTTCCCTGTGTCCCTCGTCCATTCATCCTCAGGTTAAGAATGCCAACCCTATCGAGGTCTAGCAACTTGAGACCAATGACTGCAGTACAAGTGCTCATTCCCAGAGCCAAACAAGGATCCTATCCCCCCCACCAGCTCCCCTCTGCCAGAAGGCAAATGGCCTTTCTTCCTACCCCCTGCACTTGGGAGCGGAGCCAGAATGCCTTCCTAGGAGACCTGTCTGGGGTTGCTTTCAGTCCTGTCTCTGAGGAAAAGAAGATGCTTTGCCTTGCAGGCCCAACGTCCCAGGATCAAGGCCTGCCCCCTCCAGTGAAAGGGCTTGCTGAGGGCAGTTGCCTGTTTTCATATGTTCAGCGTTCACAACGACCCACCCAAGCTCTTTGGAGAAGAGGCTCAAACTGTGAGGAGAAACAAGGCCCAAAGGCCACCAGGTCTGTGAAGGGAGTACAGGCATCAAAAAAATCCCACAACAGATTGAAGCAGCTACCTGCCAATCCTTCTTCTTCATCAGCAATCAGGACAAACAGCTCTTCTTCTCCTTCCAGCCTGGAAATGAGGCCAGGTTTGGCAATCGGAGGTCCTTCGGTGAGAAAAAAGACACACAACATTTTTCCGTGTGCTCATAAATCCAGCAATTCCAACCCAGGGTGACCACTCCTCCAGGAAGACACAACCGACAAGCAATAAGGGCAGTGTGGGATGGGGTCTCATCTGGCCCTGCCAGTTCTGTGCCACCTCCCTGCCAAGACGAGACGGAAAGGCCAGCTGAGAACTAAGTCAGTGGCGGAGAAGCCAGCCTGGATCCATCCACAGCCGTATCTCAGCCCAGGTAAGACAAGACCCAGGCTGGAGCGAAGCCCCTCCCTAGACCCTCCCACCTTCTCCACATGAAGGCTCACAGCACCTCTTCTGACGCCCTCTTACGTGGTCCAGATACAGGGCTGTCAGGTGGGGGCTCCCTCTCCACCGGGGAAGTCCACAACCCTTCCCACATTAGAGGAAGGACGGGCAGAGATCAGGCACTGGGCCCAGGGCAGACAGCCTGGCCACCTCTTCCCTCATGAAAGAGTTCCTTACAGGCATTCCTCACAGCCAGAAAGGGACATCCCAGGAGAAAGGGATTTCCTCACCCAGAGAGGCCACGTGCCCAAAATTCTCCAGCATGACCTCCTTGTACAGGGCTCTCTGGGCTGGGCGCAGTAGCGTCCACTCCCCCTGGGAGAAATGCACAGCCACCTCTTCAAAGGACACGGGACCCTGGAAGAGAAACAAGAATAAGAAGAGAGTTTCTTTACATTGCAAGAAAGGTGGTCTGAGAGTACTAAAACCCAAAAGGCCAGTGTCCTATATTGGTTAGAGTGAAGGCCCTGGGAGGACTGAGTTCGAATCCCCTCTTTCTCATGGATGCTTTCATGGGGACCTTGGGCCTTGCACAGCCTAACCTGCCTCACAAGACTGCTGTTGGGAGGGTTAATTGGAGAAGAACAGAAAGATGTGAAAAGCTACTTTGGGTCCTCCATTAGTGAAAAAAAACCTAGGATATAATTTCAAAATAAGAAAGTATAAATAATCTTATAACACAATTGTGTTAATGGTTTTCTGATGACTCACACTGATTCCACTGAGCAGGTGCAGAAGTGTGCCCTTAGTGGGGATATGGAGGGGAGTCGCTGCGTGCTGTAGCAGCCGGATCGGGGAGGCTGCCGGGTGGGGGCTCCTGGAGCGCCACCCCCCATGTGCCTCCTGCTCGCTGCGCCCTGATCGGGGTGGCTGCCAACCCCCCTCCATGCACGTCCTGCCCATAGTGCCCCGATCGGGATGGATACCGGGCGGAGGAGCCTGGAGCGCCACCCCCCCTTGCGCTTCCCGCCCATAGTGCCCCGAGTGGGGTGGCTGCCAGGTGGAGGAGCCTGGAGCCATCCCCCTCATGCTCCCTGCCGGCAGCGCCCCATTCGCTGGCCTCCTCTCCCCACCAAAGCCAAGATTATGAATGAGGGGGGGGGGCACGCTTGCCTGCCTGCCCCCCCCCCAAGCCTAGAACTACCCGTCTCCAGGTGGTGGCTGGAGATCTCCCAGAATTAGCACTCATCTCTAGGTGACAGAACTCAGTTCCCTTGGAGAAAATGGCTGCCTTGGAAGGTAGGCTCATCGGGTATTATTTCCACCTGAAATAGTCCCAATGGGGAGGTGAGGGGGCCACGCAGGGGCAAAGGGGGGCACAGCTGTGGGCATACCTCACTCACCTCCCCCCAAGCTACAATGGGAGCGAGAGCAGGGGGACCGAAGGTGGGCATGCCACCCTGCCCTCCTACCTCTGCCCCACATCAGGGTGCTGGGGAGGGGGCAGTGACCAGCCAGATCCCCCAGTGCCCTTTCTAGAGCCCGTTGTATTTTTTTGCTACAACAGGCTTTGTTTCCAGTAAGAAATATCAGGAACGAAAAAACCAAGGCGGAAGAAAACCCAGTAGGAACATTTGTGTCTCAACCCCCCACCAGACTTCCGTAGGGGCATCCCAGGGCCAGGGGGGCTAACCTTATTTGCTGGGGGCTAGCAGCCAAAGGGGAGGAGAGGCCAGAGATGTCCCTGAAGAGGAGCAAATCCTTTTCTGTGGGATAAATTTTACCACAGTCTTGTTTTCTTCTCTGAACATGGAATTCTACACAAGGGGGGACCATTTCCCACCTTCTAAGTGGGCAGCCTCAACATCTTGTGGCACCAGAACTGAGGGGAAGGGACCCGACCCACTCAGCCTTGCAACAGAGAAGGAACCCTTCCTCACAGCTGATCTGCACCCCCTCCTTACCTGCGCTGGCTGCATGGCTGGTCGTTTCACTTCGCCACACGCAGAGGACAGTGGAGAAACAGCCCAGCGTGTCTTTATGCTGCGATCTGGGAGGGGGAGAAAGGAAGATGGAGGGAAACGCTTATTGCTGCGCACAGATTTCTATGTCAGTCCCTTCAGGGAAGCTCTCTCTGGATTTGCTTTGGAGAGGAATTCAAGATCAATCAGGATTGAACAAGGAAAGCTCCAGAACCTGTGGCTCAGTATCTCTCCCCCCGCCCAGCCATTCTCTACAGGGGAAGGTCCCGCCTTCCTGATCAATCTGCCCCGCTCTCCTTCTGGCCATGTTTCCTCCCAACCTCCCCAAATCCCTTCCTGGGCGCTGAGCCCCTGACGCTGCCGGAAGCCACACTGCGCCCTCCTCCCCTCTGAGGGAGGACAAGACCCTCCGCCCTGCCCCACACAACTAGGAGGAGGAGCTGGGAATGAGGTGCCCTGAGGGGATCGGATGGACTGTCTGACTTGTGTGGCATGTAGGAGATGCCAGCTAGGAAGTGAGACTAGCCCTGCAGGAGTTGCTGTGCCCCCGGCAAGAAATGAGAGCTAGAGATTGCAAAACAGGAGACCGAGAACCCCTCCCTCACACCAAACGGTCTACAAGAGAAATCAGAAGGCCAGGGGGGAGCAGGCGACCCATAGACAGAAGCAACCCTGTATAGTCCTGCTGGGAAGGCGGAGGAGTGGGGTGCAGCGAGGGAGGCCAGCTCGTGTCTCCAAGGCCCCCGTGCCTCGCAGGGGCAGCTAGAGGGGGGGGGCAGGTCTTTCACCAGCCTCTAGCCCTGAACACCCCCCCCCCCCGGGACTGTGCTGCAGGGGCCTCCCGGCTTTGCAGAAATCTCCCCGATTTGGGTGGGGGGGCGTTAGAGGAGCTCCAAAGGAGCTGCTCTCCACCGCGCCTCCTGGTCGGTTGAAGGGGGGGGGGCTCTCTTCTTCCCGTTTGATTTGTGCCCCCCCCCCCGCATTAGCCTCATCCGCGCAAACAGGATTTGAACTCACCAAACGCGCCTGGGAGGCAGCAGACGCTACTGCGGGAGAGACCGAGGCTGGAGACACGAGCTGGCGAAGGAGGGGGGGGCACGGCAGGAAGTGACCTCACCAGGCCCCCTCCTCGCCGCACGTCTAGGAGTTGCGACTCTCTCCCTTTCACCCCGGGGTTGGCTCGTGCCCACACAACAAGGAACGGGGTCTGCAAGGGGTCTGCTGCGCGCTCCTCTGGCGTCTCCCTTGGCAACAGCGGCGCGGGGGTCGCGTGCCTGGTTGCAAGGAGAGAGGGGGAGGGGGGCTCCAGTCTGGCCTGGGGGGGATTCGGCCTGAGAGTAATGAGGAAGACCCCGGATGCTCCGCGCATAAGAAGGGGGAGCTCACCAGGCTACAGGCATCATTGCCCCGGGAGGAAAGGGCAGCTTGGGAGACCGGACTGTGGCTCAGAGGGAGAGCCTCTGCCTGGCCTGGGGAAGGTCCCTGGTTCAATCCCTGGCAGCATCTCCAGTTAAAAGGATCAGGAAGGAGGGGATGTGAAGGGCCCCTGCCTGAGACACCCGAGAGCCATTCGGAGGAGGCCAACAGTGTCCTCAGGCCGTTTCATGGGTCATGTGCGACTCTTTGGGATCACAGCCCTGCTGAGCCTCCCTCCACTCTCCAAACTCCTCCTGTTCCAGACCCCAACCTCAAGTCTCCCAGAATTTCCCAAGCCAGAGTTGGCAACCCTCCCTGCAGGATGCGGCAGAGGCTGCAACGGTCTGCCTTTAGCGGTCCCTCCAGGACTTCCGGAGGCTGCTTCTACGGGGCCTGCCCCTTTGGGCTTTCTTACCTCCCAGAGGAATCGACAGTTCTGGACTTGTGAGGCCTTGTACAACATCTTTAAAAGGGAAGAGGGTAAATGGAACCTCCATGTCCTGAAGCAGTATACCCCTGAAGGCCCATTTCTGTACAGTAGCGCAAGCGGAGGAATCTTCTGAACTCGGCTGCTGGGCTGGACTGACCTTTGCTCTGATCTGAACAAGCTCTGCTGATGTCCCTTCCCTGGTGACAGTCAACCCAAAGAAGGCTTTGGTCTGTGGGCCTCAGTTGAAGCAAGTCTCTGTTTCATTTATTTATTTGGAAATGTTCTGAGTCTCAGAATTTGCCTGAGGTGGCTCCCAAAATGAAATGCCAGAAAAGTTATTAAAACCCACCTGACTGTGTGCACCTGCGGAAGAGGGGAGGAAGTGCCCCCTGGTTTTCTACACGACTGCTGGGGCAACCAGCACTCCCAAGCAGCGAACCTGACATTTCAAGGGGAGCACATCCCCGTCTAATCCAGGGGGGGATCTTACATCGCTGGCCAGCCTTTGAACTAACCTTCTATTTCATTACCACTCATAATGGACTCGGCCACTCCCTGCAGTCCCCAGCCCCTCCCACTCACACACTTGCTGGCTGCTGCAAGTACACGTTGGGGCTGGTAAGGAGGGGGGGGGACATGTCTGCAGTTGCAGGCGGCAGCTTGATGGGCCCGGGGCATGGGGGTGGGCTTCAGGGCGGAAGGGGGCTGTATTTTCACAGACTTCATTTTCCTGGGCACAGGTTGTGTTGTCTACGGTATTCCAACGGTTTGGTCTTTGTGAATCCATCCCATCCTATCCTGCTTAAGATAAACTTTTATCATATGATCGCTGCACTCTCAAAAACCTCATTCGTGGAGCAATAGGAGAGAATGGCAGAGCTCCTGCTTTGTGAAGAATCTCTCTAAGAAGTGCGGTTTTCAGAATTTCCTCCTGCCTCCATGTCGGCTGAAGTAAAAGGGGGCTTCTGATGCTATTAAAGAGGGTCTGTTTCAGGAACCCTGACTGTAAAACTTCTCCAAGGACTATGGAGTTAGCTCTGAGAAAGAAAAAGGGGAATTGGGTTGGGAAAAGGCTCCTGGTTGAGGTCTAGCAACTTGAGACCAATGCCAGCAGTACCTCATTCCCAGAGCTAAACAAGTGCCTGAAGGGTCTTTTCCCCTCACTTCCGCCCCCCACCAGAGGTGAAAGGACACAAAAATTGGAAACATAACCCATGTCTTCCCTCTACCCTTTCACAGCGTGGCTCTCAGCTTCACTGACACAATCAACCCCCCTCACATTATTAAAGTCCAAGAGAGGGATTCTAAATTATTATTTATTTTATTATTATTTTATTTGTCATTTATAGTTCGCCTTTCTCACAGAGACTCAAAGCGTATTACACAACATGAGATTAGTAAAATCAATATCAAGTACATTTCCATACAGTGTCAAGGACATTTCCATAAACAATGCGATAGGGTAAATATATACAAGTTTACAAAGACATACCATTAGCAAGGATTCATTACAGAGTAGAAGAAATGCTGAAACAGAACATAATCAACTAGAAACAAAGCCCGTTGTGCCCTCCTCCTCCATCACTGATCCTGGCTGGTGAAGGAAGGGGGCTGACATTGCCACCTGCTCCACACCTGATCCCAGCAACTGAAGGGGTGGAGGAATTTGCTACCTTTGCTGCATGCCTGATACAAGTCGGGTAAAAGGGGGGCTGACATTGCCACCTGCTCTGCTCCTGATCCCAGCCGGGTGTAGGAAAACGGGTATTGACTCCTGCCCTGTGCCTGATTACAGCTGGGTGAAGGGGGGCAGCCCTTGGTGCCTGCTCCAAGCCTGATTCTAGCTAGGTGAAGGGGAGTGGGCCTTGCCACCTGTTCCCTGCTGGGTGAAGGGAGGAGCAGGCATTACTTCCTGCTCCTTGCCTGATCCCGAGAGGTGAAGGCAGGCAGTGGGCTTTGCTATGTGCAAGGGGGGCAGGCATTGCTGCCTGCTCCAAACCTGATCCTAGCTGGGTGAAAGGGGTGCAAGCACTGCTACCTTCTCTGCTCCTGATTCCAGCAAGTTGAAGGGGGGCGGAGATTGCTGCCCCCTTGGCGCCTGATTCCAACAGGGTGAAGATGGGGTGGGCAATGCCGTCTGCTCAGTACCTTATTCCAGTCGGCTGAAGGGGCACGGCAGTGCCACCTGCTCCACTTCTTATCCCGGCTGGGTGAAGGGAAGAAGGGAATTGCCTCCTTCTCTGTGCCTGATCCTACCCAGGTGGAGGTGCTGGGTGGGCAATGGCACCTGCTCCACTCTTGATCCCAGCTGGGTGAAGGGGGCGGGCATTGCCATCTGCTCTGCTCCTGATCCCACCTGGATGAAGGAGGATGGGCAGGGCCTCCTGCTCCGAATACCAGCTGCGTTAAGGTGGAGAGTAGGCATAGCCACCTGCTCCGCTCTTGATCCCAGCTGGGTGAAGGGGGGTGGGCATTGGCATCTGCTTTGCCTCTAATACCAGACAAGATTAACAGCAAATGGCCAGTCCAGTAAACAGAGATAAACAAGAAGCGTGAAACGCCCAGGACTGTAAACAGTACAATGAACTTCACTGGTCAAATGACTCCAATACACAATCAACTAGACCTTATGCAACACAGTTTTTCAATCCACAAAGTATAATTAATTGCCGCGTAAGCAGTTACAACAAGTCCCACCCTGGGGACCACGGGAGTGCAAAGTGAGAACTAATGAGTCCATTTCAATTCGTATACTTCATATATATAATAAGTGATCTTGACTTTGTTCAAGCAGGTGAAGAAGGCGTAGTTCCAAAGCGTGCCTGAAGAGCTGGGGTCGACGATATTCTCCACAGCTTTTCGTCTGAGAAGACTTCCTCAGGGGCAACAGCCTAACTCACTACATAATAAAGATTGCTTACGTGGCAATTAATTATACTTTGTGGATTGAAAAACTGTGTTGCATAAAGTCTAGTTGATTGTGTATTGGAGTCATTTTACCAGTGAAGTTCATTGTACTGTTTACAGTCCTGGACGTCTCACGCTTCTTGTTTATCTTTGCTTCTAATACCAGCTGGGCTAAGGTAGGAGGTGAGCATTGTTACCTGCTGCACACCTAATACCAGCTGGCTGAAGGCATTGCCACCTGCTCTGCTCCTAATATCAACCAGGTTAAGGTGGGGGTGGGCATTGCCACAAGCGCTACACCTAATACCAGCCAGGTTAAGGTGTGGGGAGGGCATAGCCACCTGCCCTGCTCCTGTTCCCGATCTGGGCTTCCCACCACAGCATGTTTTCTGGAGCAATATGGTGATTTGCCTGTGCTTTCCTCTGCAGCAGCGCTCTCTGGTGGTGCATCAAGGTATAAATTGAGTCATTTAAAACACGCTTATTCAACTATATAGTATGTTTCTTTGTACTGTTACATACCATTGTACAGTACATACCATTAGCAAGGATTCAATACAGAATAAAAGGAATGCAGAAACAGAACATAGTCAATTCTAGGGCTGACATTAGACAACATGAAGCATGGTAGTATATAAGAATATCTATTTAAGGCAGCAGATCTTTCACAGACAAATGGCTCTGTCACTTAAACTAACCCTGGTTAGTATTGTGCAGAAGGAGGCAAGAGTAGAGCGAGTCTCCTAATCTTTTACCTTGAAAGCCCTATGATAAGACAATCCAAAATGAAAGAAGTCACAGTGCTGGAAGAGGTTCTCATCTGTCTACTGGGGAAGAACTGAGGAGATGTATGAATAATGCTGTTTTTAACGATGGGACTGGATTAAAGCAGATGCGAATCGATGCAAAAGGAACATCCAAAGCTGTGTGACACACATAATAGGAACATGAAAGGTGAGAAGTATGAGGCCAGGTGAGCTAGAAGTTGTAAAACAAGGAACGGAACGTTTAAACGTTGCAGACCTGGTTGTGAGTAAACTAATGAGGACTGACTCAGGATGTTTTCAGTCAAAAAAACTCACAGCCTTTTACTGTGGAATTAACAAACTACCCCCCCCCCCGCTGTTGCTCTAATAATGAGGGGAGACATAGCACAAGCAGTCAAGAGCTACAATGCAAAGTTTGGCCGAGTACTATGAATCAGACTTCATGGAAGACCTGTTGCCATCATTCAAGTTTATACCCCAAGTACAGATGCTAAGGAGGCAGAAATCAAAAACTTTTATGCAAGTCTCCAAGAAGAAACTGATCATACACCTAAACAAGATATGCTGATAATCATAGATGACTGTGACACAAAAATAGGAGACAAAGCAGAATCAAACATTGTTCGAAACTTTGAACTAGGATCACAAAAGGGAGCAGGAGAGTGACTCATAGAATTTTGTGAAGCCCAAAACATGCTTCAGGCAACCCCAAAGACAACTGCATATGAGGAGATCATCCGGTGACCAATACAGGAACCAAATAGATTATATAACAAATGATGAAGATCTATTCTCTTTGCTAAAAAAAAGGAGTTTTTCTGGCTGGTTTCATCCTCCAGATATATTTAAAGATATGTTTATTGTTCATCGTAGCACTTCTAGAAATCTCAGGTTCTCTTTTGGCATGCTTACTTACTGACTTAGACTTCTTATGGCAGACCCTGTGCTCCTCTCATCTCAACACTTGTCCCAACTTCAAAACATAGGAGGGACTCCCTTTCTCAATGTGAGGCCAAGTTAATTCTACTCCTGACTGCAGAGACATCCTCTATGATTTTCTTGGTCAAATCCAGCAACTGTTTCCCTATATTTCTGGCTAGATCTGTTGAAACAGTCTCGGGGGGGGGGGGGGGGGCAAGAGAATCAGAGAAGCATCCTGCCATCCCACCTGTCAGCAACACAGGTGGTTCCTGGGATTTTGCCTGCAGAGCTCACAGGTGAGTCTTAGGTTCCCCAGGGAAGGAGAGCAGGTAATTGGCTGCGACTTGGACACGCATCTAGGGTTGCTACCTCAGGCTTGGGAAATGATGGAGTACAGGGAGGGGCCAGAACTCTGAAGGGACAGGAAGCCGTAGTGCCTGCCCTGGCATGTTTATCACCGGCATCATCCTAGAGCCACACCAGGGGCAACTTCTTAAGACTCAGTTGATAACTTCTGAAACACTTAAAGTAATTATAAGCAGTTATGCAATATCTTATTACACTGCTTTATGATTCCGTAAGACAATTTCATATAACATCCAGCGTCTCTAGGGTTCCTCCTCTCTGTGAATTCTTTGGTGGTGGGTAAGGCATCCACTAATTCTGAAGACTTTTCCACACACCAGCCATGTATATGGTTTCTCAACTGTGTGAATTCTTTGATGGGAATTAAGGCTTCTTTCCGACTGAAGCCTTTTTCACACTCTTGGCATTTATAGGGTTTCTCCCCTGTATGAATTCTTTGGTGGCAAGTAAGGTTTCCACGCCAACTGAAGCTTTTTTCATATTGCAGGCATTTATAAGGTTTCTCCCCTGTGTGAATTCTTTGATGATGTGTAAGACTTTCACTATCACAAACTTTTTGCACAATCTGGGTATTTATAAGGTTCCACCCCTTTGTGAATTCTTTCATGGAAATTAAGGTGTCCACTCCGACTGAAGCTTTTTCCACACTCCAGGCATTTATATGGTTTCTCACCTGTGTGAATTCTTTGATGGAGTTTAAGGGTGTGTCTCTCACTGCAGCTTTCTCCACACTCCAGGCATATACATGGTTTCTCCCCTGTGTGAATTCTTTTATGGGAATTAAGGCTTCTACTCCAACTGAAGCTTTTTCCACATTCCTGGCATTTATATAGTTTTCCCATGTGAATTCTTTGATGGAGTTTAAGGCTTCGTCTATCACTGAAGCTTTTTCCACACTCCAGGCATTTATATGGTTTCTCCCCTGTGTGAATTATTTTATGGGAATTAAGGTGTCCACTCTGACTGAAGCTTTTTCCACACTCCAGGCATTTGATGACATGTAAGAAGACATGTAAGACTTTCACTATGACAGAAACTTTTTTCACAATATGGGCATTTATAACGTTTCTCTCCTTTGTGAATTCTTTCATGGGAGTTAAGGTGTCCACTTCGACTGAAGCTTTTTCCACCCACCAGGCATTCATACGGTTTCTCCCCTGTCTGAATCCTTTGATGGGAATTAAGGCTTGTACTCGAACTGAAGCTTTTTCCACATTCCTGGCATTTATACAGTTTTTCCCATGTGAATTCTTTGATGGAGTTTAAGGCTTCGTCTATCAATGAAGCTTTTTCCACACTCCAGGCATTTATATGGTTTCTCCCCTGTGTGAATTCTTTGATGGCGTTTAAAGCTGCGTCTGTCACTGAGGCTTTTTCCACACACCAGGCATTCATATGGTTTCTCACCTGTGTGAATTCTTTGATGGGAATTAAGGCTTGTACTCCAACTGAAGCTTTTCCCACATTCCAGGCATTTATATGCTTTTTCCCCTGTGTGAATTCTTTGATGGCGTTTAAGTCTGTGTCTGTCACTGAAGCTTTTTCCACACTCCAGGCATTTATATGGTTTCTCCCCTGTGTGAATTCTTTGATGGCGTTTAAAGCTGCGTCTGTCACTGAAGCTTTTTCCACACTCCAGACATTTATATGGTTTCTCCCCTGTGTGAATTCTTTGATGGATTTTAAGGCTGCGTTTATGACTGAAGCTTTTTCCACATTCCAGGCATTTATACGGTTTTTCCCCTGTGTGAATTCTTTGATGTAGTTTAAGGCTGTGTCTGTCACTGAAGCTTTTTCCACACTCCAGGCATTTATATGGCTTCTCCCCTGTGTGAATTGTTCGATGACATATAAGACCTCCACTATTACAGAAACTTTTCTCACAATCTGGGCATTTATAAGGTTTCTCCCCTTTGTGAATTCTTTCATGGGAATTACGGTGTCCGCTCTGACTGAAGCTTTTTCCACACTCCAAGCATTTATATGGTTTCTCTCCTGTATGAATTCTATGATGGGAATTAAGGTATGATCCTCGACTGAAGCTTTTTCCACATTCCAAGCATTTATACGGTTTTTCCCCTGTGTGAATTCTTTGATGGAGTTTAAGGCTGCATCTGCCGTGGAAGCTTTTTCCACACTCCAGGCATTTATATGGTTTCTCCCCTATGTGAATTCTTTGATGGCGTTTAAAGCTGCGTCTGTCACTGAGGCTTTTTCCACACACCAGGCATTCATATGGTTTCTCAGCTATGTGAATTCTTTGATGGGAATTAAGGCTTGTACTCCATCTGAAGCTTTTCCCACATTCCAGGCATTTATATGCTTTTTCCCCTGTGTGAATTCTTTGATGGCGTTTAAGTCTGTGTCTGTCACTGAAGCTTTTTCCACACTCCAGGCATTTATATGGTTTCTCCCCTGTGTGAATTCTTTGATGGCGTTTAAAGCTGCCTCTGTCACTGAAGCTTTTTCCACACTCCAGACATTTATATGGTTTCTCCCCTGTGTGCATTCTTTGATGGATTTTAAGGCTGCGTTTATGACTGAAGCTTTTTCCACATTCCAGGCATTTATATGGTTTCTCTCCTGTATGAATTCTATGATGGGAATTAAGGTGTGATCCTCGACTGAAGCTTTTTCCACATTCCAAGCATTTATACGGTTTTTCCCCTGTGTGAATTCTTTGATGGAATTTAAGGCTGTGTCTGTTACTGAAGCTTTTACCACACTCCAGGCATTTATATGGATTCTCCCCTGTGTGAATTGTTTGATGACATATAAGACCTCCACTATGACAGAAACTTTTTTCACAATCTGGGCATTTATAAGGTTTCTCCCCTTTGTGAATTCTTTCATGGAAATTAAGGCGTCCACTCTGACTGAAGCTTTTACCACACTCCAGGCATTTATATGGTTTCTCCCCTGTGTGAATCCTTTGATGGGAATTAAGGCATCCACTCTCACTGAAGCTTTTTCCACACTCCAGACATTTATATTTTTTATTTTTGTTCCAGGTTTTAGAATTCTTTTTTCCTGATTTTTCAGAAAAATCATCTCCACTTATTGCACTTTCATTTTTATTGCTTTCTATGTACATTTTTTCAGGTAGTGGAGTTTCATCAACATTTTCATTTTGTAAGCGACCAGAATTAATCCTTCCTTTAGACGGATATTTTCTCTCCTCTTCACTCAAGCTATCACAATATTCAACTTTCCCTTCTGCATACGAATATGTATCCTGTTTATCCACTACTGGGTGCTCAGAGGTTTCATGCGCTGATTCCCACATGCCCCCTGCAGTGAGAAAGAGAAACCTTCTGTGAGGGTAGGACAGATTTACATCCTATCTCTGTCAGACTTTTCTCTTTTGTGATGATTGTGCTTGCACTCTGAGAATGCTCAGTGATCACTTAAGACCCCACAGTCTGTAGCCCAAGAGAACAATAAACACAAAATATACAGTGGAGACCCCTTCCCCCCACAATCAGAGCTCAAGATGACCCTGTTGTTTTAAGATATGGTTTAAGACACACAATAAAGTGTTAGAAGAGAGATGGCCAGCCGGATGCAGAAGATAATCTGACATGAAAGCAATTGACATTATTCAGATATGTCTTCTTCTCTTTAGAACAGGAGAGCAATATGTTTTGCATCTAGGGAAAGAAGGATGTGTTTTTATCTTTTTTATTTTCTCTATGCTCAGATGTTGTCATCTTATGCTGTTCAGCTGTATGTTCTTTTTTGTGAGGGAATTGCACGGGATATTCTTCAAGAGAAAAATGATGCTCTTGAAATCAGATTCCTCTGACCCGTCACCACAGAAAACCTCTTGCTTTGTCCTCGCGATGGAGCAGCTGCTCTGCTCAAAAAGCCTCAATATGGTCTCAGGCTGGCTGGAGCTATTTTGCCCCCCTTGGCTGATTGTGCTCTGAGCCCCCCCCCCAAGGTTTTTGGGAGGCAAGACGTGAGTGAAGGCAGAAGGTAAAGAGGGTCTTGCCCCCTGATCCCACCTACCTATGATGGGAGGGAATTATGGATCACGACCCCCCCAGAGTTCCCTGCACTGTCCATGGTGCCATGGGTGGATAGCCAGTTGGGGTAAGTCGTGGTGGCTGGGCTGCTGGATTGGGGAAACACAGCTGACTCGTGTCCTTCCATTGGCACCCTGGGTGATAGTACCCCCCGCCTTGGTTTTGGGAAGGGAAGTGAGGGAAGGCAGAAGGCAAAGAGGGTCTTGCCCCCTGATCCCACCTACCAATGATGGGAAGGAATTATGGATCACGATCCCCCACAGTTCCCCACACTGTCCTTGCTGCCATGGGTGGGCAGCCAGTTGGGGTAGTGGTGGTGGCTGGGCTGCTGGATTGGGGACACATAGCTGACTGGTGTCCTTCCATAGGCACCCCGGGTGACAGTCTAGGTCCACCTAGTGACTGATTAGGGCGGCCTCCTGGCTGACGGCCAGACCTCCCCAGCGTTAGCTGACTCTTCTGCTGAGAGTTTGGCTGTCCTCTGACAGCCTGCAATTCTACCTCTAGCGAGAAGGTGGCAGCAGAGAGCAAATCTCACTTGCATAAAGAGAAGGGAAGGGGGAAGGCAGGAGAGAGATGAACTCCTCTTTGTGATCCAGTAACTTAAAAACACAACCAACAGGATTAATCTCTCATTGCATGTAGCAAAAGCAAGGCGGGAGCTGACCCCTTCCTGGCTCGAGCAGGGCTGCGGAGGGCTGAGCTGGAAGGCTCTCCCACCCCTCCCCATCCCAGGCTCATGTGGGGCTGTGGAGACTGGTGGGCAGCTCCATTCCCACCCCCTCCTGAATCAAGCGGGGCTTGCTCTTTCCTCCCCTCCTCTCTCCAGCTCAAACAGGGCTTCAGAAAGCAGCAGGCAGCTCACCTTTTCCCTCCCTTCCTCAGCTCAAACCATTGCAACAACAGGTGTGGCATGTTCTCCGGATTCCCAGATTTCCTTTTTTAAAAAAGGAAGTCTCTCTCCCTGTCTCTTGCAGAGATATAAAGGAAAAGGCATATCTTCACAAATGAAGTGGCCAGAGAGTTATGTTTTAAAAATGCAAGCTGGGGGTCCAGAGAAGATGCTACACGGTCTACTCCAATGGTGCATTGATGTCACCATATTCTTGGGGGTCCCTTCCAGCTCTGTGATTCTGGGATTCCATGAAAAGGAGCTGGCCTGGAGCTTTCTAATATGCCTTCAGGACCTCTTTCCTTGAGGCTGCTGCTGTAGGTTTCGGTGAAGGACAGTCTCGGTGAGCCAGGGTATAAATGCCAGCAAGGCTCTCCCACTCCCTGAGATGGTCAATGGAAACCACACCTCCCCAAACAGGTAGAGTCGGAAAGGTCACTCCGGGGTTTCATGTGTCAATAGTTAATCCCTCCCCCAACCCACAAATATCCTTAACATCTCTTGTGTCACAGCGCTGAAGATCTACTGGAGGATAATGGGCCACAGCATCTGTCCCTGTTTTCTGAAGGCTTCTTCTGAATGCACCTGCTGGGCCATGACAGGCAAGGGCTGTCTGAACTATGCAGCTTAGCTGGATCCGCTCTGCATGTGGGAACGGAGCGCTCTGACCTGGCTGCAGACACTTCCCCAATGAGAAGGCTGGAGTTGGGTTCTTAGAGATGGAGGGGAACTTTTTACTTCCCTGTGTCCCTCGTCCATTCATCCTCAGATTAAGAATGTCAAACCCTATCGAGGTCTAGCAACTTGAGACCAATGCCTGCAGTACAAGTGCTCATTCCCAGAGCAAAACAAGGCCCTGCAGGGTCCTTTCCCCCCAGCTCCCCTCTGCCAGAAGGCAAATGGCCTTTCTTCCTACCCCCTGCACTTGGGAGAGGAGCCAGAATGCCTTCCTAGGAGACCTGTCTGGGGTTGCTTTCAGTCCTGACTCTGAGGAAAAGAAGATGCTTTGCCTTGCAGGCCCAACGTCCCAGGATCAAGGCCTGCCCCCTCCAGTGAAAGGGATTGCCGAGGGCAGTTGCCTGTTTTCATATGTTCAGCGTTCACAACGACCCACCCAAGCTCTTTGGAGAAGAGGCTCAAACTGTGAGGAGAAACAAGGCCCAAAGGCCACCAGGTCTGTGAAGGAAGCATCAAAAAAATCCCACAACAGATTGAAGCAGCTACCTGCCAATCCTTCTTCTTCATCAGCGATCAGGACAAACGGCTCTTCTTCTCCTTCCAGCCTGGAAATGAGGCCAGGTTTGGCAATCGGAGGTCCTTTGGTGAGAAAAAAGACACACAACATTTTTCTGTGTGCCCATAAATCCAGCAATTCCAACCCAGGGTGACCACTCCTCCAGAAAGACACAACCGACAAGCAATAAGGGCAGTGTGGGATGGGGTCTCATCTGGCCCTGCCACTTCTGTGCCTCCTCCCTGCCAAGACGAGACGGAAAGGCCAGCTGAGAACTAAGTCAGTGGCGGAGAAGCCAGCCGGGATCCATCCACAGCCGTATCTCAGCCCAGGTAAGACAAGACCCAGGCTGGAGGGAAGCCCCTCCCTAGACCCTCCCACCTTCTCCACATGAAGGCTCACAGCACCTCTTCTGATGCCTTCTTACGTGGTCCAGATACAGGGCTGTCAGGTGGGGGCTCCCTCTCCACCGGGGAAGCCCACAACCCTTCCGACATTAGAGGAAGGAGGGGCAGAGATCAGGCACTGGGCCCAGGGCAGACAGCCTGACTCCGTTCTCCCTCATGAAAGAGGGGGTCAGTCAGGCCTCACAGCCAGAAAGAGACATCCCAGGAGAAAAGGATCCTCACCCAGCGAGGCCACGTTCCCAAAATTCTCCAGCATGACTTCCTTGTACAGGGCTCTCTGGGCTGGGCGCAGTAGCGTCCACTCCCCCCGGGTGAAATGCACAGCCACCTCTTCAAAGGACACGGGACTCTGGAAGAAGAGAAACAAGAATAAGAAGAGAGTTTCTTTACATTGCAAGAAAGGTGGTCTGGGAGTAAGAAAACCCCAAAGGCCGGTGTCCTGTAGTGGTTAGAGTGAAGGCCCTGGGAGGACCGAGTTCGAATCCCCTCTTTCTCGTCGATGCTTCCCTGGGGACCTTGGGCCTTGCACAGCCTAACCTGCCTCACAAGACTGCTGTTGGGAGGGTTAATTGGAGAAGAACAGAAAGATGTGAAAAGCTACTTTGGGTCCTCCATTAGTGAAAAAAAACCTAGGATATAATTTCAAAATAAGAAAGTATAAATAATCTTATAACACAATTGTGTTAATGGTTTTCTGATGACTCACACTGATTCCACTGAGCAGGTGCAGAAGTGTGCCCTTAGTGGGGATATGGAGGGGAGTCGCTGCGTGCTGTAGCAGCCAGATCGGGGAGGCTGCCGGGTGGGGGGGCCTGGAGCGCCACCCCCCATGTGCCTCCTGCTCGCTGCGCCCTGATCGGGGTGGCTGCCAACCCCCCTCCATGCACGTCCTGCCCATAGTGCCCCGATCGGGATGGAAACCTGGCGGAGGAGCCTGGAGCGCCACCCCCCCTTGCGCTTCCCGCCCACAGCGCCCCGAGTGGGGTGGCTGCCAGGTGGAGGAGCATGGAGCCATCCCCCTCATGCTCCCTGCCGGCAGCGCCCCATTCGCTGGCCTCCTCTCCCCACCAAAGCCAAGATCATGAATGGTGGGGGGGCACGCTTGCCTGCCTGCCCCCCCCCCCCCAAGCCTAGAACTACCCGTCTCCAGGTGGTGGCTGGAGATCTCCCCGAATTAACACTCATCTCTAGGTGACAGAACTCAGTTCCCTTGGAGAAAATGGCTGCCTTGGAAGGTAGGCTCATCGGGTATTATTTCCACCTGAAATAGTCCCAATGGGGAGGTGAGGGGGCCACGCAGGGGCAAAGGGGGGCACAGCTGTGGGCATACCTCGCTCACCTCCCCCCAAGCTACAATGGGAGCGAGAGCAGGGGGACCAAAGGTGGGCATGCCACCCTGCCCTCCTACCTCTGCCCCACATCAGGGTGCTGGGGAGGGGGCAGTGACCAGCCAGATCCCCCAGTGCCCTTTCTAGAGCCCGTTGTATTTTTTTGCTACAACAGGCTTTGTTTCCAGTAAGAAATATCAGGAACGAAAAAACCAAGGTGGAAGAAAACCCGGTAGGAACATTTGTGTCTCAACCCCCCACCAGACTTCCGTAGGGGCATCCCAGGGCCAGGGGGGCTAACCTTATTTGCTGGGGGCTAGCAGCCAAAGGAGGGGAGAGGCCAGAGATGTCCCTGAAGAGGAGCAAATCCTTTTCCATGCGACAAATTTTACCAGAGTCTTGTTTTCTTCTCTGAACATGGAATTCTACACAAGGGGTGACCATTTCCCACCTTCTAAGTGGGCAGCCTCAACATCTTGTGGCACCAGAACTGAGGGGAAGGGACCCGATCCACTCAGCCTTGCAACAGAGAAGGAACCCTTCCTCACAACTGATCTGCACCCCCTCCTTACCTGCGCTGGCTGCATGGCTGGTCTTTTCGCTTCGCCACAGGCAGAGGACAGTGGAGAAACAGCCAAGCGTGTCTTTATGCTGCGATCTGGGAGGGGGAGAAAGGAAGATGGAGGGAAACGCTTATTGCTGCGCACAGATTTCTATGTCAGTCCCTTCAGGGAAGCTCTCTCTGGATTTGCTTTGGGGAGGAATTCAAGATCAATCAGGATTGAACAAGGAAAGCTCCAGAACCTGTGGCTCAATATCTCTCCCTCCACCCAGCCATTCTCTACAGGGGAAGGTCCCGCCTTCCTGATCAATCTGTCCCGCTCTCCTTCTGGCCGTGTTTCCTCCCAACCTCCCCAAATCCCTTCCTGGGCGCTGAGCCCCTGACGCTGCCGGAAGCCACACTGCGCCCTCCTCCCCTCTGAGGGAGGACAAGACCCTCCGCCCTGCCCCACACAACTAGGAGGAGGAGCTGGGAATGAGGTGCCCTGAGGGGATCGGATGGACTGTCTGACTTGTGGAGGCACGTAGGAGATGCCAGCTAGGAAGTGAGACTAGCCCTGCAGGAGTTGCTGTGCCCCCGGCAAGAAATGAGAGCTAGAGATTGCAAAACAGCAGACCGAGAACCCCTCCCTCACACCAAACGGTCTACAAGAGAAATCAGAAGGCCAGGGGGGAGCAGGCGACCCATAGACAGAAGCAACCCTGGAGGGTTGAGCTAGAGGGGGGGCACGTCTTTGATCAGCCTCTAGCCCTGACCCTCCCCCCCCCCTCCGGGACTCTGCTGCAGGGGCTTTGCAGGAATCTCCCCGATTTGGGGTGGGGGGGGGCGTTAGAGGAGCCCCAAAGGATCTGCTCTCCACCGCGCCTCCTGTTCGGTTGAAGGGGGGGGCTCTCTTCTTCCCGTTTGATTTGTGCCCCCCCCCCCCCCCGCGCGCATTAGCCTCATCCGCGCAAACACGATTTGAACTCACCAAACGCGGCTGGGATGCCGCAGACGCTACTGCGGGAGAGACCGAGGCTGGAGACACGAGCTGGCGAAGGAGGGGGGGGGGGGCACGGCAGGAAGTGACCTCACCAGGCCCCCTCCTTGCCACACGTCTAGGAGTTGCGACTCTCTCCCTTTCCCCGAGGGGTTGGCGCGTATCCTGGGAGAGGGGAACAGGGTCTGCGAGGGGGCGGCCCGGCTGCGGCGCGCTCCTCCGGCGTCTCCCGTGGCAACAGCGGCGCGGGGGTCGCGTGCCTGGTTGCAAGGAGAGAGGAGGAGGGGGGGCTCCACTCTGCCTGGGGGGGATTCGGCCTGAGAGTAATGAGGAAGACCCCGGATGCTCCGCGCATAAGAAGGGGGAGCTCACCAGGCTACAGGCATCATTGCCCCGGGAGGAAAGGGCAGCTTGGGAGACCGGGCTGTGGCTCAGAGGGAGAGCCTCTGCCTGGCCTGGGGAAGGTCGCTGGTTCAATCCCTGGCGGCATCTCTAGTTAAAAGGAGCAGGAGGGAGGGGATGTGAAGGGCCCCTGCCTGAGACACCCGAGAGCCATTCGGAGGAGGCCAACAGTGTCCTCAGGCCGTTTCATGGGTCATGTGCGACTCTTTGGGATCACAGCCCTGCTGAGCCTCCCTCCACTCTCCAAACTCCTTCCAGACCCCAACCTCAAGTCTCCCAGAATTTCCCAAGCCAGAGTTGGCAACCCTCCCTGCAGGATGCGGCAGAGGCTGCAATGGTTGGCCTTTAGCGGTCCCTCCAGGACTTCCGGAGGCTGCTTCTACGGGGCCTGCCCCTTTGGGCTTTCTTACCTCCCAGAGGAATCGACAGTTCTGGACTTGTCAGGCCTTGTACAACATCTTTAAAAGGGAAGCAGAGGTGGGTAAATGGAACCTCCATGTCCTGAAGCAGTATACCCCTGAAGGCCCATTTCTGTACAGTAGCATAAGCGGAGGAATCTTCTGAACTCGGCTGCTGGGCTGGACTGACCTTTGCTCTGATCTGAACAAGCTCTGCTGATGTCCCTTCCCTGGTGACAGTCAACCCAAAGAAGGCTTTGGTCTGTGGGCCTCAGTTGAAGCAAGTCTCTATTTCGATGGTTGTTGTGGGTTTTCCGGGTTGTATTGCCGTGGTCTTGGCATCGTAGTTCCTGACGTTTCGCCAGCAGCTGTGGCTGGCATCTTCCACACTGTCTTTTCCACACTGTGACACTGAGAGATCTCTGTCTTTTGGTACTACACCTCTGAAGATGCCAGCCACAGCTGCTGGCGAAACGTCAGGAACTACAATGCCAAGACCACAGCAATACAGCCCGGAAAACCTACAACAACCATCGTTCTCCAGCCGTGAAAGCCTTCGACAATACATCAAGTCTCTATTTCATTTATTTATTTGGAAATGTTCTGAGTCTCAGAATATGCCTGAGGTGGCTCCCAAAATGAAATGCCAGAAAAGTTATTAAAACCCACCTGACTGTGTGCACCTGCGGAAGGAGGGAGGAAGTGCCCCCTTGTTTTCTACACGACTGCTGGGGCAACCAGCACTCCCAAGCGGCAAACCTGACATTTCAAGGGGAGCACATCCCCGTCTAATCCAGGGGGGATCTTACATCGCTGGCCAGCCTTTGAACTAACCTTCTATTTTATTACCACTAATAATGGACTCGGCCACTCCCTGCAGTCCCCAGCCCCTCCCACTCACACACTTGCTGGCTGCTGTGTACATGTCAGGGCTGGTAAGGGGGGGGGGACATGTCTGCAGTTGCAGGCGGCAGCTTGATGGGCCAGGGGCATGGGGGTGGGCTTCAGGGCGGAAGGGGGCTGTATTTTCACAGACTTCATTTTCCTGGGCACAGGTTGTGTTGTCTACGGTATTCCAACGGTTTGGTCTTTGTGAATCCATCCCATCCTATGCTGCTTAAGATAAACTTTTATCATATGATCGCTGCACTCTCAAAAACCTCATTCTTGGAGCAATAGGAGAGAATGGCAGAGCTCCTGCTTTGTGAAGAATCTCTCTAAGAAGTGCGGTTTTCAGAATTTCCTCATGCCTCCATGTCGGCTGAAGTAAAAGGGGGCTTCTGATGCTATTAAAAAGTGTGTTTCAGGAACCCTGACTGTAAAACTTCTCCAAGGACTATAGAGTTAGCTCTGAGAAAGAAAAAGGGGAATTGGGTTGGGAAAAGGCTCCTGGTTGAGGTCTAGCAACTTGAGACCAATGCCAGCAGTACCTCATTCCCAGAGCTAAACAAGTGCCTGAAGGGTCTTTTCCCCTCACTTCCGCCCCCCACCAGAGGTGAAAGGACACAAAAATTGGAAACATAACCCATGTCTTCCCTCTACCCTTTCACAGTGTGGCTCTCAGCTTCACTGACACAATCAACCCCCCTCACATTATTAAAGTAGGTGTCCAAGAGAGGGATTCTAAATTATTATTTATTTTATTATTATTTTATTTGTCATTTATAGTTCGCTTTTCCCACAGAGACTCAAAGCATATTACATAGCATGAGATTAATAAAATCAGTATCAAGTACATTTCCATACAGTGTCAAGGACATTTCCATAAACAATGCGATAGGGTAAATATATACAAGTTTACAAAGACATACCATTAGCAAGGATTCATTACAGAGTAGAAGAAATGCTGAAACAGAACATAATCAACTAGAAACAAAGCCCGTTGTGCCCTCCTCCTCCATCACTGATCCTGGCTGGTGAAGGAAGGGGGCTGACATTGCCACCTGCTCTGCTCCTGATCCCAGCAACTGAAGGGGTGGAGGGCTTTGCTACCTTTGCTGCATGCCTGATACAGGTCGGGTAAAAGGGGGGCTGACATTGCCACCTGCTCTGCTCCTGATCCCAGCCGGGTGTAGGAAAACGGGCATTGACTCCTGCCCTGTGCCTGATTACAGCTGGGTGAAGGGGGGCAGGCCTTGGTGCCTGCTCCAAGCCTGATCCTAGCTAGGTGAAGGGGAGTGGGCATTGCCACCTGTTCCCTGCTGGGTGAAGGGAGGAGCAGGCATTACTTCCTGCTCCTTGCCTGATCCTGAGAGGTGAAGGCAGGCAGTGGGCTTTGCTATGTGCAAGGGAGGAAGGCATTGCTGCCTGCTCCAAACCTGATCCTAGCTGGGTGAAAGGGGTGCAAGCACTGCTACCTTCTCTGCTCCTGATTCCAGCAAGTTGAAGGGGGGTGGAGATTGCTGCCTCCTTGGCGCCTGATTCCGACAGGATGAAGATGGGGTGGGCATTGCCGCCTGCTCAGTACCTTATTCCAGTCGGCTGAAGGGGCACGGCTGAAGGGAATTGCCTCCTGCTCTATGCCTGATCCCACCCAGGTGGAGGTGCTGGGTGGGCAATGGCACCTGCTCCACTCTTGATCCCAGCTGGGTGAAGGGGGCGGGCATTGCCATCTGCTCTGCTCCTGATCCCACCTGGATGAAGGAGGATGGGCAGGGCCTCCTGCTCCGAATACCAGCTGTGTTAAGGTGGAGAGTAGGCATAGCCACCTGCTCCGCTCTTGATCCCAGCTGGGTGAAGGGGGGTGGGCATTGGCACCTGCTTTGCCTCTAATACCAGACAAGATTAACAGCAAATGGCCAGTCCAGTAAACAGAGATAAACAAGAAGCGTGAAACGCCCAGGACTGTAAACAGTACAATGAACTTCACTGGTCAAATGACTCCAATACACAATCAACTAGACCTTATGCAACACAGTTTTTCAATCCACAAAGTATAATTAATTGCCGCGTAAGCAGTTACAACAAGTCCCACCCTGGGGACCACGGGAGTGCAAAGTGAGAACTAATGAGTCCATTTCAATTCGTATACTTCATATATATAATAAGTGATCTTGACTTTGTTCAAGCAGGTGAAGAAGGCGTAGTTCCAAAGCGTGCCTGAAGAGCTGGGGTCGACGATATTCTCCACAGCTTTTCGTCTGAGAAGACTTCCTCAGGGGCAACAGCCTAACTCACTACATAATAAAGATTGCTTACGTGGCAATTAATTATACTTTGTGGATTGAAAAACTGTGTTGCATAAAGTCTAGTTGATTGTGTATTGGAGTCATTTGACCAGTGAAGTTCATTGTACTGTTTACAGTCCTGGACGTTTCACGCTTCTTGTTTATCTTTGCTTCTAATACCAGCTGGGTTAAGGTAGGAGGTGGGCATTGTTACCTGCTGCACACCTAATACCAGCTGGCTGAAGGCATTGCCACCTGCTCTGCTCCTAATATCAACCAGGTTAAGGTGGGGGTGGGCATTGCCACAAGCGCTACACCTAATACCAGCCAGGTTAAGGTGTGGGGAGGGCATAGCCACCTGCCCCGCTCCTGTTCCCGACCTGGGCGTCCCACCACAGCATGTTTTCTGGAGCAATATGGTGATTTGCCTGTGCTTTCCTCTGCAGCAGCGCCCTCTGGTGGTGCATCAAGGTATAAAGTGAGTCATTTGAAACACGCTTATTCAACTATATAGTATGTTTCTTTGGCTGACAGTAGACAATATGAAGCATGAAAGTTCATAGGAATACATATTTAAAGCAGCAGATAATACGTAAGGCAATATAGCGGTGAAGTCTATGGTCTGTAACTCATTAATGAAGCATCTGAGAATCTGAGACCCTATCCCTACAATACAGCCCTCCTACCTGAGTAACGACCTTATGAATAATTCGGTTTTGCATCAAATTATCTCCTGGAAGTGTCACTGATGGTGGATTGGTGAAAGCTGAGACACCAGACTGAGATCCATCCACCCCCTTCAGGAATCAACCGTCACATCAGCATAAGAGAATTGACTGTTCAGACGGTGAGGGGAGTGGAGGAGTTCTTGAATTTTAGCTACCGGGAAGCAGCAGTAGTGGAAGGTGACACTGGTGGAGGACTTTCACAGACAACAACTGTGTCACTTAAGCTAACCCTGGTTAGTATTGTGCAGAAGGAGGCAAGAGTAGACCGAGTCTCCTAATCTTTTACCTTGAAAGCCCTAAACTTTTATGCAAGTGTCCAAGAAGAAACTGATCATACACCTAAACAAGATATGCTGATAATCATAGATGACTGTGACACAAAAATAGGAGACAAAGCAGAATCAAACATTGTTCGAAACTTTGAACTAGGATCACAAAAGGGAGCAGGAGAGCGACTCATAGAATTTTGTGAAGCCCAAAACATGCTTCAGGCAACCCAAAAGACAACGGCATATGTGGAGATCATCCGGTGACCAATACAGGAACCAAATAGATTATATAACGAATGATGAAGATCTATTCTCTTTGCTAAAAAAAAGACCAGGAGTTTTTCTGGCTGGTTTCATCCTCCAGAGATATTTAAAGATATGTTTATTGTTCATCGTAGCACTTCTAGAAATCTCAGGTTCTCTTTTGGCATGCTTACTTACTGACTTACAATTCTTATGGCAGACCCTGTGCTCCTCTCATCTCAAAACTTGTCCCAATTTCAAAACATAGGAGGCGCTCCCTTTCTCAATGTGAAGCCAAGTTAATTCTACTCCTGCCTGCAGAGACGTCCTCTATGATTTTCTTGGTCAAATCCAGCAACTGTTTCCCTATATTTCTGGCTAGATCTGTTGAAACAGTCTGGGGGTGGGGGAGGGGGGTTGGGAAGGGGCCAAGAGAATCAGACAAACATCATGACGGCCCACCTGTTAGCAACACAGGTGGTTCCTGGGATTTTGCCTGCAGAGCTCACAGGTGTGTCTTAGGTTCCCCAGGGAAGGAGAGCAGGCAATGGGCTGCGACTTGGACACGCATCTAGGGTTGCTACCTCAGGCTTGGGAAATGATGGAGTACAGGGAGGGGCCAGAACTCTGAAGGGACAGGAAGCCATAGTGCCTGCCCAGGCATGTTCATCCCGGGCATCATCCTAGAGCCACACCAGCGGCAACTTCTTAAGACTCAGTTGTTAACCTCTGAAACACTTTAAGCAATTATAAGCAGTTATGCAATATCTTATTACACTGCTATTTGATTCCGTAAGACAATTTCATATAACATCCAGCGTCTCTAGGGTTCCTCCTCTCTGTGAATTCTTTGGTGGTGCGTAGGGCATCCACTAATTCTGAAGACTTTTCCACACTCCAGGCATTTATATGGTTTCTCACCTGTGTGAATTCTCTGATGGGAATTAAGGCTTCTATTCCAACTGAAGCCTTTTTCACACTCTTGGCATTTATAGGGTTTCTCTCCTGTATGAATTCTTTGGTGGCAAGTAAGGCCTCCACACCAACTGAAGCTTTTTTCATATTGCAGGCATTTATAAGGTTTCTCCCCTGTGTGAATTCTTTGATGACGTGTAAGACTTTCACTATCACAAACTTTTTTCACAATCTGGGTATTTATAAGGTTTCTCCCCTTTGTGAATTCTTTCATGGGGATTAAGGTGTCGACTCTGACTGAAGCTTTTTCCACACTCTAGGCATTTATATGGTTTCACCCCTGTGTGAATCCTTTAATGGGAATTAAGGCTTGTAATCCAACTGAAGCTTTTTCCACATTCCAGGCATTTATACAGTTTTTCCCATGTGAATTCTTTGATGGAGTTTAAGGCTGCATCTATCACTGAAGCTTTTTCCACACTCCAGGCATTCATATGGTTTCTCCCCTGTGTGAATCCTTTGATGGGAATTAAGTTGTCCACTCCGATTGAAGCTTTTCCCACACTCTAGGCATTTATATGGCTTCTCCCCTGTGTGAATTCTTTGATGACGTGTAAGACTTTCCCTATGACAGAAACTTTTTTCACAATCTGGGCATTTATAAGGTTTCTCCCCTTTGTGAATTCTTTCATGGGAATTAAGGTGTCCACGCCGACTGAAGCTTTTTCCACACTCTAGGCATTTATGTGGTTTCTCCCCTGTGTGAATTCTTTGATGGGAATTAAGGTTTTTACTCCAACTGAAGCTTTTCCCACATTCTAGGCATTTATATGGTTTTTCTCCTATGTGAATTCGTTGATGGTGTTTAAGGCTGCGTCTGTCACTGAAGCTTTTTCCACATTCCAGGCATTTATATGGTTTTTCCCCTGTGTGAATTCTTTGATGGGAATTAAGGTGTGTACTCCGACTGAAGCTTTTTCCACACTCTAGGCATTTATGTGGTTTCTCCCCTGTGTGAATTCTTTGATGACGTGTAAGACTTTCACTACGACAGAAACTTTTTTCACAATCTGGGCATTTATAAGGTTTCTCCCCTTTGTGAATTCTTTCATGGGAATTAAGGTGTCCACGCTGACTGAAGCTTTTTCCACACTCCAGGCATTCATATGGTTTCTCCCCTGTGTGAATCCTTTGATGGGAATTAAGGTGTCCACTCCGACTGAAGCTTTTCCCACATTCCAGGCATTTATACGGTTTTTCCCCTGTGTGAATTCTTTGATGGAGTTTAAGGCTGCATCTATCAATGAAGCTTTTTCCACATTCCAGGCATTTATACGGTTTTTCCCCTGTGTGAACCCTTTGATGGGAATTAAGGTGTCCACTCTGACTGAAGCTTTTTCCACACTCTAGGCATTTATATGGCTTCTCCCCTGTGTGAATTCTTTGATGACATGTAAGACTTGCACTATGACAGAAACTTTTTTCACAATCTGGGCATTTATAAGGTTTCTCCCCTTTGTGAATTCTTTCATGGGAATTAAAGTGTCCACTCCAACTGAAGCTTTTTCCACACTCCAGGCATTTATATGGTTTCTCCCCTGTGTGAATCCTTTGATGGGAATTAAGGTGTCCACTCTGACTGAAGCTTTTTCCACACTCTAGGCATTTACATGGTTTCTCCCCTGTGTGAATTCTTTGATGGGAATTAAGGTGTGTACTCCGACTGAAGCTTTTCCCACACTCAAGGCATTTATATGGCTTCTCCCCTGTGTGAATTCTTTGATGACGTGTAAGACTTTCACTATGACAGAAACTTTTTTCACAATCTGGGCATTTATAAGGTTTCTCCCCTTTGTGAATTCTTTCATGGGAATTAAGGTGTCCACGCCGACTGAAGCTTTTTCCACACTCCAGGCATTCATATGGTTTCTCCCCTGTGTGAATCCTTTGATGGGAAATAAGGTGTCCACTCCGACTGAAGCTTTTTCCACACTCTAGGCATTTATATGGTTTCTCCCCTGTGTGAATTCTTTGATGGGAATTAAGGCTTTTACTCCAACTGAATCTTTTCCCACATTCCAGGTATTTATACGGTTTTTCTCCTCTGTGAATTCCTTGATGGAGTTTAAGGCTGCGTCTGTCACTGAAGCTTTTTCCACATTCCAGGCATTTATATGGTTTTTCCCCTGTGTGGATTCTTTGATGGGAATTAAGGTGTTCACTCCGATGGTATCTTTTCCCACACTCTAGGCATTTATATGACTTCTCTCCTGTGTGAATTCTTCGATGACGTGTAAGACTTTTATAATAACAGAAACTTTTTTCACAATCTGGGCATTCATAGGGTTTCTCCTCTTTGTGAATTCTTTCATGGGAATTAAGGTGTCCACTCCGACTGAAGCTTTTACCACATTCCAGGCATTTATACGGTTTTTCCCCTGTGTGAATTCTTTGATGGAGTTTAAGGCTGCATCTATCAATGAAGCTTTTTCCACATTCCAGGCGTTTATACGTTTTTTCCCCTGTGTGAATTCTTTGACGGAGTTTAAGGCTGCATCTATCAATGAAGCTTTTTCTACATTCCAGGCATTTATACGGTTTTTCCCCTGTGTGAACCCTTTGATGGGAATTAAGGTGTCCACTCTGACTGAAGCTTTCCCCACACTCCAGGCATTTATATGGTTTTCCCCCTGTGTGAATTCTTTGATGGTGTGTAAGACTTTCGCTGTCATAGAAGCTTTTTTTACAATCTGGGCATTTATATGGTTTCTTTCCTGTATGAATTCTTTGGTGAGAATTAAGGCTTTCCTTCTTCCTGAAGACTTTACCACACTCCAGGCTTTTATATTTTTTATTTCTGTTCCAGGTTTTACAATGCTTGGTTTTTCCTGATTTTTCAGAACAATCTTCTCCACTTATTGCACTTTCATTTTTATTGCTTTCTATGTACATTTTTTCAGATAGTGGAATTTCATCAACACTTTCATTTTGTAAAAGACCAGAATTACTCCTTCCTTTAGACGGATATTTTTTCTCCTCTTCCCTCAGGGTATCACAATATTCAACTTCCCCTTCTGAATATGAATATTTATCCCCTTTATCCACTACTGGGTGCTCAGAGGTTTCATTCGTTGATTCCCACATGCCCCCTGCAGTGAGAAAGAAAAACCTGCTGTAAGGGTAGGACACATTTACAACCTATCTGTGTCAGACTTTTCTCCTTTGTGATGATTGTGCTTGCACTCTGAGAATGCTCAGTGATCACTTAAGACCCCACAGTCTGTAGCCCAAGAGAACAAAACCCACAAAATATACAGTGGAGATCCCTTCCCCCCACGATCAGAGCTCAAGATGACCCTGTTGTTTTAAGTTATGGTTTAAGACACACAATAGAGGTTTAGAAGAGAGATGGCCAGCCAGATGCAGAAGATAATCTGACATGAAAGAAATTGACATTATTCAGGTATTTCTGTCTCTTTTTAGAACAGGAGAGAGATAAGTTTTACATCTAGGGAAAAAAGGATGCGTTTTTATCTTTTTTATTTTCTCTATGCTCAGATGTTGTCATCTTATGCTGTTCAGCTGTATGTTCTTTTTTTGTGAGGGAATTGCACAGTATATTCTTCAAGAGAAAAAATGATGCTCCCGGAATCGGATTCCGCTGACCCCTGTCACCACAGAAAACCTCTTGCTTTGTCCTCGCGATGGAGCAGCTGCTTCGCTCAAAAAGCCTCAATATGGTCTCAGGCTGGCTTAAGCGATTTTGCCCCCCTTGGCTGATTGTGCTCTGAGCCCCCCCCTGGGTTTTCAGGAGGCAAGAAGTGAGGGAAGGCAGAAGGCAAAGAGGGTCTTGCCCCCTGATCCCACCTACCAATGATGGGAGGGAATTATGGATCACAATCCCCCACAGTTCCCTGCACTGTCCTTGCTGCCATGGGTGGGCAGCCAGTTGGGGTAGTGGTGGTGACTGGGCTGCTGGATTGGGGACACACAGCTGATGGTGTCCTTCCATTGGCACCCCGGGTGACAGTCTAGGTCCACCTAGTGGCTGATTAGGGCGGCCTCGTGGCTGATGGCCACACCTCCCCAGCGTTAGCTGACTCTTCTGCTGAGAGTTTGGCTGTCCTCTGACAGCCTGCAATTCTACCTCTAGCGAGAAGGTGGCAGCAGAGAGCAAATCTCACTTGCATAAAGAGAAGGGAAGGGGGCAGGCAGGAGAGAGATGAACTCCTCTTTGTGATCCAGTAACTTAAAAACACAACCAACAGGGTAAATCTCTCATTGCATGTAGCAAAAGCAAGGGGGGAGCTGACCCCTTCCCGGCTCGAGCAGGGCTGCGGAGGGCTGAGCTGGAAGGATCTCCCACCCCTCCCCATCCCAGGCTCACGTGGGGCTGTGGAGACTGGTGGGCAGCTCCATTCCCACCCCCTCCTGAATCAAGCGGGGCTTGCTCCTTCCTCCCCCCGCCCTCTCCAGCTCAAACAGGGCTTCAGAAAGCAGCAGGCAGCTCACCTTTTCCCTCCCTTCCCCAGCTCAAACCATTGCAACAACAGGTGTGGCATGTTCTCCGGATTCCCAGATTTCCTTTTTTAAAAAAGGAAGTCTCTCTCCCTGTCTCTTGCAGAGATATAAAGGAAAAGGCGTATCTTCAGAAATGAAGTGGCCAGAGAGTTATTTTTTAAAAATGCAAGCTGGGGGTCCAGAGAAGATGCTACAGGGTCTATTACAATGGTGCATCGTTGTAACCATATTCTTGGGGGTCCCTTCCAGCTCTGTGATTCTGGGATTCCATGAAAAGGAGCCGGCCTGGAGCTTTCTAATATGCCTTCAGGACCTCTTTCCTTGAGGCTGCTGCTGTAGGTTTAGGTGAAGGACAGTCTCGGTGAGCCAGGGTATAAATGCCAGCAAGGCTCTCCCACTCCCTGAGATGGTCAATGGAAACCACACCTCCCCAAACAGGTAGAGTCAGAAAGGTCACTCCGGGGTTTCATGTGTCAATAGTTAATCCCTCCCCCAACCCACAAATATCCTTAACATCTCTTGTGTCACAGCGCTGAAGATCTACTGGAGGATAATGGGCCACGGCGTCTGTCCTTGTTTTCTGAAGGCTTCTTCTGAATGCACCTGCTGGGCCATGACAGGCAAGGGCTGTCTGAACTATGCAGCTTAGCTGGATCCGCTCTGCATGTGGGAACGGAGCGCTCTGACCTGGCTGCAGACACTTCCCCAATGAGAAGGCTGGAGTTGGGTTCTTAGAGACGGAGGGGAACTTTTTACTTCCCTGTGTCCCTCGTCCATTCATCCTCAGATTAAGAATGCCAACCCTATCGAGGTCTAGCAACTTGAGACCAATGACTGCAGTACAAGTGCTCATTCCCAGAGCCAAACAAGGATCCTATCCCCCCCACCAGCTCCCCTCTGCCAGAAGGCAAATGGCCTTTCTTCCTACCCCCTGCACTTGGGAGCGGAGCCAGAATGCCTTCCTAGGAGACCTGTCTGGGGTTGCTTTCAGTCCTGTCTCTGAGGAAAAGAAGATGCTTTGCCTTGCAGGCCCAACGTCCCAGGATCAAGGCCTGCCCCCTCCCGTGAAAGGGGTTGCCGAGGGCAGTTGCCTGTTTTCATATGTTCAGCGTTCACAACGACCCACCCAAGCTCTTTGGAGAAGAGGCTCAAACTGTGAGGAGAAACAAGGCCCAAAGGCCACCAGGTCTGTGAAGGAAGCATCAAAAAAATCCCACAACAGATTGAAGCAGCTACCTGCCAATCCTTCTTCTTCATCAGCAATCAGGACAAACAGCTCTTCTTCTCCTTCCAGCCTGGAAATGAGGCCAGGTTTGGCAATCGGAGGTCCTTCGGTGAGAAAAAAGACACACAACATTTTTCCGTGTGCTCATAAATCCAGCAATTCCAACCCAGGGTGACCACTCCTCCAGGAAGACACAACCGACAAGCAATAAGGGCAGTGTGGGATGGGGTCTCATCTGGCCCTGCCAGTTCTGTGCCACCTCCCTGCCAAGACGAGACGGAAAGGCCAGCTGAGAACTAAGTCAGTGGCGGAGAAGCCAGCCGGGATCCATCCACAGCCGTATCTCAGCCCAGGTAAGACAAGACCCAGGCTGGAGCGAAGCCCCTCCCTAGACCCTCCCACCTTCTCCACATGAAGGCTCACAGCACCTCTTCTGACGCCCTCTTACGTGGTCCAGATACAGGGCTGTCAGGTGGGGGCTCCCTCTCCACCGGGGAAGTCCACAACCCTTCCCACATTAGAGGAAGGACGGGCAGAGATCAGGCACTGGGCCCAGGGCAGACAGCCTGGCCACCTCTTCCCTCATGAAAGAGTTCCTTACAGGCATTCCTCACAGCCAGAAAGGGACATCCCAGGAGAAAGGGATTTCCTCACCCAGAGAGGCCACGTGCCCAAAATTCTCCAGCATGACCTCCTTGTTCAGGGCTCTCTGGGCTGGGCGCAGTAGCGTCCACTCCCCCTGGGAGAAATGCACAGCCACCTCTTCAAAGGACACGGGACCCTGGAAGAGAAACAAGAATAAGAAGAGAGTTTCTTTACATTGCAAGAAAGGTGGTCTGAGAGTACTAAAACCCAAAAGGCCAGTGTCCTATATTGGTTAGAGTGAAGGCCCTGGGAGGACTGAGTTCGAATCCCCTCTTTCTCATGGATGCTTTCATGGGGACCTTGGGCCTTGCACAGCCTAACCTGCCTCACAAGACTGCTGTTGGGAGGGTTAATTGGAGAAGAACAGAAAGATGTGAAAAGCTACTTTGGGTCCTCCATTAGTGAAAAAAAACCTAGGATATAATTTCAAAATAAGAAAGTATAAATAATCTTATAACACAATTGTGTTAATGGTTTTCTGATGACTCACACTGATTCCACTGAGCAGGTGCAGAAGTGTGCCCTTAGTGGGGATATGGAGGGGAGTTGCTGCGTGCTGTAGCAGCCGGATCGGGGAGGCTGCCGGGTGGGGGCTCCTGGAGCGCCACCCCCCATGTGCCTCCTGCTCGCTGCGCCCTGATCGGGGTGGCTGCCAACCCCCCTCCATGCACGTCCTGCCCATAGTGCCCCGATCGGGATGGATACCGGGCGGAGGAGCCTGGAGCGCCACCCCCCCTTGCGCTTCCCGCCCATAGTGCCCCGAGTGGGGTGGCTGCCAGGTGGAGGAGCCTGGAGCCATCCCCCTCATGCTCCCTGCCGGCAGCGCCCCATTCGCTGGCCTCCTCTCCCCACCAAAGCCAAGATTATGAATGAGGGGGGGGGCACGCTTGCCTGCCTGCCCCCCCCCCCAAGCCTAGAACTACCCGTCTCCAGGTGGTGGCTGGAGATCTCCCAGAATTAGCACTCATCTCTAGGTGACAGAACTCAGTTCCCTTGGAGAAAATGGCTGCCTTGGAAGGTAGGCTCATCGGGTATTATTTCCACCTGAAATAGTCCCAATGGGGAGGTTTGGGGGCCACGCAGGGGCAAAGGGGGGCACAGCTGTGGGCATACCTCACTCACCTCCCCCCAAGCTACAATGGGAGCGAGAGCAGGGGGACCGAAGGTGGGCATGCCACCCTGCCCTCCTACCTCTGCCCCACATCAGGGTGCTGGGGAGGGGGCAGTGACCAGCCAGATCCCCCAGTGCCCTTTCTAGAGCCCGTTGTATTTTTTTGCTACAACAGGCTTTGTTTCCAGTAAGAAATATCAGGAACGAAAAAACCAAGGCGGAAGAAAACCCAGTAGGAACATTTGTGTCTCAACCCCCCACCAGACTTCCGTAGGGGCATCCCAGGGCCAGGGGGGCTAACCTTATTTGCTGGGGGCTAGCAGCCAAAGGGGAGGAGAGGCCAGAGATGTCCCTGAAGAGGAGCAAATCCTTTTCCGTGGGATAAACCAGTGTCTTGTTTTCTTCTCTGAACATGGAATTCTACACAAGGGGTGACCATTTCCCACCTTCTAAGTGGGCAGCCTCAACATCTTGTGGCACCAGAACTGAGGGGAAGGGACCCGATCCACTGAGCCTTGCAACAGAGAAGGAACCCTTCCTCACAGCTGATCTGCACCCCCTCCTTACCTGCGCTGGCTGCATGGCTGGTCGTTTCACTTCGCCACACGCAGAGGACAGTGGAGAAACAGCCCAGCGTGTCTTTATGCTGCGATCTGGGAGGGGGAGAAAGGAAGATGGAGGGAAACGCTTATTGGTGCGCACAGATTTCTATGTCAGTCCCTTCAGGGAAGCTCTCTCTGGATTTGCTTTGGGGAGGAATTCAAGATCAATCAGGATTGAACAAGGAAAGCTCCAGAACCTGTGGCTCAGTATCTCTCCCCCCGCCCAGCCATTCTCTACAGGGGAAGGTCCCGCCTTCCTGATCAATCTGCCCCGCTCTCCTTCTGGCCGTGTTTCCTCCCAACCTCCCCAAATCCCTTCCTGGGCGCTGAGCCCCTGACGCTGCCGGAAGCCACACTGCGCCCTCCTCCCCTCTGAGGGAGGACAAGACCCTCCGCCCTGCCCCACACAACTAGGAGGAGGAGCTGGGAATGAGGTGCCCTGAGGGGATCGGATGGACTGTCTGACTTGTGGAGGCACGTAGGAGATGCCAGCTAGGAAGTGAGACTAGCCCTGCAGGAGTTGCTGTGCCCCCGGCAAGAAATGAGAGCTAGAGATTGCAAAACAGCAGACCGAGAACCCCTCCCTCACACCAAACGGTCTACAAGAGAAATCAGAAGGCCAGGGGGGAGCAGGCGACCCATAGACAGAAGCAACCCTGTATAGTCCTGCTGGGAAGGCGGAGGAGTGGGGTGCAGCGAGGGAAGCCAGCTCGTGTCTCCAAGGCCCCCGTGCCTCGCAGGGGCAGCTAGAGGGGGGGGGGCAGGTCTTTCACCAGCCTCTAGCCCTGAACACCCCCCCCCCCGGGACTGTGCTGCAGGGGCCTCCCGGCTTCGCAGAAATCTCCCCGATTTGGGGTGGGGGGGCGTTAGAGGAGCTCCAAAGGAGCTGCTCTCCACCGCGCCTCCTGGTCGGTTGAAGGGGGGGGGCTCTCTTCTTCCCGTTTGATTTGTGCCCCCCCCGCATTGATTTGTGCCCCCCATCCGCGCAAACAGGATTTGAACTCACCAAACGCGCCTGGGAGGCAGCAGACGCTACTGCGGGAGAGACCGAGGCTGGAGACACGAGCTGGCGAAGGAGGGGGGGCACGGCAGGAAGTTACCTCACCAGGCCCCCTCCTCGCCGCACGTCTAGGAGTTGCGACTCTCTCCCTTTCACCCCGGGGTTGGCTCGTGCCCACACAACAAGGAACGGGGTCTGCAAGGGGTCTGCTGCGCGCTCCTCTGGCGTCTCCCTTGGCAACAGCGGCGCGGGGGTCGCGTGCCTGGTTGCAAGGAGAGAGGGGGAGGGGGGCTCCAGTCTGGCCTGGGGGGGATTCGGCCTGAGAGTAATGAGGAAGACCCCGGATGCTCCGCGCATAAGAAGGGGGAGCTCACCAGGCTACAGGCATCATTGCCCCGGGAGGAAAGGGCAGCTTGGGAGACCGGACTGTGGCTCAGAGGGAGAGCCTCTGCCTGGCCTGGGGAAGGTCCCTGGTTCAATCCCTGGCAGCATCTCCAGTTAAAAGGATCAGGAAGGAGGGGATGTGAAGGGCCCCTGCCTGAGACACCCGAGAGCCATTCGAGGAGGCCAACAGTGTCCTCAGGCCGTTTCATGGGTCATGTGCGACTCTTTGGGATCACAGCCCTGCTGAGCCTCCCTCCACTCTCCAAACTCCTCCTGTTCCAGACCCCACCCCGACGTCTCCCAGAATTTCCCAAGCCAGAGTTGGCAACCCTCCCTGCAGGATGCGGCAGAGGCTGCAACGGTCTGCCTTTAGCGGTCCCTCCAGGACTTCCGGAGGCTGCTTCTACGGGGCCAGCCCCTTTGGGCTTTCTTACCTCCCAGAGGAATCGACAGTTCTGGACTTGTGAGGCCTTGTACAACATCTTTAAAAGGGAAGAGGGTAAATGGAACCTCCATGTCCTGAAGCAGTATACCCCTGAAGGCCCATTTCTGTACAGTAGCGCAAGCGGAGGAATCTTCTGAACGGGGCTGCTGGGCTGGACTGACCTTTGCTCTGATCTGAAGAAGCTCTGCTGATGTCCCTTCCCTGGTGACAGTCAACCCAAAGAAGGCTTTGGTCTGTGGGCCTCAGTTGAAGCAAGTCTCTGTTTCATTTATTTATTTGGAAATGTTCTGAGTCTCAGAATTTGCCTGAGGTGGCTCCCAAAATGAAATGCCAGAAAAGTTATTAAAACCCACCTGACTGTGTGCACCTGCGGAAGAGGGGAGGAAGTGCCCCCTGGTTTTCTACATGACTGTTGGGGCAACCAGCACTCCCAAGCGGCAAACCTGACATTTCAAGGGGAGCACATCCCCGTCTAATCCAGGGGGGGATCTTACATCGCTGGCCAGCCTTTGAACTAACCTTCTATTTTATTACCACTCATAATGGACTCGGCCACTCCCTGCAGTCCCCAGCCCCTCCCACTCACACACTTGCTGGCTGCTGCAAGTACACGTTGGGGCTGGTAAGGAGGGGGGGGGACATGTCTGCAGTTGCAGGCGGCAGCTTGATGGGCCCGGGGCATGGGGGTGGGCTTCAGGGCGGAAGGGGGCTGTATTTTCACAGACTTCATTTTCCTGGGCACAGGTTGTGTTGTCTACGGTATTCCAACGGTTTGGTCTTTGTGAATCCATCCCATCCTATCCTGCTTAAGATAAACTTTTATCATATGATCGCTGCACTCTCAAAAACCTCATTCGTGGAGCAATAGGAGAGAATGGCAGAGCTCCTGCTTTGTGAAGAATCTCTCTAACAAGTGCGGTTTTCAGAATTTCCTCCTGCCTCCATGTCGGCTGAAGTAAAAGGGGGCTTCTGATGCTATTAAAGAGTGAGTTTCAGGAACCCTGACTGTAAAACTTCTCCAAGGACTATAGAGTTAGCTCTGAGAAAGAAAAGGGGGAATTGGGTTGGGAAAAGGCTCCTGGTTGAGGTCTAGCAACTTGAGACCAATGCCAGCAGTACCTCATTCCCAGAGCTAAACAAGTGCCTGAAGGGTCTTTTCCCCTCAGTTCCGCCCCCCACCAGAGGTGAAAGGACACAAAAATTGGAAACGTAACCCATGTCTTCCCTCTACCCTTTCACAGCGTGGCTCTCAGCTTCACTGACACAATCAACCCCCCTCACATTATTAAAGTCCAAGAGAGGGATTCTAAATTATTATTTATTTTATTATTATTTTATTTGTCATTTATAGTTCGCCTTTCTCACAGAGACTCAAAGCGTATTACACAACATGAGATTAGTAAAATCAATATCAAGTACATTTCCATACAGTGTCAAGGACATTTCCATAAACAATGCGATAGGGTAAATATGTACAAGTTTACAAAGACATACCATTAGTGAGGATTCATTACAGAGTAGAAGAAATGCTGAAACAGAATGTAATCAACTAGAAACAAAGCCCGTTGTGGGAAAAAATACAATGGGCTCTAGAAAGGGGAGAGTGGGCAAACAGGCATTCCCTCCTCCTCTGTCACTGATCCTGGCTGGTGAAGGAAGGGGGCTGACATTGCCACCTGCTCCATACCTGATCTCAGCAACTGAAGGGGTGGAGGAATTTGCTACCTTTGCTGCATGCCTGATACAGGTCGGGTAGAAGGGGGCAGGCTTTGCCACCTGCTCTGCTCCTGATCCCAGCCGGGTGAAGGGAAAACGGGCATTGACTCCTGCCCTGTGCCTGATTACAGCTGGGTGAAGGGGGGCAGGCCTTGGTGCCTGCTCCAAGCCTGCTCCAGCTAGGTGAAGGGGAGTGGACATTGCCACCTGTTCCCTGCTGGGTGAAGGGAGGAGCAGGCATTACTTCCTGCTCCTTGCCTGATCCTGAGAGGTGAAGGCAGGCAGTGGGCTTTGCTATGTGCAAGGGGGGCAGGCATTGCTGGCTGCTCCAAACCTGATCCTAGCTGGGTGAAAGGGGTGCAAGCATTGCTACCTTCTCTGCTCCTGATTCCAGAAAGTTGAAGGGGGGGGGCGGAGATTGCTGCCTCCTTGGCGCCTGATTCCGACAGGATGAAGATGGGGTGGGCATTGCTGCCTGCTCAGTACCTTATTCCAGTCGGCTGAAGGGGCACGGCAGTGCCACCTGCTCCACTTCTTATCCCGGCTGGGTGAAGGGAAGAAGGGAATTGCCTCCTGCTCTGTGCCTGATCCCACGCAGGTGAAGGAGCTGGGTGGGCAATGGCACCTGCTCCGCTCTTGATCCCAGCTGGGTGAAGGGGGCGGGCATTGCCATCTGCTCTGCTCCTGATCCCCCCTGGAGGAAGGGCGCTGGGCAGGGCCTCCTGCTCCGAATACCAGCTGCGTTAAGGTGGAGAGTAGGCATAGCCACCTGCTCCGCTCTTGATCCCAGCTGGGTGAAGGGGGGTGGGCATTGGCACCTGTTCCCTGCTGGGTGAAGGGAGGAGCAGGCATTACTTCCTGCTCCTTGCCTGATCCTGAGAGGTGAAGGCAGGCAGTGGGCTTTGCTATGTGCAAGGGGGGCAGGCATTGTTGCCTGCTCCAAGCCTGATCCTAACTGGGTGAAAGGGGTGCAAGCACTGCTACCTTCTCTGCTCCTGATTCCAGAAAGTTGAAGGGGGGCGGAGATTGCTGCCTCCTTGGCGCCTGATTCCGACAGGGTGAAGATGGGGTGGGCATTGCCCCCTCCTCAGTGCCTTATTCCAGTAAGCTGAAGGGGGCGGGCATTGTCACCTGCTCCACTTCTTATCCCGGCTGGGTGAAGGGAAGAAAGGAATTGCCTCCTCCTATGTGCCTGATCCCACCCAGGTGAAGGCGCTGGGTGGGCAATGGCACCTGCTCCACTCTTGATCCCAGCTGGGTGAAGGGGGCGGGCATTGCCATCTGCTCTGCTCCTGATCCCACCTGGAGGAAGGGCGCTGGGCAGGGCCTCCTGCTCCGAATACCAGCTGCGTTAAGGTGGAGAGTAGGCATAGCCACCTGCTCCGCTCTTGATCTCAGATGGGTGAAGGGGGGTGGGTATTGGCACATGCTTTGCCTCTAATACCAGACAAGATTAACAGCAAATGGCCAGTCCAGTAAACAGAGATAAACAAGAAGCGTGAAACGCCCAGGACTGTAAACAGTACAATGAACTTCACTGGTCAAATGACTCCAATACACAATCAACTAGACCTTATGCAACACAGTTTTTCAATCCACAAAGTATAATTAATTGCCGCATAAGCAGTCACAACAAGTCCCACCCTGGGGACCACGGGAGTGCCAAGTGAGAACTAATGAGTCCATTTCAATTCGTATTCTTCATATATATAATAAGTGATCTTGACTTTGTTCAAGCAGGTGAAGAAGGCGTAGTTCCAAAGCGTGCCCGAAGAGCTGGGGTCGACGATATTCTCCACAGCTTTTCGTCTGAGAAGACTTCCTCAGGGGCAACAGCCTAACTCACTACACAATAAAGATTGATTGTGTATTGGAGTCATTTGACCAGTGAAGTTCATTGTACTGTTTACAGTCCTGGACGTTTCACGCTTCTTGTTTATCTTTGCTTCTAATACCAGCTGGGTTAAGGTAGGAGGTGGGCATTGTTACCTGCTGCACACCTAATACCAGCTGGCTGAAGGCATTGCCACCTGCTCTGCTCCTAATATCAACCAGGTTAAGGTGGGGATGGGCATTGCCAAAAGCGCTACACCTAATACCAGCCAGGTTAAGGTGTGGGGAGGGCATAGCCACCTTCCCCGCTCCTGTTCCCGACCTGGGCTTCCCACCACAGCATGTTTTCTGGAGCGATATGGTGATTTGCCTGTGCTTTCCTCTGCAGCAGCGCCCTCTGCCAATCCAAAATGAAAGAAGTTACAGTCCTGGAAGAGGTTCTCATCTGTCTACTGGGGAAGAACTGAGGAGATGTATGAATAATGCTGTTTTTAATGATGGGACTGGATTAAAGCAGATGCGAATCGATGCAAAAGAAACATCCAAAGCTGTGTGACACACATAATAGGAACATGAAACGTGAGAAGTATGAGGCCAGGTGAGCTAGAAGTTGTAAAACAAGGAATGGAACGTTTAAACGTTGCAGACCTGGTTGTGAGTAAACTAATGAGGACTGACTCAGGATGTTTTCAGTCAAAAAAACTCAAAGCCTTTTACTGTGGAATTAACAAACGAAAAAGAACCGCTGTTGCTCTAATAATGAGGGGAGACATAGCACAAACAGTCAAGAGCTACAATGCAAAGTTTGGCTGAGTACTATCAATCAGACTTCATGGAAGACCTGTTGCCATCATTCAAGTTTATACCCCAAGTACAGATGCTAAGGAGGCAGAAATCAAAAACTTTTACGCAAGTGTCCAAGAAGAAACTGATCATACACCTAAACAAGATATGCTGATAATCATAGATGACTGTGACACAAAAATAGGAGACAAAGCAGAATCAAACATTGTTCGAAACTTTGAACTAGGATCACAAAAGGGAGCAGGAGAGCGACTCATAGAATTTTGTGAAGCCCGAAACATGCTTCAGGCAACCCCAAAGACAACTGCATATGAGGAGATCATCTGGTGACCAATACAGGAACCAAATAGATTATATAACAAATGATGAAGATCTATTCTCTTTGTTAAAAAAAAGGAGTTTTTCTGGCTGGTTTCATCCTCCAGACATATTTAAAGATATGTTTAGTGTTCATCGTAGCACTTCTAGAAATCTCAGGTTCTCTTTTGGCATGCTTACTTACTGACTTACACTTCTTATGGCAGACCCTGTGCTCCTCTCATCTCACAACTTGTCCCAACTTCAAAACATAGGAGGGACTCCCTTTCTCAATGTCAGGCCAAGTTAATTCTACTCCTGACTGCAGAGACATCCTCTATGATTTTCTTGGTCAAATCCAGCAACTGCTTCCCTATATTTCTGGCTAGATCTGTTGAAACAGTCTCGGGGGGGGCAGAGAATCAGAGAAGCATCATGCCAGCCCACCTGTCAGCAACACAGGTGGTTCCTGGGATTTTGCCTGCAGAGCTCACAGGTGTGTCTTAGGTTCCCCAGGGAAGGAGAGCAGGCAATTGGCTGCGACTTGGACACTCATCTAGGGTTGCTACCTCAGGCTTGGGAAATGATGGAGTACAGGGAGGGGCCAGAACTCTGAAGGGACAGGAAGCCATAGTGCCTGCCCTGGCATGTTTATCACCGGCATCATCCTAGAGCCACACCAGGGGCAACTTCTTAAGACTCAGTTGATAACTTCTGAAACACTTTAAGTAATTATAAGCAGTTATGCAATATCTTATAACACTGCTTTATGATTCCGTAAGACAATTTCATATAACGTCCAGCGTCTCTAGGGTTCCTCCTCTCTGTGAATTCTTTGGTGGTGGGTAAGGCATCCACTAATTCTGAAGACTTTTCCACACACCAGCCATGTATATGGTTTCTCACCTATGTGAATTCCGTAAGACAATTTCTCACCTGTGTGAATTCTTTGATGGAGTTTAAGGGTGTGTCTCACTGCAGCTTTCTCCACACTCCAGGCATATACATGGTTTCTCCCCTGTGTGTATTCTTTTATGGGAATTAAGGCTTCTACTCCAACTGAAGCTTTTTCCACATTCCTGGCATTTATATAGTTTTCCCATGTGAATTCTTTGATGGAGTTTAAGGCTTCGTCTATCACTGAAGCTTTTTCCACACTCGAGGCATTTATATGGTTTCTCCCCTGTGTGAATTATTTTATGGGAATTAAGGTGTCCACTCTGACTGAAGCTTTTTCCACACTCCAGGCATTTGATGACATGTAAGAAGACATGTAAGACTTTCACTATGACAGAAACTTTTTTCACAATATGAGCATTTATAAGGTTTCTCTCCTTTGTGAATTCTTTCATGGGAGTTAAGGTGTCCACTTCGACTAAAGCTTTTTCCACCCACCAGGCATTCATATGGTTTCTCCCCTGTCTGAATCCTTTGATGGGAATTAAGGCTTGTACTCGAACTGAAGCTTTTTCCACATTCCTGGCATTTATACAGTTTTTCCCATGTGAATTCTTTAATGGAGTTTAAGGCTTCGTCTATCAATGAAGCTTTTTCCACACTCCAGGCATTTATATGGTTTCTCCCCTGTGTGAATTCTTTGATGGCGTTTAAAGCTGCGTCTGTCACTGAGGCTTTTTCCACACTCCAGACATTTATATGGTTTCTCCCCTGTGTGAATTCTTTGATGGCGTTTAAAGCTGCGTCTGTCACTGAAGCTTTTTCCACACTCCAGACATTTATATGGTTTCTCCCCTGTGTGAATTCTTTGATGGTTTTTAAGGCTGCGTTTATGACTGAAGCTTTTTCCACATTCCAGGCATTTATACGGTTTTTCCCCTGTGTGAATTCTTTGATGTAGTTTAAGGCTGTGTCTGTCACTGAAGCTTTTTCCACACTCCAGGCATTTATATGGCTTCTCCCCTGTGTGAATTGTTCGATGACATATAAGACCTCCACTATTACAGAAACTTTTCTCACAATCTGGGCATTTATAAGGTTTCTCCCCTTTGTGAATTCTTTCATGGGAATTACGGTGTCCGCTCTGACTGAAGCTTTTTCCACACTCCAAGCATTTATATGGTTTCTCTCCTGTATGAATTCTATGATGGGAATTAAGGTATGATCCTCGACTGAAGCTTTTTCCACATTCCAAGCATTTATACGGTTTTTCCCCTGTGTGAATTCTTTGATGGAGTTTAAGGCTGCATCTGCCGTGGAAGCTTTTTCCACACTCCAGGCATTTATATGGTTTCTCCCCTATGTGAATTCTTTGATGGCGTTTAAAGCTGCGTCTGTCACTGAGGCTTTTTCCACACACCAGGCATTCATATGGTTTCTCAGCTGTGTGAATTCTTTGATGGGAATTAAGGCTTGTACTCCATCTGAAGCTTTTCCCACATTCCAGGCATTTATATGCTTTTTCCCCTGTGTGAATTCTTTGATGGCGTTTAAGTCTGTGTCTGTCACTGAAGCTTTTTCCACACTCCAGGCATTTATATGGTTTCTCCCCTGTGTGAATTCTTTGATGGCGTTTAAAGCTGCCTCTGTCACTGAAGCTTTTTCCACACTCCAGACATTTATATGGTTTCTCCCCTGTGTGAATTCTTTGATGGTTTTTAAGGCTGCGTTTATGACTGAAGCTTTTTCCACATTCCAGGCATTTATACGGTTTTTCCCCTGTGTGAATTCTTTGATGTAGTTTAAGGCTGTGTCTGTCACTGAAGCTTTTTCCACACTCCAGGCATTTATATGTCTCCTCCCCTGTGTGAATTGTTCGATGACATATAAGACCTCCACTATTACAGAAACTTTTCTCACAATCTGGGCATTTATAAGGTTTTTCCCCTTTGTGAATTCTTTCATGGGAATTAAGGTGTCCGCTCTGACTGAAGCTTTTTCCACACTCCAAGCATTTATATGGTTTCTCTCCTGTATGAATTCTATGATGGGAATTAAGGTGTGATCCTCGACTGAAGCTTTTTCCACATTCCAAGCATTTATACGGTTTTTCCCCTGTGTGAATTCTTTGATGGAATTTAAGGCTGTGTCTGTTACTGAAGCTTTTACCACACTCCAGGCATTTATATGGATTCTCCCCTGTGTGAATTGTTTGATGACGTGTAAGACTTCCACTATGACAGAAACTTTTTTCACAATCTGGGCATTTATAAGGTTTCTCCCCTTTGTGAATTCTTTCATGGGAATTAAGGCGTCCACTCTGACTGAAGCTTTTACCACACTCCAGGCATTTATATGGTTTCTCCCCTGTGTGAATCCTTTGATGGGAATTAAGGCATCCACTCTCACTGAAGCTTTTTCCACACTCCAGACATTTATATTTTTTATTTCTGTTCCAGGTTTTAGAATTCTTGTTTTTTCCTGATTTTTCAGAAAAATCATCTCCACTTATTGCACTTTCATTTTTATTGCTTTCTATGTACATTTTTTCAGGTAGTGGAGTTTCATCAACATTTTCATTTTGTAAGCGACCAGAATTAATCCTTCCTTTAGACGGATATTTTCTCTCCTCTTCACGCAAGCTATCACAATATTCAACTTTCCCTTCTGCATACGAATATGTATCCTGTTTATCCACTACTGGGTGCTCAGAGGTTTCATGCGCTGATTCCCACATGCCCCCTGCAGTGAGAAAGAGAAACCTTCTGTGAGGGTAGGACAGATTTACATCCTATCTCTGTCAGACTTTTCTCCTTTGTGATGATTGTGCTTGCACTCTGAGAATGCTCAGTGATCACTTAAGACCCCACAGTCTGTAGCCCAAGAGAACAAAACCCACAAAATATACAGTGGAGACCCCTTCCCCCCACGATCAGAGCTCAAGATGACCCTGTTGTTTTAAGATATGGTTTAAGACACACAATAAAGTGTTAGAAGAGAGATGGCCAGCCGGATGCAGAAGATAATCTGACATGAAAGCAATTGACATTATTCAGATATGTCTTCTTCTCTTTAGAACAGGAGAGCAATATGTTTTGCATCTAGGGAAAGAAGGATGTGTTTTTATCTTTTTTATTTTCTCTATACTCAGATGTTGTCATCTTATGCTGTTCAGCTGTATGTTCTTTTTTGTGAGGGAATTGCACGGGATATTCTTCAAGAGAAAAATGATGCTCTTGAAATCAGATTCCTCTGACCCCTGTCACCACAGAAAACCTCTTGCTTTGTCCTCGCGATGGAGCAGCTGCTCTGCTCAAAAAGCCTCAATATGGTCTCAGGCTGGCTGGAGCTATTTTGCCCCCCTTGGCTGATTGTGTTCTGAGCCCCCCCCCAAGGTTTTCGGGAGGCAAGACGTGAGTGAAGGCAGAAGGTAAAGAGGGTCTTGCCCCCTGATCCCACCTACCTATGATGGGAGGGAATTATGGATCACGACCCCCCCAGAGTTCCCTGCACTGTCCATGGTGCCATGGGTGGATAGCCAGTTGGGGTAAGTGGTGGTGGCTGGGCTGCTGGATTGGGGACACACAGCTGACTGGTGTCCTTCCACTGGCACCCTGGGTGATAGTCCAGGTCCACCTAGTGGCTGATTAGGGCGGCCTCGTGGCTGACGGCCAGACCTCCCCTGCGTTGGCTGACTCTTCTGCTGAGAGTTTGGCTGTCCTCTGACAGCCTGCAATTCTACCTCTAGCGAGAAGGTGGCAGCAGAGAGCAAATCTCACTTGCATAAAGAGAAGGGAAGGGGGCAGGCAGGAGAGAGATGAACTCCTCTTTGTGATCCAGTAACTTAAAAACACAACCAACAGGGTAAATCTCTCATTGCATGTAGCAAAAGCAAGGGGGGAGCTGACCCCTTCCCGGCTCGAGCAGGGCTGCGGAGGGCTGAGCTGGAAGGATCTCCCACCCCTCCCCATCCCAGGCTCACGTGGGGCTGTGGAGACTGGTGGGCAGCTCCATTCCCACCCCCTCCTGAATCAAGCGGGGCTTGCTCCTTCCTCCCCCCGCCCTCTCCAGCTCAAACAGGGCTTCAGAAAGCAGCAGGCAGCTCACCTTTTCCCTCCCTTCCCCAGCTCAAACCATTGCAACAACAGGTGTGGCATGTTCTCCGGATTCCCAGATTTCCTTTTTTAAAAAAGGAAGTCTCTCTCCCTGTCTCTTGCAGAGATATAAAGGAAAAGGCGTATCTTCAGAAATGAAGTGGCCAGAGAGTTATTTTTTAAAAATGCAAGCTGGGGGTCCAGAGAAGATGCTACAGGGTCTATTACAATGGTGCATCGTTGTAACCATATTCTTGGGGGTCCCTTCCAGCTCTGTGATTCTGGGATTCCATGAAAAGGAGCCGGCCTGGAGCTTTCTAATATGCCTTCAGGACCTCTTTCCTTGAGGCTGCTGCTGTAGGTTTAGGTGAAGGACAGTCTCGGTGAGCCAGGGTATAAATGCCAGCAAGGCTCTCCCACTCCCTGAGATGGTCAATGGAAACCACACCTCCCCAAACAGGTAGAGTCGGAAAGGTCACTCAGGGGTTTCATGTGTTCATAGTCAATCCCTCCCCCAACCCACAAATATCCTTAACATCTCTTGTGTCACAGCGCTGAAGATCTACTGGAGGATAATGGGCCACGGCGTCTGTCCTTGTTTTCTGAAGGCTTCTTCTGAATGCACCTGCTGGGCCATGACAGGCAAGGGCTGTCTGAACTATGCAGCTTAGCTGGATCCGCTCTGCATGTGGGAACGGAGCGCTCTGACCTGGCTGCAGACACTTCCCCAATGAGAAGGCTGGAGTTGGGTTCTTAGAGACGGAGGGGAACTTTTTACTTCCCTGTGTCCCTCGTCCATTCATCCTCAGATTAAGAATGTCAAACCCTATCGAGGTCTAGCAACTTGAGACCAATGCCTGCAGTACAAGTGCTCATTCCCAGAGCCAAACAAGGATCCTATCCCCCCCCCCAGCTCCCCTCTGCCAGAAGGCAAATGGTCTTTCTTCCTACCCCCTGCACTTGGGAGAGGAGCCAGAATGCCTTCCTAGGAGACCTGTCTGGGGTTGCTTTCAGTCCTGTCTCTGAGGAAAAGAAGATGCTTTGCCTTGCAGGCCCAACGTCCCAGGATCAAGGCCTGCCCCCTCCCGTGAAAGGGGTTGCCGAGGGCAGTTGCCTGTTTTCATATGTTCAGCGTTCACAACGACCCACCCAAGCTCTTTGGAGAAGAGGCTCAAACTGTGAGGAGAAACAAGGCCCAAAGGCCACCAGGTCTGTGAAGGAAGCATCAAAAAAATCCCACAACAGATTGAAGCAGCTACCTGCCAATCCTTCTTCTTCATCAGCAATCAGGACAAACAGCTCTTCTTCTCCTTCCAGCCTGGAAATGAGGCCAGGTTTGGCAATCGGAGGTCCTTTGGTGAGAAAAAAGACACACAACATTTTTCTGTGTGCCCATAAATCCAGCAATTCCAACCCAAGGTGACTACTCCACCAGAAATACACAACCGACAAGCAATAAGGGCTGTGTGGGATGGGGTCTCATCTGGCCCTGCCAGTTCTGTGCCACCTCCCTGCCAAGACGAGACGGAAAGGCCAGCTGAGAACTAAATCAGTGGCGGAGAAGCCAGCCTGGATCCATCCACAGCCGTATCTCAGCCCAGGTAAGACAAGACCCAGACTGGAGCGAAGCCCCTCCCACCTTCTCCACATGAAGGCTCACAGCACCTCTTCTGACGCCCTCTTACGTGGTCCAGATACAGGGCTGTCAGGTGGGGGCTCCCTCTCCACCGGGGAAGTCCACAACCCTTCCCACATTAGAGGAAGGAGGGGCAGAGATCAGGCACTGGGCCCAGGGCAGACAGCCTGGCCACGTCTTCCCTCATGAAAGAGTTCCTTACAGGCATTCCTCACAGCCAGAAAGGGATAGCCCAGGAGAAAGGGATTTCCTCACCCAGAGAGGCCACGTTCCCAAAATTCTCCAGCATGACTTCCTTGTACAGGGCTCTCTGGGCTGGGCGCAGTAGCGTCCACTCCCCCCGGGTGAAATGCACAGCCACCTCTTCAAAGGACACCAAACACTGGAAGAAGAGAAAAAAGAATAAGAAGAGAGTTTCTTTACATTGCAAGAAAGGTGGTCTGGGAGTAAGAAAACCCCAAAGGCCGGTGTCCTGTAGTGGTTAGAGTGAAGGCCCTGGGAGGACTGAGTTCGAATCCCCCTTTCTCATGGATGCTTCCCTGGGGACCTTGGGCCTTGCACAGCCTAACCTGCCTCACAAGACTGCTGTTGGGAGGGTTAATTGGAGAAGAACAGAAAGATGAGAAAAGCTACTTTGGGTCCTCCATTAGTGAAAAAAACCTAGGATATAATTTCAAAATAAGAAAGTATAAATAATCTTATAACACAATTGTGTTAATGGTTTTCTGATGACTCACACTGATTCCACTGAGCAGGTGCAGAAGTGTGCCCTTAGTGGGGATATGGAGGGGAGTCGCAGCCGGATCGGGGAGGCTGCCAACCCCCCTCCATGCACGTCCTGCCCATAGTGCCCTGATCTGGATGGCTGCCTGGCAAAGGAGCCTGGAGCACCGCCCCCCCCTTGCGCTTCCCGCCCACAGCGCCCCGAGTGGGGTGGCTGCCAGGTGGAGGAGCCTGGAGCCATCCCCCTCATGCTCCCTGCCAGCAGCACCCCATTCGCTGGCCTCCTCTCCCCACCAAAGCCAAGATCATGAATGAGGGGGGGCACGCTTGCCTGCCCGCCCCCCCCCCAAGCCTAGAACTACCCGTCTCCAGGTGGTGGTTGGAGATCTCCCAGAATTAGCACTCATCTCTATGTGACAGAACTCAGTTCCCTTGGAGAAAATGGCTGCCTTGGAAGGTAGGCTCAACGGGTATTATTTCCACCTGAGGTCCCTCCCCACTCCAAAGCCAACCCACCCACCCAAGGCTCCACTCCCCCCCCCATCTCCAGGAATGCCCCAATCTGAAGTTGGCAACCCTACAAGTCCCAATGGGGAGGTGAGGGGGCCACACAGGGGCAAAGGGGGGCACAGCTGTGGGCATACCTCACTCACCTCCCCCCAAGCTACAATGGAAGCGAGAGCAGGGGGACCGAAGGTGGGCATGCCACCCTGCCCTCCTACCTCTGCCCCACATCAGGGTGCTGGGGAGGGGGCAGTGACCAGCCAGATCCTCCAGTGCCCTTTCTAGAGCCCGTTGTATTTTTTTGCTACAACGGGCTTTGTTTCCAGTAAGAAATATCAGGAACGAAAAAACCAAGGCGGAAGAAAACCCGGTAGGAACATTTGTGTCTCAACCCCCCACCAGACTTCCGTAGGGGCATCCCAGGGCCAGGGGGGCTAACCTTATTTGCTGGGGGCTATCAGTCAAATCTGGAAGAGGCCAGAGATGTCCCTGAAGAGGAGCAAATCCTTTTCCACGGGACAAATTTTACCACAGTCTTGTTTTCTTCTCTGAACATGGAATTCTACACAAGGGGTGACCATTTCCCACCTTCTAAGTGGGCAGCCTCAACATCTTGTGGCACCAGAACTGAGGGGAAGGGACCTGACCCACTCAGCCTTGCAACAGAGAAGGAACCCTTCCTCACAGCTGATCTGCACCCCCTCCTTACCTGCGCTGGCTGCATGGCTGGTCGTTTCACTTCGCCACACGCAGAGGACAGTGGAGAAACAGCCCAGCGTGTCTTTATGCTGCGATCTGGGAGGGGGAGAAAGGAAGATGGAGGGAAACGCTTATTGCTGCACACAGATTTCTATGCCAGTCCCTTCAGGGAAGCTCTCTCTGGATTTGCTTTGGGGAGGAATTCAAGATCAATCAGGATTGAACAAGGAAAGCTCCAGAACCTGTGGCTCAGTATCTCTCCCCCCGCCCAGCCATTCTCTACAGGGGAAGGTCCCGCCTTCCTGATCAATCTGCCCCGCTCTCCTTCTGGCTGTGTTTCCTTCCAACCTCCCCAAATCCCTTCCTGGGCGCTGAGCCCCTGACGCTGCCGGAAGCCACACTGCGCCCTCCTCCCCTCTGAGGGAGGACAAGACCCTCCGCCCTGCCCCACACAACTAGGAGGAGGAGCTGGGAATGAGGTGCCCTGAGGGGATCGGATGGACTGTCTGACTTGTGGAGGCACGTAGGAGATGCCAGCTAGGAAGTGAGACTAGCCCTGCAGGAGTTGCTGTGCCCCCGGCAAGAAATGAGAGCTAGAGATTGCAAAACAGCAGACCGAGAACCCCTCCCTCACACCAAACGGTCTACAAGAGAAATCAGAAGGCCAGGGGGGAGCAGGCGACCCATAGACAGAAGCAACCCTGTATAGTCCTGCTGGGAAGGCGGAGGAGTGGGGTGCAGCGAGGGAGGCCAGCTCGTGTCTCCAAGGCCCCCGTGCCTCGCAGGGGCAGCTAGAGGGGGGGGCAGGTCTTTCACCAGCCTCCAGCCCTGAACACCCCCCCCCCGGGACTGTGCTGCAGGGGCCTCCCGGCTTTCCAGGAATCTCCCAGATTTGGGGTGGGGGGGCGTTAGAGGAGCCCCAAAGGATCTGCTCTCCACCGCGCCTCCTCTTCGGTTGAACAGGGGGCGTCTCCACTTCCCGTTTGATTTGTGCCCCCCCCCCCCGCATTAGCCTCATCCGCGCAAACACGCTTTGAACTCACCAAACGCTGATGCAGCAGACGCGACCGCGGGGAAGACCGAGGCCACATGGCGACGGAGGGAGGGGACCCGGCAGGAAGTGACCTCACCAGGCCCCCTACCCGGCGCACGTCTAGGAGTTGCGACTCTCTCCCTTTCCCCGAGGGGTTGGCGCGTATCCTGGGAGAGGGGAACGGGGTCTGCGAGGGGGCGGCCCGGCTGCGGCGCGCTCCTCCGGCGTCTCCCGTGGCAACAGCGGCGCGGGAGTCACGTGCCTGGTTGCAAGGAGAGGGGGAGGGGGGCTCCACTCTGCCCTAGGAGGGACTGAGGCTGACAGTAATGGGGGAGGCCCCGGATGCTCCGCGCAGAAGAAGAGAAGGGGGCAGCTCGGCGCTCGCCTTCTCGCCCCACCGACCCCGCCTCAAAGCAAAGTGGCCCCTGTCCCAGGCATAACCGAAGCAGCCGCTCCCCCAGCGCCCGGGTGACTTGGCTTTGCATTTGGGGGTTACAGGCAGTGTGTTGTGTGTGTGTGAGAGAGAAGGGGGTGGGGTGAGGAGTGCAGCAAAGGAAAATAGCCAGGGCAAGCCTGTTGGCTCCTCGTTGGTTTGTCAGTCACCAGGCTACAGGCATCATTGCCCCGGGAGGAAAGGGCAGCTTGGGAGACCGGGCTGTGGCTCAGAGGGAGAGCCTCTGCCTGGCCTGGGGAAGGTCCCTGGCTCAATCCCCGGTGGCATCTCCAGTTAAAAGGATCAGGAAGGAGGGGATGTGAAGGGCCCCTGCCTGAGACACCCGAGGGCCGCCGTGACCTGGACGGGCCAACAGTGTCCTCAGGCCGTTTCATGGGTCATGTGCGACTCTTTGGGATCACAGCCCTGCTGAGCCTCCCTCCACTCTCCAAACTCCTCCTGTTCCAGACCCCACCCCCACGTCTCCCAGAATTTCCCAAGCCAGAGTTGGCAACCCTCCCTGCAGGATGCGGCAGAGGCTGCAATGGTTGCCCTTTAGCGGTCCCTCCAGGACTTCCGGAGGCTGCTTCTACGGGGCCTGCCCCTTTGGGCTTTCTTACCTCCCAGAGGAATCGACAGTTCTGGACTTGTGAGGCCTTGTACAACATCTTTAAAAGGGAAGCAGAGGTGGGTAAATGGAACCTCCATGTCCTGAAGCAGTATACCCCTGAAGGCCCATTTCTGTACAGTAGCGCAAGCGGAGGAATCTTCTGAACTCGGCTGCTGGGCTGGACTGACCTTTGCTCTGATCTGAACAAGCTCTGCTGATGTCCCTTCCCTGGTGACAGTCAACCCAAAGAAGGCTTTGGTCTGTGGGCCTCAGTTGAAGCAAGTCTCTATTTCATTTATTTATTTGGAAATGTTCTGAGTCTCAGAATTTGCCTGAGGTGGCTCCCAAAATGAAATGTCAGAATAGTTATTAAAACCCACCTGACTGTGTGCACCTGCAGAGGGAGAGAGGAGGTGCCCCCTGGTTTTCTACAGGACTGCTGGGGCAACCAGCACTCCCAAGCAGCAAACCTGACATTTCAAGGGGATCGTATCCCCATCGAAGACAAGAAGGATCTTCCACCACTGGTCAACCTTTCGACTAACCCAGAGAGCCTCTTTCTCGTCAGGATTGAGCTCCAGCTTGTTCTCCCTCAACCAGCACACTGCTGATGATTGCAACCATTGATTTTGAACATCAACAGATCTCTCGGAATGAGCTGGAAAAGGAAGGAAGAACCGGGTACCGTCTGCATATTGGTGACACTGCCGCCCACACCTCCCAAAGACCCTTCCCAGTGGCTTCATGTAAATATGAAGCAGCACGAGGGATAATATTAAGCCCTGTGACTCCATGGGTCAGTGGAAATGGGGTAGAGGAGGACTCCCCCAGAACCACCTTCTGAGACCGGGCACCCAGATAGGACTTAAACCACCATAACATGGTGGCCCTGAATCCCTTGGCTGAGAGGCGACTCAGTAAGGTACGAAGGGAGATGGACATGAGCAATGCAGAGAGATCCAGGACTGGGAGGGCACCCGCTCTCCGTCTAGTTCTCAGTTGTCACTGACCACAGATACCAGACTGGGTGGACAGGGGGTTCCCCCTGCAGGAGTCTCCATCAATGGAATCTTTACCCCCAAGAGCTCAGCATCAGGCCTGTATTATACCTGAGGCTGACTAGGCTGAAGCCTAGGGGGCCCCTGCAGGGATGGGGGGGCCGTCAAGTTTTATTTGCTGAGGCACAACCCCACATAAATTACAATTAATTGATTTCTTATATATCCTCTATTAAAAAGAGACTTAATTGCTTCCTTATTGAAGTGAAGAAAACTCTCTTATAATAAATAATGATCCATAAATAATATATTTTAATAAATAATAAAAAAATTATTTACTTCAAAATATTACAGTATTCATCAATTATACTCCCAAAATGTACTTTCCTGAAGAGTTCTAACTCAAGCAAAATATCTATTTTTTAAATGTGTGAATAGAATTCTTCAGGAGACTCACAGAATGAATATGTCCTTTCCCCTCAAAACATTTCTATGATTCTTCCTTGCATGAATTCTTTGATGGTGAGTAAGGTTTCCACTCTGAGTAAAACTTTTTCCACACTCCAGGCATTTATATGGTTTCTCCCCTGTGTGAATTCTTCGATGGGTATCAAGGTTTCCACTCTGATTGAAGCTTTTTCCACAGTCAAGGCAGGTATCAGGCTTCTCTTCTGTGTGAATTTTTTGATGGGAATTAAGGTTCCCAGTACAGCTGAACCTTTTCCCACAGTGCAGGCATTTATATGGTTTCTTACCTGTGTGAATTCTTCTATGGGGATTAAGATGTCCACTCTGAATGAAGCTTTTTCTGCAGTCCAGGCAGCTGTATGGCTTCTTACCTGTGTGAATTCTTTGGTGAGAATAAAGAGATGCACAGTGACTGAAGCTTTTTCCACACTTCAGGCTTGTATATGGTTTCTCTGCTGTGTGAATTCTGCGATGGCGAGTAAGGTGTCGCATCTGACGAAATCTTTTCTGACACTCCAGGCATTTATGTGGCTTCTTCCCTATGTGGATTCTTTGATGGGAAGTAAAGCTTCCCCTACAAGTGAAGCTCTTTTTGCTCTTCAGGGATTTATATATTTTCTTTCCTTCATAGGTTTTTAAATGCATTTTAGTGTCTTTTTTTAGGGATTCCCTCCCCCACAGAGTTTCAAGTCAAGGGTAGGACGTCCAACATCCGGCTCTCCCATTTTTCTACATGCCAAACTAGTGCGGTTGTTTACCTCATCAATTGCAACTGTAACAAACTATATATTGGGAGCACAATAAGAACTGTGTGTACACGGATGTTGGAACATTTGTCCAGGATTAAGAATAGAGTTATGGAGGCACCATTGGTGGAACATTTTTGTCAGTTCCACGCTAGGGAGACTGAATTTAAATTCACAACCCTATACGTGTCCCCGGGTGGCTCACAGCATTCGGTACAGAGGGACCTCCTGAAACGGGAGGCAGAGTGGATACACAACTTACAAACTCTACAACCAAGGGGTTTGAATTCAGAATTGAATTTATCGTGTTTTCTATAAGACTCCTTAGAGTGTTTGGATATAGCCTTTGAACAATGTGTGATAAGTAAGGAGTGCAGGATGATGCATACTCTGTTTGGAGAACTGTAACTTTAAATTGACAATGCCGTTCATGTATTTAACAACTGTGTGTGTGGCAGTGGTTCCTAATCATTCAGACCGCGTTTGAGTGTGCAGACTAAAGCACCTGAAATTCTTTGAATTGTTGTCATTTTTCAATGTATAGTCTCGTTTATAGAAACTGAAGGTTTATCAAGTGGAGGATTACATAATTGCCCCTGAAGAAACGGGCATCTGTGAAACAAGCTGAGTAATCATTGCTGGCTGCTTGTAGGGTGGACAGGAGAGGGACCCTTGTGGGTCCTGCTTCACATGTTTCTCTGCACTTGAAAGATATTAAATTCATGTGAGAATAATACACTGGTCTGCAGGGCTGCATTACCTGTTCCTTTTTAAGCCAGCATTGGAACGGTGTCTCCCGACAGAGCTCTTTCACGTGGGCGGTCCTCAGCTATGTGGATTGGAGTGCACCGCGAAGCAACTTGGAAGGAAGACCAACCATGTGTTCAAGTTTAAATGACTTTATGTAGATGCACTGCATCACTGGAGTGCTATACTGTGTGTTAAGAAAGACAATACGCAGTCTGTTATCTGTATATAGCAATCGAGAATTCATGAATGAAATGTGATGAGCAGTACTTTATGTATTTCGAATGAACAATTTTGGAGTAACATTAGTTTGGTGAGCATCTTATTAATTGTTTTTGGATATGGTCAAGAGCGTAGTAGAGTTTGTTCCTGCTCCTGATTCTGGGAGGTTGAGGGGGGGGGGGGCGCAGGCATTGCTGCATGCTTGGCTCCTGTCACCGGCAGGGTGAAGACAGGGTGGGCATTGTCACCTGCTCAGTGGCTTATTAGGGAGGTTGAAGAGGGTGGGCATTGGCACCTGCTGAGCTCCTTATCCCAGCTGGGTGAACGGAAGAAGGGCATTGCCTCCAGCTCTGCACCTGATCCCAGCCAGGAGAAAGCTCGAGTTGGGCATTGCCAACTGCTCCACTCCTGATCCCAAATGAGTGATGGAGGGGGGGGGGCATTACCACTTGCTCCGTTGCTAATACCAGCTGGGTTAAGGCAGGGGAGGGCAGTGACACCTACCTCACTCCTAATACCAGCTAGGTTAAGGCGGGGGTGTATATTGCCCCCTCCTCCGCTCCTAATAGCAGCTGGGTTAAGGAGCGGGGCAGGCATTGCCAACTGCTCCACTCCTGATCCCAACTGGTTCAGAGGGGGTGGGCATTGCCACCTGCTCCACTCCTAATACCAGCTGGGTTAAGGCAGGGAGAGGACATTGCCACCTGCTCTGCTGCTAATACCAGCTGGGTTAAGGTGAGGAGCATTGCCACCTGTTCTGCTCCTAATACCAACTGAGTTAAGGCAGGGGATGGGCATTGCCACATGCTCCACTCCTAATATCAGCTGGGTGTAGGCGGGAGGTGGGCATCGTCACCTGCTCCCATTGTGCTCCCGGCTCGGGCTTCTCACCATGGCACATTTTCTGGAGGGACATGGTGCTTTGCCTGGGCTTCCCTCCATGGCAGCGTCCTCTTGTGGTGCACCAGGATATAAAGTGAGTTGTCTGAAATAGGCTTACTCAATTATATAGTAAGATACCCGTTCTTTGAATGCCCAGATTTCGCTCTTTTAACAAGTGAATCTTGTTAAACCAAGAAAGGCATATTTCTGCAATTAAAGGAGCTAGAGATCTGCTTTTTTAAAAAAATGCAAACTGGAAATTCTGAGAACCTGAGAGACACATTGTCATAACAACATTTAATTGCCAATTAAAAATGATCCTCCCTGGCTTTTGCAGGAGCAGAAATGGGTGCAATATGGGTGGGAGGGAGGAAAACCAAACTTCCCCATCCCCAGATGTAGAAATCCAGTTTTGCAAGGTGGGGTCTTTCATCAGCCATGGCCTGTGCCCCCCACCTCGCCCGCATTCTGCTGCAGCGGCTTTGTAGAGAGGAGGCAACTTCAAGGTGTGTGCGTGTGTCGAATTTGGTCTCTAAGGTGCTCCTGGACCCACATTTTGCCCTTGGACAGCAGACAAGGCGGCTATGCACCTGGGTCCAACTTCAGGGAACTCCTAAGGATCCTCAGTCCAGCCCGCCACCTGTGGGGGTGACATGGGGGGGCATCTCCCCTTCTCGTCTCATTTCCCACCCCCCAGCATCTGCTTTTCCTCTCCCTTGCAAACACGATTGTAACCCACCAAGCATCTGGGACGCAGCAGATGCTTCCCCGGGAAAGACGAAGGCCACATTTCTAAGAGGGTCAGGAAATGACCTCACCACCACCCTCCCTGCGCATCTAGGAGCTGGGACTCTCACTTTCACCAAGTGGTTGATTGGCACCCCATCCCCGCCCCTGCATTGTCAGGCTTTGCGCACCTTGGAGACAGAGGACAGGATCTCCAAGGAGGCAGCCTGGCTGCTGCGCCCCCCTCTGGCTTGTCCTCTGGCAAAGGCGGCGCAGGAGCCACATGCATTGTTGCAAGGGGAGAGGGAAGGGGGGCTCTACTCTGCCCTGGGAGGGATTTGGTGTGAGAGTTATAGGAGAGAATCCGCGCCCCGCCCCCCCACTGGGCGAATGGGGGCCCTCGATGCCCTCCCCCCGGTCATTTCCCAGATTTGATGAGCTGGAATTGCGCCTGGAGCGAAGAGGCGCCCTGGACTGCAGGGCAGTGGCTCTGAAGGGGAAAGGCAGGCAGGCTGGGAAGGGGGAGAAAGGCAAATATCCCCCCCCAACACACCCCTGCTGCTCTCCCCTCCTTTCCCTCTTCCCTACTGCAAAAGGGACAGAACTCAAACCCTTTGCTTGGAATTGGAGTGGGGTGGTGGTGGTGGGGAGGCTTCAGTTGTTGGAATAGAGTGCAATGAAAACATCACCTGGCTGCGGAGGGCAAACAGGATTATTTCGAGTGTAACCCTTTTCAGCCTAAAAAGGGACAGGGTACAGGTCACAGGCATGTGGATGCCTGATTGGACCCTCAACAAATTAAAAAACGTTATTTAAAGGGCGGGGCGGGGGAATAACAGGACAATGGCTGCAACATCCAAATCTGAATAGCTGTTTATAATTTTTTTTTAAAAAACTTGGTTTAATGGTGTGTGGGGGTGGGGTGGGGAATAAAGTTAAGTTTTGAACAATTGTGAATTAAAAAAAATATGTCCCAAATCCACCATTAGGGAGCCCTTGCTTTAGTCTCTGAGCTCCCAATGTTAGGGTTGCCAGCCTCCAGGAGGTAGCAGGAGATCTCCCGGAATTATAATTGACCTCCAGGCCATAGAGCTCAATTGCCTGGGCTATCCAGGTCAGGGCATTAATGGGTAAAGGACAAGAGTAAATACTATTATAGAACCTCTGCTTCCATTACAAACCTTAATACTGAGAGGGAAATTGTTTCAAAGTACTCTGCTTGCTAATTTCATTTCCCTTTCGGCCAGTACCAACAATCAGTTAAGAACTAAACAGTGATCTATAAGGAAATGTGTGTTTTTAAATTTTCAAATAAAGCTCAGATGCATTCCATCTCTCTTGTTTATAAGCATAAAGAACATTCAAATCAGAGAATCTTGGATACCTGAGCACTAATTGGGTACAAAAGAAAAGATCAAGACGGTTAATACAAACATCTTTTCAGGATTACATTTCCCAGAATACATGGCACCATATAAGCTTGAGTGACAGGTCAGTCGTGTCTCACTTATAATATAAAGACTTCAAATGCTGGATCCTTACTTCTGTTAGGAGTTTGAAATACTTCTGGGAAGTAACACTTCCAAGGCTAAAATCTTAGTTATGGAATGAAAACAAAAGCATGTTTACAGTTGCTGGAAACTCACTTGTGAGTTTTCGCTGACTTGCAGCTAAATCTCAACAATGAAGGGAAAAAGTTGCCACTGAGGCATGTTTGCCTTATGTGGGGATGTCTTGCTTGAATGAATGCTCACACACGAATTTTAGCAGAGGTCCCCCCACCAAAATCCCTTAGCATATTAAAATACCAGTATTCAACATTCTCAAAATTAGGTAAATGAACAGAAAATCATACCACCCACCCTTGCTACACTGATTATTTAAAAAGGAGCATTTATATGGATCCATAGAAGTTTCTTACCCCAAAAGATAAGCAGATCACAACCAAGGAGCCCCAAATAGAAACCAGCCCCGATCAATTCCGCCGCCCACATTTATAGGATTTGAGAATCATTTCTCAAGAACATTAACTGTCCCTCTTGCTAAGGGTGTGCATTCTTGGCTAACTCATCATTTTAACTTCAATCATACGAGGTTATTTATGCATAAAATGAGTTCTTAAAGCATACAAAAGTTGTATTGTCGAAGGCTTTCACGGCCGGAGAACAATGATTGTTGTGGATTTTCCAGGCTGTATAGCCGTGGTCTTGGCATCGTAGTGCCTGATGTTTCGCCAGCAGCTGTGACAGCTGCTGGCGAAACATCAGGCACTACGATGCCAAGACCACGGCTATACAGCCCGGAAAATCCACAACAACCATCATACAAAAGTTGTTCGTTCATTCTTGCTACTTTTTATCTTAACAAAGTCTATCTAAAAATAGTGATTACAAGTTTCTCATGCATGTGAATATCTTTTAAGCCCACAACCAATACACCCATCCTTAAAGCACCTTAAGAGAATATTCAGAGGGTAAGCTTTTGAGAGTCAGGGCTCCCTTCTTCAAACATGAGTAGGAATGGAGATCCCCGAGTTTTTATATCTCAGCCAAAGGTGATTGGTGTGTTACAAGGGAGGGTAACAGGATGTAAAGGTACGATGCAGCTTGATTAGAACAGAAATTAGCATCTGTAGTTAGAAAAGAGTCCTAAGTCCCATGGGTGTGTGTGTGTGTGTGGGGGGGGTCCTATTGTTCTGAATTTGTGAATGAACTCCTTTCCTGCAATCTCATCCTGCAATCTCCCCTTGAAGTTTCTCTGCTGAAGGACAGCCCCTTTTAGATCAGCAATAGAATGTCCTGGAAGAGTAAAATGTTCTCCCCCTGGTTTTGATTTATGTCCATTTGTTCTTTTGCATAGGGACTGACGTGTTTGTCCAGGGTAGAGAGTAGAAAGGCACTGCTGACACACGATAGCATATATCCCATTGAAAGATGAAAAGTGAATGAACAAATGTTGTTACGTCCAGTGATCATGATTGGAGTGAGATCGCTCTTCTGATGTACAAATCACCATACAATTGCGTTTCTCGCATCACTCCAAGGTTGTTCGACTCTGAGCCCTTAAACTCCCTTTCTCAACACGAGGCCAAGTTAATTCTATTCCTGCCTGCACAAACATCCTCTATGATTTTCTTGGTCAAATCCAGCAACTGCTTCCCTATATTTCTGGCTATACTTGTTAGAACATTCTTTTTTTTTAATATAATTTTTTATTGATATTTAATAATGTTTACAATACAAAATAGTTACAAAGCTTTTAAATGTTCTTAGTGAAACTTCTGTGATTTACAGTTTAAGGTAACTTTCTAATAAATAGTCTGAAATTGTTTCACAAAAGGTAAACTTTAGTCTTAAACTTGGGCTTGAAAGTAGTTAGAAAAAAGGCAATAATATGTAACTATCATTGAATCATTTCAACATTACCAGACCAAATCCTTCTTCCCTCCCCCTCCCCCCTCTTTTCCCCCTAAAGATAGTTATCAACCATAAATTCTCCTGGCTTTCTCTTCCCTCCCTCACCCCCCCCCCTTTCTACCCTTCCCCTAACCCCACATATAGACAATCCTGACACAGTGACCTGTAGGTAGTACCTAACAGGTTATTGGTATAAAATACCAATTCCAAGTGCAGGAAAAGACAATGAGGGCTAAGTGCAATTACCCCCTATCCCCCCTACCACCCCAATCCCCTATGGTATCTTAATTAAATGCTTTTTTTCCCATTAACTTCACAACTTGAAAAATTATGTCCTGCTTATTGAGAACAATCCTCTAATTCAAACGAACTGGTATTTTGCTATTCTTAATGGGAGATAAGGCAGATAACATTCTTCTTTTCTGATTGTTCCTCTCCATTTCTATTGCGGGGTCAATTCCAATGGCTCTAAGAAGTGCTTTTCCAGACTCTTGATCAATAGCTTTGTAAATTTGTTCTTGATGTGATGAACAAGATTAGTCCATTTATAGTTTATTTGAGCTTTCTTTAGAGCCTCAGATGTTCTTTTCAGTTCTCTTCTTTTGCTCAGTACTTCTGGTGGTAGATCAGTGAAGGCTAATATTGGGGTTCCGTTGTAGTCAAGTGCTCCCCTCGCTCTAGCAGTTGCAAGATTTTTTTTCTTAATGTTCCCATCTTGAAAAGTAGCAATGATGTCTCTGGGATACTTGTTCTTTCTCTTGTTTCTTGACTCCACTCTATAAGCATTTTCTATTTTTATAGTCTCATCTTCGTCTTCATTCCACTGCAGTTGCTTAATTAGCCATGACACCAAAAAGTTAGGTAGCTCTTCATTTGTATTAATATTTTCTTTAAATCCTCTAAATTTAACGTTCCTCTGTCTTATGGCCATTTCCAACCTTAAAAATCTTTCCTGTTGATAAGCATTTTTACGCTGAAGCTCTTTGACTTCTGAGTTGTGGTGTTTATTTCTACCGCTTTATTAGCACTGCGGGTCACTTTATTTATTTCGATTTTCATTTCAGCAAATTGTGCTGTAAATTGCTGTGACATTTTTATGTTGTCAAGCAGATTTTGTTCCATTTGTTTTATCAATTGGGAAAAGCTGTCCTGTTGGGAGGGTGAGCTTATTTCAGCAGTTTTAGTTACGCCCGCCATTTTGTCTTCCTCTCCCTGCTGTTTCTCTGGCTCTAGTGCTGTTTCCTGGCTCCAAAAAAATTCTGTAAGTTTTTTATTGCCTCTACCTGATGCCTCTTTTTCTTGGACATCTGCTTTCCCATAATTAGTGCGTTTCTTTTCGTTGTGATGATTTTAAAAGGGGAATTGGAGGGGGGGACGGAGCTCTTGCACTAAGCATCCTTCCTCCTCTCCGTTGATGCCACACCCCTTGTTAGAACATTCTTGAGGGTTGGGGACAAAAAGACCAAGGAGTCAGAGAAGCATCATGCCAGCACACCTGTCAGCAACACAAGTAGTTCCTGGGATTTTGCCTGCAGAGCCCACAGGTGTGTCATATGTTCCCGGGGAAGGAGAGCAGGCAATGGGCTGTGACTTAGACATGCATCTAGGGTTGCTACCTCAGGCTTGGGAAATGGTGGAGTATGAGGAGGGAACAGCTCAGAAGGGATGGGAAGCTACAGCTTCTGCCCTCTGAAACTGGACTCCATGGGAACTGCTCACTATGATTTGCAGATCAGTTGTAATTCTGGGACAACTCCAGGCACCATCTGGAGGTTGGTAACCATAACTGACATTTGTGGCTCCACTAGAGTGGATTGGCTCCTGAGGCTCACAGCAGCTTCACCTGCAGTTGTGCACTTCTTAGGTCTTTCTTGTATTCTGGAACTCCATTGGGGCGTCTGGGTGTCAAGGTGAAGCCGCGGCGTCAGTGAGTGGAGTTTGGCTGCACCTCTTTCTGCCACTCAATGCAACATCACTGGGCACCACTCTGATTGGTGGGTATTGTCAGGATTCTTACGGACTCCGACACCCTCTCTGTGCAATCTGAGACTTGCAGCATGGTTCATATTCTCCCCTCTCGACTGCAGAAAGCCCATTTGGAGCTGGTAATTGGAGCCAGCATCATCCCGAAGCCACACTAGTGTATCTACTCTGTAGCTGACAACACAGACTGGTGTTAGTCTCTGAAACACATTATCAATTGTGAACCACTATGCAATATTTTATTGCACTGTTACTGCTTTCCGATTTTATAAAACAATTTATTTCATGTAACGTCCTTCAACATTCAATGCATCTCTCTGACTCCCCCCCCCCTGTGAATGCTTTCGTGGCGAGTAAGTTTCCACTAAAACTGAAGCCTTTCCCACACTCCAGGCATTTATATGGTTTCTCCCGGGTGAATTTTCCGATGGCGATTAAGGTTTCCACTATCACTGAAGCTTTTCCCGCACTCCAGGCATTTATAAGGTTTCTCTCATGTGAATTTTTCGATGGCAAATAAGGGTTCCACGCCAACTGAAACTTCTTCCACACTCCAAGCATTTATAAGGTTTCTCCCCGGTGTGAATTCTTCTATGGGAATTAAGGCTTCCACTCTGACTGAAACTTCCACACTTCAGGCATTTATATCGTTTCTCCCCAGTGTGACTTTTTTGATGGTGATAAAGGCTTCCACTATCATGGAAGCTTTTCCCACACTCCAGGCATTTATATGGTTTCTCGCCTGTGTGAATTCTTTGATGGTTAACAAGGTGTCCAATCTGACGGAAGCTTTTCCCACATTCTAGGCATTTATATGGTTTTTCACCTGTGTGAATTCTTTGATGGGAAGTCAGGTGTCCTTTATGACTGAAGGTTTTTCCACACTCCAGGCATTTATATGGTTTCTCCCCAGTGTGACTTTTTCGATGGCTGTTAAGGCTTCCACTATCATGGAAGCTTTTCCCACACTCCACGCATTTATATGGTTTCTCGCCTGTGTGAATTCTTCGATGGTTAACAAGGTGTCCAATCTGACGGAAGCTTTTCCCACATTCTAGGCATTTATATGGTTTTTCACCTGTGTGAATTCTTTGATGGGAAGTCAGGTGTCCTTTATGACTGAAGGTTTTTCCACACTCCAGGCATTTATATGGTTTCTCCCCAGTGTGACTTTTTCGATGGCTGTTAAGGCTTCCACTATCATGGAAGCTTTTCCCACACTCTAGGCATTTATATGGTTTCTCACCTGTGTGAATTCTTTGATGGGAAGTCAGGTGTCCTTTATGACTGAAACTTTTCCCACACTCCAGGCATTTATATATTTTCTTTCTTTTACGGGATTTGCAATGCATGTTAACATCTGAATTTTCAAAAAAAAAATCCCCATTTACTGCACCCCTATTTCTATTGCCTTCTATATACATTTTTTCAAGTTGTGGGATTTTATGAGCTTTTTCACCCTGTAAAAGACCAAAATTACTCCTTCCTTTAGATGGATGTTTCCTCTCCTCATTCCTCAGGGCATCACAATATTCAGCCTTTCCTTTCACATCTGAATATGTATCCTCTTTTCCGTTCACTGAATGCTCTGATGTTTCATTCACTGACCGCCACATGCCACCTGCAGAAAGAAAGAGAAACCCGCTGTGGTGATTTGACGCATTCTCAACCCTTCTGTGTCAAGAGTTCATTCCTTTGCTTTGTGATTGCTGTGTTTGCACTCTGGGAATGCTCAGGGGTTAAGATCATATAGTCTGTACCCAGTTCTCCCCCTTGCTTTCTCCATTCCTTCTATATTACAAGCTGACTAAACTGGCAGAAAAGCCAATTCTATGGCTTTTCTGCTATTTCTATGGTCTTTTTGTCCAAGAGGACAAAACACAGAATATACAACGGAGACTGCCCTCTCCCCATCTCCCACCCACCCCCCGGGGCTCTAAGTGCCCGTGTTGTGTTAAGTTTCTCTTTGGCTGCCTTGGTCATTTAGAGGTAGAATGGTTTGGGGCCTTCTCAGGAGAAGAAAGCCACCCTTTAAGAGATAGACAGCTGACCCCTTCCTGGCTCAAGTGGGGGAGTGGAGGGCTGAGATGGCAGGCTCTCCCTTCCCCCTCCATCCCAGGCTCACGCGGGGCTGCAGAGGGCAGCAGGCAGCTCCATTCCCACTCCCGCCTGAATCCAGCGGGGCTTCGGAGGCCTGAGCAGCTAGGCTTGCCCTTTCCTCCCCTCTCCGGCTGAAGGGGGGCTGCAGAGAGCAGCGGGCAGCTCACCCTCCCCTCCCCTCCCCATCTCAAGTGAGGTTGTGGAAGGCGGCTGGCGGCAAGCCCTTTTCCTTCCTTTCACGGCTCAAGTGGGGCTGTGGAGGGCAGCAGGGGGCAGGAAGAATGGTTTTGGGGGGCTTCTCAGAAGAAGAATGCCACCCTTAAGAGACAGACAGTTATGGTGTAGCACACACAATAGCGGGTCTGAAGAGAGGTGACAAGCCAGAATCAAAAGATAATCTGGCATGAAAGAAACTGACATTATTCTGGAATCTCTGCCTCTGTAACAGGACAGAGATGAGTTTTCATCTAAGGTAGCATTTTTAACTTTTTCATTTTCTCCATGCTCAGATGTTGTCAACGTTTGATCTTCAGCCGTATGCACTTTTTATGCGTCAACTGCATGATATAGTCTTTAAGATAAAAAGATTATGTTTACGAAATCTGACTTGTCTAGTTCCTGAAACCTCAGAAAGCCTCTTGCTTGGTCCTCACAATGGAGCAGCTGCTTCGATGAAAAGGCCTCTTCAAGGGCTCGCTTAAGCGGTTTCGGCTCCCTCGGTCCCCTGCCCTCTGAGCCCCCTTCTGGGTTGTGGGGAGGCAGAGAGGGTCTGCCCCTGCCCCCCACCCCCCATAATGCTCCCCCACAGCTCCTTGGGGCTGTTCTTGCTGGCATGGGTGTGCAGCCATGTGGAGTAGTGGCGGTGGCTGGGCTGCCGGGGTTGGGGGCACACAACTGACTGGTGGCCTTGTGGGGTTAGTTTTACCATACTTATTATGAGCACACACAAAAATGGGAGCATGAAATTGGGGGATGAACCAAATGACCTGCTTTCGAGAAGGCATAACGGTTCTCTGCCCAACTGCTTTCCCTGTTTTCTGTGGTCTCGCAGCCACGAAAACCTTCTTCATAACATGTCCGACACACTCCAGGAGCTCCTGCTCTGAGGAGAATCTCTCTAACAAGGGCGGTTTTAAGAATTCCCTCCTTCCTCAATGTTTGCTCCTGTAAAAGGGGAACTCTTATGCTATGAAAGAGAGCCTGTTTCAAGAAAAACAGACCTATGGAGGCAGCTCTAAGAAAGAAAAAGGGGGATTGACTTGGGGAAAAGCTTCTCTGTGAGCTCTAGCAACTGGAGACCAATCCCTGCAGTGCAAGTGCTCATTCCCAGGGCAAAGGAAGGGCTTGCAGTCCCCCCCCCCGAGGAAAAATTACATTTCTTCCTACCCTGTACAATTGGAAGAGGAGCTAGAATACGTTCCTATGAGATCGGTCTGGGGCTGCTTTCGGTCCTGTGTCTGAGGAAAGGCAGAACTTTGATTTGCAGGCCCAGCGTCCCAGGATCAGGACCTGCCACCTTCAGTTAAAGGGATTGCTGAAGGAAGTGGCTCATTTTTATACGTTTCAGACCTACAAGCACCATTTCAGCATTCACAATCCAACCAAGCTTTTTGGAGAAGAGGCTCAAACTGTGAGGAGAAACAAGGCCACAAAAATCCACCAGCCCCTGGAAGGAAATGCAGGCATCACATGGTCCCACAACAGATCAAAGCACCTACCTGCCACTCTCTCTTCTGCACCAGAGCCCAGGAGAAAGAGCTCTTCTTCACCTTCCAGCCTGGAAATGAGGTCAGGTTTGGCAATCAGAGGTCCTTTGATCAGAAAAAAAGAAACACCAAATTGTGACTCTTCTGTGTGCTCATAAATTCAGCTGCTCCAAGCCAGGATGCCTACTCCTCCAGAAATACACAACAGACACGTAATAGGGGCAGGGTGCTATGGGGTCATATCTGGTGCTGGCAGTTCTGTGGCTCCTCCCTGCCAAGACGAGATGGAAATGCCAGCTGAGAACTAAATCAGCGGCAGAGAAGCCAGCAAGGTTTTATCCACAGCTGTATCTCAGCACAGGTGAGGCAAGTCCCAGGCTGGAGGAAAGTCCCTCTGCAGACCCTCGCACCTTCTCCACTTCAAGGCTCCCAGCACTTCTTATGTGGTCCAGACACAAGGCTCTCAAGTAGGGGCTCCCTCTCTATGAGGAGGACTGCAGCTCCTCCCACATCAGAGGAAGTATCACGGAGAATGGAGGAGGTCAGCCACTGGGCCCAGAGCAGAGAGCCTGGCCACCTCTTCCCTCATGAAAGAGTTCCTTACAGGCATTCCTCACAGCCAGAAGGAGACAGCCCAGGAGAAAAGGGTCCTCACCCAGAGAGGCCACGTTCCCAAAATTCTCCAGCATGACTTCCTTGTAGAGAGCTCTCTGGGCTGGGCTTAGCAGGGTCCACTCCCCCTGGGAGAAATGCACAGCCACCTCTTCAAAGGACACCAGACCCTGGAAGAAGGAAAAGAAGAAGAGAGTTTCACTATATTGCTGGAAAGGTGGTCCATGAGAAAGAAAATCCAACAGGCCGGTGTGGCACAGTGGTTAGAGTGAAGGACTAGGCCCTAGGAGGACTGAGTTCGGATTCCCTCTCTGTCAGGGACGTTTCCCTGCCTCACTATACTGTTGTTAGGAGGGTTAAGTGGAGGAGAGGAGAATGGTGTGAACAGGTGCTTTGGGTCCCCAACCATTGAAAAAAGCAGAATATAATGTAAAATTAAGAATAAATAAAGAATAAGAAATATCAGCGATGGTAAAACTATAGTGGAACAGCAGTAACAAAGAGGGAAGAAAACCTCTAGGGACATTGCCCCCGCCCAAGTCTTCCTTGGGGGCATCCCAGGGCAAGGGGGGTATCCTTATTTATTTATTATGTACTATTTTCAATTTTTATTCCACCTTCCCCGCACAAGCAAACAGTTAAAAACAGGTAAAATCAACAAACAGCACAAAAATACAAAAAGTAGTGAAGAAATACAAGACAGCAGCAGCTAATTGGAGGCAGTCACTCTATTACTTTAAAACTGGATGGTGGACGGCTCTAATAGGGAGGGGTCCAGTCTTCTCTTCACCTCCTCTATCCAGGCCGGTGGAGCCCTAGCCCAGCCTCAACCATATCTCTGTCTTGCAGGCCCAGTGAAAGGATAGTAAATCCTGCCAGGCCCTGGTATCACTATACAGAGAGTTCCACCAGGCTGGAGCCACGCCCGAGAGGGCCCTGGCTGTGGTTGCAGCCAAGCAGGCTTCCCCGGGGCCAGGGACCACCAAGAGTTGTTTATCCCCTGATCGGAGCACATATGGGGAGAAGAGGTCCTGCAGATACACTGGTTCCAGTCCGCATAGGGCTTTGTAGGTTAAAGCCAAAAACCTTGAATGTGATTCAGTACTCCAGTTGAAAAAATAATAAATAAATTATTTGCAGGGGGCTAGCGGTCAAGTCTGGAAGAGGCCAGAGATGTCCCTGAAGAGGAGCAAATCCTTTTCTGCGGGATAAATTTTACCACAGTCTTGTTTTCTTCTCTGCACATGTAATTCTACACAAGGGGTGACCATTTCCCGGTTCCCATGTGGGCAGCCGCAACATCTTGTGGCACCAGAACTGAGGGGAAGGGACCCGATCCGCTGAGCCTTGCAACAGAGAAGGAACCCTTCCTCACACCCGATCTGCACCCCCTCCTTACTTGAGTGGGCTGCATGACTGGACTTTTTGTTTCACCACATGGAGGAGACAGTGGATAAACAGCCAAGTGTGTCTTCATGCTTCTACCTGGGAGGGTGAGAAAGAAAGATGGAGGGAAATGCTTTTTGCTGCATACAAATTTCAATGCCAGTCCCTTCATGGAAGGTCTCTCTGGATTTGCTTTGAGCCACAAGTCAAGGTCCTGGGATTGATCAAGGAAGGACCAAACTCCTCCCTGCCCAGCCAATACTTTATGGGGGAATGACCCACCTTCCCTATCCATCTGCCCCCTGTTTTGCTGGCCATGTTTCCTCCCAACCTCCCCAACTCCCTTCCTGGGCGCTGAGTCCCTGTCCTTGCCGGAAACCACACTGCGCACTCCTCCCCTCTGAGGGAGCCTGCATTATACAACTAGGAGGAGGGGCTGGGAATGAGGAGCTCTCAGGGGATGGGATGGAGTGCCTGACTTATGGTGGTATGTAGGAGATGCCAGCTAGGAATTCAGATCTCCCCACACAGAGAAAACTAGCCCTTCCGGTGTTGCCAGGGCTTTTTTGAGGGGGAATGTGCCGGAACGCTGTTCCGGAACCTCTGGCAAGCAGCCACGTGGCTCGTGACCCCGCCCACAGTGCCCAAAGACCCCTCCACTGTCTCCCGGTGGGACTTCCGCCCTGGGTGTAGCCTGGGCTCAGCCTGACTGCCTCCTGCATGGATGGGGAGAGCGCCAGTATCTGCCACAGCTCAGCTGTTTGGCGGGCTCACAGCAGCAGTAGGGGGCTTCGCCCAGGCCGCCTGCTTCTCCAGCATCTTCCCTTGCCTTTCTCTCTCCTTCCCTTTATCTTTTCTTCTCTCCTTGCTTCCTTCTTCCTTTCCCCGTCTCCCTCTTTCCATGTCTCCTTCCTTTATTCCTTCATTCCTTTCTTGCTCCCCCTTCCCCATTTCTGCCTCTCAGCTTAGCTCTGCAGCCCCTCCTGTTGCAGGGCTACTCCGGGCGCCTGCCTTCCTCCCTCCCCTTTCTCTATCTTTTCTTCTCTCCTTGCTTCCTTCCTTCTTCCCCTGCCTCCCTCTTTCCACTTCTCTTCTTCCTTCCTTCCTCTTTCTTGCTGCCCTGCCTAGCTGCCTCTCAGCTGTTTAGCGGGCTCCACAGTGGGCTGCTCTGCTTCTCTCTCAGACCAAAGGATTTGGAGAAAGGCAGCAGCAGAGCTTTGGAGCTGATCCCCCTTCCCCCCCTCCCCGAAGAAGAAGGGTGCGTAGCTCGATTTTGAACACCGTCGGGTTTTGTTTGCTTGCAGAGATGGGGCAGGAGGGAATTGGAAGCAGCAAGTGGGAACTAACCCCCCCCCCACACACACACTTTTGCAAAGTCGCTTCTGTTTGCATTTGGCGGTGCTGCAAGCATGGGAAGCCCAGGAATCCCCCTGGCTTCGCTTCCCAGTGGGGGCAAGGCTTTTTGTTTGCATGGGTTTGAGCGAGTTGCAAAACTTGCGCAGCCCTGCCAAGAAACGAAGCTCACCTTTAACCCTCCCCTTTGTTCAAATATAGTGGAGCGGCTGGTGGCAACTCGCGTCTTGCTTTCCTTTCTTGCCCAGCTGTCGCTTTCTTGGGCTCAAGAGACGTGGTTTGTTTCACTCTAGTCCTAAATGTGGTTCCTGTGCCTACTTGATTTGTTTGCACCTCTAGTGATTTTATTTATTGACTCTAAGACTGGGCAGCCCATCTAGTTCTGTATTTGTGTATAGTACTTTGCAAAATTACTTTGTAAATCACAAGGAGCACATTTATTATCTACGTATTAAATGCCTTTATATTTCTCTTCATTATCTTGCTTTTGGCCTCCAATTGTGGCGCTACTCACTCTTTCGTCCCCTACATTCTTTTTGGGATGAGCCTCTCTGTTTTGGTTGATTTTCTTCCTCGGGCACATGTGTTCCTGCAAGCGGTGGAGCTGGTGCTTTACAATGCAAGGGGCAGAGCCCGGGCTCTGCCACTGGCGGTGTTTCTGTCCCCCCCTCCCCATTAAAAGCCTTTTTTATGGGGAGGAGGAGATCGGATTTTTCAGCTGCAGTCTGGCAAGCCCCAAGCAGCGAGCGCTGGGTGTGGGGTGGGGAGGAATTGTATGTATGGAATAGAGGCACGAAATGCATTTCTGTAATGCAAAGAGAAAGTGGGGTGGGGGTGGAAGAAATTCCCTCCCTAGTTATTGTTTGCAATCCTGCAGCGTCCTGGGGAATGAGCAGGGGCTGGGGGCGGGGGAGTGGCGGCTATGAACCTCGTGAGGTTGAAGAAGGCATTGGGGAGTTTCCTGGGGAGGGAGGAGGCTATGGAGGGGAGCGAGAAATTTCACTTGCCAGAGATTCCCCACAGGGATCATTGAAGGGGTAGGGGAGAGAAATTGCTTTGCAGGGCCATTGAGCAGAAACTGCCTTTGGTCATTCACCCCCCCCCCATTGATTACTGTACATTAGTGTGGAATGGGTTGGGGGAGGCAAACCTGCCCTCTGTCTTCTAAATCCTGCAGCATTGCAAGAATAGATGAAAATGCCTGTGCGCATATGCAGAGTGCATTTCCTTCGCAAAACAGGGTCCCTGCTGATGCCTGTGTGTTTGTTTTCCTCGAGCTGTCTTTCTCTATGGGGGAGGGGGAGTTGAGTGATGCATCCTGGGTGACAGTCCTGTGAATAAAGCGGTGGAATTCCCTCCCCAACCACACCATGCAATCCTAAATATAGTTGGCTCCAGCTCGGATTGCCAACTCTGGCTTGAGAAATTCCTGGAGATTTGGAGGCGATGCCTGGGGAGAGTAGAGTTTGGGGAGGGGAGAACTCAGTGGAATGCAAATTACAGCACTTAGTCACTTTATCAGATTTACTAGTCCATAAAGATGACTTCGGAGAGATCGGTTTAAGAGGGTGTAATTTTTTCCTCCTGCTTGTGGCTTGACCTCTCCGTCTTTGGTTCCTGTTCTAATTTACCAGGGGAGCCTCTTTTGCGTTCAGAGGAAAAAATGTGGGCAGGCACTGTTTGTCAGGGCATAGCTGTCCCCTTGCTTTTGTGAGTCCCATAGCAGGAAGCTACCTCCTTCCAGAGAGTCGTCCTTCTCATTCCCTCCTTGGATTTGACAAGTTCTTGAAGGCTTTTTTGTTCTCCAAGTTCATTTAAGGATCCATTGTCACTTCCCATGAGCATACCTTTTCTGACTTCCTTTCTTCCTTTCGGTTATTTTTTGTATGTCCTAGGAATGCTAAGGTATCGTTATATGATCTTTTAACTCCCCTCTCTTGGCAGGAGCTACATAATGCCTGTTTCTTTCCACCATAGCTGCCTGAACTGCCTGATAATCTAAGGGCTCCTGTGATAACATTCCATGCTGTCTGAACTACACAGAGCCATGGTTGTTGTGGGTTTTCCGGGCTGTATTGCCGTAGTCTTGGCATTGTAGTTCCTGACGTTTCGCCAGCAGCTGTGGCTGGCATCTTCAGAGGTGTAGCACCAAAAGACAGAGATCTCTCAGTGTCACAGTGTGGAAAAGATGTAGGTCATTTGTATCTACTCAGGAGGGGTGGGGTTGAGCTGAGTCATCCTGTAAGAGTTTCCCAGGGTGTGGAATGCTAATGGCGGGAGGCTTCACTGTATCCTGAGGAGGTTCTTTTGCATATGGATTGGGGCTTGATGTGCTAATCTTCTCTGCAGGGCTATTGTTGAGTATAGAGTGTTTTGTTTGCCTGGTGTTTTTCAGAACTGGAAACCATGCTCTGTTCATTCTTAAGGTTTCTTCTTTCCTGTTGAAGTTATCCCATTGGAAGTAACTGGTTGTCAGACAATGATGGAATAAGGCTGTTTTCTTCTTTCCCTGGAGGTCGCAATTTGTCTCTCCTCCTTTGGTTTATTTTCATGCCCAATGCAGGGTTGCCAAATGGAATTAGGGAAATTCCTGTAGATCTGGGGGTGAAGTCTGGGGAAGGCAGGGTTTGGGGACAGGAGAGGCCGTAGCAGTCCACCCTTCAAAGCAGCCATTTTCTCCAGGGGAACTGAGCTCCATAACCTAGAGACCAGTTGTAATTCTGGGAGATCTCCAGTCCCCATCTGGAGGGTGGCAAGCCTAGCCAAAGCCACCCAGTGAGTTTAATAACAGAGCACAGATTTAAAGACAGGCTTTTTTGTTCAAAGTCCCAAATGCTGACTGTCCAGTATGCTATGTTGGATGAACTCTTTGCCATTGGAAAGCTTAGTATGAAAACTGACTAATGTCACACTTAGAAACAGTGGTAAATTAAAAGCAAAATACCCATTTCTATGCTTGTTTACTCAAGCTATTCAGTGGCAATACTTCACAACTAAGTAATATTTGAGATTACATCCTGAGGAAGCAAACCTTAGCAGCTCTACTCAGAAGTAAGTCCCATTTTATTCAGTGAAGCATACTCCCATGAAAGCATTTTTTGGATTGCAGCCTAAGAGTGCTCACAAATTAGATTTCTGGCTCACAACACTGCACCACTTAGAGGGGACATTACTGCTGGGTAAGGGGCAGGGAGGTGAGCAGCCCGAATCGTGGCACTACTCCTAGGGGTGGCTGCGCCCAGCACAATGACATCACTTCTAGGAGTGATGTCACTTCCTAGAGGTAATGACATACATGGTAACACAGAGATGGTAACACTGAGTTCCACCACCTCTTTTCCCAGAAAAAAAAGCCCTGGGTGTTGCTATGCGCTGTGACAAGAAATGAGAAAGACTGGCAAAGAGCGAGAAAAAGGGTTGCAAATCAGCAAACTGAAACTCTTTCCCTCAGAGCTACCTGCCTATAAGAGAAAGCAGACGCAGGGGGAGCCTGCTGCCTGCCCCATAGACTGAGGACAGAGGGGTAGGAAGAGGGGGAAGATCTTTCCTCGGTCTGTAGCCTGCGAAAACTCCACCCCACCCGTCCCAGGAGTCTGCCGCAGGGGCTTTGCAGAGGAGGAGGAACCCCTCGGATTCGGGGGTTGTTAGAGGGACCCCAAAGGATCCGCTCTCCAGCCTGCCTCCCCTTGGGGTGAAGGGGGGCGTCCCCCGACTCGCCTGACTTCTCCCTCCCTCCCGCCCAAACAGTTTCTGCTTTTCACCCTTCCTTCCCAAGGCCATTTTAACTCACCAAACGCGCCGGGGGACGCAGCAGATGCGAGGGCGATGAAAACAAAAGTGCACGTAGCTCAGGAGGGAGGGGGCACGGCAGGAAGCGACCGCACCAGCCCCCGCCCCCCCCCCGCTGCACGTCTAGGAGTTGCGACTCTCTCCCTTTAACCCCTTGGCCGACTTGACCCCCCTTCCCAGCATTGTCCGGCTTTGCGCTCCTGGGAGGCGGGGCGCTGGGATGCCAAGGGGGCGGCCCGGCTGCTGCGCGCTCCTTTGGCCAAGGCGAAGCGGGCGTGGTTTGGATTGTCTCGCAATGAGAGATGAGAAAGGGGGGGGGGTCCATGCTGCGCTTGGAGGGATCCGGTCTGAGCGTGATGGAGGAGAGTCCGGATTGGAGAGGCGGAAGAACGGGGGGGGGGGGCGCCACTTTCAGGCGACTTGGAATTGCATTCGAGGGGTGGGTGTGCGGGACGGGGGCGGACCCACTACCATTCTGACGAGGCTGCAGTGGCCTGGATGAGCTAATGGGATAAGGCAGTTTCATGTGTGTCATGTGCAACTCTTTGGGATCAGAGCCCTGCTGTGCCTCCCTCCCCAAACTGCACCTTCTCTAGGCCTTGCCCCCACGTCTCCCAGAATTTCCCAAGCCAGAGTTGGCAACCCTCCCTGCAGGATGTGGCAGAGGCTGCAATGGTTGGCCTTTAGCAGTCCTACCAGTCTGTTTCTATTGGGCCAGCCCCTTTGGGCTTTCTTACCAATCTAAACAATGCCCACTTCGCCTTTGCCAAAGGAGAAGCTGGAGGAGCGCGCAGCAGCCGGGCTGCCCCCTTGGAATCCCATCTGCAATTCTGGTTTGGATTGGCAGGCTATGAGACGTAGTACGACATCTTTGAAAGGGGGCTAGACACGTTCATGGAGCAGAGGCCAGTTGCGAACTTTCAGGGCTTCATGGAACCCCCACGTCGTGCTGCAGTCTATCCCCGAGATCCATCGCTGTACGTTAGCAGCAGCGGAGGACTGTTGCCTCCTCCTGCTTGGGACCTCTGGTTGGGCCCTTCAGTAAGAGGGTGCTGGGCTAGACGGAGCTTTGTTCTGATCCAAATGAGCTCTGCTGACATCCTTCCCCGGTGACTTTCAACCCACGGAAGGCTTCGGTCTGTGGGCCTCAGTTGGAGCAAGGCTCCATTTTGTTTATTTCTTCCGAAAGTTTCTATTCTGCCTCTCCAGGGGATTTGCTTGAGGCAGCTCCCAAAATGGAATGTCAGGAAAGTTATTAAAAACCACCCTGCATATTTCATTGGGCAGAATCTGCCCTACCCCTTCCCCTAATGCTAACCCTGGTGCACCCAGCAATGGACAGAGAGAGTGCCGCCTGGTTTCCTATGGTGACTGGTGGGGCAACCAGCACCCCCAAGAGGCAAGGCTGACATTCCAAGGGGAGCGCACCCCCATCCAATTCAGGGCGGATCTTACATCGCTGGCCAGCCTTTGAACTAACCCAGAGAATCTCTGTCTTGTGCCAATTGAGCTTCAGCTTGTTTCATCCCCATCCAGCCCTCTGCTGACTTCAACATCCGGGTCAAAACATCAGCTGCCCCTGTGGAATTAGATAAAAAAGGAAGAGCCAGGTACCATTCGCATATTGGAGACACAGCCGCCCACACCTCATGCTGCCCCTTCTCAGTGACTTCATGTAAATATTAAACAGCATTGGGGATAATCCCCTTCTTGGACACACACAACATGGTGAGAAGGTTTGAAACCAATGGGCTTAGACTGGTGTAACTCTGCTTAGGGTTTCATGTAAAATCAGCCTCCTGAAGGAGTGCTCCAGACAACAGACCATCATCTGTTAATGGGAAGAGATTAATCCTGATGAGGGTTTAAAACAGGCTGGGAAACCCACGATTTCCGCTGCAAGGTGATGAATGTTGCACTGCTAGGCCATCCTGCTGGCTCACACTAATGCACCTACTCTGTAGCTGACACCTACTCAGGAATTGGTATTAGTCTCTGAAACACATTATGCAATTATTAGCAGTTATGCAATATCCTTAAACTGATACTGCTTTCTGATTTTGTAAAACAATTTGTTTCATGTAACGACCTTCAACATTCAAAGCATCTCTATGATTTCCCCCTCTCCTCTGTGAATCCTTTTGTAGCAAGTAAGTTTTCCACTAAAACTGAAACTTTTTCCACACTAGGCATTTTTATGGTTTTTCCTCTTTGTGAATTCTTTGATGGCTATTAAGGCTTACACTAACCTTGAAGCTTTTCCCACACTCAGGGCATTTACATGGTTTCTCTCCTGTGTGAATTCTTCAGTAGTATTTAAGGTGTCCACTCTGATTGAAACTGTTCCCACACTCCAGGCATTTATATGAAATGTCAGAAAAGTTGATTTTGCTTTATTCATAAGGGTGACTTAGTAGTGAAATTTACTAAATTATGGTATTGCAGATGCCTTCGTTTGGTAAATGCATGGTTGACGTCTGAACCAGGGCCGAATACAAAACAGTTGCCATGCACTCGATTTCTGAGCAGTGTACAGAGTGCAAAGTAGTAGCAAACTCCCATCTTCACTTTAAACTCATATCCTATAAGTGAATGCAAGCACATTTTGAGGCAATTCAGATCAGTGCTAGTTGTCATGACCCCAACGAAAGCTCACAGTTATACTACCTAGGATTTTATATACCTTGCTTTCTTAGCACACTGCTTAAATTCCACCTTAAAAGACATTCAGAACACACTGTTAACAAAATCACTGCCTGGGCACAGGGCAAAAGGAAATTTTTAAAAGGCCTCTGATCTGCATCCCCCCCCCTCCAATCTTGTTCATGCAGATAGGGCCTCTCATTGCTTCAGAGGGACAGCACTCATTTTTAGGACTTGTCCCTTTCTGCAATAGATACCACCTCTCCATTTAAACATGGAATGGAAATTGAAAGAGGAGTTTAGGAGTGGCTGAAGCAGCCCCCCCCCCCATATACTACCATGAAAAAAACTAACTGTTCTCCCACACCCAGCAAAAAAAAAGCCACAAACAGAACAAACAAAGCTATTTCAACAAGGAGACATAAGGCCTACCCTTCCCCAGTATTCCATTTCCAAAACACAATGTAATAATAACATTACTGGAAAGTAAAATACTCACTTTTTTCCTTGTTAAAAGGAATAGAAACTGGTCATTAAGAGAGAAGCATTGACTGCAGACAAAATATGATGAAGGGTGGCTGGAACGTGCCGACTGGTGTGAGTGTGTAAGATTTAAAAGGGAAGCAGTTTTAGAAAATTTTTAGTTTTAAAAAAGAAAGTCATTTATTATAGAAAATACATAATTTGATAGGAAAGTGAAGAGATAGCTTCCTACCTACAGATCTGTTCTGAGGAGGAAGTCCTCCGGAGTACTAATCTACACATCATAGGGAAGTAAAGGAATAAACAGTAAACAGATGCTCTGACCTGTCTATCTTTCTAACTCTCTGGTTTCTCCCCCTCTGAAACCTGAGGAATGGGACAGCATTAGAAGTGGAATCTTCTAACATTCCCAGAATGTAAATTGTAGCCATGCACTGATATCCAACAGAGGCCTTGCAATCTGACTGTTGCTACATTGAAAATAGGTGAAGCCAGCCAGGGTTAAGGACTAAGTTAATTAGCGTGTGTCATAGTCAGGTATTTTAAGGCAGTATATAAATGCTTTTTAATATAAAATTTATTTTTATAAATATAAGCAGAACAGTAAAAAGAAAATAAAAAAGCACAATTATGATTATGTCCAAAGAAAAAGAGTAAACATAACAAACAATATAAATAACTCAGATTTTTTATATCCAGCACATATCAATCTTTTAATGTGTTTGGTGTCTGTCAGAAAAGAAAGTATAGTCTCCAATATTCAGATTTTTATCCTACAAGCATCTTCCAATTGTAACATTTCCATATAATTAAACACATTTTGGAGAAGGTGGGGGGAAGTGAAGAGATGGGAGAGACTTCTGAGGTAAATGCTGTCTGGATTTATGGCTGTCAAAATCTCACACACTCTCTGGTCCTTTCTTTTATTTGTGTAAACTGTTTCAGTCGCCCACAATGTAAAAGAGAGATAAGCTTAGTTGATAGTTTGTAAGCTTTGTGTTCCCTTTGTAGGATCAAAAATCTTTTAGACATTTAACCCACTGAAGCCATCATATACTATTTAATATATTACTTCAAAAATAGTTTCTTGACAGGAGGGGAGAGAGCACATTTTGGGGAAGGTTGCCTTCTTTGGTTTGTTTTTTTCACCTATCTTTTTCTGAGGTCCATTACCCCATTCCTGTCTCCGAAGATCATTATCTTCTTGAAAATTGAAAATGGAGTGGAAAATATTTTAATGAAAACTTTCTCTTGCATTGTTTGGTGCATATATTGTTGCTACTGTGTAAATCTAGCCTTCCAGGAACCTGATTTTCAAAATCAAGTATCTTCTATCAGAGTCTCTTAATTGTTCTGTAACATTTATTTGAAAATTGTTTATACAAACTGCAATACCTTTTTAAAATGATAAATTCTTAATAAACACACTCATACATAAAAGCAAAAAACAGGAACAAAGCCCCAAAGAATCATAGAAATTATAATATAACAGGAAGGGGGTGACAATCCTGTGCTTCATTGGCTTTTGCCAGAGGGGCGGGGGGCTGAACCCTCCCTGTCCAAATCTTTCTAACTGGAGATGCTGCCGGGGATTGAACCAGAGACCTTCCCAGGCCAGGCAGAGCCTCTCCCTTTGAGCCACAGCCTGGTCTCCAAAGCTGCCCTTTCCTCCTGGGCAAATGATGTCTGCGGCTGCACCGCCCCCGTCCCGCACACACACCCCTCGAATGCAATTCCAAGTCGCCCGAAAGTGGCTCTCCCCCCCCTCCCGGTTCTTACGCCTCTCAATGGGTTAAGTCAAGTCCGCCAATGGGCTAAAGGGAGAGAGTCGCAACTCCTAGACGTGCAGCGAGGGAGGGGGGTGCTGGTGAGGTCACTTCCTGCCGTGCCCCCTCCCTCCTGAGCCATGTGGCCGTTGATTTAATCGCCCTCGCATCTGCTGCGTCCCCGACGCGTTTCGTGAGTTAAAGGAGGGAGTTTCGTGAGTTGGAAGGATGAAAAGCAGAAACTGTTTGGGCAGGAGGGAGGGAGGGAGAAGTCAGGCGAGTCACCCCAAGGGGAGGTGGGTTGGAGAGCAGATCCTTTGGGGCTCCTCTAACAGCCCCCCACCCCGATCCGAGGGGTTCGTCCTCCTCGGCAAAGCCCCTGCGCCAGACTCCTGGGACGGGCAGGGTGGAGAATTCGCAGGCTACAGACCGAGGAAAGACCTTCCCTCTCTTCCTGCTCCTCTGTCCTCAATCTATGGGGCAGGCCGCATGCTCCCCCTGCATCTGCTTTCTCCGATAGGCAGGTAGCTCTGAGGGAAAGAGTTTCAGTTTGCTGATTTGCAACCCTTTTTCTCGCTCTTTGCCAGTCTTTCTCATTTTTTGTCACAGCGCATAGCAACACCGGAAGGGCTAGTTTTCTCTGTGTGGGGAGATCCGACTTCCTAGCTGGCATCTCCTACCTACCAGCACGAGTCAGGCGCTCCATCCCATCCCCTGAGAGCCCCTCATTCCCAGCCCCTCCTCCTAGTTGTATAATTCAGGCTCCCTCAGAGGGAAGGAGCGAGCAGTGTGGCTTCCAGCAGGGACAGGGACTCCCAGGAAGGGAGTTGGGGAGGTTGGGAGGAAACATGGCCAGCAAAATGGGGGGCAGATGGATAGGGATTGTATGGGCTGGGCAGGGGGGAGTTTGGTCCTTCCTTGATCAATCCCAGGACCTGGACTTGTGGCTCAAAGCAAATCCAGAGAGAGCTTGATTGAAGGGACTGGCATTGAAATTTGTGTGCCGCAAAAAGCGTTTCCCTCCATCTTCCTTTCTCACACTCCCAGGTAAAAGCATGAAGACACCATTGGGGGGTTCTCCACTGACTCCTCCGTGTGGTGAAGCGAAAAGTCCAGCCATGCAGCCAGCGCAGGTAAGGAGGGGGTGCAGATCAGCTGTGAGGAAGGGTTCCTTCTCTGTTGCAAGGCTCAGTGGATCAGGTCCCTTCCCCTCAGTTCTGGTGCCACAAGATGTTGAGGCTGCCCATTTAGAAGGTGGGAAATGGTCACCCCTTGTGTTGAATTACATGTTCAGAGAAGAAAACAAGACTGTGGTAAAATTTATCCCGCAGAAAAGGATTTGCTCCTCTTCAGGGACATCTCTGGCCTCTTCCAGACTTGACCGCTAGCCCCCTGCAAATTATTTATTATTTTTTCAACTGGAGTACTGAATCACATTCAAGGTTTTTGGCTCTAACTTACAAAGCCCTATGCGGACTGGAACCAGCGTATCTGCAGGACCTCTTCTCCCCATATGTGCTCCGATCAGGGGATAAACAACTCTTGGTGGTCCCTGGCCCCGGGGAAACCTGCTTGGCTGCAACCACAGCCAGGGCCTTCTCGGGCGTGGCTCCAGCCTGGTGGAACTCTCTGTATAGTGATACCAGGGCCTGGCAGGATTTACTATCCTTCCACCGGGCCTGCAAGACAGAGATATGGTTGAGGCTGGGCTAGGCCTCCACCGGCCTGGATAGAGGAGGTGAAGAGAAGACTGGATCCCTCCCTACTAGAGCCGTCCACCATCCAGTTTTAAAGTAATAGAGTGACTGCCTCCAATTAGCTGCTGCTGTCTTGTATTTCTTCACTACATTTTGTATTTTTGTGTTGATTTTAACTGTTTTTAAAGCATAAATAATTATGTTTTCATTTGATATAATCCATCCTGGGACTGCTTGTGCGGGGAAGACGGAATAAAAATTGAAAATAATAAATAGTAAATAAATAAGGATACCCCCCTTGCCCTGGGATGCCCCCAAGGAAGACTTTGGGGGGGACGGGACAATGTCCCTAGAGATTTTCTTCCCTCTTCGTTGCTCCTGTTCCACTATGGTTTTACCATCCATGATATTGCTTATTCTTATTTATTCTTAATTTTAAATTATATTCTGCTTTTTTCAATGGTTGGGGACCCAAAGCACCTGTTCACACCATTCTCCTCTCCTCCACTTAACCCTCCTAACAATAGTATTGTGAGGCAGGCTGAGAGACTGAGAAGGGCCCAATGTCCCCAGGGAAACGTCCCTGACAGAGAGGGAATCCGAACTCAGTCCTCCTAGGGCCTAGTCCTTCACTCTAACCACTGTACGACACCGGCCTGTTGGATTTTCTTTCTCATGGACCACCTTTCCAGCAATATAGTGAAACTCTCTTCTTCTTCTCCTTCTTCCAGTGTCTGGTGTCCTTTGAAGAGGTGGCTGTGCATTTCACCCACGAGGAGTGGACCTTGCTGCGCCCAGCCCAGAGAGCTCTCTACAAGGAAGTCATGCTGGAGAATTTTGGGCACGTGGCCTCTCTGGGTGAGGACCCTTTTCTCCTGGGCTGTCTCCTTCTGGCTGTGAGGAGTGACTGTAAGGAACTCCTTCATGCGGGAAGAGGTGGCCAGGCTCTCTGCTCTGGGCCCAGTGGCTGATCTCCGCCATTCTCTGTGATCCTTCCTCTGATGTGGGAGGGGCTGTAGTCCTCCTTGTGGAGAGGGAGCCCCTACCTGAGAGACTTGTGTCTGGACCACATAAGAAGTGCTGTGAGCCTTGATGTGGAGAAGGTGGGAGGGTCTGCAGAGGGACTTTCCTCCAGTCTGGGACTTGCCTCACCTGTGCTGATTTAGTTCTCAGCTGGCATTTCCATCTCGTCTTGGCAGGGAGGAGGCACAGAACTGCCAGCACCCGATATGGCCCCATAGCACCCTGCCCCTATTACGTGTCTGTTGTGTATTTCTGGAGGAGCAGGCATCCTGGCTTGGAGCGGCTGAATTTATGAGCACACAGAAGAATCACAATTTGGTGTTTCTTTTTTTCTGATCAAAGGACCTCCGATTGACAAACCTGACCTCATTTCCAGGCTGGAAGGTGAAGAAGAGCTCTTTCTCCTGGGCTCTGGTGCAGAAGAGAGAGTGGCAGGTAGGTGCTTTGATCTGTTGTGGGACCATGTGATGCCTGCATTTCCTTCCAGGGGCTGGTGGATTTTTGTGGCCTTGTTTCTCCTCACAGTTTGAGCCTCTTCTCCAAAAAGCTTGGTTGGATTGTGAATGCTGAAATGGAGCTTGTAGGTCTGAAACGTATAAAAATGAGCCACTTCCTTCAGCAATCCCTTTAACTGAAGGTGGCAGGTCCTGATCCTGGGACGCTGGGCCTGCAAATCAAAGCATCTGCCTTTCCTCAGACACAGGACCGAAAGCAGCCCCAGACCGATCTCATAGGAACGTATTCTAGCTCCTCTTCCAATTGTACAGGGTAGGAAGAAATGTCATTTTTCCTCGGGGGGGGGGGGACTGCAGGCCCTTCCTTTGCCCTGGGAATGAGCACTTGCACTGCAGGGATTGGTCTCCAGTTGCTAGAGCTCACGGAGAAGCTTTTCCCCAAGTCAATCCCCCTTTTTCTTTCTTAGAGCTGCCTCCATAGGTCTGTTTTTCTTGAAACAGGCTCTCTTTCATAGCATAAGAGTTCCCCTTTTACAGGAGCAAACATTGAGGAAGGAGGGAATTCTTAAAACCGCCCTTGTTAGAGAGATTCTCCTCAGAGCAGGAGCTCCTGGAGTGTGTCGGACATGTTATGAAGAATGTTTTCGTGGCTACGAGACCACAGAAAACAGGGAAAGCAGTTGGGCAGAGAACCGTTATGCCTTCTCGAAAGCAGGTCACTTGATTCATCCCCCAATTTCATGCTCCCATTTTTGTGTGTGCTCATAATAAGTATGGTAAAACTAACCCCACAAGGCCACCAGTCAGTTGTGTGCCCCCAACCCCGGCAGCCCAGCCACCGCCACTACTCCACATGGCTGCACACCCATGCCAGCAAGAACAGCCCCAAGGAGCTGTGGGGGAGCATTATGGGGGGTGGGGGGCAGGGGCAGACCCTCTCTGCCTCCCCACAACCCAGAAGGGGGCTCAGAGGGCAGGGGACCGAGGGAGCCAAAACCGCTTAAGCGAGCCCTTGAAGAGGCCTTTTCATCACGAAGCAGCTGTTCCATTGTGAGGACCAAGCAAGAGGCTTTCTGAGGTTTCAGGAACTAGACAAGTCAGATTTCGTAAACATAATCTTTTTATCTTAAAGACTATATCATGCAGTTGACGCATAAAAAGTGCATACGGCTGAAGATCAAACGTTGACAACATCTGAGCATGGAGAAAATGAAAAAGTTAAAAATGCTGCCTTAGATGAAAACTCATCTCTGTCCTGTTACAGAGGCAGAGATTCCAGAATAATGTCAGTTTCTTTCATGCCCGATTATCTTTTGATTCTGGCTTGTCACCTCTCTTGAGACCTGCTATTGTGTGTGCTACACCATAACTGTCTGTCTCTTAAGGGTGGCATTCTTCTTCTGAGAAGCCCCCCAAACCATTCTTCCTGCCCCCTGCTGCCCTCCACAGCCCCACTTGAGCCGTGAAAGGAAGGGAAAGGGCTTGCCGCCAGCCGCCTTCCACAACCTCACTTGAGATGGGGAGGGGAGGGGAGGGTGAGCTGCCCGCCACAGTTGAAGTCGAATTGAGCTGGGAAAGGGAGGGAAAGGGCGAGCTGCCTACAGCTCTCTGAAGCCCCCCTTGAGTCGGAGAGGGGAGGAAAGGGCAAGCCTGGCTGCTCAGGCCTCCAAAGCCCCGCTGGATTCGGGCGGGAGTGGGAATGGAGCTGCCTGCTGCCCTCTGCAGCCCCCCGTGAGCCTGGGATGGGGAGGGGAGGGAGAGCCTGCCATCTCAGCCCTCCACTCCCCCACTTGAGCCAGGAAGGGACAGGAAGGGGTCAGCTGTCTATCTCTTAAAGGGTGGCTTTCTTCTCCTGAGAAGCCCCCAAACCATTCAACCTCTAAATGACCAAGGCAGGAAAAGAAAAAATTAAAACAACAGGGGCACTTTGAGCCCCGGGGGGTGGGTGGGAGATGGGGAGAGGGCAGTCTCCGTTGTATATTCTGTGTTTTGTCCTCTTGGAGAAAAAGACCATAGAAATGGCTTTTCTGCTAGTTTAGTCCGCTTGTAATATAGAAGGAATGGAGAAAGCAAGGGGGAACTGGGTACAGACTGTGTGATCTTAACCCCTGAGCATTCCCAGAGTGCAAACACAGCCCTCACAAAGCAAAGGAGTGAACTCTGACACAAAAAGGTTGAGAATGCATCAAATCATCACAGCAGGTTTCTCTTTCTGCAGGTGGCATTTGGCAGTCAGTGAATGAAACATCAAAGCATCCAGTGAAGGGAAAAGAGGATACATATTCAGATGTGAAAGGAAAGGCTGAATATTGTGATGCCCTGAGGAATGAGGAGAGAAAACATCCATCTAAAGGAAGGAGTAATTTTGGTCTTTTACAGGGTGAAAAAGATCGTAAAATCCCACAACTTGAAAAAATGTGTATAGAAAGCAATAGAAATAGGGGTGCAGTAAATGGGGATTTTTCTTTTGAAAATTCAGATGTTAACATGCACTGCAAATCCCATAAAAGAAAGAAAATATATAAATGCCTGGAGTGTGGGAAAAGCTTCAGTCATAAAGGACACCTGAGTTCCCATCAAAGAATTCATACAGGTGAGAAACCATATAAATGCCTGGAGTGTGGAAAAAGCTTCCGTCAGATTGGACACCTTATTAATCATCGAAGAATTCACACAGGTGAGAAACCATATAAATGCCTGGAGTGTGGGAAAAGCTTCCATGATAGTGGAAGCCTTAATCACCATCGAAAAACTCACACTGGGGAGAAACCATATAAATGCCTGGAGTGTGGAAAAAGCTTCAGTGATTGTGAAAGACTTTATTTCCATCAAATAATTCACACAGGGGAGAAACTTTATAAATGCCTGGAGTGTGGAAGAAGTTTCAGTCAAAGTGGAACCCTTAATGTTCATAGAAGGATTCACACCGGGGAGAAACCATATAAATGCTTGGAGTGTGGAAGAAGTTTCAGTCGGAGTGGAAGCCTTTATTCCCATAGAAGAATTCACACAGGCGAGAAACCATATAAATGTCTGGAGTGTGGAAAAAGCTTCAGTACAAGTGGAATCCTTACTGTCCATCGAAGAATTCACACAGGGGAGAAACCTTTTAATTGCCTGGAGTGTGGGAAAAGCTTCAGTGATAGTGGAAGCTTTAGTCGCCATCGAAGAATTCACACAGGGGAGAAACCATATAAATGCCTGGAGTGTGGGAAAAGCTTCAGTGAAAGTGGAATCCTTACTGTCCATCGAAGAATTCACACAGGGGAGAAACCTTTTAAATGCCTGGAGTGTGGGAAAAGCTTCAGTGGTAGTAGAAACCTTAATCGCCATCGAAGAATTCACACGGGAGAAACCATATAAATGCCTGGAGTGTGGGGAAAGCTTCAGTGATAGTGGAAGCCTTAACTGCCATCGAAAAATTTACACAACAGGTGAAGCTGCTGTGAGCCTTAGGAGCCAATCCACTCCAGTGTACCCCAGAAATGTCAGTTATGGTTACAACCTCCAAATGGTGCCTGGAGTTGTCCCAGAATTACAACTGATCTGCAAATCATAGTGAGCTGTTCCCTCCTCATACTCCACCATTTCCCAAGCCTGAGGTAGCAACCCTAGATGCATGTCCAAGTCACAGCCCATTGCCTGCTCTCCTTCCCTGGGGAACATATGACATATCTGTGGGCACTGCAGGCAAAATCCCAGGAACCACCTGTGTTGCTGACAGGTGTGCTGGCATGATGCTTCTCTGACTCCGTGGTCTTTTTGTCCCCAACCCTCAAGAACGTTCTAACAAGTATAGCCAGAAATATAGGGAAGCAGTTGCTGGATTTGACCAAGAAAATCATAGAGTATGTTTGTGCAGGCAGGAATAGAATTAACTTGGCCTCATGTTGAGAAACCGAGAAAGGGCTCAGTCGAACAACCTTGGAATGATGCGAGAAAGACAATTGTGTGGTGATTTGTACATCAGAAGAGCGATCTCACTCCTATCATGATCACGGGACGTAACAACATTTGTTCATTCACTTTTCATCTTTCAGTGGGATATATGCTATCGTGTGTCAGCAGTGCCCTTCTACTCTCTACCCTGGACAAACACATCAGTCCCTATGCAAAAGAACAAATGGACATAAATCAAAACCAGGGGGAGAACATTTTACTCTTCCAGGACATTCTATTGCTGATCTAAAAGGGGCTGTCCTTCAGCAGAGAAACTTCAAGGGGAGATTGCAGGATGAGATTGCAGGAAAGGAGTTCATTCACAAATTCAGAACAATAGGACCCCCCCACACACACACACACACCCATGGGACTTGGGACTCTTTTCTCACTACAGATGCTAATTTCTGCTCTCATCAAGCTACATTGTACCTTTACATCCTGTTGCCCTCCCTTGTAACACACCAACCACCTTTGGCTGGGGTATAAAAGCTCAGGGATCTCCATTCCTACTTGTATTTGAAGAAGGGAGCTCTGACTCTCAAAAGGTTACCCTCTGAATATTCTCTTAAGGTGCTACTGGACTGAAATCCTGCAAACCTGTATCAGTAGATCCTCTGTGTTGAGGCTCAGGTGTATTGATGCATCTACAAATGGCAAGGATGTTCAACTTCACTCAAATGAAGATATGCTTTAGGGATGGGTGTATCGGTTGTGGGCCCAAAAGATATTCACACGCATGAGAAACTTGTAATCACTATTTTTATATAGACTTTGTTAAGATAAAAAGTAGCAAGAATGAACGAACAACTTTTGTATGCTTTAAGAACTCATTTCATGCATAAATAACCTCGTATGATTGAAGTGAAGCAAGGATGGATGGTATGATTTTCTGTTCATTTACCTAATTTTGAGAATGTTGAATACTGATGTTTTAATATGCTAAGGGATTTTGGTGGGGGGACCTCTGCTAAAATTCTTGTGTGAGTATTCATTCAAGCAAGACATGCCCACATAAGGCAAACGTGTCTCAGTGGCAACTTTTTCCCTTCATTGTTGAGATTTAGCTGCAAGTCAGTGAAAACTCACAACAAATTGAGAGAGTTTCCAGCAACTGTAAACAAGCTTTTGCTTTCATTCCATAACTAAGATTTTAGCCTCGGAAGTGTTACTTCCCAGAAGTATTTCAAACTCCTAACAGAAGTAAGGATCCAGCATTTGAGGTCTTTATATTATAAGTGAGACATGACTGACCTGTCACTCAAGCTTATATGGTGCCATGTATTCTGGGAAATGTAATTCTGAAAAGATGTATTAACTGTCTTGATCTTTTCTTTAGTACCCAATTAGTGCGCAGGTATGTAAGATTCTCTGATATGAATGTTCTTTATGCATATAAACGAGATGATATGGATCTGAGCTTTATTTGGAAATTTAAAAACACGCATTTCCTTATAGATCACTGTTTTGTTCTTAACTGATTGTTGGTATTGGCCGAAAGGAAAATGAAATTAGCAAGCAGAGTACTTTGAAACAATTTCCCTCTCAGTATTAAAGTTTGTAATGGAAGCAGAGGTTCTGTAATAGTATTTACTCGTGTCCTTTACCCATTAATGCCCTGACCTGGATAGCCCAGGCAAGCTTGATCTTGTCAGATCTTGGCAGCTAAGCAGGGTCGGCATTGGTTAGTAACTGGACGGGAGACCTTCAACGAAGACCTGGGTTGCAGAGGCAGACAGTGGCAAACTACCTCTATGTCAGATAACATGTACGCTAATTTGTCAGAGTCAGGGAGGAAATGCATGTCATTTAGGGTCTTGGACAGGAATTTATTCCCGGGTTCCATATGCAAGGGACAAGCCAGGACATAGTGCACAAGGTCCTCTAGTGATCTACTGCATAAACAAATACAATGCCCCTTTGGTTTCTTGGAGTACCGACCTAAAAGTAACGCAGTTGACATTGTTGGAACCTCAGTGATGTAAATGCCACTCTAAGGTTGTGATTGGTGATATCAACCAAGTAGGAGGCTCTCTAAGATGGTCTTTTTACCAAAGGGAGACCTTTGACAGGGTAACGGACCTGTTGTCGATTAAGCTGTCACCTTTATAAACCCACATCCGCAGGTCAAAACTGTTCCCTGAGGGTTGAAGCAAATTATCTATGCTTTGGTTTCTCCCCCTCCCTTGCTTTGAATATAGCCAGGTGAATGCGGGACCTAATTGAGGGAAGGCCAAGTTCTGTCCGTAACAGGGCAACTGGAGTTCACTTTGGCATTGCCAAGATCTGTCTCAAGAAAAGGTTTTGAATTGTTTCTAGACTGGATAGTGTCTGCTCATTCCAACCCCAGATTTCAATCCCATACAGTAACGGGGAAATGACTGTGCTGACAAAGAGTTTCACGACCGGGTCTATAAGAAATCCACCCCTGGTGTAATATTGCTCCAATTGTCTTAAGGGCTGAAGATCTTACAGCAGCTAAATGGGCGTTCCAATTCAAGGTCTCGCTGAAAATTAGGCCCAGATACTTATAGGTCTTATACTGCTCGATCTGACTTCCCTGGATACTCCAAAAGAACTTCTTTGGTTTTCTCCAAAAAAACATAACCTTTGTTTTTGTATAATTGACAATAAGATGCTCTTCTTTACAGTAGTCCCCCAGTTTGTGTAAGATCCTCCTTAAGCCTGTTCTAGTTAGGGAGATTAAGACCGTAACGTCCGCATACAATAAAACTGCGACTTTCTGATGTCCTATAGCAGGTGAAATGAACTCTGGACTGGATAGTCTCTGTCCAATGTCATTTATGTTTAGGTTGAAAAGTAGGGGCGCTAAAACGCACCCCTGCTTTACTCCTTTTCCCACTGGGATTTTAGCAGTTAGAGAACCCGAAGGGCCCACTTTAATTTTTGCATGTGTGCCAGAGTGTAATTCCCTTAATAGGAACAGTAATCTTTTGTCTATATTGGTCTTTGCCAGTTTCTCCCAGAGTTGATCTCAATTAGTAGTCGTAAGCAGTGGCTAAACCACATAAAGGGCTTTGGTGGGACCTTTCATACCTGACTAGGCTAGCTGGTAAAAGTGTCTGGCAGTGATTTAAGGTGCCTTGGACTCTCCTAAAGCCTGCTTGATGGGGGTGAAGAATATGGTTACTGGCAACCCAATCCTCCAGCCTTTGAAGGAGATATTTCCCATACCATTTGGATGTCTCAATGAGGCTTATGGGGCAATAGTTGTTTGGATCGGTTTTGTCCCCTTTATGTGAAGTGGGACTACTATGCTTGTTTTCCAGCCGGCAGGAAAAATGCCCGAGTTGTTTATCTGGGTAAATCATCTAGCTAATACCAGCCAGACCCTTGGTGTACCAGGCTCAGTGTCTGCTCTGACTGGCAGCTGGTCTCCCGGTTCTCAGGCAAAGGTCTTTCCCGTCACCTCCTGCCTGACCCTTTTCACTGGAGACATCGGGGATTGAACCTGGGACCTGCCGCATGGCAAGGAGAGCCTCAGTGCAAGGAAAAGGGCTTGCCGCCAGCCGCCTTCCACAACCTCACTTGAGATGGGGAGAGGAGGGGAGGGAAGGGTGAGCTGCCCGCTGCTCTCTGAAGCCCCCCTTCAGCCGGAGAGGGGAGGAAAGGGCAAGCCTGGCTGCTCAGGCCTCCGAAGCCCCGCTGGATTCGGGAGGGAGTGGGAATGGAGCTGCCTGCTGCCCTCTGCAGCTCCCCGTGAGCCTGGGATGGGGAGGGGAGGGAGAGCCTGCCATCTCAGCCCTCCACTCCCCCACTTGAGCCAGGAAGGGGTCAGCTGTCTATCTCTTAAAGGGTGGCTTTCTTCTCCTGAGAAGCCCCCAAACCATTCTACCTCTAAATGACCAAGGCAGCCAAAGAGAAACTTAAAACAACAGGGGCACTTTGAGCCCCGGGGGGGTGGGTGGGAGATGGGGAGAGGGCAGTCTCCGTTGTATATTCTGTGTTTTGTCCTCTTGGAGAAAAAGACCATAGAAATGGCTTTTCTGCTAACTTAGTCAGCTTGTAATATAGAAGGAATGGAGAAAGCAAGGGGGAGAACTGGGTACAGACTATATGATCTTAACCCCTGAGCATTCCCAGAGTGCAAACACAGCTCTCACAAAGCAAAGGAGTGAACTCTGACACAGAAAGGTTGAGAATGCGTCAAATCACCACAGTGGGTTTCTCTTTCTTTCTGCAGGTGGCATTTGGCAGTCAGTGAATGAAACATCAGAGCATCCAGTGAAGGGAAAAGAGGATACATATTCAGATGTGAAAGGAAAGACTGAATATTATGATGCCCCGAGGAATGAGGAGAGGAAACATCCAGCTAAAGGAAGGAGTAATTTTGGTCTTTTACAGGGTGAAAAAGCTCATAAAATCCCACAACTTGAAAAAATGTGTATAGAAGGCAATAGAAATAGGGGTGCAGTAAATGGGGTTTTTTTTTTTGAAAATTCAGATGTTAACATGCATTGCAAATCCCGTAAAAGAAAGAAAATATATAAATGCCTGGAGTGTGGGAAAAGCTTCAGTCATAAAGGACACCTGAGTTCCCATCAAAGAATTCATACAGGTGAGAAACCATATAAATGCCTAGAGTGTGGAAAAGGCTTCCGTCAGACTGGACACCTTATTAACCATCGAAGAATTCACACAGGCGAGAAACCATATAAATGCCTGGAGTGTGGGAAAAGCTTCCATGACAGTGGAAGCCTTAATAGCCATCAAAAAAGTCACACTGGGGAGAAACAATATAAATGCCTGGAGTGTGGAAAAAGCTTCAGTCGTGGTGGAAACCTTACTGTCCATCGAAGAATTCACACGGGAGAAACCTTATAAATGTCTGGAGTGTGGGAAAAGCTTCAGTGATCGTAGAAGCCTTAATCTCCATCGAAGAATTCACACAGGGGAGAAACCTTATAAATGCCTGGAGTGTGGAAGAAGTTTCAGTCGGAGTGGAACCCTTAATTCCCATAGAAGAATTCACACAGGGGAGAAACCTTATAAATGTCTGGAGTGTGGAAGAAGTTTCAGTCTGAGTGGAACCCTTAATTCCCATCGAAGAATTCACACAGGCGAGAAACCATATAAATGCCTGGAGTGTGGAAAAAGCTTCAGTGATTGTGGAAGACTTAATCTCCATCGAAGAATTCACACAGGGGAGAAACCTTATAAATGTCTGGAGTGTGGGAAAAGCTTCAGTGATCGTAGAAGCCTTAATCTCCATCGAAGAATTCACACAGGGGAGAAACCTTATAAATGCCTGGAGTGTGGAAGAAGTTTCAGTCGGAGTGGAACCCTTAATTCCCATAGAAGAATTCACACAGGGGAGCTACGGTTGCCAGGTCCAGGTTGGGAAATCCCTGGAGATTTGGGGAGTGGAGCCTGGAGAGAGAAGGCGATGGGGAGGGAAGGGACTTCAGCAGGTTATACTGCCATAGAGTCCATCCTTCAAAGCTGCCACTTGCTTCTGGGCAACTGAGCTCTATGGCTTGGGGGTCAATTATAATTCCAGGAGATCTCCTGCTACCACCTGGAGGCTGGCAACCCTAACATTGGGAGCTCAGAGACTAAAGCAAGGACTCCCTAATGGTGGATTTGGGACATTTTTTTTAAAATTCACAATTGTTCAAAACTTAACTTTATTTCCCACTCTACCACCACACACCTTAAAATCAAGTTTTTTTAAAAAAAATTATAAACAGCTATTCAGATTTGAGTGTTGCAGCCATTATTCCATTATTCCCCTGCCCCGCCCTTTAAATAATGTTTTTTAATTTGTTGAGGGTCGAATTGGGCATCCACACGCCTGTGACCTGTAACCTGTCCCTTTTTAGGCTGAAAAGGGTTACACTCGAAATAATCCTGTTTGCCCTCCGCAGCCAGGTGATGTTTTCATTGCACTATATTCCAGCAAATGAAGCCTCTCCACCCCTCCTCCAATTCCAAGCAAAAGGTTTGAGTTCTGTCCCTTTTGCAGAAGGGAAGAGGGAAAGGAGGGGAGAGCAGCAGGGGTGTGTTGGGGGGGATGTTTGCCTTTCTCCCCCTTCCCAGCCTGCCTGCCTTTCCCCTTTGGAGCCACTGCCCTTCAGTCCAGGGCGCCTCTTCACTCCAGGCGCAATTCCAGCTCATCAGATCCGGGAAATGACCGGGGGGGGGGGGCTGGTTTAGCTACTCCGGGGGCATCGAGGGCCCCCATTCACCTAATGGGGGATGGGATGCGGATTCTCTCCCATAACTCTCTCACTCCGAATCTCTCCCGGGGCAGAGTGGAGCCCCCTCTCCCAATGCATGTGGCTCCCACACCCCCTTTGCCAAAGGAGAAGCTGAAGGAGTGCCTCCTTGGAGACCCAGTCCCCCTGCTCGGAGGAGCTCAAAGCTGGGCAATGCAGGGACGGGGAGGGGGTGCCAATCAACCAGTAGGTGAAAGTCAGCTCCTAGACACGCAGGGAGGGTGGTGGTGAGGTCATTTCCTGACCCTCTTAGAAATGTGGCCTTCGTCTCCCAGTGAAGCATCTGCTGCGTCCCAGACTCTTGGTGGGTTACAATCGTGTTTGCAAGGGAGAGGAAAAGCAGATGCTGGGGGGTGGGAAATGAGACGAGAAGGGAAGACCCCCCCATGTCACCCCCACAAGCGGCGGGCTGGACTGAGGATCCTTAGGAGTTCCTTGAAGCTGGACCCAGGTGCATAGCCGCCTTGTCTGCTGTTGAACGGCAAAATGCGGGTCCAGGAGCACCTTAGAGACCAAATTCGACACACGCACACACCTTGAAGTTGCCTCCTCTCTACAAAGCCGCTGCAGCAGAATGCGGGCGAGGTGGGGGGCACAGGCCATGGCTGATGGAAGACCCCACCTTGCAAAACTGGATTTCTACATTTGGGGGTGGGGAAGTTTGGTTTTCCTCCCTCCCACCCACATTGCATCCATTTCCCCTCCTCCAAAAGCCTGGGAGGATTATTTTTAATTGGCAATTAAATGTTGTTATAACAACATGTCTATCAGGTTCTCAGAATTTCCAATTTACATTTTTTAAAAAAAGTAAATCTCTAGCTCCTTTAATTGCTGAAATATGCCCTTTTTGATTTAACAAGATTCACTTGTTAAAAGAGTGAAAGCTGGGCATTCAAAGATCAGGTATACATTATGATAATATAGTTATACCGATTCAGTTCCCAGCTTTTAAGACAAGGGGTGGGGCATCTGTGACATGGAAGGGTAGGGGGTTAAAGGCTGGTGGGCACTACTGGAAGACGGGGCAGGGGAAATGCAGGAAACCGGCCGTGTGGAAGCCCCATTGTTGCAGCACTGTATTGGTTGCTGCAGCTTCAACCAGCCCATCCTGTGGAAAACGCCTTAATGGTCCCCCCCTTCCCCTCCCTCACTCTACTTGGCTGCCCTGGTCAGTCTCCTGCAACTTCTGGGCTGCTTTTCTCATCCACTGGGCATGTGTGAAGGGGACTTCTCCTGCCAAGCTCTCACAGATTATCAACTGTGGGTGCAGGACGTCTGTGTTCAGTAGACAAGAGAATCCAGACTGAAACATAAAAAAAAAACTTGGATCTAAAAACATGTGGCGCAGCCATGGAGCAAAAATGTAAACCCAGGCATGGATCCTCATGAATTCATATAATTTTTTTACTTTGAAACAAAATAAAAACACCATCATATTGTAGATCATGTCTTACTTTATAAACAGCACGAAAACAATCACGCATCCCCCACTTTATGGAATTTTACTTAGAGTCCTTCAAAACTCACAATACAATCCCATGTCATGCCGGTAGCCACAGTTTGCATTTTTTTAAAAAAAGGTCGTTGCGCAGCCACAATGCAAAAATGTAGTTTGAAAGCTTGGATCCTCTAGATTTTTACATGAAGTCACCCAAAACTCAACCTCCAATTCCATGTCAGGTCCATAGCCAGAGACTGAACCAGCATTACAGCCCCAGAGTGGTTTAGCTTTTCCCATGGACAATCCCAGGGACCGTCATTCCACTTTGTGGGCCATCACTCCAGGCCCAGAGTGTGTGGGGGGGTCATCATTCCAGGCCATCTAGCCAGCCAACCCAACATTAGAGGTGACAAACTCCCGGAGGTTGGTGGGGCACACTCTCAGGCAGTGTGGCGCACTCCTGCCCAACACACCAGCCCAATCTGAGCCAAATCAGCCTGAATCAGGGCCAAATTGATCCAAATCAGGCCACTATAGAGCACAGCAGCATTCCTGTGCTCTGCAGCAGTCCAATCCCGGCTGAATCAGCCCAGGTGGCCAGATTGGGCCCTGTAAGCACAAGAGTGCTTCCAGGGCAGCATGTGACCCTGTGTGATGACATCCCTTCCTGGAAGGGGTGTCATCACACAGGCTGGGAGCATGTACTTGAGGAAACCACAATGGCAAGTGCTAGGTCTCCCACCTCCCACCCAGGGGTAGGGGGACCTGGTAACCCCTAGGCCCAGGGCAGTTTATCAGGTTCCAGGAATCTATTCCACTCTGGGGGGCATCAGTTTAGCTTTTCCCACTCTGGGGGCCATAATTCCAGATCAGTTTAGCTTTTCCCAGGGACTACTGGGGAATTACACAATTTTAAAGCTGAAACTGAGGAAATTGAAATTGTTCAAGATTTTCTATTCCTTGGCTCAATCATCAACCAAAAGGGAGACTGCAATGAAGAAGTCAGAAGAAGATTGAGACTTGGAAGAGCAGCTGTGAGGGAGGTAAAGAAGATCCTTAAAGATAAAGATGTCTCTCTGGGAACCAAGATCAAGGTAATCCAGACTATGGTATTCCCTATTGTCGTATATGGGTGTGAAAGTTGGACAGTGAAGAAAGGTGACAGGAAGAAAATTGGTTCATTTGAAATGTGCTGGAGGAGAGTTTTGTGGGTACCGTGGACAGCCAAAAAGACTGATAAGTGGGTACTAGATCAAATCAAGCCAGAATTCTCCCTAGAAGCTAAAATGACAAGACTAAGGTTATCATACTTTGGTCACATCATGAGAAGACAAGATTCTCTAGAAAAATCAATAATGCTAGGAGAAGTGGAAGGCAGTAGGAAAAGAGGGAGACCTAAAATGAGATGGCTTGACTCAAAAAAGGAAGCCACATCCTGCAGTTTGCAGGATCTGAGCAAGTCTGTTAATGATAGGATGTTTTGGAGGACTTTCCTTCATAGGGTCACCATAGGTCAGAGGCGACTTGATGGCACCAAAAGCACTCACATCTCAGGGACTGTCATTCTGCTCTGGGTGCCATCATTCCAGACCCAGGGGGGTTTAGCTTTTCCCAGGAACCGTCACTCCACTCTGGGGGGGGGCAGGGGGCCATTCCAGGCTAAGAGCAAGTTTCTTCAGCTCCAGCCCACGTTTTCATTGCAGCTTTTCAGTGCTGCAATGTATTTCAATGGAGCCAACGCAAGTCTATTTGCATTCATTGCTTCCATTATGACTCATCTACCTTCTAGCCATTCCAGCCATTCCTTATAGCATATCCCCTCCCCCATCAGCTTCTGTTTCTCTCCAGCTGGTCTCTCCTGGAAGTTGCTAACAGCAAATGAAGCACCAAGAAACCTTACTTTCTTACTCCACTGGGTTCCGGTTGCTGTAAGGAACTACAGTTCTCCGAGGCCCTACGTGGGGGTCCAGAGAGGTCAAGCCGGTGTTATCGAGAGAGTGAAAGGTGCATTTTTTTCCTAGAGAGAAAGAAATTGGGGAGACATGGAATTAAACGGGGACTCTCCTCTTCCTACCTTTCCTCTAACGGAGGGAGAATATGGCTTTTGCATGTCTGCAGGAAAGGTGAGTACAAGATTGCTTAAACAAATCTTGGGTGCGAAAGGAGGAGGGAGAGAAAATATGTGTGAAGGGATTGAGGGAGGAAGGAGGGGGCTGAGGGAGAGCCCCCCCCCGCAAGATCCTTGTGTAAGCCAGCAGAACCCTGGCTACATTGCTCCTGCTAAATTATTTTTCCCAATGGAAGAGTTGGGGGTGATTCAGGTCAGTAAATAACAGCACCCTAAGGGCTTGGGTAGCAATTTTGAAAGGGCTTCTGATATTGCTTCAAAAAAAGGACATTCGAGGTATAGTAGTTTGGGGGGTAATATCAATTTGTAATCCTCCTCCCTGGGAACATAGCCACTGTTGCAGAGACAGGATCTCCAAGGTCCTTCCGGAAGGGCACTCTGGCGAAGGCAGATCCTATAAATGGGACCCAGTTAATGCAAAGAGAAGGGCAAGTCCAAAGCATTGCCTTACAAAAGTGCAGGGGGGCTTCTTCCCCTGGGAGCTCTTCAGCAGCCCCTCTGCTGCTGCTGCTCTTGAAGTTTTATTTCTCTGCCTCAGGCCTGCAAAGAATTTTAATTTTTTTTTTAATCAAACCTTTTAACAGAAATAAGTTGTTAAAGAGAAAATGGCATGGTTACATCTGGATGGGGAAGGGAAGGCATTCTGGTATAGCCCGATCTCATTTGATCTGGGAAGCTAAGCAGGGCCAGTGTTTGGAGGGGAGACCATCAAGGAAGACTCTGCAGAGGAAGGCAAGGTCAAACCACCTCTGCTTCTCACTTGCCTTGAAGGTCCCTGAAGACTTTTAAAGCAGAAACCTACTGTGCAAATATAATTTCCATGTATTTCTGGGGTAAAATGTGCAAGAGAGCGGTGGTAGAGATGGTGGTACAGTCGATTAGGGTTTCTTACATTTAGTTGTGCTTAACTAACAGAAGCTCAGTTCTGTGCAATATTCTGAGACTGCATTTCTTGGAGATTTTCTGTGTGTTATACCTGTCAGAGGCTGCAAAAAGGGATAATGTAATTTTTCGTGCCATCCTTTTGATGTACTGCATTCATTTAATCCAATGGCCAGCCGATGGGATTCTTCTTTGTCTCTTGAATGTTCAGGGACAGGGATAGATGATCAACTGGGTAATTGTTTCCTCTTTCAGAGGTTCCCGACGTCCTTTGAGGAGGTAGCCGTGTTCTTCACAGAGGAGGAATGGGCTGTGCTGGATCCAAGCCAAAGAAGACTCTACTGGGAAGTGATGCAGGAGAATTATGAAACTGTGGCCTCCCTTGGTAAAGATCCTTTCCTTTTTCTCATGAACACAGAAGAGAAGCAAAAGAGTGGCCTCTTCCTTTGGCCCTCTTTGATTTCAGGAGTCTCTTTCATTTGCCACAGATGTTTCATTTGCCTCCTGATCCCAGGCCGGAGAAGAGGTGTTGGGCGTTGCCACCTGCTCCACTCCTAATACCAGCTGGGTTAAGGCGAGTGTGGGCATTTCCACCTCCTCCACTCCTGTTCCCAACTGGGTGAAGAGGTGTTGGGCATTGCCACCTGCTCCACTCCTAATACCAGCTGGATTAAGGCAGAAGGTGGGTATTGCCACCTGGACTGCCCCTAATATCATCATGTCAACTTCAAAGAATACAATATGAGTTTTAGTTTAGTTTATTCAGTGTTTAGCCCACTCACCCCACAAGTAGGCTCAGGATGGGGTACAACAGTCATAAAATACAATAAAATGCATAAAATACATAGCAGATTCTACAATAGAATTCAGCAATTAAAATTATATATATACAAAAACCTGATATAGTTGGCTACACATTCCTGTCCCCAGCATACAGAGAGGAGGTAGACAGACACACGAGCTGTACTCGAATACCTGTGGGAGACCTGTGGGAGGCTCAATGCTGGTCCTGACGCTGGCCTCAACCGTAAGCCTGGTGGAACATCTCCGTCTTGCAGGCCCGCCAAAATGATAAGGAAATTTCACACCAATGTTGTATCAACCACAACATCAAGAAAAAAGTTTTTACTTGCATAGTCCTCAGAGTGCGCTGAGACGATGCACATAACAACTTTGTTCTTGATGTTGTGATAATCATTTATAAATGTGGATTTATTAATTAGCCCCTGAGGAAGTTGTATTTAAATGAAAGAAGCTTAAAGATATTAAGTTGGGAGGGTGGTCATAGCCACCTGCTCTGCTCCTGATCCCAGCCAGGAGAAGAGGGGTTGGGCAATTTATTTATTTATTTATTTATTTATTTATTTATTTATTTAAAATTTGTATTCCGCCCACCCTGCAAGCGGGCTCAGGGCGGATAACAACATATTATTGCCACCTGCTCTGCTCCTAATACCTGCTGGGTTAAGGGGATGGTGGATTTTACCACCTGCTCCGCTCCTAATATCAATTGGGTTAAGATGGGGGGTGGGCATTGCCACCTGCTCCACCCCTATTACCAGCTGGGTGAAGGCGGGGGCGGGCATTACTACCTACTCCCATCTTGATCCCAGCCTGGGCTTCCTGCCACGGCACGTTTTCTAGAGGGATATGGTGCTTTGCCTCTGCTTCCCTCTGCAGCAATCGCCCTCTGGTGCTGTGCCAAGGTAGGTAGTGAGTCGTCTTGAATATGCTTACTCAATCATATCATAAGATAATATTTTTTAATTTACTCATTTATTATTTTACCCAGTTTTTGCTATTGAAAGTATCATTCACTACTGACTGTACCTGCTATCAGATATTTTTTTTCCTTTACCTATTTCTTCCTTTTTCTTATTTGATTTAATTTGATTTCTGTCTCTCTTTTCCAGCAGCAACAGAGAAGGAACCAGAAAGATTGGCTGTGAAAAGAGATTCTCATCTACAGGTAGAAGGGAAATCTAGCGATCAAGTGGTATCAAAGAGGCAATGGAGAAGCAAAAGGAAAGCAAAACAGAAGCAAAGGAAGGAATTGGTTGCCCATCACAACAGGAAGATGCCTGAGGTCCCAGCCCAATATGAAATACAGAAGGGAATATTCAAATATCTGAATAATATAACCTTCTGGAAAACATATAAATGCTTAGAGTGTGGAAAGACCTTTCAAAATAGCAAGCTGGCTAAACATCAGAGAATGCACAAAAGGGAGAAACCATATAAATCTTTCCAGTGTGGAAAGATCTTCTCCCAGAATGGCACCCTAACAATGCATCACACAGGGGAGAAGCCATGTAAATTCTTGGAGTGTAGAAAGAGTTTCTCTCAGAATGACACTCTGATGACACATCAAAATGTTTACAGAGGGGAGAAGTCATATAAATGCTCTGAGTGTGGAAAGAGTTTCTCTCAGAAATACGACGTAACTAGACATCAAACAGTCCACACAGGGGAGAAGCTATATAAATGCTTGGAGTGTGGAAAGAGTTTCTCTCGGAATAGCTGTCTAACAAGACATCAAAAAATTCACAGAGGAGAGAAGCCATATAAATGCTCAGAGTGTGGAAAGAGTTTCTCTCGGAATAGCACTCTGATGACACATCAAGAAATTCACAGAAGGGAGAAGCCATATAAATGCTTGGAGTGTGGAAAAAGTTACTCTTGGAATAGCACTCTGATGGCACATCAAAAAAGTCATACAGGGGAGAAGTCATATAAATGCTCTGAGTGTGGAAAGAGTTTCTCTCAGAAACGCAATGTAACTAGACATCAAACGGTCCACACAGGGGAGAAGCTATATAAATGCTCGGAGTGTGGAAAGAATTTCTCTCAGAATAGCATTCTGACAAGACATCAAACAGTCCACACAAGGGAGAAGCTATATAAATGCTTGGAGTGTGGTAAGAGTTTCTCTCAGAATAGCACTCTGACGACACATCAAAAAATTCACACAGGGGAGAAGCCTTATAAATGCTTGGAGTGTGGAAAGAGTTTCTCTCAGCATGTTCACCTAACTAAGCATCGAAAAGTTCACACAGGAGAAGCACTATAACTGCTTCAAACAGAACAAAAGTCTTGCCTTTCACCACAAGAATCCCATGGGGTTATATCCATCCAATCACAGTTAGCCTGTGAGAAACCATTTAATATGGCTGACCTTGCCTGTTTGTGACCATGAGGTAGCAAGCTGCCCTTGATGAGGCCAATCTCTCTGTCCGTTTCCCTCTTTACTCTCTATCTCCCCTCCCCCCTTTTTGTTAGCATCAGATGGTTTGTAGAATCCCTGATGAAGAAGACATATTTTCCTCTAATTTTAAAGCCTCTTATATTAATGGATCATTACCTCTTACAAAATGATGAGCGCTGTATTTTTCCAGGGAGAACATTGCTTCTAATTGAATGTGAAAAGTTGTCATGTTGTGGATTAATATTCTATTCTCCTCAAAGAGGAATCACTCATGTAATTTATCATCTTCTGTATCCATTAGAGTACAATATAATTTTATGCAAAAACATTGACAGTATTAAAGGATTTAAAGCCAAATTGACTCGATTCTAAAGTTTTTAACTGAGCTTCAAAGGGCCTCTTATTATCTTTGTGGAAGGCCGAGGCTACTGATTTTTCTGACATTAAAACTTTTCTGCAACATAGTACTTTTTTTCCTATTGGAACTTTCTTCTGATCACTCTTGCGCAGTTCTGCAAATTGAATCAAAAGGAATACTCAGGACCGCTTGTCATGGTGAAATAAAAGAAATGACCAATGATAGAAATAAGCTGGAAGTTTATTGACTGTAGCTGCAGGGTCTCCATTCAGGGCACCCTGTCCTTTGAGTGCCAGCTACATGAAGAAGAAACAAAACAGGAACACTCTCTGAAGCAGAAGAAATTACAACAAGAAACAAGTGAGCCTGAGTGCAGGAGAGTTCTCTCCAGATAACACAAATGAAGAAACATTTATCTTAAACAAGCTGAAGCAGAACCATTTTAAGTTAGTATTTTCTCACTCCTATGCTTCCCCTTCCCTTTATCTTGTGACTTTTTAACCTTGATTTCTAAGACGGAAGCTGTTAAGTTGAAAATGGCCACTACACAGTTCAGGATCCCCCCGCCCCCACTCATAACATTTTCTCAGTTTTATTTCAAATGGCTTGATAGTCAAAATGAAAAGTTGTTTGATGTCTAGATTGTGAGTGTGAGTTGTGTGCCATCAAGTTGCTTCTGATTTATGGTGACCCTATGAAGGAAAGACCTCCAGAACGTCCTGTCATTAAGAGACTTGCTCAGATCCTGCAGACTGGAGGACGTGGCTTCCTTTTTTGAGTCAAGCCATCTCATTTTTGGCCTTCCTCTTTTCCTGGTGTCCTCCACTTTTCCTAGCATTCTGGACTTTTCCAGGTAATCTCATGGTGTGATGAAAGACTGATAGACTCAGTTTCATCATTGTATCGTCTAGAGAGGCTTGATTTGATCTAGAACCCACTTTTTGGTCTTTTTGGCCAATCAAAATATCCGCAAAACTCTCCTCCAGCACCACATTTCAGATGAATCAATTTTCTTCCTGTCAGCTTTCTTCATTGTCCAACCGTCACCATCGTTTGGATTATCTTAATCTTGGTCCCCAGAGAGACGACCTTATCTTTAAGGATCTTTTGTAGTTCACTCACAGCTACTCTTCCAAGTCTCAATCGTCTTATTTCTTGGTCGCAGCCTCCCCTTTGTGTTGAAGAAAGCAGAAGGGGGATGTGGAATTCTTAGGGTTTTGTCCTTGCGCAGATGGGTCGTGTATACACGGCTAGGAGTACACTTGATATGAGAATTATGTTGAATAATTCTCATGTTACTTTCAGCTCATAGCACTGAATCTGTGATTTACACTCCATAGTTATTCAGGTCATGGGCCCCGGTTTGACTGGTAAAGTCTACATGTGTTGACTCTCTTATAAGCAGATCTATACCTGTGCATGTCTATAATGAGAAAAGGACTCTAATGGCATATCCCTTTTTTATTTATATTACACATTTTTACCCCACTTTACTGCTCTTAAAGGGCCACCAAAGCAGCTAATAAAACACACAAAATCTCATCCTAAAAGTCCTTATAACTAACCTACATGTAATTAAAACAGCAGCATAATAAGAGCGTGATTATATTCCGCCCTTCTGAACAGGTTGGTACCCAATCTGAACAAAGTGAGTGGCTTGCCCAAGGCCACCTGCAGAGTTCGTGGGAGTCAAACTAGCAGAGTGCTGATTTGCAACCCAACCACTTAACCACTAGGCTACAGCCTCTCCAAGTGAAGGGGGGAACAAATCTCCCATTCACTGGATGAAAACTTTTAATACATCAATAAGCGGCTTCAACATACAGGTTTAAATATCTAAACCTGGACTCTTTCTCCATCCAGGTTTCAGCTGGGCTTTGGGAACAGCAGCTGCTTCAGTGACCCTGATAGATGACCAGTTTGGGGAGAGGGGCAGGAGAGGCATGTGGAATGCTTCCCTGGTGTCTCTCCGACACCATTGGCCGCAGTATCTATCTGTGTCAAGTAGCAAAAGGGAGGATTGGGGGGCAGCAACGTGTGGTGCTTCTGGTCCTACCTGGCTGATGGTCCCCCAGAGGTGTTGCTGGGGGACCCCTACAGAGGCTCCATCCCAACCTCCGCACTTGTGTTCCACAAATCCCATGGACAGTAGGTCTCCCCTGGCCAGATTCTTAAGGAAGCACTCTGGAAGTCCGATGAGCAGGTTTAATTAGTTTTATTTGAATAAAAGGAAGAAAATAGATACAGAGAGTTGCAAAGCCCCTCGGTCCCAGGTGTTCTTCAGGGGGTTCCAGGCCCGTGCATCAATTTTTATCACCTTTGGTTCATTAGCCAAAAATTATTTACATTCAGTAAATAATTGGTTTGTCAGGTAAAGCGTACATATGACTTGGCAAGCATCTGTTGGCTGGTTACACTTTTTGGTCTGTCCATCCTTTACTTCACATTTGAAACAGTTGCTTACCTGATCAAGGAACAAATAATTCTTCCCTGCTGGCACCATTGTGACAATAAAATCAGTCTTGTCACGGATGTGCCCCTTACTCAAGGCTGATTGCTAGGCCAGCCCCATGCTTTAACATAACAACAGCCATTGCAAACCTGTCTCATAGGCTGATATGGGGTCCTGTAGGAGGAAATCTCCCTAGCATTCTTTGCAACAAGTGTTTTGATCTGGCCGCATTTGCAATTCCAAGCAAACTCCTATGTGACAAGGGATGGCCCATTTGTCTTTAGCAGAGGCGCCATTTGGGCAATCAAATCCCACAAATGTCGGTCCGGGCCACTGATGCCTCCGTCTTATCTAATCATTGACACTCTGCAGGGCTGGTCCTGGGGCAAGGAATGAATTCTTTCTGCTACTCAGGAAGGAGCCCTTCAAAGAAGCAAGCAATCTGTGCTAACATTACAGGCTTCGAGAAACATTCAAGAAGGTGTCCGAGGGCTTCTTTTCTAGTTCTGTATAGAGAGTTGGGTCAAGAGACAGAAATCGAACGTGGTTCCTCCTTCTTTTAAACTATGTTACCTGTTTTCTACATTGCATAAAAGTCTCTCAGGTGTGCTGAGGGCTTCTGGTTGCTACTAAATTTCGGGCAGTTCTGTGTGTGTCCTACACTTGGGATCCCCAAATGTGGAAGGGCGTCTCAGTAGTTATTCTGCGGGAGGCTTGGTTTGAAGTGGAATGCGGGGCTCCGGAAGGCGCTCTTACCCCACCAATGATCCTGGATGCAACACTGTGAGCTTGTCTCCGCTACGGGGATGCAAAAATTTCGTAGCGGGGGCCACTCAGGGAGATGGTGGATTTTCCTACAAAGAAAAAAAACGGGCAAAAACTGCAGGAAAGCTGGGAAAGCTCGTTAAAAACCAAATGCTCTCACAGCAGTGCTTTCAGACATTGAACTTCAGAGCCTCTGAGTGGTGTAGCGGTTAGAGTAAGACCTGGGAGAGACAGGTTCGAGTCTCCACTCTGCCATGGAAGCTTGCTGGGGGCCTTGGGCCAGTCTCTGTGTCTTATCCTAACCTACCTCACAGGGTGGTGGTTTTGAGAGTAAAATGACTGTGGATAGCAGCTTTGGAAACCTCACATTGCAACCAATCTCGCTGGAAAAAACTTTGATTTCCATCATTTTTCCCAGGTACTTTCCTTGATGTAAAGACAAGATCTCACAATGGATGCTCTTTCTGTAGGCCAAAAAGTGGACACTGTTTGCCTGTGTACATTTCTTCATGTTGGCCAAGGCTTGTGTTCCAAGACAAGCCCTTTCCACATTCGAGGCACTTAGAGCCAAACTACAAGTGACAAAAGGCACAGGTTGGACACTTGTCAGCTTCCCTCAAGTTTTGATGGGAAATGTAGGCATCCTGGTCTTGCAGCTTGGCTCTCCGACTGCTGTCCAATGGACTTTTCAACTGTCACTTGTCCAACATTCCGCCAAGCTGCCTACATTTCCCATCAAAACTTGAGGGAAGCTGGCAAGTGTCCAACTGAGGTCAGGTATCATTTGTAGTTTGGCTCTTAGACAGTTTCTCTGGGGGAATCCTACAATTCTAGCATCCTCATGGGTTATCCTGTGTGAATGCTTTGCTGTGAAGCTCTTCCCACCCTCCCATCATTTATATGGCTTCTCCCAGGTCAGAAACCTGCTATGTTTAATAAGGCTTATTTTATTAGAAAACCTCTTCTTACAGTCAGAGCATCCATTTTTGGAGTCTGAGAGTTGACGGGAGATAATCTGGGTTCCTGGAGAGGCAAAGAGTAAGAAGAGTAATTTCCTGCCCCCCTCCCTGAGCCCTCCACCATCCTGTGAAAGTGGCCTTCGAGCTGTCCTGGGGCGCCTCTTCATTTCCAATGCAATTCCAGCTCCCCAGATGGGTGTGTGTGTGTGTGTGTGTGTTAGCAATGCTTCAGCTACACAGGGAGCAACCAAGGGCCACTTTCACACGATGGGGGAGGCGGGGACAGGAGGCAACTCTCCTTACTTGTTCCTCTCTGGGAATCCGGACTCTCTCCTGTAACTCTCAGACCGAATCCCTCCAAGGGCAGAGCGGACCCCCATTTCCCCCTTCCTTCCAACAAAGCCCGCGACTCCCACGCCGCCTTTGCCAAAATTGAAGCCAGAGGAGTGCACACATAATTAGAGCTCTAAATGATTAGAGCTTTGGATGCCGTGTCTGGTTGGGTGAAGTAGAGCAGACTGAAGTTAAATCCCAGGAAGACGGAGGGCCTGTACTTCGGTCATGGGACGTTGGAAGGGGGGGTTCCAGCTTCCAACCTTCGATGGTGCACCTCTTGTGCCCGTTTCGCCGATCAGAAGTCTTGGCGTGATGCTGGACTCCTCTTTATCAATGGAGGACCAGGTTGTGGCAGTTGCCTGGTCTGCTTTTTTCCATCTTCGGCAGGCCAGGCAGCTTGCTCCCTGTCTCTCGACCTGTGACCTGGAAAGTGATCCATGCAATGGTCATCTCCAGATTGGATTACCGTAACTCACTCTATGCAGGGCTTCTCTTGAGTCTGACCCGGAAATTACAGCGGATCCAGAATGCTGCTGCCCGTGTCTTGATGGGTGTGCCTTTCAGGACACATGCAACTCCAGTTCTGCAGCAGCTACATTGGCTTCCCGTGGAGTTCCAGATCAGGTGCAAGGTTTTGGTATTAACCTATAAAGCCCTAAACGGACTGGGACCAGCATACCTGAGGGACCTTCTCTTCCTATATACTCCCCAGAGGGCGCTGAGATCACCTGGTAAGCACCTACTGGTGGTCCCTGGCTCCAGGGAGGCTCGATTGGCCTCATCCAGGGCCAGGGCCTTTTCGGTCTTGGCCCTGACCTGGTGGAACTCTCTGTCTGAGGACACCTGGGCCTGCCAAGCTCTTGTCTCCTTCAGGCGGGCCTGTAAGACAGAGATGTTCCGTCAGGCGTATGGTTGAGGCCATCAGGGTTTCCACCAAATAAGCCTCTCTTCCCGTCTCCTCTAATGACTGTAGGGGATATTGACCATCTACCCCCCCCATATATGAGCAACCAGGCGTGGTTAAGCCTCACATCCACCTCTGTCAGATGTTATATGGTTTTTATATAGTAAGCAGGTGTTTTATTAGAAGGCTGAGTTAAATTATTATGATTTTATCTCTGTATATTTTATCTTCTGTTGTAACCCACCCTGAGCCTATTATATCCTGCAGGGAGGGAGGGATATAATAGTAGTAATAGTAGTCGTCCTCTCTGGACAATGCTGGGGAGCAGGGGGGCGGGCAGGCAATCACAGGCTTAAAGTGAAAGAGTTGCAACTCCTAGACATACAGTAAAGGGCGGTGAGGTCATTTCCTGCCGTGCTCCTCCCTCCTTTGAAATATGGTTAGGAGGTTAGAGGCTGGTGGGCACTACAGGAAGGGGGGGCGGGGAAATTACCGAAACCTGCCATGTGGAAGCCTCATTCTTGCAGCTGGAAAAGGGTTTCTGCCCAGAAAAGGATTTAGAGAAGTTTGGGGGAAACATGGCCAGAAGGGGAGGGGGACCGATTGATAAGGAAGGTGGGACCGTCCCTCATATAGAAAGGCTGGGTGGGGGGAGAGAGGGTGGCCCTTTAGGAGACTTGCAGATTTGTTGCTTTATGTATATGCTATAATGTACTGTCTGTTCCTTTAAGTAAGATGCCACTGGGCAGTTCTACGTTCTTATGCGGTCTTAGATTGCTTGTGCTCAATTTCAGCATTGGTTGCTTGGTGACTGTATTGTTTGCTGAAATGTTCTTCATTTTGAATCTTGAATTGTGTCCCAAACCGTTTCCCTCTATCTTTCTTTCTCGCCCTCCCAGACAGGAGCAGAAAGGCACCCTTGGCATTTTTTCCACCATCTCTTCCGTGGGGTGAAGGGAAAAGTCCAGCCATGCGGCCAGCTCAGGTAAGGGAGGGGTTCCTGGGGAGATGCGTAGGGAAGGGAGGAGTGCTTCCTCCTCTCTGGCAAGGCTCAGAGGATCCGCTCCTTCCCCTTGGTTCTAGCAACGGAGGATGTCTAACTGGAAGGTGGGAAGGGGTCTCATCCTGTGTAGATTCCCCGCTCAGACAAGAAAACAAGACTGTGCCACAAATTTCCCATGGAAAGGAATTTGCTGTTCTGTGAATATCTCTGGCCCCTTCCCCACCAAGCTGCTGGTTCCTGTGAATGAAGACAACCCCTGTGACCCTCCAATGTCCCCAAGGAAGATGGGGAGGAGGAGGGAAAGGTCCCCAGGGGCCGCTTCTCCCCTCCTCTTCATTGCTCCTGTTCTGCTTTGGTTTTACCATCCCTGGTTTTGCTTATTATTTATTTCCTATTTTATAAATTACCTCCCAACAAGAATCTTGTGAGGTAGGTGAGGCTGAGAGAGTGTGATGGGCCCAATGTCCCCAGACAAGCCTCCGTGACAGAGAGAGGATTCGAACTCAGTCCTCCCAGGTCCTAGTCCACAATAAACGCTACACCACACCACCTTTTTGGGGTTTTCTTTCTCATGGACCCCTTTTCCAGTGATATAAAGAAACTCTTTCTTCTCCTTCCAGGGTCCGGTGTCCTTTGAAGAGGTGGCTGTGCATTTCTCCCAGGGGGAGTGGAGCCTGCTGAGCCCGGCCCAGAGAGCTCTCTACAAGGAAGTCATGCTGGAGAATTTTGGGAACGTGGCCTTTCTGGGTGAGGATCCATTACTCAATGGCTGTCTCCTTCATGATGTGTCAAATGCCTTTAAGGAACTCTTTGTTGAGGAAGAACGTGGTCAGGCAATCTGCTCTGGGGCCAGTGGCTGATCTCTGCCTCCGTTCATGACCTCTGATGTGGGAGGGGTTGTGGGTCCTCCTTGCGGAGAAGGAGCCCTTCCGGCATTGCTGTGCCTGGACCACACAGGAGGGCATTGGATGAAATGCCATCAACCTCCATGAATCTGGAGAAGGTGGGAGGACTAACTGGGGTGGGGGGGATGGTTCCCTCCACTCTGTTTCTTGTATTCTCTTGATATGTGGCAATGGATGGAACTCGGCTGGCTTTTCTTAGTTCTGATTTAGTTCTCAGGTGCCCTTTCCATCTCAGCTTGGGAAGGAGGAGGCACAGACCTGCCTGTGCCACATATGGCCCCATAACACCCCACCCCAATTACTTCTCTATTGTGTATTCTTGGCGGAGCTGTAATCTCGGCTTAGAATTGCTGCATTTAAGTTCTCACAGAAGCATTAAACTTTCGTCGTTTTCTTTTTTTGATAAAAAGGACCTGAGAGTGCCAAACCAGATCTCATATCCTGGCTGGAAGAAGAGGAAGAACAGTTTCTCCAGATCTCTGATGACGAGGAGCGATTGGCAGGTATCTTCTTTAATCTGTTGTGGGAGTGTGTGTTGCCCGTACTTCATTCCAAGGCCTGGTGGTTTATCTGTGGCCTTGTTTCTCCTTGGAGTTTGACCATCTTCTTCAAAGAGCTTGGCTGGCTTGTGAATTGTTATTGTATGTTTATACTCCGCCTTTCTCACCAAGATCCAAGGCAGATTACATACTGCAAGTGAACACAATGTAATCAGTAGTAATGACAGTCACAAAGCAAAAATACAATCTGATCAACACTTAGGACATCCCGTGAAACACAGATTAGAATTATCCTGCCCTCTAAACTGAGTAGGAATCCCTCCTGAATCCCTCTTGCATGACTTGTGAAAGCCCAGAGGTGGGGAGCTATCCTGACGTCCTCAGGCAGGCCGTTCTATAAGGAGGAGGCTGTCCCGGAGAAAGGACGAATGTGGGCAGATGTTGAATTTACCCTTCTTCAAAGTGCTCTCTGCAGAAGGCCCTGTTCAGATGAGCAAAGTTGAAATGCTGCTTGTAGATCCAGGCTGTATGAAAACAGGTAACTTCCTCCTTCCGTGTCAGGTCACTTCTGCCACTTGCTGTGCACTCTGAGAGGCCGTGGCTCTCTGGCCGTCCCTTAACTGGAGACTGGATCCTGGGATGCTGGGCCTGCAAAGCAAAGTGTAGCCTTTTCCTGAGAGGCCTGACCCAAAGCAGCTGCAGACAGATCTCGCATGAACACGTCCTACCTCCTCCCGCAAGCCCAGAGCCCAGAGAGATGAGCCAGCTGGACGGCACAGCAGTGCAGCATTCAGCACCTTGCAGCGCAAATCCCGGCTTTCCCAGCCTGTTTTAACCCTAGTCAGGATGAATCTCTTCCAATTAACAGGCGATGGTCTGTTGTCTGGACCAGCTTTCAGGAGGCTGATTTAGATTGGCAGCTGCCACTCTTGATGCTGGTGGGGCAACTCTAGGTGAATGGAGAAGGAACTGTCACTTCTGAGGCTGGCTCAGAACGAGAAAGCAAGAGTGGCTGGAAAAGACAATATTGGTAGGAAAAGTTGAAGGCAGGAGGAATAGGGGAAGACAAGAGAAAGGATGGATTGATACAGGAAGGGCACAACACACACTCAGGGATGGGTCAATAGTCCTCCCAAACAAGACTTTGGAAAGTGTACCTAGACACCACACAATGTTGTTGATGGCATCCATATGGGGAGGGAATTTTGTGATTTCCCTGTTGCTGGTGTGGCTGAAGATAAAACATGGTTGTAATGGGGCTTCCACACAGCAGCTTTCCCTTCCCCAGTTTTCTAGAAGTGGCTATTCCCGTCTCCTAGGCTTCCAGGGCTTTTGCAATTTTTTTAAAAAATCAGTAGAAGGCTATCTTACTACTGACATACCACTGAAACAGGAGGTGTATGAATTCTCTGCTTTCCTTTTTTAAAAAAATGTACATCCCTGGCCACTTCTCTTGTGAAAATATCCCTCTTCCTTATATCTCTGCAAGGGAAGGGGCTAGAGTAGGTTGCCAGGTCCCTCTTACCTCGTGGCACTTACCTCATGCTGCTCGCTTGCCACATGTGCACTCTCCAGGTGCATGCACAATGACATCAGTTCCGGGAGTGACATCATTGTGCCCATCGCATGAACACTCCCGCACTCCAAACGAAATGCGGGAATGCTCACATGGCCGGTGCGATCATGTCACTCCCAGAAATGAAGTCGTTGCGTCCCCCGGGAGTGTGCACACTGTGCATGTTTCCAGGGGGCCTGCCAGTGGCGGGCATCCTGCAGGGGCTTGCCCCCTCCCACCAATCACTGGTGGATTCACAGAATCACAGAGCTGGGAGACCTTCTAGTCCAACCCCCCGCCCAATGCAGGATAAGCCTAAAGCATCCCTGACAAATATTCCTCCCTGTTAAATTGGTGCGCAAGGAAGCCAGCCCTGAGCCAATGTAGAGGCATTTTCACTGCTCCTTTGTGGGGCCAAAACAGAAGGCTTTCTGTGGTTGCATTCACCGAGGCTGGAAAAGAGAAACTTAAATTGATTGGATTACTTTGGGAGCAGTGGGCAGGTTCTATTATATATTCTTTTTTTCCTCTTGGGCTATATTCATTATAAATGTTTGCTCTGCCAGCTTAGTCATCTTGGAATTTAGAAGGAATGGAGAAAGTGAGGGGGAGAAGCAGTTATGGATTGTATGAATAGTCACAGAGGGCAAACACAAAACTGTGACACAGTGAGGTTGTAAATGTGACCTATCATCCAACCAGCTTTCTCTTTCTACAGGAGGCATGCGGGAGTCAGCAAATGGAAAATCTGAGCATTTGGATGGTGGGGAAAGCTTCCATTTTAAAGGAAACTTTTTCTACCATGAAAGAATTCCCAAAAGGGAGAAACCATATGAATGCCTGGAGTGTGGAAGAGGTTACAGCCACAGCAGAAGCCTTACTCGCCATCGAAAAATTCACACAGGGGAGAAACCATATCAATGCCTGGAGTGTGGAAAAAGCTTTCATCACACTGGAAGCCTTACTCACCATCAAAGAATTCACACAGGGGAGAAACCATATCAATGCCTGGAGTGTGGAAAAAGCTTTCGTCACAGTGGAAGCCTTACTTGCCATCAAAGAATTCACACAGGGGAGAAACCATATCAATGCCTGGAGTGTGGAAAAAGCTTTAGTCACAGTGGAAGCCTTACTTGCCATCAAAGAATTCACACGGGAGAAACCATATCAGTGCCTGGAGTGGGGAAGAAGCTTCAGTGAAAGTCGAAGCCTTTCTTACCATCAAAGAATTCACACAGGAGAGAAACCATATAAATGCCTGGAGTGTGGAAAAAGCTTTAGTCACAGGGAAAGCCTATCTTGCCATCAAAGAATTCACAGAGGGGAAAAACCATATGAATGCCTGCTATGTAGAAAAAGTTTCAGTGAAAGAGGAAACCTAACTCGTCATCGAAGAGTTCAAACGGGATAAGCCATACAAATGCCAGGTGTCGGAAAAGGTTCAGTAGGAGTGAACACCTTAATTCCCATCAAAGAATTCACACAGGGGAGAAGCCATATAAATGCCTGGAGTGTGGAAGAGGTTTTAGCGACAGCAGAACACTTACTCACCATCGAAGAGTTCACACAGGTGAGAAACCATATACATGCCTGGAGTGTGGAAGAGGTTTCAGTGATGTCAGAAGTCTTACTCGCCATCGAAGAATTCACACGGGAGAAACCATATCAATGCCTGGAGTGTGGAAAAAGCTTTCATCAGAGTGGAAGCCTTTCTTGTCATCAAAGAATTCACAAAGAGGAGAAGCCATATAAATGCCTGGAGTGTGAGAAAAGGTTCAGGAAGAGCGGACACCTTAATTCCCATCAAAGAATTCATACAGGAGAGAAGCCATATAAATGCTTGGAGTGTGAAAAGAGTTTCTCTCATTATGGTGCTCTGACTAGACATCAAAAGGTTCACACAGAGGAGAAGCTATATAAATGCTTTGAATGTTGAAAGAGGTTCTCTCAGAATGGCTATCTAACTGCACATCAAAAGGTTCACTAAAGGGAGATGCTGTATAAATGCTTGGAGTGTGCAAAGAGCTTTTTTCAGAAACACCACCTAACTAGGCATCAAAAGGTTCACACAGGGGAGAAACCTTATAAGTGCTTGAAGTGTGGGAAGAGCTTCTCTCAGAATGTTCATCTAACTAGGCATCAAAAGGTACACACAGGAGAGAAGCCATATAAATGCTTTGAATGTGGAAAGAACTTCTCTCGGAATGGTACCCTAACTAAGCATCGAATGGCTTACATGAGAGAATCCATATAACTGCTTTAGTCAGAACCAGTCTTACCTTAAACCACAAGAATGACATGGGGTAATACCCATCCAATCACAGTTAGCATGAGAGAAACCATTTAATGTGACTGAACTTGCCTGTTTCTGACCATGAGGTAGATAGCGGCCCTTGATGCGGCCCATCTCTGTGCCCATTTCCCTCTTTTCTCTCCATCCCCCACCCTCCTTTTCATTGGCCTCAAACTTATGCTTGCAGCACCCCTGGTGTGCAAGACATAAAATACAACGGGCTCTAGAAAGTGAAGGGTGGGCGGGAGGGAATAGCCACCTCCTCTGCACCCAGCCGGGAGAAGGGGGGGGAGGTATCGCTGCCTGCTCCGCACTTCAATCCCAGTTGGGTGACAGGGAAGACAGGTGGGCGGGGCATTGCTGCCACCTCTTCCTCCACATTGGGCTGGGGGAGGGCAGCGTAGGTGTGCCGGGCCTTCTTGCCACCTGCAACTGCGCAAGAATAAAAGATGAGTTGTCAGCAATAGGGCTCACCTTTTATATAGTATGATTTCCCCCCTCAATCGCAAATGTAATTTATCCTCTTCTGTAACCCTTAGGGCTACAATATCATTTTTCTGGAAAAAATATTGAGTCTTAAGAGATTTAAATCCAATTTGAATTGATTCAATTGAATTGTTTCTAAAGTTTTTAACTGAGCTTCAAAGTGCCTCTTAATATCATTGTGGACTGCCAAGGCTATTGCTTTTTCTGACATTAATGGCTTTTTGCAGCATAGTAACGTTTTCCCCATTGAACTTTCTTCTGATCAGTCTTGCACAATTCATGCAAATTCAATCAAAAGGAATACTCAATACCACTTGTCATGGTGAAATAAAAGAAATGACCGATGGTAGAATTAAGCTGGAAGTTTATTGACTCTAGCTGCAGGGTCTCCATTCAGGGACCTTGGAGTGCCAGCTACCCGAAGAAGAAACTAAAGAGGGGAACCTTCTCTTTGAAGCAGAAGAAATTGCAACAGGAAAGAAGTTTACCTGAGTGTGGGAAAGTTGTCTCCAGGCAGAAAATATGAAGAAACGTTTATTTAAAACAAGCTGAAACAGAACCAGTTTAAATTAGTATTTTCTCATTCTGGTTCTTCCCCCTCCCTTTATCTTGTGACCTTTTGATCTGGATTTCTAAGATGGAAGCTGTTCAATTAACTATGGCGGTAATAAAATGAACAGTTATTTGATGTCTCGATTGTGTGTGTGTGTTATGTGCCATCAAGTCGCTTCCGACTTATGATGACCCTTTGAATGAAAGACCTCCAGAACAGACTTGCTCAGATCTTACAAACTGGAGGACGTGGCTTCCTTTTTTGAGTCAAGCCATCTCATTTTAGGTCTTCCTCTTTTCCTGCTGCCGTCCCCGTTTGCTAGCATTATTAACTTTTCCAGAGAATCTTGTCTTTTCATGATGTGAACAAAGTCTAATAGCCTCAGTGTCATCATTTTAGCGTCTAGGGAGAATTCAGGCTTGATTTGATCTAGAACCCACTTATGAGTCTTTTGGGCTGTCCACGGTACCCACAAAACTCTCCTCCAGCACCACATTTCAAATGAATCAATTTTCTTCTCGTCAGCTTTCTTTATTGTCCAGCTGTCACATCCATTCATAGGAATGGGGAATACCCTTGTTTGGATTATCTTGATCTTGGTCCCTTATCTTTAAGGATCTTTTGTAGTTCACTCACAGCTGCTCTTCCAAGTCTCAATCATCTTATTTCTTGGTCATAGTCTCCCCTTTGTGTTGAAGAAAGCAGATGGGAGATGTACAATTCTTAGGGTTTTGTCCTTGTGCAGATGGGTCATGTATACAGAGCTAGGAGTACATGTGATACTTCTTTATATGCATGTCGAGTAATTCTCATGTTACTTTCAGCACATAGAGCTGAATCTGTGATTTACAGCCCATATTTATTCAGGTCATGGTCCCCGGTTTGACTGGTAAAGTCTACACGTGTTGACTCTCTTACAAGCAGATCTATATACCTGTGGGTCCCTATAGTGAGAAAAAGGCTCTAACTGCATACCCCTTTTTATTTATATTATACATTTTTACTCCACTTTACTGCCCTCAAAGGGCCATCAAGACTGCTAACAAATAAAAACTTACATCAAATCTCATCTTAGTTTACATTTCATGAGTGAATTCTTTTAAATCTCTTTATGGTTTTAATTGTATAATTTAATTTTAATCTGTTTTTAAACTGTTGTAATCAGCCCTGAGTCCTTCATGGGAAGGGCAGAATACAAATCCAAAGTAAGTAAATCAATAAATCTTAAAACCCATTACAACTAACCATCCTGAAACATGTAGCCCTTTTTGAGGCTCTCAGTTTTTTTGGTGGGTGAGTTATGCCTGCTGAAGTCAACCATTGCTTCCAATGCAAAAATGCAGGGAGGGGGCTGGGAATTATTTGGGCCTGGATATTCTGATTCCCTTCAGGTTTGGTTCTCCCACTGCTCTAATCCTGTAGGCAGGAACCAATTTTGAGATTCTTAGCTTTAGTTTTGGAGGAATTCTTCAGAACAACCACCCTGTGAGGTAGGTTTAGACGGAGAGTGTGTGAGTGGCCCAAAGTCACCCAGCCAGTGTGCACAGCAGTGGGAAGACTTGTTCCTCAGCCCACAATCACTCTGAACCTGTTAGCCAATTCTGAGACTCAAATCTAATTTCTGATGGATTCTGCCAGCTGCAGACACATAGAGGAATGTAGACAATTGTTTATTTGAGGGGGGAAAGCTATAATCATTACCTAAGGACCTGTGGATGGAGCTAGGAAACTTCTGGATATCTGGGTTCCATTTCTGTATTGATTTTAGTTGGTGCTCTGGAAGAGTTGGCCGTTGGACCATCGTCAAGATCTGTGTGGAGAAACCTTTCTTAGAGCTGGTCTCCCTCTGCTCAGGGGCTCGGTGGGTACATTTGGGCCAGCTCTTATTGCTCATTTTGAACTACCTCACATATTGGTGTAACAGTTAAGACGCTGGGTGGGGAGAGACCATCAAGATCTCTCTAGTCGCTTTTGTGGGGATGAAGCAGGGAACCAACAAGGGAAAAGGAGACTGATTCTTGACATTGGGTCAGCCTTGCAAGGTCTGGTCACCTACTGCACCCCAAAGCGGTCCATTTCACTGAGGCCTTGACCATTCTAGAAAGCAGAGCTGAGATTCCAGGAGAGAAGGGGATGCACGCCCAAGAACCCTGCCCTATGCAACCGTCAGTGGCAATTCATGCAGCGTGGAGTTCCAGAAGGCCCACTGGAGCAGTGAACACAGCTTTCCAGGAGGCTTGCCTTGGCATCCTCGATGGGGCCTGTATGCACTACCTCCTTCTCTCCCACACACATTGAGGAGCAAAACCTGGATTGGGTAGAGATACAGCCAACTGCCATAAGGAGCTGCCAAGGGAGACAGCCGTGTACCAGATCGTGGTCTGTCTGCTGTGCCCCTGGTAGGTCATCCGCAGGGGAAGTGGCCCCTCAGCACCACTGCCCTGGGCCAAGAGAGGTAACGATCCCCTGGTAGGACTCCCATCAGCTGTGCCCACAGAGGACTTGGCTCCTTCTGTGGGGAGAGTCCCTGCTGGTAGCCCCCCTGAATTTGAATGGAGCTCTGCTTCAATGGGCTGATTTGAGCCATCAGGTACCAAGTTAAGTGATATGGCAGAAATGTTGAATTAAAAATTCCTATAAATCTCTAACATCTTTATCTGATTTGAAAGGAAAAACTGTAGAATAACACTAATCAGTGATTTCAATGTGTGACCACAGCCCAATGGACTTCTTGATGTTAGTTTTTGTTTCTATATGAAAACCTCACACTGCAACCATCCGAACACCGTATCAGTATATCACTATATTGTGTTAATTGGAACCATTAAAACCAAAAAATAATGTATTGCCAGAAATAGTGGTGTGACTTGAAAGAGAATTAGCACTTCACATATGGTTCATAAAGAAATGTAAATGCTGTTTAAAACCACAGTCCCCACATTACTTTTCACAGAGTTGGGTATCAGCGGATTAAAACTGGGTTAAAATGAAAATGAGAAAGGGTCCTGTACATTTCATTCTTATTTGAAATCAGCCATTCGTTTCCAGCTGCAGATGTGAGGGAGATAGTCAGGGAAAAGGAACTATGAAATGTGGTTGTGGAAAGATGAAAGTGGAAATAGATCAGAAATACGGCAGATGGAAAAAATACCAGAACATTTCAACATGCCTGGAAACAGCTTGGCATGTGGAAAGTGCATCAGCGAACAGCGCATCAAAGGGTTTGCACAGAGGAGAAGCTATATAAGTGCCTGGAGTGTGGGAAGAGCTTCTCTGAGAACAGCTGCATAACTAAATAAAAGCCTTGTGAAAATATTTAATATTAAAAAGTTTGTTCATGTTTTCACTTGTCTACTGGCCCTAGCTTGGAAATGATGCCCTCTTGGGGGAGGGGATTTCTACATAGAAGCTGAGTGAGAGGTGGCCTGGGAACAAGATTGAGACCCCAAAAGAGAAATGGAAGAAGCTCAGACGTTTTTCTCCTGAGGGAGAAAGTTATACCATCGATACTGTTCTTTATTCAGTCACTGTTTTTGTACCAGTAAAGTGTTACCCACTGGGGTGATTAAAGGCGTGAGTCAACTGTTTGCTGACAGCTCACCTAGTTGGGAGGAGAGATTCTAAGATTTGCAGCATCGTCTTAAACATGTTTACTCAGAAGTAGGCCCCAGTGACCTGAGTAACGAATGGTCTAAAGAAAGTGCAGCTCAAACCCCCAGTCCCTTATTTAGTCATCCTCAACATAAAAGCTCCAAAATAATTTCAGTTGTGCCACCTGAAGTATAGAAATGATGAGCTGAAATTGCCCATTTGAAGACAAGAGGTTGCCTGTTGGGCCTCTGCATGACTTGCTGCATAGGCCTTGCCTCCTCCCAGTCAGCTCCTGCTGGCTTCAGGCCGTTCTGCTGCCTCTTTAGATCAGGGGGAATTGAAGTATCCTTGATCCAGAAAAACGTCCCTATGTAATAGGAGGCTGACTGTTGAATCCCTGGATGTGCCCTGCTTGAATCAGCCTCTTCCAGTCAATAGCTATGCTCAGAAGACTGGCTCACGTGCAAACAGGAGGCATTGGGTGGGGATCACATACTGGAGGACTATTCATTCGCTTTCTACTATAAAATTAAAAACTTATAGAGCTCAAGTGGTAAAATGCATTTCCAGTTTGAATCTGAAAAAGAGGTTGGTTTACCACAGTACACTCTGCCTCTAAATAAGATATGCTTTCCAAGAACTCGGAGGGACCTTCTTCTCTCTCCCTATCTTTGCATGAAAAGCAGTAAGAAATTATCCCCAACTTCATACTGCAAATCGTTGGAGGAGGGAGGAAAAAAGACCGTCTCCAATTGGCAATTCAGTAAGCTTAGAGAGTTTCTGATACTACCATGATCACAGCATGGAAAATGAGAAAGTAGAATGTAAAAAATCTGAGCAGGGGTGAGAACATAGAGAGGTAAGAGAGGTGGAGATGAATGGGGGGAAGATTTGTGCCATGGTGGTGCCATGTCTTGTCTTTGTTTGGGCTGAGAAAGGATATTAGGTTTTTGTGCCATGTGAGTCAACCACCATCAAGGGTTTCAGAGTACAGTGTGTGTGTGTGTGGGGGGGGGGAAGCAGAGAAGCCCGCAGAAAGAGGGCCACCAAGGAATTTGACACATACACACAGAGATATGCCTCGCAAAGTGCAGCTACCCCCAACTGCATGTTGGTCGGGGTGTGACTTGAGAAGATATGACAAGTGGGCAGTTGCACTCTCTCTCTCCGGAAAAAAACTTTGTATTCCATCATTTCTCCAAAGCCCTTTCCTTGACGTAAACACAGGATGTCTCACAATGGATGCTCCTCTAAAACAAATCTTGACCCCTTTGGACGTGTACATTTCTTCATATCGGCCAAGGCTTGTGTTGCAACAGAAGCCCTTTCCACATTCGAGGCACAGAGACAGTTTCTGTGGGTGAATCCTCAGAGGCGCAGGAAAGGCTCGGTTCATGAGAAAACGATTCTAGCATACTCATGGGTTATCCTGTGTGAATGCTTTGCTGTGAAGCTCTTCCCACACTCCCAGCATTTATATGGCTTCTCCCATGTCAGAAGCCAGCTGTGTTGAATAAGGCTTATTTTATTAGGAACCCTCTTGTTACAATCGGAGCACGCATTTGTTCCCTCCCCCTCTGAGTTGACGGGAGAGAATCTGGATTCCCGGAGAGGCAACGAGTAAGAAGAGACGCTTCCTGCCCCCCTCGACCCGCGTGGGAAAGTGGCCTTCGACCCGTCCCGGGGCGCCTCTTCCCTCCCAATGAGATTCCAGCTCCCCAGATCCTGAGGGACGGGGCGGCTGGAGCAATGCTTCAGCTGCGCCTGGGACTGTTGAAGGCCACTTAGCTCTTCTTGCTCGTTGCCTCTCCGGCAATCCGGATTCTCTCAGGCCGAATCCCTCCCAGGGCAGAGTGGTGCCCCCCCCCCCTTCGCCCTCCCCTTGCAACAGCGCACGCCACTCCCGCGCGGCCTTTGCCCAAAGACAAAGCCCCGGAGGGCGCGCAGCAGCCTCGGACCTCGTTCAGCGGACAATGCGGGGCGGGGCGGGGGGTGCGCCAGGCAATCACCAGGTGAAAGTGAGAGATTCCCAAATCCTAGAGGTGCAACGAGGAGGCTGGGGCTAGTGAGGTCACTTCCTGCCGTGCCCCCTCCCTCCTCAGCCTCGTGGCCTCGGTCTTTCCCGCGGGAGCTTCTGCTCCGTCCCAGACGCCTTTGGTGAGTTAAACCCGAGAGAAAAAGCAGAAGTCGGTTGGGGGGGCGGGGGGAGACCCTCCATGTCACCCGCCCAGCGGATCCATTGGAGGTCCTTGAAGATCAAGCGGGGGGCCGTCTTGGGCTGCAGTCGACGAAGAGCAAGACCCGCGTCCAGAAGCAGCACCTTAGAGGCCCAGTCTGACACCCCCCCCCCCCGTCTTCGAGGTTTGTCTGTTCTGCAAAGCCCCTGCTGCAGAAGGCGGGCGGGGTGGGGGGCCCGCTCCCTCCGCCTTCCTTGCAAACCTCGATTTCTACCTTGTGGGTGGGAAAGTTGGGGGGGGGGGTCCGTGGCCTCCATTTCCCCTCCCACGCGGCCTCCATTCCCTCTCCTGCAAAAGTAGCGGAGGGCTGGGGGTGGGGGGGTGCGGTTAAATAGCAATTGACTGTTATGTCTCAGAATGTCCAATTTGCATTTTTTAAAAAAAGCAAATCTCTAACATAGAAATAAGTACAGAAATAAGGAATGGCAGGGCAGGGGGAGAAATGCCACCATTTAGGAGAACCCCTTTGCAGATGTGTTGCTTTATATGTATGATTTAATGTATTTTCTGTTCCTTTAAGTAAGATCCTACTGGGTAGTTCTACGTTGTTAATTTGTCAATTTTAGACTGCTTATGCTCAGCATTTCTTTTACTCTGTCTTGGTTTCCTCATGAGGTTATGTCTGCAAACTCATTCACATTCTCTATTGTATTGTTTCCTGAAAAGTCCTTGATATTAAATATAATAATTCCACTAAGGGATTACATACTAATATGCAATTTTTCTTGCGTCTGAGGGAGAAAGGCAGAATAAATGACTATAGAATGAAAGATTCCGGAGCCTCCTTTGATCAAATCCAGGATCTTGAATTGTGTCCCAAAGGAAATCCAGAGAGAGCTTCATTTGAAGGTCTGGCGTAGAAATTTGTGTGTAGCAAAAACGGTTTCCCTCCATTTTTCTTTTTCACCCTCCTAGACACCAGCGGAAAGGCACCCTTGGCTGTTTCTCCACCGTCTCTTCCGTGGGGTGAAGGGAAAAGTCCAGCCATGCAGCCAGCTCAGGTAAGGGAGGGGTTCCCTGGGCAGACGCGTAGGGAAGGGAGGAGTGCTTCCTCCTCTCTGGCAAGGCTCAGAGGATCCGCTCCTTCCCCTTGGTTCTAGCGAAGGAGGATGTCGGTGCTGCCTAACTGGAAGGTGGGAAGGGGTCTCATCCTGTGTAGATTCCCTGTTCAGGCAGGAAAACAAGACTGTGCCACAAATTTCCCATGGAAAGGAATTTGCTGCACTACATGGATATCTCTGGCCCCTTCCCCACCAGGCTGCTGGGCCCTGTGAATGAAGACAGCCCCTGTGGCCCTCCAATGTCCCCAAGGAAGACAGAGAGGGGGAGGGAAAGGTCCCCAGGGGTCGCTTCTCCCTCCTCTTCATGGCTGCTGTTCTGCTTTGGTTTTACCATCCCTGGTTTTGCTTATCATTTATTTCCTGTTTTATAAATTACCTCCCAGCAAGAATCTGGCAAGGTAGGTTAGGCTGAGAGAGTGTGATGGGCCCAATGTCCCCAGACAAGCCTCCGTGACAGAGAGAGGATCCGAACTCCATCCTCCATCCTCCTGGGTCTTAGTCTTTCACTCTAAACACTACACCACACCAACTTTTGGGGGTTTCATTCTCATGGACCCCCTTTCCAGGGATATAAAGAAACTCTTTCTTCTCCTTCCAGGGTCCGGTGTCCTTTGAAGAGGTGGCTGTGCATTTCACCCAGGGGGAGTGGAGCCTGCTGAGCCCAGTCCAGAGAGCTCTCTACAAGGAAGTCATGCTGGAGAATTTTGGGCACGTGGCCGCTCTGGGTGAGGGTCCTTTTCTTCTGGGCTGTCTCCTTCATGTTGTGTCCTCCCTTGTGGTCCAGGCACAGCAATGTCAGAAGGGCTCCTTCTCCACAAGTGCCTTTAAGGAACTCTTTGTTGAGGAAAGATGTGGTCAGGCAATCTGCCCTGGGCTCACCAGCTGACCTCTGCCTCTGTCCATGACCCTTCCTCTGATGTGGGAGGGGTTGTGGGTCCTCTTTGTTAGATAAAATGCCATAAACCTTGATCTGGAAAAGGTGGGAGAACTAATCGGGAGGGGGGGGTCCCCCCACTCTGTTTCTTGTCTTTTGATATGTGGCTATGGATGGAACTCAGCTGGCTTTTCTTAGTTCTGATTTAGTTCTCAGATGGCATTTCCATCTCAGCTTGGGAAGGAGGATGCAGAGATCTATATGTGCCCCATAACACCCCACCCCTATTACTTCTCTATTGTGTATTCTTGGAGGAGCTGTAATCTCGGCTTAGAATTGCTGCATTTAAGTTCTCACAGAAGCATTAAACTTTCGTCGTTTTCTTTTTATGGTCAAAAGGACCTGAGAGTGCCAAACCAGATCTCATATCCTGGCTGGAAGAAGAGGAAGAACAGTTTCTCCAGATCTCTGATATCGAGGAGCGATTGGCAGGTATCTTCTTTAATTTGTTGTGGGAGTGTGTGTTGCCCGTACTTCATTCCAAGGCCTGGTGGTTTATCTGTGGCCTTGTTTCTCCTTGGAGTTTGACCATCTTCTTCAAAGAGCTTGGCTGGCTTGTGAATTCATAGCGCATATTTATAGTCCACCTTTCACACCAAGATCCAAGGCAGATTACATACTGCAAGTGAACACAATGTAATCAGTAGCAAGGACATTCACAGAGCAAAAATACAATCAGATCAACACGGTGGACATTTAGTGAAACACAGATAGAATACAGAATGTTAGCCACAAATTTGAAAATTAACATATAGCTGAAAACAAAGATGATACCTCTCAGAATTAAGGTATAATTAATTAACACGACATCTTTAGTGATGTAATTACCTGTTAGGAATGTGCATATATTAGAAGATAGTACCCAATAGCCTAGTCTACAGTCCCTGTCCCTTTCCAAGGTATCTCTTTGGCTACTTCTTATGACACTTTCCCATAAACTAAGTAGAATTCCTCAGAGGCCTGACCCAAAGCAACTCCAGACAGATCTCGTCTGAATGCATCCTACCTCCAAGCCCAGAGCCCAGAGAGACGAGCCAGCAGGATGCCACAGCAGTGCAACATTCAGCACCTTGCAGCAGAAATCTCGGCTTTCCCACCCTGTTTTAAACCCTAGTCAGGATTAGTCTCTTCCCATTGAGAGCCGATGGTCTGTTGTCTGGACCAGCCTTCAGGAGGCTGATTTAGATTGACAGCCGCCACTCTTGGTGCTGGTGGGGCATCTCTAGGTGAGTGGAGAAGGAACTGTCACTTCTGGTGCTGGCTCAGAGTGAGAAGGCAAGAGTGGCTGGAAAAGACAATATTGGTAGGAAAAGATGAAGGCAGAAGGAATAGGGGAAGACCAGAGAAGAGATGGGTTCATACAGGAAGGGCACAACACACACTCAGGGATGGGTCAGTTGTCCTCCCAAACAAGACTTTGGAAAGTGTACCTAGACACCACACAATGTTGTTGATGGCATCCATATGGGGAGGGAATTTTGTGATTTCCCTGTTGCTGGTGTGGCTGAAAATAAAACATGGTTTTATGGCTTTTCTAGGCTTCCAGAGCTTTTGCAATTTTTTTTAAAAAATCAGTAGAAGGATCTCTTTCTACCGACATACCGCTGTAACACTAGGTGTATGAATTGTCTGCTTTCCTTTTTTAAACATAGTACGTCTCTGGCCACTTCTCTTGTGGAGATATACCTCTTCTTTATATCTCTGCAAGGGAAGGGGCTAGAGTAGGTTGCCAGGTCCCTCTTACCTCATGGCACTTACCTCATGCTGCTCGCTTGCCACATATGCGCGCTCCAGGTGCATGCACAATGACGTCAGTTCTGGGAGTGACAGCATGGTGCCCTTTGCGCGAACACTCCCGCACTCCGAACAAAACACGGGAATGCTCACATGGCCGGTGCGATGATGTCACTCCCAGAAATGATGTCGTCGCGTTCCCCGGGAGTGTGCACACTGCGCATGTTTCCAGGGTGCTTGTCAATGGCAGGCATCCTCCAGGGGCTTGCCCCCTCCCACCAATCACTGGTGGATTCAGAGTATCCCAGAGTTGGGAGGGGCCGTACAGACCTTCTACAGACCTTCTAGTCCAACCCCCTGCCCAGTGCAGGATGAGCCTAAAGCATCCCTGACAAATATTCCTCCCTGATAAATTGGCGGGCAAGGAGGCAAGCCTGCCACTGGTGGGTGCCTGTGAACCCTAGGCTTTTAAAAAGAATAAAGCCAGGAATTCAGAAAGCCTCCTTCACCTGTTGTTACAATGGTTATATTGAAACAACAATGTTGTACTATTTTTTAAATAAATAAATAGACCGCCTGCAGTGGTAGGGGGAGGGAATGACTGCCTTGGGGTCAGCTAAAATGGTTGCCATGTGGGACCGGAAACCAAAATTGCCCCACCTATAAAGCAGCCGTCCTGGTTTTGCTGCCAGTTTTCTATACGGTCTGGAGCAGAGCAGGGGTGAGCAAGACTGAAGAATAGCTGGGGAAATGCGGGGGGGGGGGAGGGGGTGCGTGAGTGCACTGTGATGCTGAGGGGAAGCAAGGAAAGAATCCAGTTGCCGGAAGCGTTGCAGCTGGGGCAGAGGGCTGGGGCGGAAATTGCCTTTTTAACAGCTGAGGATTTGGTTCACCCTCCAGTTCCAGGCTCAATTTTTTCCCTGTGTGTTCATGACTCCACAGGCTCTGGAAATGAGAGATTTACTCTGTGGGGCCTGGTCTTAAGTTACTAGACAACAACCAGGACTTCTTTATTGTCTGGCATTTACCCGCTCTTTCTTTGTTACAAACAGGGTTTGCTCTCTGCTGTCACTGTCCACCATGAATTTAAATGGCAGACTGGACTCTCCATAGAAGAATCAGCCGACACAAGGGCAGCCCTAGGCAATTCGCCCACATGTCAGCAGAAGGGCACCAGTCAGCTCCATGCCCCCAACCCCAGTTGCCCAGCTACCATCACTAGTCGCCTGGCTGCCCACCCATGGCAGTAAGGAGGGGCGGGGGGAGCAGGCTTCCTAATTCTCTCTCATTTGGAGTGGGTGGGGAATGAGGGCAGGCTCTCTTTAGCTTCCCTCATTTCTTGTCTCCCCACAAGCCAACAGGGGGCTCAAAGGACAGGGGTCCTAGGGTGCCAATCCTGCATAAGCCAGCCCTGAGCCAATGTAGAGGCACTTTCACTGAAGCAGCTGCTCCATTGGGAGGCCAAAGCAGAAGGCTTTCTGTGGTTGCATTCCCCAAGGCAGGAAAAGAGGAACTTAAATTGACCTGGATTACTTTGAGACCAGAGGGCGGGTTCAATTATATATTCTCTTTTGTTCTCTATATTCATTAGAAATGTTTGCTCTGTCAGCTTAATCATCTTGGAATTTACAAGGCATGAAGAAAGCAAGGGGGAGAAGTGGCTACAGATTATGTGAGCTTAACCCCTGAGCATTCAAAGAGGGCAAACATAACCATTGCAAAATAAAGTAGAAAACTGTGACACAGAGAGGTTGTAAATGTGACCTATCATCCCACCAGCATTCTCTTTCTTTTCTGTAGGAGGCCTGGGAGAGTCAGCAAATAGAAAATCTGAGCATTTGGATGGTGGGGAAAGCTTCAGTTTTAAAGGACACTTTTTCCTTCATAAAAGAATTCACACAGGGGAGAAACCATATAAATGCTTGGAAAATGGAAAAAGTTTCACTGAAAGTAGAAACTTTCATTCCCATCAAAGAAGTCACACAGAGGAGAAGCCATATGAATGCCTGGTGTGTGGAAAAAGCTTCAATCAGAGTGGAAACCTTAATTCTCATCAAAGAATTCACACAGGGGAGAAACCATATAAATGCTTAGAGTGTGGGAAAGCCTTCAGTGAAAGTGGAAGCCTATCTTGCTATCAAAGAATTCACACAGGGGAGAACCCATATATATGCAAGGAGTGTGGGGAAAGCTTCAGTCAGAATAAATATCTTAGGAATCATCAAAAAATTCACACAGGGGAGACACCATATAAATGCCTGGAGTGTGGAAAAAGCTTTAGTCACAGAGGAAGCCTATCTTGCCATCAAAGAATTCATACAGGGGGAAAACCATATGAATGCCTGCAATGTGGAAAAAGCTTCAGTGAAAGGAGAAGCCTTACTCGTCATCGAAGAGTTCACACAGGGGAGAAGCCGTATATATGCCAGGTGTGTCAAAAAAGGTTCAGTAGGAGTGAATGCCTTAATTCCCATCAAAGAATTCACACACGGGAGAAACGATATAAATGCCTGGAGTGTGGAAGAGGTTTCAACAACAGCAGAACATTTACTCTCCACCAAACAGCTCACACAGGGGAGAAACCATATAAGTGCCTGGAGTGTGGAAAAAGCTTTAGTCACAGTGGAAGCCTATCTTGCCATCAAAGAATTCATACAGGGGAAAAACCATATGAATGCCTGCAATGTGGAAAAAGCTTCAGTGAAAGGAGAAGCCTTACTCGTCATCGAAGAGTTCACACAGGGGAGAAGCCACATATATGCCAGGTGTGTCAAAAAAGGTTCAGTAGGAGTGAATGCCTTAATTCCCATCAAAGAATTCACACAGGGGAGAAACCATATAAATGCCTGGAGTGTGGAAAAAGCTTCAGTGTAAGTAGAAACCTTACTCGCCATCAAAAAATTCACACAGGAGAGAAACCATATAAATGCCTGGAGTCTGGAAAAAGCTTCCGTGACAATGGAAGCCTTTCTTACCATCAAAGAACTCACACAGGGGAGAAACCATATAAATGCCTGGAGTGTGGAAAAAGCTTCAGTGTAAGTGGAAACCTTTCTTGCCATCAAAGAATTTACACAGGGGAGAAACCATATAAGTGCCTGGAGTGTGGAAAAAGCTTTAGTCACAGTGGAAACCTTACTCGCCATCAAAAAATTCACACAGGAGAGAAGCCATATAAATGCCTGGAGTGTGGAAAAAGCTTCAGTGAAAGTGGAAGCCTTTCTTACCATCAAATAATTCACACGGGAGGAGCCGTATAAATGCCTGGAGTGTGGGAAAAGTTTGAAACGCAGGACACACCTTAATTACCACCAAAGAATTCACACAGGGGAGAAGCCATATAAATGCTTGGACTGTGGAAAGAGCTTCTTTCAGAAACACCACCTAAGTAGGCATCGAAGGGTTCACACGGGAGAAACCTTATAAATGCTTGGAGTGTGGGAAGAACTTCTCTCAGAATGGTACCCTAACTAGGCATCGAAAGGTTCACTCAGGAGAATCCATATAACTGCTTTAGTCAGAACCAGACTTACCTTCACAAGAGTGACATGGGGTAATAGCCATCCAATCACAGTTAGCACGTGCAAAACCATTTAATATGGCTGACCTTGCCTGTTTGTGACTATGAGGTAGCTAGCGGCCCTTGATGTGGCCCATCTCTGTGCCCACTTCCCTCTTTTCTCTCCATCTCCCCACCCACCTTTTCATCAGCCTCGGGTTTATGTTTGTAGCGCCCCTGGGGAGCAAGACATAAAATACAATGAGCTCTAGAAAGGGAAGGGTGGGCGGGAGACCATTGATGCCTCCTCCTCGCCCCGATCACAGACAGATGATGGGGGGGGGCATTGTTGCCTCCTCTGCGTCTAATCCTGGCCAGGTGAAGGGGGGTATTGTTGCCTGCTCTGCCCTCCAATCCCAGTTGGGTGAAAGGGAAGATGGGCAGGCTGGGCATTGCTGCCACCTTTTCCTCTCCATTGGACTGGGGGGGGGGCAGTGCAGGCGTGCTGGGCCTTCCTGCCTTCTGTGCCTGCGCAAGAATAAAAGATGAGTTGTCAGCAATACGGCCTACCTTTTATGTAGTGCGATTCTGCCCCTCAAAAAGCAGTAGCTAATGTAATTTATCCTCTTCTGTATCCATTAAGGCTACAATATCATTTTTAGGAAAGAATATTGATAGTGTTAAGGGATTTAAAGCTAAATTGAATGGATTCAGTTGAATTGATTCTAAAGTTTTTAACTGAGCTTCAAAGTGCCTCTTAATGTCTTTGTGGATTACCAAGGCTATTGATTTTTCTGACATTAATAGCTTTTTGCCACGTAGTAACTTTCCCCCCCATTGGAACTTTCTTCTGATCAGTCTTGCACATTGCATGCAAATTTAATCAAAAGGAATACCCAACGCCCCGATGCCAGGCAGATGATGATGGGGGGGGGGTGAGTTGGTGGGTGGGCATTGCTGCCTCCTCTACTCCTGATCCCGGCTGGGTGAGGGGGGTGGGCATGGTTGCCTACTCTGCAATCAAAAGGAATACTCAGTACCGCTTGTCATGGTGAAATAAAAGAAATGACCAATGGTAGAATTAAGTTTATTTCACTGTAGAGTCTCCATGCAGGGTACCCTGTCCTTTGAGTGCCAGCTACATGAAGAAGAAACAAAACAGGTGAACACTCTCTCTTAATTAAAAGAAATTGCAACAGGAAAGAAGTTTGCCTGAGTGTGGGCAAGTTGTCTCCAGATATGATAAATAAAGAAACATCTTTAAAAAGCTGAAGCAGAACCAGTTTAAATTAGTATTTTACCACTCCAGTTCTTCCCCCTCCCTTTATCTTGTGACCTTTTAACCTTGATTTCTATGATGGAGGCTGTTAAGTTGAAAATGGGCCACTACAGATTTCTGCCCCCCCCACTCCCCCCAATTTTCAGTTTTTTCATAACATTTTCTGAGTTTTATTTTAAATGGCTTGATAGTTTTGATTCTGTTGTGTAATAAAATGAACAGTTATTTGATGTCTAGACTGTATTTGTGTTATGTGCCATCAAGTCACTTCTGACTTATAGTGACCCTATGAATGAAAGATCTCTAGAACATCCTATCATTAAGAGACTTGCTCAGATCTTGCAAACTGGAGGACGTGGCTTCCTTTTTTGAGTCCAGCCATCTCATTTTAGTCTTCCTCTTTTCCTGCTGCCTTCCACTTGTCTTACCATAATTGACTTTTCAAGAGAATCTTCACATGATATGACCGAAGTACAATAGCCTTAGTTTTGACATTTTAGCTTCTAGGGAGAATTCAGGCTTGATTTGATCTAGAATCCGCTTATTTGTCTTTTTGGCTGCTCACAGTATCCACAAAACTCTCCTCCAGCACCACATTTCAAATGAATTCATTTTCTTCCTCTCAGCTTTCTTTATTGTCCAACCTTCAAATCCATATATAGTAGTGGAGAACCATTGTTTAGATTATCTTGAGAGCCAGTTTGGTGTAGTGGTTAAGAGCATGGGACTCTAATCTGGAGAGCCGGGTTTGATTCCCCACTCCTCCACAAAGCCAGCTGGGTGACTTTGGGCGAGTCACAGTTCTCTGGAGCTCTCTCAGCCCCACCCACCTCACAGGGTGATTGCTGTGAGGTTAATAATAACACTTTGTAAACCGCTCTGAGTGGGCATTAAGTTGTCCTGAAGGGCGGTATATAAATCGAGTGTTATTATTATTATTATTGATTCCCAGAGAGACGTCCTTATCTTTAAGGATCTTTTGTAGTTCACTCACAGCTGCTTCTTCCAAGTCTCCATCTTCTTACTTCTTGTTTGTGGTCTCTCCATTGGATTGTCAGGGTTTAGCCCTTGCGTAGATGGGTCGTGTGTACAGGGCTGGAAGTACACTTGATACCTCTTTATAACTATGTTGAATAATTCTCATGCTATTTTCAGCACATAGAAGGAGTCACTAGGAAAGGATTCCACACACACCTTCTGTCCCTCTCCTCAAACCGGTCATCTATTAGGGCCATTGAAGCAGCTTCTGTTCCCAAAGCCCAGCTGAAACCTGGATGGAGAAAGAGTCCAGGTTTAGATTTTTAAACCTGTATGTTGAAGCCGCTTATTGATGTATTAAGCGCTTCTATCCAATGAATGGGATGAAATTTGTACCCCTCTTCACTTGGAGGGGCTGTAGCATAGTGGTTAAGTGGCTGGGCTGCAAATCGGCACCCTGCTACTTGGAGTCCCATGACGGCCATGAACTCAACTGGTGGCTTTGGGCAAGCCATTCCGTTCAGCCCCAGTCCCCAAGCTGTATTGTGGGGGTAATAACAACACTGAAATTGTTCTGAGTGGGCACTAATCTGTTCAGAAGGGCAGTATAGAGGCACACTGTTATTAAGTTGTTGTTAGTATTATTAGAGTGCAGAGTGCTGCAGCCAGGAAGTTGATTGCAGCAGGCTGTAGGGACCACATCACTCCAGCCCTGGCACATTCACTCTGGCTCTCAGTTTGTTTCCAGGCTCAATTCAAAGGGTTGGCGCTGATATTTAAAGCCTTATACAGCTTGGGACCAACATTCATGAATGACCACCTGTTCCCTTACTCTACCACAGCGGTCATTTTTGGAGATCCTGCTTTGGGTGCCAAGATCTGGTGGGTGGCTACCCAGGAGACGTCCTTCTCAGCTATGGGGCCAAAACTCTGGAACTCTTTTTTCCCAGGAAGATTCATTTCCCCCTTCTGTTGCCATCTCCTGCCAGCGGGTGAAGACTTTGGTCTCTGTTTCAATGGGCCAATTTGAGCCATCAGAGGACAAGTTAAGTAATACGACAAAAATGTTGAATTAAAAATTGCTAAAAAACCTCTAACATCTTTATCTGATTTGAGGGGGGGAAACGTACTTAGTAACTAAGGGTAACACCAATCAGTGATTGCAACATTTGGCCACAGCCTGATTGACTTCTTGATGTTGGTCTTTGTTTCTATACGGAAACCTCACACTGCAACCACCTGAACACCATATCAGTATATCACTATATTGCACAAGTTGAAACCATTCAAACAAAAATGTATGGCCAGAAATAGCAGTGAGACTTGAAAGAGAATCAGCGCTTCACATGTGGTTCATAAACAGATGTAAATGCTGTTTAAAACCACTGTCCCCACAGAGTTGGGGCATGAATAAAACTGGGTTAAAATGACAATAAGAAAGTGTCCTGTACCTGCTAATTGGTCTTTGCTCCCTTTCATTCTTAATAGATTTAATTCTTTTCCAGCTACAGATGTGAGGGAGATAGCAAGGGAAAAGGATGAAATGTGACTATGGAAAGATGAAGGTGGATACTTCTCATATCAGAAATATGGCTGGCTGAAAAAACACTGAAACATTTCAACATGCCCGGAAACAGCTTGGAATGTGAAAAGTGCCATCTAACATCACATCAAAGGATTTGCAGAGAGGAGAAGCCATATAACTGCCTGGACTGTGGGAAGAGCTTCTCTGAGAATAGCTAGGTAATCCTACTATATAATTGAGTAAGGGTGTTTCAGACAACTCACTTTATACACTGGTGCGCCACTAGAGGGCACTGCTGCAGAGGGAAGCCCAAACAGAAAAATGGCATCTCCCGTACACAATCAATGGAATCAAAGGAGAACCCTCACGGGAGAAAAAACAATATAACAACAGTACTCCACCTCAGTACAAATTGCGCATTGCTAATATGATTTCTATATATTTATATTTATACAAGCAAAGCAGATGACAAAAATTATTTACCAAACTCAAACATACAAACATTCAAAATCAAGTCCAGGAAAATTACAATATGAATATATCCCGCATCTTCTTTGCAGATATATGTTGTTCTAAGCACATATATAACGTCCGAAATAAAATCAATGCAGAGTCCGAAAGCATGTGTCCCGAATCTTCTTTACAAACTTATATCTACATAACTGTTTGCATTTGTATAAAGAAGAGCCACGGCCGCACGCCCGATCTGGGGCCGAAAGCATGTGTCCCGTATCTTCTTTACAAACTTATATCTACATAACTGTTTGCATTTGTATAATGAAGAGCCACGGCCGCACGCCCGATCTGGGGCCGAAAGCATGTGTCCCGAATCTTCTTTACAAACTTATATCTACATAACTGTTTGCATTTGTATAATGAAGAGCCACGGCCGCACGCCCGATCTGGGGCCGAAAGCATGTGTCCCGAATCTTCTTTACAAACTTATATCTACGTAACTGTTTGCATTTGTATAATGAAGAGCCACGGCCGCACGCCCGATCTGGGGCCGGCTGAAGAACTCAGATTTTGTGCTGATTCTTCTTCAGGGGCGTGGCCTGAACGGACACTGTAAAATAAACATTTCTCATACCATACTGCTATACAAAATGATAGTTTTTACAAAAAATTACACATAAATTAGGCTATACACAGACCTGTGTAGTGTAATTCCCAATTGCTACAAGCAGATTTTCCTGGACGAGGTGGCTGTATCTTCTTTAGCGCGCCCTCCTAAGGTTTACTTGATCGTTTATATCATCCCCCTTTAATGAATGACTACACCCCCTTAAAGGGCCGCTCAAATTGCAAAGAACAATTATAAAAAGCAATTCAAGGTTAGTTCATTATTTAACCTGAATGGTCTAATGGTATGCAAAGTGTGGATCCAATAAGCTTCTTTTTGCAATAGCATGTTCTGGCTACCTTTTTGTAATACACTAAGGATCGTTACACAGAAATCAGTTTCAGAATGTTGTTGGTTCAAAAAATGCTGGGTAAGTGGGGCCTCTAGGACCTTATTCTTGATACGAGATATATGTTCTAAGATACAAGTCCTAAGTGGCCTCATGGTGCATCCCACGTACAATAATTGACAAGTGCATTCAATCAAATATACAGTACCCGATGTTTGGCATGTGGCAAAGTGGTTAACCTTAATCTGTCTATTCCTTGTGATGATCTGTTGACCTTCCCAGATGAATTTACACACGCAGTGGCCACACTTGAAGTTACCTAATGGTAAAGTTCTTTCTAGTTTGCTCATAGGTAAATTTGCATGAACCAAAAAATCCCGTAGACTTCTCGTGCGGCGAAAGCTGCAAAGGGGACGTAACCCGCAACCCTCAATGTCTGCGACTAATTGCTAATGCCAGTCTACGATCTTTTTAATCTTATTGGCTAATGGAGAATATTCTAAGGCCCATTTTATCCTATTTTCTGTTGGAATGTCCCGGGTCTGGAACAAAGATGCTCTACTTTTATTACGGGCTCTCAGGAGTGCTGACATGACAACCTTATGCGGGTAGTTTCTGTTGATAAATTCCTGACACAAAGCAGCACCATCCTTCTCAAAATCCTGTGGGAAAGTTGAGTTGCGCTTAATGCGCAGTAGCTGCCCATATGGTATATTAATTTTCAGATGACATGGATGAAAAGACCCAAATTCTAAGTAGGAATTGCGATCGGTCTTTTTAGTGTAAGTTCTCAATTGCACCCTATTATCTGAGTTTCTGAAGGTAGTTACATCCAGAAAATTAATTTGATCTCTGTGAAAGCGCCATTCAAATTGTACATCCAAGTCACAGGTATTGAGCCAAGTGCAAAAAGCCTCAACTTGGTTACTCCCCTGAAATAAAAAATAAAGATCATCAATGTACCTCCTGTATCACTTAATGGAAGATACAAAGGGATTGGACTCATGTAAAATATGTTGTTCCCCCCATTTCGCCATGAACAAGTTGGCGATGCTCGGGGCTGCCGAGCATCCCATGGCAACACCCTTTATTTGAAGGAAAAACGAATCCTCAAATTGAAAATAATTCTTTTCAAGGACTAAGTCCAAAAGTTGTAGCAAAAATTCAACAGGATAAGCGGGGTGCACCTGCAGCCTGAGCGTCTCCTCAACCACAGCCCTGGCAGACTCATGGGGAATGATCGTGTATAACGACCTAACGTCCATGGTTAGGAAAACAGTATCATCCTCCAACTGCATGCCCTCAATCTGGAAAATAAAGTCTCTAGTATCCTTAACCAAAGATCTTATATTAAACATTGCTGGTTGAAGAACCGAATCTAGCAAAATGGCCAATGGCTCTAAAATAGAGCCACAACCAGACACAATGGGTCTACCTGGAGGAGGTAAGATCTGCTTGTGGATTTTAGGGAGAATGTAAAATAAGGGTACCCGTGGTGATGCCACCTGCAGAGCAGCATAAAGACTTTCCTCGATCTCCCCTAATTCACGTGCCTCATCCAGGTGGCAATGTCTGTCCAATGCCTTAACTCAGCTGGTATTAGGAGCGGAACTGGTGGCAATACCTACCCCCATCTTAACCCAGCTAATATTAGGAACTCAGCAAGTGGTAATGCTTACCTCACTTTAACCCAGGTAGTATTAGGAGCGGGACAGGTGGCACTGCCCACCCCCAGTAATTCTCACACCCCACCTTAACCCAGCTAATATTAGGAGTGGAGCAGGTGGCAATGCCCACCCCTGCCTTAACCCATCTGGCGTTAGGAGCAGAGCAGGTGGCAGTGCCCATCCAATGCCTTTACCCAGCTGGTATTTTAAGCGGAGCAGGTGGTAATGGCCACCCCCACCTTAACCCTGCTGGTCTTAGGAGCAGGGCAGGTGGCAATATCCATCCTCTGCCTTCACCCAGGCGGTATTAGGAGCAGAACAGGCAGTAAAGCCCACCCCCAACTTAACCCAGCTGGTATTAGGAGTGGGACAGGTAGCAAAACCTGCCCTCCTTCAGTCATCTGGGCACAGGAGCAAAGAAAGTGGAAATGCCCACCCCCGTCTTCCCCCAGCTGGTATTAGAAGTGGAGCAGGTGGTAATGCCCACCCACCATTTTAATGCCCACCAATGTACTGTCTGTTCCTTTAAGTAAGATGCCACTGGGCAGTTCTACGTTCTTATGCGGTCTTAGATTGCTTATGCTCAATTTCAGCATTGGTTTCTTGGTGACTGTATTGTTTGCTGAAATGTTCTTCATTTTGAATCTTGAATTGTGTCCCAAACCGTTTCCCTCTATCTTTCTTTCTCGCCCTCCCAGACAGGAGCAGAAAGGCACCCTTGGCATTTTTTCCACCATCTCTTCTGTGGGGTGAAGGGAAACATCCAGCCATGCAGCCAGCTCAGGTAAGGGAGGGGTTCCTGGGGAGATGCGTAGGGAAGGGAGGAGTGCTTCCTCCTCTCTGGCAAGGCTCAGAGGATCCGCTCCTTCCCCTTGGTTCTAGCAACAGAGGATGTTGGTGCTGCCTAACTGGAAGGTGGGAAGGGGTCTCACCCTGTGTAGATTCCCTGTTCAGGCAAGAAAACAAGACTGTGCCACAAATTTCCCATGGAAAGGAATTTGCTGCACTACATGGATATCTCTGGCCCCTTCCCCACCAGGCTGCTGGGCCCTGTGAATGAAGACAAGCGCTGTGACCCGACAGGGAGGGGGAGGGAAAGGTCCCCAGGGGTCGCTTCTCCCCTCCTCTTCATTGCTGCTGTTCCGCTTTGGTTTTACCATCCCTGGTTTTGCTTATTATTTATTTCCTATTTTATAAATAACCTTCTGGTTTTCTCACTGACCCAAAGCAGCATTTCACACTGTTTTCTTCTCCAGTTAACCCTCCCAACGACAGACTTGTGAGGTAGGTGAGGCTGAGAGAGTGTGATGGGCCTAGCGTCCCCGGACAAGCCTCCATGACAGAGAGGGGATCTGAACTCCATCCTCCCAGGTCCTAGCCTAGCAACGTCCCCCCATGGGTCAGTTATGACTTGGTGCTTGCACAGGGAACTATCTTTACCTTCTCATCAAGATCCAGGGCGGATTACATACTGCAAGTGAACACAATGTAATCATTAGCAAGGACATTCACAGAGCAAAAATCGGATCAACACTTAGGACATTCAGTGCAACACAGATAGAACATGGTATGGTAGCCACAAATTTGAAAACTAACATAAAGCCGACGAACCCATAGATGAAACGTTTCTGAATTGAGGCATAATTAATTAGCACGACATCTTTAGTGACGTCGAATTACACGGTAGATAGAACCCAGTAGCTTAATTTACAGTCCCTGTCCCTTTTCAGGGTATCTCTTTTGCTACTTCTTATGACAATGCTGTATAAACTGAGTAGAAATCCCTCCTGAATAATTTCGGTCTTGCATGATTTGTAAAATCCAAGAGGTAGGGAGCTTTCTTGACATCCTCAGTCAGGCCATTCTATATGGAGGAGGCTGCCCCAGAGAAAGGACGAGCACCTTTCTGTAAGCTTCTCCCCTCCTCTTCATTGCTGCTGTTCTGCTTTGGTTTTACCATCCCTGGTTTTGCTTATTATTTATTTCCTATTTTATAAATTACCTCCCAACAAGAGTCTTGCGAGGTAGGTGAGGCTGAGAGAGTGTGATGGGCCCAATGTCCCCAGACAAGCCTCCGTGACAGAGAGAGGATTCAAACTCAGTCCTCCCAGGTCTTAGTCCACAATAAACGCTTCACCACACCAACTTTTGGGGTTTTCTTTCTCATGGACCTCCTTTCCAGTGATACAAAGAAACTCTCCTCCTTCCAGAGTCCCGTGTCCTTTGAAGAGGTGGCTGTGCATTTCTCCCAGGGGGAGTGGAGCCTGCTGAGCCCAGCCCAGAGAGCTCTCTACAAGGAAGTCATGCTGCAGAATTTTGGGCACGTGGCCTCTCTGGGTGAGGATCCATTACTCAATGGCTGTCTCCTTCATGATGTGTCGAATGCCTTTAAGGAACTCTTTGTTGAGGAAGAACGTGGTCAGGCAATCTGCTCAGGGCTCACCGGCTGATCTCTGCCACCATCCATGACCCTTCCTCTGATGTGGGTGGGGTTGTGGGTCCTCCTTGTGGAGAAGGAGCCCTTCTGGCATTGCTGTGTCTGGACCTCAAGGGATGTCAATCAGAAGAGTTGCCATTAACTTTGATCTGGAGAAGATGGGAGGAATACCCCGGGGGTGGGGGTGGGGGTGGGGGTGGGTCCCCCCCCAGTCTGGTTCTTGTCTTTTCATGAGATGTGGCTACGGATGGAACTCTGCTGGCTTCTTAGTTCTGACTCTTTCTGCATTTCCATCTCAGCTTGACACGGAGCAGGCACAGAACTACCTCTGCCAAATAGGGCACCATAACTCCCCACCCCTATTCCTTGTCTGTTGTGTGTGTGTTCCTGGAGGAGCGGAAATCCTGCCTTAGAATTGCTCAATTTATGTTCACGCAGATGCATTATACCTTTGTGGTTTTCTTTTCTTGATAAAAAGGACCTGAGATTGGCAAACCAGGTCTCATATTCAGGCTGGAAGAAGAGGAAGAACTGCTTCTCCAGTTCTCTGATGACAAGGAACAATCGGCAGGTATCTTCTTTAATCTGTTGTGGGATTGTGTGTTGCCCGTACTTCCTTCCACAGGCTGGTGATTTCTCTGTGGCCTTGTTTCTCCTTGGAGTTTGACCACCTTCTTCAAAGAGCTTGGCTGGCTTGTGAATTTTTATTGTATATTTATAGTCCTACTTTCTCACCAAGATCCAAGGCAGATTACATACTGCCAGTGAATACAATGTAATTAGTAGTAAGGACAGTCACAGAGCAAATATACAATTGAATGAACACTTAGGAAATTCAGTGAAACACAGATAGAATTACCCGGTAGGAATGTACATACATCAGCAGATAGTACCCAACAGCCTAGTCTACAGTCTCTGTCCCTTACCAAGGTATCTCTTTGGCTATTTTTTATGACACTGCCCTCTAAACTGAGTAGAAATCCCTCCTGAATCCCTCTTGCATGACTTGTGAAAGCCTAGAGATAAGGAGCTATCCTGATGTCCTCAGGCAGGCTGTTCCGTAAGTTGGAGGCTGCCCCAGGGAAAGGACGAACATGGGCAGAATGTGAAGACAAGACTGGCTGGAAAAGACCATAATGCTTGGAGAAGTCGAAGGCAGGAGGAATAGGGGAAGACCAAAGATGGGATGGATTGATACAGTAAGGGCGCAACACACTCAGGGACAGGTCAATAGACCTCCCAAACAAGACTTTGGAAAGTGTGTCTAGACACCACACCATGGTGTTGATGGCATCCCTATGGGGGGGGGGGCGGATTTTGTGGTTTCCCTGTTGCTGGTGTGGCTGAAAAAACATGGTTGTAAGGGGCTTCCACATGGAAGGATTCCCTTCCCCTAAAAGTGTCTCCAGGGCTTTTGCAGTTTTAAGAAAAATCAGTACAAGGGCATTGTTCAAATGATATACCACTGTAACACGAGGTATAGCTGGTTTGTGAATTCTCAGCTTTCATTTTTTAAAAAAAAGTCAGTCTCTGGCGAATTCTCTTGTGAAGATATCCTTCTTCATATCTCTGCAAGAGAAGGGGCTAGAGCAGGGTTGCCTGGTCCCTCCCCTAGCAGGAGCCGGGGGGGGGGGGAACTGGCACTAACCTCAGGCCACTCACTTACCACTTGTGTCCCCTCCCGGCCCAGGTAGAATGACATCATTGCGCCAACTACACAAACCCTCCTGCACTTTGTGCGGAGTCGATTCGGCCCCTTTGGGGCTAAAGATGACCCTAAATGAAGTGCAGGAGCACTCACATAGCTGCTCTGATGATGTCACTCCTAGAAATGATGCTGCCACGCCCTCCAGGAATGGGTAGGTCCGGCTCTGAGCCACTAGGCATCCCTAGGCAGTTGACCCAGGCGCCAGGGGAAGGGCACCAGTCAGCTCCATGCCCCCAGCCCCAGCTGCTCAGCTACCACCACTAGCCTGCCTGGTTGCCCACCCCTGCCAGCAAGGGGAGAGCGTGCTCCCGAATTCCCTCCATTTTTGAGGGGGGGGGAGGCCTTGTTTGCTTCAAGCCAGCAGGGGTCTCAGAGGACAGGGGACCTGGGTGCCATTACTGCATAAGCCAACCCTGAGCCAATGTCGAGGCATTTTCAACCCAGCAGCCACTTCATTGTGGATTCAAAGCAGGAGGCTTTGTGTGGTTGCATTCCCCGAGGCAGGGAGAAAGAGAAACTTAAAATGACTGGATCACTTTGAGAGGCTACAGATAGTGTGAGCCTCACCCCTGAACAGAGGGCAAAAATTACCATTGCAAGGCAGAGTACAAAACTGTGACACAGATAGGTTGGAAAGCGTCCTACCATCCTACTCGCTTTCTCTTTCTTTCTGCAGGTGGTGATTGGGAGTCAGCAAATGAAAAATCTGCACATGTGGATTGTAAGGGAAGCTTTATTCTTAGAGAAAACCTTTTTGACTGTGAAAGAATTCACACAGGGGAGAAACGATTTAAATGCCTGGAGTGTGGACGAGGTTTCAGCGACAGCAGAAGCCTTACCGACCATCGAAGAGTTCACACAGGGGAGAAACCATATAAATGCCTGGTGTGTGGAAAAAGCTTTAAGCACAGAGGAAGCCTATCTTGCCATCAAAGAATTCACACAGGGGAGAAACCGTATAAATGCCTGGAGTGTGGAAGAGGTTTCAGCGATGGCAGAATCCTTACCCGGCATCGAAGAGTTCACACAGGGGAGAAACTGTATAAATGCCTGGAGTGTGGAAAAAGCTTTAAGCACAGAGGAAGCCTATCTTGCCATCAAAGAATTCACACAGGGGAGAAACTGTATAAATGCCTGGAGTGTGGAAGAGGTTTCAGCAACAGCAGAAGCTTTACCCGCCATCGAAGAGTTCACACAGGGGAGAAACAGTATAAATGCCTGGAGTGTGGAAAAAACTTCCATGAAAGTAGCAGCCTTACTCGCCGTCGAAGAGTTCATACAGGGGAGAGACCATATAAATGCCTTGAGTGTGGAAAACATTTCAGTGAAAGTAGAAGCTTTACACGCCATCGAAGAGTTCACACAGGGGAGAAGCCATATCAATGCCTGGAGTGCGAGAAAAGCTTCAGTGAAAGTAGAAGCCTTACTCACCATCGAAGAGTTCACACAGGGGAGAAACCATATAAATGCCTGGAGTGTGGAAAAAGTTATACAGGAAGCCTATCTTACCATCAAAAAAATCACACAGGGGAAAAAGCATATAAATGCCTGGAGTGTGGAAAAAGTTTCCGTGCAAGTAGAAGCCTTACTTGCCATCGAAGAGTTCACACAGGGGAGAGACCATATAAATGCCTTGAGTGTGGGAAAAGCTTCAGTGAAAGTAGAAGAGTTACTCGCCATTGAAGTGTTCACACAGGTGAAAAGCCATATAAATGCCTTGAGTGTGGGGAAAGCTTCAAGCGCAGCGGACAACTTAATTCCCATCAAAGAATTCACACAGGGGAGGAGCTATATAAATGCTTGGAGAGTGGAAGGAGTTTCTTTCAGAATAGCGATGCAAGTAAACGTCAAAAGATTCACACGGGGGAGAAGCCATATAAATGCTTTGAATGTGGACAGATCTTCTCTCAGAATGATGCCCTAACCAAGCATCGAAATGTTCACGCGGGGGAAAAGCCATATAAATGCTTGGTGTGTGGAAATTGTTTCTCTCACAATGGTGCTCTGATTGGACATCAAAACTTTCACACGGGAGAAGCCACATAACTGCTTCAGAACTAGTCTTTTACCACAAGAATGACATGGGAAAATAGGCATCCAATCACTGTTAGCACGTGAGAAACCATTTAATATGGCCTATTTTGCCTATTTGTGACCATGAGGTAGCTAGTGGCCCTTGATGTGGCCCTTCTCTGTGCCCACTTCCCTCTTTTATCTCCATCTCCCCACCCTCCTTTTCGTCAGTATCAAACATAGGTTTATAGTTCCCCTGGTAAGCAAGACATAAAATACAACAGGCTGTAGAAATGAATGGGCGTATAAGAGGGCGTTGCTGCTGCCTCTGCACTTGATCCCAGCGGGGTGAAGGGGGGGGGTCATTTCTGCCTGCTCCACACTTCAGTCCTGGCTGGGTGAAAGGGAAGGGATGTGCTGGGCATTGCCACCACCTTTGCCACCTATCAGGCTGGTGGAGGGCAGCGCAGGGGCACCAGGCCTTCCCACAACCTGCACCTGCACAAGTATAAAAGATGAGTTGTCAGCAAAATGGCTGACCTTTTTATAGTCAGGTTTCCCCCTTCAAAGAGCAATAGCTAATGTAATTTATCCTGCTCTGTATCTGTTAGGGCTACAATAACATTTTTCAGGAAAAAATATTGACAGTGTCAAGGAATTTAAGGCCAAATTGAATTGATTTTAAAGTTTTTAACTGAGCTTCAAAGTGCCTCTTATTATCTTTGTGGAAGGCCGAGGCTATTGATTTTTCTGACATTAAAACTTTTCTGCAACATAGTACTTTTTTTCCTATTGGAACTTTCTTCTGATCAGTCTTGCACAGTTCTGCAAATTGGATCAAAAGGAATACTCAGTACCGCTTGTCATGGTGAAATAAAAGAAATGACCAATGATAGAAATAAGCTGGAAGTTTATTGACTGTAGCTGCAGGGTCTCCATTCAGGGCACCCTGTCCTTTGAGTGCCAGCTACATGAAGAAGAAACAAAACAGGAACACTCTCTGAAGCAGAAGAAATTGCAACAAGAAACAAGTGAGCCTGAGTGCAGGAACGTTGTCTGCAGGCAGAAAATATGAAGAAACATTTATCTTAAATAAGCTGAAGCAGGACCAGTTTAACTTAGTATTTTCTCATTCTGATTCTTCCTCCTCCCTTTACTTTGCGACCTTTTAACCTTCAAGATGGAGGCTGTTGAATTAGAAAATGGCCACTATGTGCTTCTGGATCCCTCCTCTCCACTTTTCAGTTGTTTCATATTTTCCAAGTTTTAGTTTAAACGGTTTGATAGGTTTGATTCTGTGGTGTAATAAAATAAGTTATTTGATGTCTAGACTGTGTGTGTGAGTTATGTGCCATGAAGTCGCTTCTGTCTTATGATGACCCTTTGAATGAAATACCTCCAGAACATCCTATCATTAAGAGACTAGCTGAGATCCTGCAAACTGGAGGACGTGGCTTCCTTTATTGAGTCCAGCCATCTCATTTTAAGCCTTCCACTTTTCCTGCTGCCCTCCACTTTTCGTAGCATTATTGACTTTTCCAGAGAAGTCTGACAGCCTCGGTTTCATCATTTTAGCTTCTAGGGAGAATTCATAGGAATTCATGAATTGCATAGGAATTCATATGCAAATTTGACGCTGTCAAGCTGGGACTGAATAGAGACTATGAATGGTTATCACATTATCATAGGTAACAGATTTCCTTTACAGCGGCGTGGTCTGGGGGAGCCCGGTGGTGCCTGGTGTGGGCTTTCGGGGACCACAGTTCTCTTTGTCAGATGCATCTGGCAGGGAGATGTGGTTATCGAGGGCTTATACTACATAGAAATTGGATGCTTTTACTGCTGCAAACTAACACGGCAAACTGACTCCACACCAAAAGGAGATGTTTACATTTACTAGCAAAGGAATGTTTTGGTTGCCTCCCCCCCTAATTGCATCTTGTCCCTCCTCTCCTTCTCTCCCCTCTCCCCCCTCCTCTTCTGTATTTGACCAGTTTGTATCATGCATCTGACGAAGAGAACTTGATTCTCGAAAGCTTATGCTACAATAAAATTGGTTAGTCTTAAAGGTGCTACTGGACTCTTTTTGATTTTGCTACTACAGACTAACACGGCTAACTCCTCTGGATCTTAATCCGAACAAAGTGAGTGTTTTTATTATAATAAAGCTTGAGGACTGGAACTGAGAGGAGCAGCTCCCACAAGGCCACCTGCTCAGTTCATGGCAGTCGTGGGAGTCCAACTAGCAGACTGCTGATTTGCAACCCAACCACTTAACCACTATGCTACAGCCCCTCCAAGCGAAAAGGGGTACAAATCTCCCATTCATTGGATGAAAACTCTTAATACATCAGTGTGCGGCTTCAACATACAGGTTTAAACATCTAAACCTGGACTTTTTCTCCATCCAGGTTCCAGTTGGGCTTTGGGAACAGAAACTGCTTCAGTGGCCCTGGTAGATGACCGGTTCGGGGAGAGGGGCAGGAGGTGCACGTGGAAAGCTTCTCTGGTGTCTCTCCTTCGACACCATTGGCCGCAGTATCTATCTGTGTCAAGTAGCAAAAGGGAGGATTGGGGGGTAGCAACGTGTGGTGGTTCTGATCCTACCTGGCTGATTGGTCCCTCAAAGGTGGTGCTGGGGGACCCCTGCAGAGGGTTTCATCGCAACCCCCACACTTGGGAACCCTAAATGTTCAAGGGGGGTGATAGTAAGGGTTTTTTATAATGTATAGGTATTTATTATATTTATTGGTAATTTATATAACACATTTGCAGCACTGTGCACTTTAAGAAAAAAGGGAAAGGATGAAATATTTATTAATACAATTTATACAAGTTGTGTGTTTTCCGCCTGGTGGCTGGCAACCCTATGCTTGCACTTTCCTGGCTTCTTAGGAAGTAAATCTTTGCTTCCATTGGGGGAAAAAAACAGAGTGATCTTGTGGAGTTAATCTTTGCCGGGATGGTCCTACATTTTTGGTACGGCAAGTTGCTTCCTGAAGCAAGAAGCCACTTTTGCGGCTCCTGGCTTTCTTGGTGGGTGAGTTATGCCAGCCGCAGTCAACCATCGATTCCAATGCAAAAATGCAGGGAGGGGGCGGTCTTAGATTTGGGCCTGGAGATTCCGATTCCCTTCATATTTGGCTCTCCCACTGCTAAGATCATCCTCTAGCCAGGGGACAATTTGGGGATTCTTAGCTTTAGTTTTGAAGAAATTCTGCCTACCACAGACGGACAAAGTGGTTTTACTGATGTGGAACCAAATCATCTGACGTCATTCTCCTCTTCTCCAGCTTATCTTCATAACAACAACCTTGTGGGGTGGGCTAGGTGGAAAGTGTGTGAACGGCCCACAGTCACCCAGCCCGCTTCCACAGTAGAGGGAGGACTCGGATCTCCCTTGTCAGGATCCTGCTATGTTGAATAAGGCTTATTTTATTAGAAAACCTCTTGTTACAATCAGAGCAGGCGTTTGTTTCGCCCCCTCTCTGAAGTCTGAATGTTAACTGGAGAGACTCTGGAGAGGCGACGAGTAAGAAGAAGAAGAGTCGCTTCCTGCCCCCCCCCTCCCCCCGCCTGCGAAGACCCGTCCGGGGTCCAAATGCAATTGCAGCTGCCCAGAGCCTGGGCGACGGGGCGGCTTTAGCCATGCTTTAGCCACGCTGGGGGCAATCGGAAGCCACTTAACTCTGCCTGCTCGTTGCCTCTCCTCTTAACTCTCAGGCCGAATCCCTACCAGGGCACCAGCGGGCCCCCAACCCCCCTCCCCTACAACGGTTCCCTCGGCTCCCAAAGGAGGAGAAGCCGGAGGCGAGCGCGCAGCAGCCGGCAGCCCCCTTGCAGCCCCCGTGCCTTGTCTCCGAGGAGCGCAAAGCCGGGCAACGCAGGCGTGGTGGGTGGGAGAGGGTCCCAACTCCTCGACGCGCGGGGAGGGGTCGTGAGGTCACTTCCTGCCCTCCCTCCTGAGCCATGCGGCTTTGGTTTTTCCCGCGGTAGCAGCTGCTGCGTCCCAGGCGTCTTTGGTGAGTTAAACTCGTGTTTGCGGGGAGAGAAAAAGCAGAAGCTGATGGGGGTGGGGGGTGGGAATGAGACGAGAAGGGGAGACGCCCCTCCATGGCTGGACTGAGGATCCTTGGAGGTTCCTCGAAGATGGAGTCAGGCGGGTGGCCGCCTTGGGCCGCAGTCGGAGCGCAAGATCCGGGCCCAGCAGCCCCTTAGAGACCCAGCCTGACACCCCCGCCTGGGAGCTTCCTCCTTTCTGCAAAGCCCCTGCAGCAGAATGCGGGCGGGGTGGGGGGGGCAACAGGCCACCCAGCTCCCTCCGCCCTCCTTGCAAACCTCGATTTCTACCTAGTGGGTGGGAAAGTTTGGATCTCCTCCCTCCCACCACGGCTACCTCCATTTCCCCTCCTGCAAAGGTGTGTGTGTGTGTGTGGGGGGGGGGTTAAATGGCAATTGCCTGTTGTTATAAGACTGTATGTATTCGATTCTCTGAATTTCCAATTTGCATTTTCAAAAAAGCAAATCTCTAACCCCTTTCAGTGCAGAAATACGCCTTTCTCCTGTTATTTTAACAGCAAAGGGGCCTGGAGATTTACTTGCTGAAAAAACAAAACCTGGGAATTCAAATTTGATTCACATATCGGTATAAAGTTATGACAATGTAGTTATACCAATTCGGTTTTTTAAGACAAGCGTGTGTGTTTGAGTCTCAGACCTAGCCCACATCTCAAGCGGAATGAGCTGGCAGAGGCCTGAGCTGATGGAGTGGGTGGCAATAATTTAAGGCACTCCCCCCACACCCGCTTTCTCCACTGGTGGATTCCTCCTGGCTTCACTGGAGTGGGGAGATTTCAATTCTCAACTGGCATCTCCCAAGTTCTGCATTGCCTCAGGTCACATCCCCTCGGGGCACCTCATTCCCAGCCCCTCCTCCTAGTTGTGTGGGGCAGGCTGAAGGGTTTGGTCTTCCCTCAGAGGGGCAGAAGGAGTGGTGTGGCTTCTGGTAGGATCAGGGATTCAGTGCCCAGGGAAGGATTTAGAGGGGTTTGGAGGAAACATGGCCAGAAGGGGAGGGGGACTGATTGATAAGGAAGGTGGGACATTCCCTCATAAAGAATGGCTGGGTGGGGGGGAGAGAGGGCAGCCCTTTAGGAGAACTCACTTACAGGTTTTTTGCTCTACGTCCATGATGTAATGTATTATCTGTTCCTTTTAGTAGTTCTACATTGTTAACATGTCAGTCTTAGGTTGCTTAGGCTCAGTTTCAGCATTTCTTCTACTCTGTCTTGGTTTCTTTGCGATGTTGTCTGCAAATCCACATCCAGTTTTTCTATTGTATTGTTTACTGAAATGTCCTTGATTTTGACTGTCTTAATCCCACACTATGTAATCCACCTTGAGTCTGAGTGAGAAGGCAAACTATAAATGACATAAATAACATAAATAAATTCAAAGACTCTGGAGCCTTCTTTGATCAGATCCAAGATTTTGAGTTGTGTCCCAAACAGTTTCCCTCTATTTTTCTTTTTCACCCTCCTAGACACCAGTGGAAAGACACCCTTGGCTGTATCTCCACCGTATCTTCCGTGGGGTGAAGGGAAAAGTCCAGCCATGCAGCCAGCTCAGGTAAGGGAGGGGTTCCCTGGGGAGATGCGTAGGGAAGGGAGGAGTGCTTCCTCCTCTCTGGCAAGGCTCAGAGGATCCGCTCTTTCCCCTTGGTTCTAGCGAAGGAGGATGTCAGTGCTGCCTATTTGGAAGGTGGGAAGGGGTCTCATCCTGTGTAGATTCCCCGCTCAGACAAGAAAACAAGACTGTGCCACAAATTTCCCATGGAAAAGGATTTGATGCACTACATGGATATCTCTGGCCCCTTCCCCACCAGGCTGCTGGGTTCTGTGAATGAAGACAGCCCCTGTGGCCCTCTGATATCCCTCTGGAAGTTGGGGAGGGGGAGGGAAAGGTCCCCAGGGGTCGCTTCTCCCCTCCTCTTCATTGCTGCTGTTCCGCTTTGGTTTCACCATCCCTGGTTTTGCTTATTTTTCTGGGACTGCCCTCGGCCATCTGCTACGCCCATATATGGACTCCTAATCTTTGTTTAAATAGCCTCCCCCTGGACTATTTTAATGACTTCAAAAAAATTATTATTGATTTTGCAGTTTTGTAACTTTTAATGTATTTTTTAAATGTGGTTAGCTGCCCTGAGCCCATCTGTGCAGAGGGCAGGATATAAATCAAACAAACAAATAAATAAATACATATTATTTCCTATTTTATAAACTACCTTCTTTTTTTGTTGATTGGGAAGCCAAAGCAGCTTTTCACACCATTCTCCTCTCCTCCACTTAACCCTCCCAACAACAGCCTTGCGGGGTAGGTGAGGCTGAGAGAGTGTGATGGGCCTAGCGTCCCCAGACAAGCCTCTGTGACAGAGAGGGGATCTGAACTCCATCCTCCTGGATCCTAGTCCTTCACTCTAAACACTGTGCTATACCAACTTTTTTGGATTTTCTTTCGTGTGGACTACCTTTCCAGTGATATAAAGATACTCTTCTCCTTCCAGGATTTGGTGTCCTTTGAAGAGGTGGCTGTGCATTTCTCCCAGGGGGAGTGGAGCCTGCTGAGCCCAGCCCAGAGAGCTCTCTACAAGGAAGTCATGCTGGAGAATTTTGGCCATGTGGCCGCTCTGGGTGAGGATCCTTTTCTACTGAGATGTCTCCTTCATGGTGTGTTAAGTTCCTTTAAGGAACTCTTTGTTGAGGAAGAACGTGGTCAGGCAATCTGCTCAGGGCTCACCGGCTGATCTCTGCCACCATCCATGACCCTTCCTCTGATGTGGGAGGGGTTGTGGGTCCTCCTTGTGGAGAAGGAGCCCTTCTGGCATTGCTGTGTCTGGACCTCAAGGGATGTCAATCAGAAGAGTTGCCATTAACTTTGATCTGGAGAAGGTGGGAGGACTAACCAGGGTGGTTCCCCCCAGTCTGGGTCTCGTCTTACCTTGAGATGTGGCTACTGATGGAGCTTTGCTGGCTTCTCTTAGTTCTGACTTACTTCTTAGCTGGTATTTCCATCTCAGCTTGACACGGAGCAGGCACAGAACTACCTCTGCCAAATACAGCCCCATAACTCCCCACCCCTATTACTTGTCTGTTGTGTATTCCTGGAGGAGCGGAAATCCTGCCTTAGAATTGCTCAATTTATGTTCATGCAAATGCATTATACATTTGTGGTTTTCTTTTCTTGATAAAAAGGACCTGAAATTGGCAAACCAGGTCTCATATCCAGGCTGGAGGAAGAGGAGCAACTGCTTCTCCTGATCTCTGATGACGAAGTGGGACTGGCAGGTATCCACCTTAACCTGTTGTGGGATTGTGTGTTGCCCGTACTTCCTTCAAGGGCTGGTGGATTTGTATGGCCTTGTTTCTCCTTGGAGTTTGAGCTTCTTTTTCAAAGTACTTGGCTGGCTTGTGAATTGTTATTGTATATTTATTGTCCGCCTTTCTCACCAAGATCAAAAGGCAGATTACATACTGCAAGTGAACACAATGTAATTTGTAATAAGGACAGTCACAGAGCAAAAATACAACACTTAGGACATTCAGTGAAACACAGATTAGAATTACCCTGTAGGAATGTACATACATCAGCAGATAGTACCCAACAGCCTTGTCTACAGTCCCTGTCCCTTTCCAAGGAATCTCTTTGGCTATTTTTTATGACACTGCCCTCTAAACTGAGTAGGAATCCCTCCTGAGTCCCTCTTGCATGATTTGTGAAAGCCCAGAGATAGGGAGCTATCCTGACGTCCTCCGGCAGGCCGTTTTATAAGGAGGAGGCTATCCTGGAGAAAGGATGAATGTGGGCAGATGTAGAATTTACCCTTCTGCCGGGTGCTCTCTGCAGAAGGCCCTGTTCAGATGAGCAAAGCTGAAATGCTGCTTGTAGATCCTGCCTATATGAAAACAGGTAACTTCCTCCTTCCGTGTCAGGTCACTTCTGCCAGCTCCTGTCCACTCTAAGAGGCTGTGGCTCTCTGGCCATCACTTTAACTGGAGATGGCAGGCCTTGATCCTGGATTGCTTGGCCTGCAAAGCGAAGCATATGCTTTTCCTCAGAGGCCTGACCCAAAGCAGCTGCAGACAGATCTCGTATGAATGCACCTTGCCGCCTCCTGCAAGCACAGAGCCCAGAGAGATGAGCCAGCAGGATGCCACAGCAGTGCAACATTCAGCACCTTGCAGCAGAAATCCCGGCTTTCCCAGCCTGTTTTAAACCCTAGTCAGGATTAGTCTCTTCCCATTAGCAGGCGATGGTCTGTGGTCTGGACCAGCCTTCAGGAGGCTGATTTAGATTGACAGCCGTCACTCTTGACACTGGTGGGGTGAGTGGAGAGTGAACTGTCACTTCTGAGGCTGGCTCAGAACGAGAAAGCAAGAGTGGCTGGAAAAGACAATATTGGTAGGAAAAGATGAAGGCAGGAGGAATAGGGGAAGACCAGAGAAGGGATGGGTTCATACAGGAAGGGCACAACACACACTCAGGGACGGGTCAGTAGTCGTCCCAAACAAGACTTTGGAAAGTGCGTCTAGACACCACACCCTGTTGTTAATGGCATCCATGTGTGGAGGGAATTTTGTGGTTTCCGTGTTGCTGGTGTGGCTGAAGATAAAACATGGTTGTAATGGGGCTTCCACACAGCAGCTTTCCCTTCCCCAGTTTTCTAGAAGTGGCTATTCCCTTCTCCTAGGCTTCCAGGGCTTTTGCAATTTTTTTAAAAAATCAGTAGAAGGATCTCTTTCTACCGACATACCACTGTAACACTAAGTGTATGAATTGTCTGCTTTCCTTTTAAAAAACATGTACATCTCTGGCCACTTCTCTTGTGAAAATATCCCTCTTCCTTATATCTCTGCAAGGGAAGGGGCTAGAGTAGGTTGCCAGGTCCCTCTTCCCTCGTGGCACTTACCTCATGCTGCTCGCTTGCCACATGTGCACTCTCCAGGTGCATGCACAATGACGTCAGTTCCGGCAGTGACAGCATGGTGCCCTTTGCGCAAACACTCCCGCACTCCGAACAAAACATGGGAATGCTCACATGGCCGGTGCGATGATGTCACTCCCAGAAATGATGTCGTCGCATTCCCCGGGAGTGTGCACACTGCACATGTTTCCAGGGTGCCTGCCAATGGCAGGCATCCTCTGGGGGCTTGCCCCCTCCCACCAATCACTGGTGGATTCAGAGTATCCCAGAGTTGGGAGGGGCCGTACAGACCTTCTAGTCCAACCCCCTGCCCAGTGCAGGATGAGCCTAAAGCATCCCTGACAAATATTCCTCCCTGATAAATTGGCGGGCAAGGAGGCAAGCCTGCCACTGGAAGGCGCCTGTGAACCCTAGGCTACAGGCTTTTAAAAAGAATAAAGCCAGGAATTCAGAAAGCCTCCTTCACCTGTTGTTACAATGGTTATATTGAAACGACAATGTTGTACTAATTTTTAAATAAATAAATAGACCGCCTGCAGTGGTAGGGGGAGGGAATGACTGCCTTGGGGTCAGCTAAAATGGTTGCCATGTGGGACCGGAAACCAAAATTGCCCCACCTATAAAGCAGCCGTCCTGGTTTTGCTGCCAGTTTTCTATACGGTCTGGAGCAGAGCAGGGGTGAGCAAGACTGAAGAATAGCTGGGGAAATGCGGGGGGGGGGGGAGGGGGTGCGTGAGTGCACTGTGATGCTGAGGGGAAGCAAGAAAAGAATCCAGTTGCCGGAAGCATTGCAGCTGGGGCAGAGGGCTGGGGCGGAAATTGCCTTTTTAACAGCTGAGGATTTGGTTCACCCTCCAGCTCCAGGCTCAATTTTTTCCCTGTGTGTTCACGACTCCACAGGCTCTGGAAATGAGAGATTTACTCTGTGGGGCCTGGTCTTAAGTTACTAGACAACAACCAGGACTTCTTTATTGTCTGGCATTTACCCGCTCTTTCTTTGTTACAAACAGGGTTGGCTCTCTGCTGTCACTGTCCACCAAGAATTTAAATGGCAGACTGGACTCTCCATAGAAGAATCAGCCAACACAGGGGCAGGTCTGGCTCTCAGCCACTAGGCAGCTCTTGGCAATTGGCTCAGGTGCCAATGGAAGGGCACCAGTCAGCTCCATGCCCCCAGCCCCAGCTGCCCAGCTACCAGAACTATCCTGCCTGGCTGCCCACCCGTGTCAGTAGTGACTGCCCCAGGCACCCATTTTGGGTGGATGGGGAAAGAGGGCAGGCCCTCTTTCGCTTCCCTCATTTCTTGCCTCCCTATAAGCCAGCAGGGGGTTCTGAGGACAGGCGTCCTAGCATTCCAATCCTGCATAAGCCAGCCCTGAGCCAATGTGGAGGTATTTACTGAATTAGCTGCTCGTTTGTGAGGTCAAAACAGAAGACTTTGTGTGGTTGCATTCCTTGAAGCAGGAAAAAAGAAACTTAAAATGACTGGATCACTGGGGGTTCCCTTGGGACTACATTCATTTCAAATGGTTGCTCTGCCAGCTTAGACATCTTGGAATTTAGAAGGAATGGAGAAAACAAGGGGGGAAAGTGGCTACAGATTGTGTGAGCTTAACCCCTGAGCATTCAAAGAGGGCAAACATAACCATTGCAAAATAAAGTAGAGAACTGTGACACAGAGAGGTTGTAAATGTGACCTATCATCACACCAGCTTTCGGTTTCTTTCTGCAGGAGGCCTGGGGGAGTCAGCAAAGAGAAAATCTGAGCATTTGGATGGCGGGGAGAGCTTCAGTTTTAAAGGAAACTTTTTCTACCATGAACTAATTCCCAAAAGGGAGAAACCATATGAATGCCTGGAGTGTGGAAGAGGCTACAGCCACAGCAGAAACCTTACTCGCCATCAAAGAATTCACAAAGGGGAGAAACCATATAAATGCCTGCAGTGTGGAAAAGGCTTTAGTCACAGAGGAAGCCTATCTTGCCATCAAAGAATTCACACAGGGGAAAAACCATATGAATGCTTGCTATGTGGAAAAAGTTTCAGTGAAAGTGGAAGCCTTACTCGCCATCGAAGAGTTCACACAGGGGATAAGCCATACAAATGCCAGGTGTGTCAGAAAAGGTTCAATAGGAGTGAACACCTTAATAACCATCAAAGAATTCACACAGGGGAGAAACCATATCAATGCCTGGAGTGTGGAAAAAGCTTTAAGCACAGAGGAAGCCTATCTTGCCATCAAAGAATTCACACAGGGGAGAAACCATATAAATGCCTGGAGTGTGGAAGAGGTTTCAGCGACAGCAGAAGCTTTGTTTGCCATCAAAGAGTTCACACAGGGGAGAAACCATATAAATGCTTGGTGTGCAAAAAAAGCTTCAGTCGGAGTGGAACCCTTAATTCTCATCGAAGAATTCACACAGGGGAAAAACCATATAAATGTCTGGAATGTGGAAAAAGCTTTCGTCACAGTGCAAGCCTATCTTGCCATCAAAGAATTCACAAAGGGGAAAAGCCATATGAATGCCTGCTATGTGGAAAAAGTTTCAGTGACAGTGGAAACCTAACTCACCATCGAAGAGTTCACACAGGGGATAAGCCATATAAATGCCAGGTTTGTCAGAAAATGTTCAGTAGGAATGTACACCTTAATACCCATCAAAGAATTCACACAGAGCAGAAACGATATAAATTCTTGGAGTGTGGAAGAGGTTTCAATGACAGCAGAAGACTTACTTGCCATCAAAGAATTCACACAGGGGAGAAACCATATAAATGCCTGGAGTGTGGAAAAAGCTTCACTGAAAGTAGAAGCCTTACTCGCCATCAAAGAATTCACACAGAGAAGAAACTATATAAATGCCTAGAGTGTGGAAGAAGCTTCAGGAAGAATGGAAGCCTTACTTGCCATCAAAGAATTCACAGAGGTGAGAAGCCATATAAATGCCTTGAGTGTGGGAAAAGTTTCAACTACAGCGGAAACCTTAATTCCCACCGAAGAATTCATACAGGGGAGAAGCCATATAAATGCTTGGAGTGTGGAAAGAGTTTCTCTCATAATGGTGATCTGACTAGACATCAAAAGATTCACACAGAGGAGAAACCATATAAATGCTTTGAATGTGGAAAGAGCTTCACTCAGATTGGCTATCTAACTACACATCGAAAGGTTCACTCAAGGGAAAAACTGTATAAATGCCTGGAGTGTGCGAAGAGCTTCTTTCAGAAACACTACCTAACTAGGCATCAAAAGGTTCACACAGGGGAGAAGCCTTATAAGTGCTTGAAGTGTGGGAAGAGCTTCTCTCAGAATGTTCATCTAACTAGGCATCAAAAGGTACACACAGGAGAGAAGCCATATAAATGCTTTGAATGTGGAAAGAACTTCTCTTGGAATGATACCCTAACTAGGCATCAAAAGGTACACACAGGAGAGAAGCCATATAAATGCTTTGAATGTGGAAAGAACTTCTCTCGGAATGGTATCCTAACTAGGCATCGAAAGGTTCACTTGGGAGAATCCATATAACTGCTTTAGTCAGAAGCAGTCTTACCTTAAACCACAAGAATGACATAGGGTAATTGCCATCCAATCACAGTTAGCATGAGAGAAACCATTTAATATGGTTGATTTTGCCCGTTTGTGATTATGAGGTAGCTAGTGTCCCTTGATGCGGCCCATTTCTTGTGCCCATTTCCCTCTTTTCTCTCCATTCCCCCACCTTCCTTTTCATCAGCCACAGACTTATGTTTGCAGCACCCCTGGTGAGCAAGACATACACTACAACGGGCTCTAGAAAGTGAAGGGTGGGCAGGAGGGCATTGCTGCCTCCTCTGCACCTGATCCCAGCTGGGTGAAGGAGGGTGCGGGTATTGCTGCATGTTCCGCACTCCAATCCCTGCTGGGTGAAAGGGAAGGCAGGTGAACTGGGCATTGCTGCCACCTTTTCCTCCCCATTGTGCTGGGGGAGAGCAGCGCAGGTGCGCCGGGCCTTCTTGCCACCTGCAACTGCGCAAGAATAAAAGATCAGTTGTCAGCAATAGGGCTCACCCCCCTCAAAGAGCAATAGCTAATGTAATTTATCCTCTTCTGTAACCCTTAGGGCTACAATATCATTCTTCTGGAAAAAAATATTGACTGTCTTAAGAGATTTAAATCCAAATTGAATTGATTCAATTTAATTGTTTCTAAAGTTTTTAACTGAGCTTCAGAGTGCCTCTTAATATCTTTGTGGACTATCAAGGCTATTGATTTTTCTGACATTAATAGCTTTTTGCGTAGTAACTTTTTTCCCCATTGGAACTTTCTTCTGATCAGTCTTGCACAATTCATGCAAATTGAATCAAAAGGACCGCTTGTCATGGTGAAATAAAAGAAATGACTGATGGCAGAATTAAGCTGGAAGTTTATTGACTGTAGCTGCAGGGTTTCCCTGCAGGGACCTTGGTGTGCCAACTACCCGAAAAAGAAACTAAAGAGGGGAACTTTCTCTCGGAAGCAGAAGGAATTGCAACAGGAAAGAAGTTTGCCTGAGTGCGGGAAAGTTGTTTCTAGGGAGAAAATATGAAAAAAACATGTATTTAAAACAAGCTGAAAGAGAACCAGTTTAAATTAGTTTTTTCTCACTCCGGTCCTTCCCCCTCCCTTTACCTTCTGACCTTTTGACCTGGATTTCTAAGATGGAGGCTGTTAAGTTGAAAATGAGCCACGATACATTTCTGTATCCCCCCTGCTCCCCACACTTTTCAGGTTTTTTTCATAACATTTTCATATTTTAAAAAGCTTGATAGTTTGGATTCTGTTGTGTAATAAAATGAACAGTTATTTGATGTCTGACCGTGTATGTGCTATGTGCCATCATGTCTCTTCTGATTTATGATGACCCTTTGAATGAAAGACCTCCTGAATGTCGTATCATTTACAGACTTGCTCAGATCTTGCAAAGTGTGGGACGTGGCTTCCTTTTTGAGTCAAGCCATCTCATTTTAGGTCTCCCTCTTTTCCTGCTGCCCTCCACTTTTCCTAGCATTATTGACTTTTCCAGAGAATCTTGTCTTTTCATGATGTGAACAAAGTCTAATAGCCTCAGTGTCATCATTTTAGCGTCTAGGGAGAATTCAGGCTTGATTTGATCTAGAACCCACTTATGAGTCTTTTGGGCTGTCCACGGTACCCACAAAACTCTCCTCCAGCACCACATTTCAAACGAATCAATTTTCTTCTCGTCAGCTTACTTTATTGTCCAGCTGTCACATCCATTCATAGGAATGGGGAATACCCTTGTTTGGATTATCTTGATCTTGGTCCCTTATCTTTAAGGATCTTTTGTAGTTCACTCACAGCTGCTCTTCCAAGTCTCCCATCTTCTTATTTTTTGGTTGAGCTCTCCCCTTTGGGTTGAAGAAAGTAGATGGGGATTTGGAATTCTTAGGGTTTTGTCCTTGCACAGATGGGTCTTGTATATGGGGCTAGGAGTACACGTGATACTTCTTTATATGCATGTCGAGTAATTCTCATGTTCCTTTCAGCACATAGAGTTGAATCTGTGAGTTAGACCCCAAATTTATTCAGGTAATGGCCCCCGTTTTAACTACACATGTTGACTCTCTTACAAGCAGATCTATATACCTGTGGGTCCCTATAGTGAGAAAAAGGCTCTAACTGCATACCCCTTTTTATTTATACTATACATTTTTACCCCATTTTACTGCCCTTAAAGGGCCATCAAGACTGCTAACAAATAAAAACTTACATCAAATCTCATCTTAGTGTACATTTTATGAGTGAATTCTTTTAAATCTGTTTATGGTTTTAATGGTATAATTCTCATATGTTTTTAAACTGTTGTAATCAGCCCAGAGCCCTTCATGGGGAGGGCAGAATAGAAATCCAAAGTAAATAAATCAATAAATCTTAAAACCCATTACAACTAAACTTTCTGAAACATATAATCCCTTTTGAGGCTCTCAGTTTTCTTGGTGGGTGAGTTATGCCAGCTGAAGTCAAGCATCGCTTCCAATGCAAATATGCAGGGAGGGGGCTGGGAATTATTTGGGCCTGGAGATTCTGATTCCCTTCATGTTTGCCTCTTCCACTGCTATAATTGTCCTGTAGGCAGGGACCAATTTTGAGGCTCTTAGCTTTAGTGTTGGAGGAATTATGCCTACCACAGATGGACAAAGTATTTTATTGATGCGGACCCAAAGTATCTGACAATCCTCCATTTTATTTTCACAACAACCCTGCGAAGTAGGCTTAGACGGAGTGTGTGTGAGTGGCCCAAAGTCACCCAGCCAGTTTGCACAGCAGTGGGAAGACTTGTACCTTGGCCCACAATCACTCTGAACCTGTTAGCCAATTCTGAGACCCAAATCTAATTTCTGATGAATTCTGCCAGCTGCAGACAGATAGAGGGACATAGAAGATAGTTTATTTGAGGGGGAGAAAGCTATAAACATGACCTAAGCACCGCTGGCCTGTGGATGGAGCTAGGGAACTTCTGGATATCTGGGTTCCATTTCTGTATTGATTTTAGTTGGTGCTCTGGAAAAGTTGGCAGTTGAACCATCGTCAAGATCTGTCTGAAGAAACATTTCTTAGAGCTGGTCTCCCTCTGCTCAGGTGGTCCTATCAGCTGTGCCCACAGAGGACTTGTTCCCTCTGTGGAGAGAGCTCCCCTGAATTGAAAAGAGGCACTGCTTCAATGGGCCGATTTGAGTTACCAGGTACATGCCAAGTCAAGTGCTATGACAGAAATGTTGAATTAGTAATTGCTATAGACCTCTAACATCTTTATCTGATTTGAGGGGGCGAAACATAGTAAATCAGGGTAACAATCAGTGGTTGCAATGTGTGACCACAACCCAATTGACTTCTTGGTGTTAGTCCTTGTTTCTATATGGAAACCTCATACTGCAACCATCCAAACACCATTATCGGTGTATCGCTATAATGTATGAACTGGAACCATTAAAAAAAATCCTATATTGCCAGAAATAGCGGTGTGACTTGAAAGAAAATCAGCGCTTCACATATGGTTCATAAGCAGATGTAAATACTGTTTGAAGCCACGGTCCCCACAGAGTTGGGGCATGAATGGAATAAAACTGCGTGAAAATGGGGAAACTCCCTGTACCTGCTAATTGGTCTTTGCTCCCTTTCATTCTTAATAGATTTCAGTCTCTTTTTTCTAGCTGAAGATGTGAGGCCAATAGCGAGGGAAAAGGAAGTATGAAATGTGATTGTGGAAAGACGAAGGCAGAAATAAAACAGAAATATGGCAGGTAGAAAAAATACCAAAAAGTTTCAACATGGCCAGAAAAAGATTGGATTGTGGAAAGCCTGTCACCTAACATCACATCAAAAGATTTGCACAGGAGAGAAGCCATATAAATGCCTGGAGTGTGGGAAGAGCTTCTCTGAGAATAGCTAGGTAATTAATATAAGACTTGTGAAAATGTTTTCACCTCCCCCAGGCCCTGGCTTGGAAATGCTGCCCTCTCGAGGCTGAGAGATGGAATGGCAACAAGATGTGGACCCCAAAAAAGAAATGGAAGAAGCTGAGGCATTTCTCTCCTGAGGGCACTATATATACCATCTAGATATTGTGCTTTATTATCCATTAGGTTGATTAAAAACATGGGTTAACCACTTGCTGACAGCTCACCTAGTCAGGAGGAGAGATTCTAAGATCTGCAGCATCGTCCTAAACGTGTTTACTCTGAAGTAGGCCCCAGTGATGTGGTCTAAAGAAAGAGTTGAGACTGCAGCTCAAGCCCCCATTTCCTTATTTAGTCATCCTCAATATATGAGCTCCAAAATCATTTCAATTGTGCCACAAGAAGTATAGAAATGGTGAGCTGAAATTACCCATCTGAACACAAGAGGTTGCCTGTTGGGCCTCTGCATGACTTACTGCATTGGCCTTGCCTCCTCCCAGTCAGCTCCTGCTGGCTTCAGGTCATTCTGCTGCCTCTTTAGATCAGGGGGAATTGAAGTATCCTTGATCCAGAAAAACGTCCCTATGTAATAGGAGGCTGACTGTTGAATCCCTGGATGTGCCCTGCTTGGATCAGCCTCTTCCAGTCAATAGCTATGCTCAGAAGACTGGCTCATGTGCAAACAGGAGGCATTGGGTGGGGATCACATACTGGAGGACTATTCATTCGCTTTCTACTATAAAATTAAAAACTTATAGAGCTCAAGTGGTAAAATGCATTTCCAGTTTGAATCTCGAAAAGAGTTTGTCTTCTTACAGGACACTCTGCCTCTAAATAAGATATGCTTTCCAAGAACCCTTTCACCTGGACCCAGAGGCTGTTTTAACAGATGGGGTCTTCTTGCCTCTCCCTTTCCAAGAGAAGCCCTTTCCACATTCGAGGCACAGAGACAGTTTCTCTGGGTGAATCCTCTGAGGCGCAGGAAAGGCTCCGTTCGTGAGAAAACGTTTACTACAATTCTAGCATTTTTATGGGTTATCCTGTGTGAATGCTTTGCTGTGAAGGTCTTCCCACACTCCCATCATTTATATGACTTCTCCCATGTCAGAATCCTGCTATGTTTAATAAGGCTTATTTTATTTAAAAAAACCTCTTGTTACAATACGAGCATGCATTTGTTTCGCCCACTATGTGAAATCTGAATGTTAACTCCCTTTCTATGCATGAAAAACAGTAAGAAATTATCCCCAATTTCAAACTGCAAATCACTGGAGGAGGGGAAAAAAGGCCCTCTCCAATTTGCAATTCTGTAAGTGCAAAGGGTTTCTGATACTAGCATTATTTCAGCATGCAAAGTGAGAAAGTGCTATATAAAAAAAACCCTGAGCTGGGGTGAGATCATAGAGAGGAAAGAGAGGTGATGAATGGGGGAAGATTTGGTGCCATGGTGGTGACGTCTTGTCTTCGTTTGGGCTGAGAAAGGATATTAGGTTTGTTGTGCCACGTGAGTCAACCCACCATCAAGGGTTTCAGAGTCCAGTGTGCGGGGGGAAGCAGAGAAGCCCACAGAAAGAGGGCTACCAAGGAATGTGACACACACACACAGAGAGACATGACTTGCAAAGTGCAGCTACCCCTGAGTGCAGGTTGGTCGGGGTGTGAGTTGAGAAGATACGACAAGAGGGCAGTTGCCATCACTCTCAGGAATTTTTTTAAAAATTCCATCGTTTCTCTCAGGCCCTATTCCTTGATATAAAGACAGGATGTTACAATGGATGTCCTTTCTGTATAACAAGTGTTGACCCCTTTGGATGTGTACATTTCTTCATGTTGGCCAAGGCTTGCGTTCCAAGAGAAGCCCTTTCCACATTCGAGCAGCAACAAAACACAATTTCCCGTGCAATAACAATGTCTCCCTATTTTATTTACAGTAGTTGCATAATTTAACAGAAAACTATACCACATGTAACCAGTCCTAGGAAAAATTATTTTGCAGGCGTCATATATGCTCCAAAGTCAATACATAAAGTGTCCAGTGCTTCAAGTGCTCTATTAATATTGCAACAGGTATTAAAGCGCAAATGCTTCCTAGCACCATGTACACACTAATTCTTTCATTCAAGCTCGCCTTATGTTCCAACTGGAATTGGGTATAGTCCAAGATTTAGTTGGTGAAATGGTGAAAATTGGAAAATTGATGACTAATATGGAGTGGTAGCTGCATGAACCTTTGACAACTGTGTTCTTTGAGAAAGAGCTTGGAAACGGATACAATGGTGATCTGGACCTTCCGTTAGAATACTGATGTCACAGAATTATCAATGTACACCTAAAGAATACACGCAAAGGTCTACTTGTAATCTGTGAACTACACAGTTTAACTAAATCTTGGACTATACCCAATTCCAGTTGGAACATAAGGCGAGCTTGAATGAAAGAATTAGTGTGTACATGGTGCTAGGAAGCATTTGCACTTTAATACCTGTTGCAATATTAATAGAGCACTTGAAGCACTGGACACTTTATGTATTGACTTTGGAGCATATATGACCCCTGCAAAATAATTTTTCCTAGGACTGGTTACATGTGGTATAGTTTTCTGTTAAATTATGCAACTACTGTAAATAAAATAGGGATACATTGTTATTGCACGGGAAATTGTGTTTTGTTGCTGCTTTCCACATTCGAGGCACAGAGACAGTTTCTCTGGGTGAATCCTCAGAGGCGCAGGAAAGGCTCCGTTCGTGAGAAAACGTTTACTACAATTCTAGCATTTTTATGGGTTATCCTGTGTGAATGCTTTGCTGTGAAGGTCTTCCCACACTCCCATCATTTATATGACTTCTCCCATGTCAGAATCCTGCTATGTTTAATAAGGCTTATTTTATTTAAAAAACCTCTTGTTACAATATGAGCATGCATTTGTTTCACCCACTATGTGAAATCTGAATGTTAACTCGAGAGAATCTGGAGAGGCAATGAGTAAGAAGAGTCGCTTCCTGCCCTCCTCCCTTCCACCCCCGTGTGAGAGCAGCCTTCAACCCGTCCCGGGGTCCAAATGCAATTCCAGCTCCCCAGATACTGCGAGAGGGGGCAGCTTTAGCAATGCTTCAGCTACGCCGGGGACAATCGAAGGCCACTTAACTCTGCTTCCTCGTTGCCTCCCCGGGAATCCAGATTCTCCCCCATTAACTCTCAGAATGGAGCCCTGCTTTGCCCTCCCCTTGCAACAAAGCCCCGCGCCACCTTTGCCAAAGGAGAAGCCGGAGGAGCGCGCAGCAGCCAGCAGCCCCCTTGCAGACCCTGTTCGTGGTCTCCGAGGAGCGCAAAGCTGGGCAATGCTTGGAGGGCCAGTCAACCACCGGATTAGAATGAGAGCGCCCCAACCCCTAGACGTGCAGGGAGGGGTGGTTGTGGTGAGGTCACTTCCTGCCGTGCCCCCTCCCTCATGAGCCATGAGGCCTTGGTCTTTCCCGCGGTAGCGTCTGATGCATCCCAGCCTCGTTTGGTGAGTTAAACTTGTGTTTGCGGGGAGAGAAAAAGCAGAAGCTGATGGGGGGGGGGATGAGATGAGAATGGGAGATGCCCCCCATGTCACCCCCGAAGGAGGCGGAGGACTGAGGCTCCTTGGAGGTTCCTTGAAGATGGAGTCTGGTGGGTGGCCGCCTTGGGTTGCAGTCGGAGAGCAAGATCCGGGCCCAGCAGCCCCTTAGAGGCACAGCCTGACACCCCCGTCTTGGGAGTGTCTCCTTTCTGCCATCCGGGGTGGCCCCTGCAGCAGAATGCGGGCGGGATGGGGTGGGGGGCACAGGCCAGCGGTTGATGGAAGACCCGCTCCCTCCGCCTTCCTTGCAAACTTCAATTTCTACCCACTCAGCCTCCGTTTTCTCTCCTGCAAAAGCAGCAGGTGGGGTGGGTGTTGGGGTTAATTGGCAACTGACTGTTGTTATATCAGATTTCCATTTCTTTAAAAAGCATCTCTCTAACCCCTTTCAGTGTAGAAATATGCCTTTCTCCTATTTGTTTAACAGCAAAGAAAGCTGGAGATTTACTTGCTGAAAAAAACGAAACCTAGGAATTCAAAGAACTTGATTTACATACAAGTATAAAGTTATGACTCTGTAGTTATACCAATTCAGTTCCCAGCTAGGGGTGTGCAATTCGGGTATATGATACCCGAAAAAAACCCGAAACAACCTGTTTTGGGTTGTTTCGGGTTTTCCCGAAATGTTTCAGAAAACCCGAAATGTTTCGGGTAATCTGAAACAGCGATTTCTGAAACATTTCAGTATTTAATGCATTTCAATGGGAAAAAGTCTCCCCCAGGCTTGCCGGAAGCCTGGGGGAGGCATTTTCCCATTGAAATGCATTACTAAAACAAGCTGAAATACCGAAACATTTTGGAAATCGCTGTTTCGGATTACCCGAAATGTTTCGGGTTTTCTGAAACGTTTCAGGAAAACCCGAAACAACCCGAAACAGGTTGTTTCGGGGGTTTTTCAGGTATCATATACCTGAATTGCACACCCCTACCCATTACTATGTATAGATTTGACAGGTAGACAATAAAGAAAGAAAGCTGACAGGAAGAAAATTGATTCATTTGAAATGTGGTGCTGGAGGAGAGTTTTGCGGATATTTTGGATGGGCAAAAAGACAAATAAGTCGGTACTAGATCAAATCAAGCCTGAATTCTCTCTAGAAGCTAAAATGATAAAAATGAGGTTATCATACTTTGGTCACATCATTAGAAGACAAGATTTTCTGGAAAAGTCAATGATGCTAGGAAAAAATACTAATTTAAACTGGTTCGCTTCAGCTTGTTTAAGAAAAAAAAAATTCTTCATATTTTCTGCCTGGAGACAACTTTCCCACACTCAGGCAAACTTCTTTCCTGTTGCAATTTCTTCTGCTTCAAAGAGAAGGTTCCCCTCTTTAGTTTCTTCTTTGGGTAGCTGGCACTCCAAGGTCCCTGAATGGAGACCCTGCAGCTACAGTCAATAAACTTCCAGCTTAATTCTACCATCAGTCATTTCTTTTATTTCATCACCATGACAAGCGGTACTGAGCATTCCTTTTGATCGAATTTGCATGAATTGTGCAAGACTGATCAGAAGAAAGTTCCAATGGGAAAAAAGTTCCTATGCCGCAAAAGCTATTAATGTCAGAAAAATCAATAGCCTTGGCATTCCAAAAAAATAGTAAGAGATACTTTGAAGCTGTTAAAAACTTTAAAATCCATTCAATTTGGCTTTAAATCCCTTAACACTCTCAAAATTTTCCCCAGAAAACAGTTATTGCAGCCCTAATAGATACAGAGCAGCATAAAATATATTAGCTATTGCTATTTGAAGGCGGAAAGCTTACCATAAAAAGGTGAGCCATATTGCCAATGACTCATCTTTTATTCTTGCATAGGTGCAGGTGGTGGGAATACCCGGTGAGTCTGTGCTGCCCTCCCTCGGCCTGATAGGGGGCAAACGTGGCGGCAGTGCCCAGCTCAGCCATCTTCTCTTTCACCCAGTAGGGACTTGAGTGTGGAGCAGGCAGCAATGAATCCCCCCCCTGCTTCACTTGGGTGGGATCAGGTGTGGAGGAGGCAGCAATGCCCGCCCCCCTTCACCCACCTGGGATCAGGTGCAGGGAGGCTGCAAAAACCACTCACTCACCACCCCATATACATCTAGCCGGGATCGGGGTGGGGAGGAGGTGGCAATGCCCCCCTGCCTTCACCGAGCTGGGATCAGGTGCAGAAGAGGTGGCCCCACCACCCATTCATTTCTACAGCCTGTTGTATTTTATACCTTGCTCACCATAGCTGCTACAAACATAAGTTTTGATGATGACGAAAAGGAGGGAGGGGAGATGGAGAAAAAAGAGAGAAACGAGCACAGAAATGGGCCTCATCAAGGGCCGCTGGCTACTTCACGGTCACAAACAGGCAAGGTTAACCATATTAAATGGTTTCTCACGTGCTGTGATTGGATGGCTATTACCCCATATCATTCTTGGGTGAAAGATAAAACTTGTTCTGAGTGAAGCAGTTATATGGCTTCTCCCATATGAGCCATTCGATGCTTAATTAGGGTGCCATTCCTAGAGAAGCTCTTTCCACGTTCAAAGCATTTATATGGCTTCTCCCCTGTGAACCTTTCGATGTGCAGTTAGATGGTCATTTCAAGAGAAGCTCTTGCCACATTCAAAGCATTATCTGGCTTCTCCCCAAGTGAATCTTTTGATGTGCAGTTAGATGAACATTCTGAAAGAAACTCTTCCTACCATCCAAGCATTTATAAGGCTTCTCCCCTGTGTGAACCTTTTGATGTCTAGTCAGGGGTGTTTACGAAAGAAGCTCTTTCCACATTCAAAGCACTTATATAGCTTCTCCCCTCTGTGAATCTTTTGATGTCTATTCAGAACGCCAATCTCAGAGAAGCTCTTTCCACATTCAAAGAATTTACGTGGCTTCTCCTGTGTGAACCTTTTGATGTTTAGTTGCATCATTCTTCTGAGGGAAATTCTTTCCACACTCCAAGCATTTATATGGCTTCTCCCCTGTGTGAATTCTATGATGGGAATTAAGGTGTACACTCCTACTGAACCTTTTCTGACAAACCTGGCATTTATGTGGCTTCTCCCCTGTGTGTATTCTTTGGTGGCAAGATAGGCTTCCTCTGTGACTAAAGCTTTTTCCACATTCCAGGCATTTATATGGCTTCTCCTATGTGAGTTTTTTTTTATGAGAATGAAGGTTTCCACTTTCACTGAAACTTTTTCCACATTCCATGCATTCATATGGTTTTTCCCATGTGAATTCTTTGATGGCAAGATAGGTTTCTACTGTCACTAAAGTTTTTTCCACACTCCATGCACTTATAAGGCTTCTCCCCTTTGTGAATTCTTTGATGGGAATTAAGGTGTCTGCTGTAGTTGAAACTTTTCCCACACTCAAGGCATTTATATTGTTTCTCACCTGTGTGAATTCTTTGATGGCAAGATAGGTTTCTACCATCACTAAAGCTTTTTCCACACTCTATTCATTTATAAAGCTTCTCCCCTGTGTGAACTTTTTGATGCCTAGTTAGGTACTGTTTCTGAAAGAAGCTCTTCGCACACTCCAGGCATTTATACAGCTTTTCCCTTGAGTTAAGCTTTCGATGTGCAGTTAGATAGCCATTCTGAGAGAAGCTCTTTCCACACTCCAAGCATTTATATGGCTTCTCCCCTGTATGAAGTCTTTGATGGGAATTAAGGTGTCCACTATGGTTGAAAAGTTTCCCACACTCAAGGCATTTATATGGCTTCTCACCTGTGTGAATTCTTTGATGGCAAGTAAGGTTTCCATTCTTCCTGAATCTTCTCCCACACTCCATGCATTCATATGGCTTCTCCCCTTTGTGAATTCTTTGATGGCAAGATAGGCTTCCACTGTGACTAAAGTTTTCCCCACACTCCAAGCATTTATATGGTTTCTCCCTTGTGTGAATTCTTTGATGGCACATAAGATTTCGACTATCACTGAAGTCTTTCCCACACTCCAGGCATTTATAAGGTTTCTCCTCTGTGTGAACTCTTTGATGGTGGGTAAGTCTTCTTCTATCGCTGAAACCTCTTCTACACTGCAGGCATTTATATGGCTTCTCCCCTCTGTGAATTCTTTGATGGCAAGTAAGGTGTCCTCTTTTACTGAAGCTTTTTCCACATTCCATGCATTCATATGGTTTTTCTCCTGTGTGAATTCTTTGATGGCAAGATAGGGTTCCACTGACACTAAAGCTTTTTCCACACTCCATGCATTTATAAGGCTTCTCCCCTGAGTGAACCTTTTGATGCCTAGTCAGGTGGTATTTATGAAAAAAGCTCTTTCCACATTCAAAGCACTTATATAGCTTCTCCACTCTGTGAACCTTTTGATGTCTACTCAGAATGCCAATCTGAAAGCAGCTCTTTCCACATTCAAAGTATTTATATGGCTTCTCTCCTGTGTGAATTCTTTGATGGCAAAATAGGGTTCCACTTTTATTGAAGCCTTTCCCACACTCCAGGCATTTATATGGTTTCTCTCCTGCATGAATTCTTTGATGGTGAAAAAGGTTCCCTTTAATATTGAAGCTTTCTCCACAATCCAAATGATCAGATTTTTCATTTGCTGACTCCCCCATGCCTCCTACAGAAAGAAAGAGAAAGCTGGTGGGATAATAGGTCACATTTACAACCTATCTGTGTCACAGTTGCCTACTTTGCTTTGCCCTCAGTGAATGCTCAGGGGTTAAGATCACATAATCTGTAGCCACTTTCTGCCCTCGCTTTCTCCGTTCCATCTAAATTCCAAGATGACTAAGCTGGCAGAGCAACCATTTGTAATGAATACAGCCCAAGAGAAGAAAAGAGACAGAATATACAAGTGAGACCGTCCACCCTCTCAAAGTGATCCAGTCAATTTAAGTTTCTCTTTTCCTACCTGGGGAATGCAACCACACAAAGCATCCTGCTTTGGACCCACAATGAAGTAGCTCCTTCATTGAAAATGCCTTTACCTTGTTTCAGGGCCAACTTATGCAGTAATGGCACCTAAGCCCCTGATCTCTGAGTCCACTGCTGGCTTGAGGGAAGGCAAGAGGCGAGGAATTGCAAACAGGGCCTCCCCCCCCCCCAAATGGAGGTAACTAGGGAGCATGCCTAGGGAGGTTTTAAAACATTCGGGTCATGCTAATAGATTTTTACTACAAGCGGAAGCATGGTGGATATTTAAACTCAACACACTAACCCCCCATGGACTTAATAATGAATTAGATTACTCAGCATTTTTATGATTAAAAGATATATTTATGAACATGGTGTTATTTATTGGTGTTATTTATTGTTTTCCTATTTTGTAAAAAATCTTTTTGACTATTTATTGAATAATGTATGTAATTTATTGATATTTATTGAAGAATGTACGTAACTATTTTTCAATTGAATATTTAACAACGCCCCTGCGAGGGATGTAGCTGTCAAAATCATTTTTTGATGTAACTATATACTTACATGTATGTATATACTTACTTATTGATGCATTTTCACAGATATGTGCAATTTATGAACATTAGTGCGGTTCCACGGGAGGGGTGATATGTGTTTATATAATGAGAAGAGACCTTTAAGTGTACCTTAGTGATCAGAGTGAGTCATTATATAATTAAGGGAAAAGGTCAGTTAATCACACCACTGTGATTTTACGGAGCTGGAGGATGTCTTTATTGGATGTAGCTATGATTGTAAGTAGATAATTTTTATTTGGATATGGTGTATAATTTTATCAGTCCAGGTAGCTGAACTGTTGCAGTTTTGTTCATAGATTTAATGGCCTGATGAAGGAAATACTCTGAAATGAGTGAAATTTAAGAAGCCGGCAAAGCTCGTTGCCATTTGCCATTTACCGTTGCTGTTACCTCTTTTTGCTGCCGTCCACAGCGCCAGCAAGCAAAAATCTTCACTGTTTGATTTTCTTTGGAAAAGTGTGATGTTTTGCAATAGCCAGACTGTTTACCAGGACCGTTTACTTTCACGTTATTAAATTCATCTCACTGTTGCTGCTTGCCGTTGCTGTTATTACCATCTAGTGAATGCCCACGTATTGGCAACACCCAGCAGACACGGAGCATTCCTGCCTTCCTTTGCAACTACTGGGACTTTGACATTGACTCCCTTCTTACATGACTATTTAAGATTATATGTATTGATTGTGCTTACTGTTCTACTTCCGTGAGCCGTGTGCTCCCTTTGCCTTTGGGTTTCTTAGGAAGTTCCCCCCCCCCCCTTTGGTTTTCTGACTGGCAGTTCTGTGCCTCCTCCCTCCCAAGCTGAGATGGAAAGGCCAGCTGAGAACGAAGTCAGAACTAAGAAAAGCCAGCAGAGCTCCAGCCATAGCCACATCTCAAGGTAAGACAAGACCCAGACTGGAGGGACCCTGCAGATATTCCTCCCACCTTCTCCAGATCAAGGTTCATGGCACTTCTTCCAATACCCTCTCTTGTGGTCCAGACACAGCAATGCCAGAAGGGCTCCTTCTCCACAAGAAGGACCCACAACCCCTCCCACATCAGAGGAATGGTCATGGATGGTGGCAGAGATCAGCCGGTGAGCCCTGAGCAGACTGCCTGACCATGTTCTTCCTCAACAAAGAGTTCCTTAAAGGCACTCCACACGTCATGAAGGAGACAGCCCAGCAGAAGAGGATCCTCACCCAGAGAGGCCACGTGCCCAAAATTCTCCAGCATGACTTCCTTGTAGAGAGCTCTCTGGGCCGGGCTCAGCAGGGTCCATTCCCCCCGGGTGAAATGCACAGCCACCTCTTCAAAGGACACCAGACCCTGGAAGGAGAAGAGGAAGGGAGGTCCATGAGAAAGAAAATCCAAAAAGCTGGTGCTGCATACTGAATAGAATAATGGACTAGGACCCGGGAGGATGGAGTTTGAATCCCCTCTCTGTCACGGAGGCTTGTCTGGGGACGTTGGACCCATCACACTCTCTCAACCCCACCTACCTCACAAAGCTGTTGCTGGGGAGGGTTAAGTGGAGGAGAGGAGAATGGTGTGAAAAGCTACTCTTGGTGCCTGATCAGCGAAAAAAAGCAAAAGGTAATTTATAAAATAGGAAATAAATAATAAGCAAAACCAAGGATGGTAAAATGAAAGTAGAACAGCAGCAATGAAGAGAAGGGGAGAAGCGACCCCTGGGGACCTTTCCCCTCCCTCTCTTTCTTGGGGCATTGGAGGGCCACAGGGGCTGTTGTCATTCATGGGGCCAGCAGCCTGGTGGGGAAGGGGCCAGAGATATTCACAGAACAGCAAATTCCTTTCCATGGGAAATTTGTGGCACAGTCTTGTTTTCTTGTCTGAGCGGGGAATCTACACAGGATGAGACCCCTTCCCACCTTCCAGTTAGGCAGCACCGACATCCTCCTTCGCTAGAACCAAGGGGAAGGAGTGGATCCTCTGAGCCTTGCCAGAGAGGAGGAAGCACTCCTCCCTTCCCTACGCATCTCCCCAGGGAACCCCTCCCTTACCTGAGCTGGCTGCATGGCTGGACTTTTCCCTTCAGCCCGCGGAAGAGACTGTGGGGAAAAAGCCAAGGGTGTCTTTCTGCTGCTGCCTGGGAGGGCGAGAAAGAAAAATGGAGGGAAACAGTTTTTGTTACACACAAATTTCTATGCCAGACCTTCAAGTGAAGCTCTCTCTGGATTTCCTTCAGGACACAATTCAAGACCTCAGATTTGATCAAAGATGGCTCCAGATACTTTTATTTTTATTTATTTTATTTATGTCATTTATAGTCCACCTTTCTCCCTCAGACTCAAGGCGGGTTACATTGTGTGGGATTCCTACAGTCAAAATGAAGAACATTTCAGCAAACAATACAGTCACCAAGAAACCAATGCTGAAACTGAGCATAAGCAATCTAAGACCGCATAAGAACACAGAACTACCCAGTAGGATCTTACTTAAAGGAACAGATAATACATTACATCACATACATAAAGCAACAAATCCACAAATGAGTTCTCCTAAAGGGCCACATTTCTCCCCCTACTCGGCCATTCTATATGAGGGAAGGTCCCACTTTCCTTATCAATCTGCCCCCCTCCCCTTCTGGCCATGTTTCCCCCAAACCTCTCTAAATCCTTTTCCAGTAGCAGGAATTGAGCCTCCATATGGCAGTTTTCGGTAATTGCCCCACCCCCTCTTCCAGTAGTGCCCACCAGCCTCCTAACCCTCTCATGTCACAGATCCCCCCCCCCCTACACACGCACGTTTCTTACAAGCTGGGATTTGCTGAGACAAAAATGAAGGGAATTGGGACATCTCTGATATTTGCAAGGGAAGCAAAGGTTTCCTCTCAAGAAGGGTGGAAGACATTCCCTCCACGACAAAGCAAAGAAGGTTAAGCGCATACCTGAACTACCAGAGGCAATGTGGTAAGAGTGTTGGACTAGGATCAATGAGACCTAGGTTTAAATCCTACCTCTGCCACGGAAACTTGCTCGATGACCTTGATCTGGTCACACACATTCACTCTTATGTACCTCCTCAAAGGACTGTTGTTAGGATACACTTTGAATCCACATTGGGGGGAAAGGCAGCACATAAAAGGAGGGCAAAAATTCCCTTCTTTATAAAACAAAGTGGATTAAGAGCAATTAGAGCCTATATGTAAGAGGGGGCTAGAGTGTCTGACTGGGATCAAGGAGATCCAGGTTCGAATCCTGTCTCTGCATCAGGACACTTGCTTAGTGTTCTTCATGCACCCTCATCAGACCTGCCTCACAGGGTTGTTGTGAGGCTCAAATAGAAAAGAGGAGAATGAAGTAAGCGACTTTGGGTCCTCCTTGGGGAGAAAGGCAGGGTATAAATGAAGTTCAATAAATAAGTAATGCTGATTGTCTAAAGCAACACCTAGACTGTTCTCAGGAAGTCCAGAGGGTAATTTTGAATGCAAGACCTTCCACTAGAAGGTCCTATTCGGCAAAATGGACATGGTTTGTACGTTGGGCCATTAGTAAGGGAATCTCCCCTTCTGAATGTCCATTGTATAGTATCTTTTTTTTTTAATTACCTACATTAACTAACAATACAGAGGGAAAGAAGGGGGGCAGGGGAAGGGGAAAAAAACAGCAACATATAACAACACTACACTACAAATAATGCTTTCCCTTCATACTGCCATTATTAAGAAATTAAAACTTTGTAAGATATTGATGGAGTGGTTGACCTTTCAAAATACAGATTACAATCCAAATTAAGTCTTCCTCCCCCCCCCCCTGGGCCTCAGACGCAGTTCTCTCTGAGCAGCTGCACCCGCAGTGCTCGTTCCCTCCTCCCCCCCCTTCAGACTTCAAATCCTTTTCTTCTTGCTTGGTGTCTTGCTGAAATTCTTGGTTTTTGTCCTCAAAATCCCTTAGTTGATCTTCTGATATTATCTTGTAAGCTTGATCTTTGTAACTAAACCAGATACCTTCCGGAAATAGCCATTTATACTTTATTCCACGTTCCCTCAAAAGAGCTGCACACCTTTTATACTTAAATCTCCTTTTCCGAACTAAAAATGGAACGTCCTTCAGTATCTTAACTTTATTACCCAGAAAGTCCAGATCCGCATTATATGAGTTGTATAGGATAGTGTCTCGGATCCTCTTAGATGAAAAATCGATGATGATCTTGCGAGGCAGCTGACGCTTCGTTGCATATTTTGAAGAAGCCCGACGGACTTCCAAAATGGCGCTTTTTACCTCTTCTTTAGTTGCCCTCGCAGGTGTCGCCAATAGTTCCGAGGCCAGATCCCTTAAATCCTCATTTTCCTCCTCTTTCACATTCTGGAGGCGCAAAATTGTTTGTGTTCGTTCCACTTGTAGCCCGATCAGCTGGTTCTCCACCAGCTTTAACTCTTTATTTGTTGCCTTCACGAGTGACGCATTTTCCCGAGCAGACTTCTCTCCCCCCCCGCTACTTCCTTAATGGTTTTCACTTCGCTCTCAATTAAGCCCACCCTTTGATCTGTTTCATTCAGCTTGTCAACAAAGGGCTTTATGGCTTCGATAACCGACCTCTTCACCAAGTCCTCGAGCGACTCTCCTTTACCCTGCAGGGCTGCCGAGATTGACTTGCCCAAAGCGGGACTCTGCTTTTTCGCTGCCATTTTAGGGGGGGGGGACCGCCGACCAAATTCTGAAACTCAGCGAGGGGGAAGAACGAGCCTTCTTAGCTTCAGATCTTACCACTCCTTCGCGTGCGCTTGTAATAACAGAAGGGATTCGCTTACTTACAGGCTTCCGCCTAGTTCTGCTCTTTGCCGTTTTCCATGGCCCGGCAGCACTCGAGGTGCCGCGCACGTCTGCCGGCCTCCATAGGGACAAACGGGCAATTTACCCCCTGCATCAATTTCAGGGGGCTCTTCCCGCCGCGTCCCGGACCCTGCCTCCCTCACTGGGAGTCCTGGGGGCTAACCTTCGCAGATCAGCCGCCCGGTCAGGCTGCTCGGGCGCTTCCTCCCGGACCTGCGGAGAGGAGCGTCCGACATGGCCGAGAAAACGAAACCGAATCCATTGTATAGTATCTTGAACTATCTGTGTGCCTTGAAGTCAGCTGGCCCAGCTATGACTTCTTTAAAAGTGCACTTGGCAGCTATCTCTGCCAGTCATGGACCAGTTGAGGGCCATACTGTTTTCTCTCACCCAACTTCTAAAAAATTCTTGAAGGGGATGTTCAACCTCCATCCGCCCGTAGTGTCCCGTTCCCCAATGGTCACACTATCATTTGTGCGCTCACAGCTTTATGTTGAAGCCCTTCGAGCCTCTGGCTACCTGCTCTTTGGAGCTTCTCTCTTGGAAAGTATGTTTCTGGGTGGCGGTAACTTCTATCAGGAGGGTGAGTGAACTTGCTGCGTTAAGGTCTGATCCACCATTCTTGAGATTCCACTCTGATATGGTGGTTTTCAGACCTGGTCTGCAGTTCCTGCCTAAGATGGTTTCCCCCTTTCATGTGTCACAGGAGGTGGTCCTACCTGTGTTTTACCCATCTCCCCAGTCAGGAGCGCTTTGCACTTGTTAGATTTAAAGAGGGCACTATCTTTTTACATGGATAGGACAAGGGACTTTCATTCAGACACACAGCTCTTTGTCTGTTTTGGGGGACCCAACAAAGGAAAGCGGGCTTCTGCCCAGACTTTATCAAGGGGAATTGTGTCGGCAATCCATAGAGCATACCAGGAAGCTGGTGTCAAATGCCCATTACGGGTCCGAGACCACTCGACTAGGGCACAAACATCATCATCAGCCTTTCTAAGGGGGGGGTACCAGTTGCTCCTATAGGTAAGGCTGCAACCTGGTCCTCGTCTGAGACCTTCATTAAACATTATGCAATGGATGGAGATGTCATGTGTGATGTCACTGTGGCAAGGGCTGTGTTGCATTCTCTATTTGTGTAATGCAAAGGAGGACAGTACTTGTATATATCTGATGTATTGTTGTTTATTGAATAGACACAAGAATGTTCCAGTTGACACTAGTGTTTATTATGCTCCAATTGACATGACAGGTATTTACGTATATATGTGTATATAGTTCTTGTACATATTGAACCTTCCATGTCTGTCGTTGTTATTGGGATGACAAAAAAAGAATTCTTTATTCATGTTTTTTGAATGTTGAAGATATTCAGTTATGCTTCATGCTGTAATGCAATAAAATTGAGTTGGAGAGATTCACCCTGCCTCCTTACTGTCTGCAGCTTGGTAATCTTCCCACTGTTGGGAGGCACAGAAGAACAATGACGAAAACAGGGCTTTACATACCTGTAACTACTGTTCATCGAGTTCTTCTGTGCAGAGACACATCTCTCCCTCTTGCCCCACTGTGAACTCTCTAATGGTAACTGTTTTGGGTTCACAGTGGCTCCGGAGAACTGAGGGAGAGGGAGTTGCTCCTCCTAGGTCATGTGCCCCATTTTAGGCGGGAAAAGTGGACAGGCTACATGACTGGAGAGCAGCGACACCTATCGGGGCTCTAAAGGAGCTAATAAGTTTCTCCACTGGCAGGCCTGTGCATGTGCAGTCCCAAAGTGTGTGTGCACAGAAGAACTCGATGAACAATAGTTACAGGTATGTACAACTCTGTTTTCCCTCCCCCACCTAGCCTCTACTTGCTGCTAATTCCCCCACAAAACTTGTAAGGAGACCCACTGGGTTAACAAATTCTTGGATGGTGATTAAGGTTTCCTCTCTGACTGAAACTTTTCCAACACTAGAAATTTATATGGCTTCTTGCCTGTGTGAATTCTCTGCTGGGAAGTAAGGCTTCCTATCTGACTGAAGCTTTCCCCACATGCTAGGCATTTATAAGGTTTCTCTCTGTGTGAATTCTTTGATGGCAATTAAGGAGACCACTGACCCTGAAGCTTTCCCCACATTCCAGACATTTATATGGCTTCTCGCCTGTGTGAATTCTTTGATGAGAAGTAAGGCTTCCTATCTGACTGAAGCTTTCCCCACATTCTTGGCATTTATAAGGTTTCTCCCCTGTGTGAGTTCTTTGATGGCACACAAGGTGTCCACTAATCCTGAAGCTTTTCCCACACTCCAGACATTTGTATGGATTCTCGCCTGTGTGAATTCTTTGGTGGGAAGTAAGGCTTCCTCTGTGGCTGAAGCTTTTTCCACACTCTAGACATTTAAAAGGTTTCTCCCCTGTGTGAATTCTTCGATGAGAATTCAGGTTTCCATTGGTTGTGAACCTTTTACCACACTCCAGACATTCATATGGTTTCTCACCTGTGTGAATTCTTAGATGAGAAGTAAGGTTTCCACTGGTTGTAAAACTTTTCCCACACTCCAGGCATTCATATGGTTTCGCACCTGTGTGAATTCTTCGATGTGAATTAAGTTCTCCACTAAATCTATAATTTCTTCCGCAGTCCAGGCATTTATATGGTTTCTCGCCTGTGTGAATTCTTTGATGGAGATTAATGCTTCTTCTATCAGTGAAGCGTTTCCCACATTCCAGGCATTTATATGGTTTCTCGCCTGTGTGAATTCTTTGATGGTGGTTAAGTTTTCCACTATCACGAAAGGCTTTCCCACACTCTAGGCATTTATAGGGGTTCTCCCCTGTGTGAATTCTTTGATGGGAATTAAGTTTTACTCTCTGACTGTATGTTTTCCCACACTCTAGACATTTATATTTCTCACCTGTGTGAATTCGTCGATGCTGACTAAGGTTTCCACTCTTTTTGAAGCTTTTCCCACACTCCAAACATTTATATGGCTTCTCACTTGTGTGAATTCTTTGGTGGGAAATAAGGCCTCCTCTCTGAGCAAAACTATCCCCACACTTTAAGCATTTATAAGGTTTCTCACCTGTGTGAATTCTTTTGTGGGAACTAAGGCTTCCACTGGTTGTGAAGCTTTTCCCACACTCCAGACATGTATATGGTTTCTCCCCTGTGTGAATTCTTTGATGGGAATTAAGGGTTCCACTGTTCATGAAGCTTTTCCCACATTCCAGGCATTTATATTTTTTCTTTCTGTTATGAGTTTTCCAATGCATGCTACTATCTGTTTTTTTAGATAAAATTTCCCCACTTGCTGCACCTTTATTTCTACTGCCTACTATGTGCTTTTTTCCAAGTAGTGGAATTTCCTGAGTGTTTTCACCATGTAAAAGACCGAAATTATTTTTTCCTTTAGACTGATGTTTTCTTTCATCTTTCCTTAGGGTATCACAATATTCAACATTCCCTTTCACATCTGAGTATATATCCCCTTTATTCATCACTGGATGCTCAGATGTTTCATTCGCTGACGCCCACTTGCCTCCTGCAGAAAGAAAGAAAAATCTGGTGTGATAATTGGACACTTCCACAACAGATTAGTGTCAGACTTTTCTCCTTTGCTTTGGGATGGCTGTGTTTGCACTCTGGGGATGTTTAGGGGTTGAAGTCACTCAGTCTGTACTCAGTTCCCCCTCCCCCCTGCTTTCTCCATTCCTTCTAAATTCCAAGCTGACTAAGCTGGCAGAGAAACCAATTCTTTGGTTTCTTTCGTAGCCCAAGAGGACAAAAAACAGGGAATATAAAATAGAGACTGCCCTTCCCCCACCCTTGTTTTTGGGGAGAACAAGCCACCCTTCAAGAGACATCCAGTAAGTTACAGTTTAACACACACAATAGAGGGTCTGAAGAGAGGTGGCCAGCCAGATGCAGAAGGCAATCCGACATGAAAAAAATGAACACTGTTCAGGTCTTTCTGTCTCTCTCGATAACAGGACACAGATTAAGTTTTCCATATAGGAAGAAATGGATGCATTCTTAACGTTTTCATTTTCTGTGTGCTCAGATGTGGTCATGTTGTGCTGTTCAACTCTATGCTCTTTTTTGTGAAGCAATTGCACAGCATATTGTTTAAGAGAAAAAATGATGTTCCCGAAGTCGGATTCCTCTGCTTCCTGCCACCACAGAAGGGCCTCCTGCTTTGTCCTCACAATCGACAAGCTGCTTTGCTGAAAATGCCTCTTCATGGACTCAGGCTGGTTTAAGCAGTTTTGGCTACTCCTGTCCTCTGGGACCCCACCTGGGTTGTGGGGAGGCAAGAAATGAGGGTCTGTCCCCTGCTTCTGCCTCACAAAAATGTGAGGGAATTAGGGAGTACGATCCCCCACAGCTCCCCGGAGTGTCCTTGCTGCCATAGGTGGATGGTCATGGGGTGGGGGTGGGGGTAGGGTAGTAGCGGTAGTGATTGGGCTGTTGAGGATACAGAACTGACTGGTGCCCTTCCACAGGCACCAATGTCTGCCTAGTGGCTGATTAGGGCAGCCTCATGGCTCAGGTCCAGACCTCCCCTGCATAGGCTGATTCTTCTACTGAGAGTTTGGTTGTCCATTCACAGTCTGCAATTCTAAGTCTAGCAAGAAGGTGGCAGCCAGTAAAGATCTGTGGGGTTGGTTTTATCACATTTGGCACTAGCACAGAAAAAAATGGAGCATGAAATTGGGAGATGAACCAAATGATGTTCTGTTGAGAAGGCAAAAATGGGCATTTCCATCACGGTTCTCTGCCAAGACTTTGGGGAACTGGTTTTTATTCCTGCTTCCCCACAGCACTGCAGTATGTTTGTGCACCTCCCAGAGCATCCCTTGCTATTCTCCAGTGTTTCTCAAATCTGCTGTACTCCACATGTGTATCGGGATGTCTGTAAATGCACAGACATCCTTATACACAGCAAGATTTGAGTCCAGAGGGACCTTAGAGACCAACAAGATTTTTAATGTGTAAGCTTTTGAGAGTTAGGGACAGATAAGAAAAATAAGGGCGCTCGGACTCTCTAAAACTTATATTCTGAAAATCTTGTTGTTCTCTAAGACTCATCGGACTCAAATCCTGCTGTTCTAGTTCAGAGCCAGAGCGCAGTCACTTTACAAAGTGAAACTAGGGGACAAGAAGCTTGACACACAACTGAATACATTTTGCAAACAAAGAACTCCATGCAGGCTATTTTTAAGTGGCTTATTAGCAATGATGCGATACGACTTCCTCCCTGCTTACTTGGATACCATGGCTGGGTAAAAGAAGGGAGAAAACGTGCAATAAAAAGGTAGTGTTGTCATGCTATTTTTGGCTCTAGTCGAGGCTGTGATCTCTGTTGTGTTCTAAAACTCTCTAGATAACCCTGGTTAACTACACTCTCTTAATCTGCTACTTCATAGGACGGTTGTGATGATAAAAAGGGATCACTACCCTAAACTTTTTTGGGAGGGGCCAAGGTTGATGTAATAACTGTGCTAAGAGATATATAACAGAGAGGTTTAGAGATTAGATCTTTATGCTGAGACACAGGTTTGAATTCCCACCCATTCATCAAGTCCTCCCCCCCCGCCTCTCAAGTTTAACTGAGTTTCAAAAAGTTTGATGGAAACAGAGGAACGTAATGCAAGACAAAAGCAATGGGGAAAAAACTGAGCATGTAGGCTGACTAATTGTTAATTCTTCTCTCCTGCTCTTTTTCCTTTGTGTGCTTGAAATGGAAGAAAGTTCACTAATAGCTGAAAACTATCATTCAGAAACCCTGAACATTTATTCAAATTCCAAAACTGTGACCGAATTCTAAACTCAGAGCATATTCATGGATTGAGAACAAAAGAAAACGTTTCTTTACATACAGCCCAATCAATTAAATATGGAATAAAAAAGTAGGGTTGAAGGACCAGCGCGAGGTGGTTGAACGTTCTGAGGAGAGAAAGGGGGCCGCGCCTGTGAGATGCCAAGCGAAGACCCCTCAATGGCTGCCAATGGTCCTCTGAGTGTGTGGGGAGTGATGGGGCTGCAAGGTTGGAATCGATGGCCTGGGGGGGGGCGGGGGGGGGTCCCTTCCAGGTCTGGGATTCTATGAAAAGGAGCTGGCCTGGAGCTTTCTAACATACCTTCAGGATCTCTCTCTCTGAGGCGGCTGCTTTCTTCTTTAGATGGTTCCTGTGAAGGCACTGCGCCTTCTGCATTGGTGGCTTCATTCCCTCTGCTGTCAGCTGGGTAACTTACGAGATCCTCCTCAGATCTTCCTCTTCCTGAAATATGTTCTGAAGCTTTTCCAGGCTCTGGTTCACATGAACGCACTGGGCATTCCCGAGAAACACTCTCTCCTGCCTGTTCTTCCTTTATCGTCTGCTCAAAGGCATTTAGTGTAGAGAGCGCAGGTGAGCCTAGGGGAAGGACAGTACAGGTGAGCCAGGATAAAAATGCCCGCAAGGCTCTCCCACTCCCTGAGATGGTCAATGGAAACCACACCTCCCCAAACAGGTAGAGTCGGAAAGGTCACTCAGGGGTTTCACCTGCTAATAGTTTGGTGTAGTGGTTAAGAGTGCAGGACTCTAATCTGGAGAACCGGGTTTGATTCCTCACTCCTCCACTTGAAGCCAGCTGGGTGACCTTGGGTCAGTCACAGCTCTTTTGGAGCTCTCTCAGCCCCACTCACCTCACAGGGTGTTTTGTTGTGGGGATAATAATGACATACTTTGTAAATCGCTCTGAGTGGGTGTTAAGTCATCCTGAAGGGCGGTATATAAATCGAATGTTATTATTATTATTATTATTAATAATGAACTCCCCCCCCGAACCCACAAATATCTTTGCTATCTCTTGTGCCCCACCCTTTAAAGACTAGTGGAGGATAACGGGTTCTAGCATCTGTCCGTGTTTCCTGAAGGTGTGGATCTGTTTGACAACGACAGGGAAGGGCTGTCTGAACTATCTAGCTTTGCTGGATCGGCTATGCACGTGGGAACGGAGCGCTTTGACCTGGCTGCAGATACTTCCACAATGAGAAGGCTGAACTTTGGTTTTCAGAGTTGGACTGAGACCCACTAGTTCCCTATATCCCCAGGCCATCCATCCCCAAACTAAGAACGGCAAAACCCCACAGAATGGAATACAAGGCTCTTGGGACGCTACCTTCAGCCCCCCCCCCCCGCATGCCCTGGGGATACGCAGGAATCCTGACAATAAAGGTGCTTTACAACTTCCCGGATAACACCTCATCTCACTTCATCTCTTCTCTAATCAAAGTTTAAATTACCCTTCTTATCCAATCTTCCTGGGTCATCCATCATCCCTAACTGGTTTATTTTACAATAGGAATCAACATTCATCTGTTCCCTTGATTCACATCACAGACTTAAAAGCTATGTTGTTATTCCTCTGTCACTTCCAAGAGACAAATGCCCCGTTTCTTTATCACCTCCTGGAGGGAAACATCTCTTGCCTTGTTTTCTCCCAGAGGCAACTTTGGAATGGTTGTTATTGGAGGCAAGCAGTGCCTTCCTGCCTTATGGTCCATTTTACAGTATAAATGGACCAACCTGATCGCAATGTGTGCAGCTTTCTGGGACACACAAGGCTGTCATCTTCAGGGCCAATCAGAGCATCTGTGCAAGAACGCTGGCTGTTCAAAGCTGCTTTCCTCAGCAGACAACACTATTCGTCTATATGGCAACTACTCCTCAATCCCTTCTTTCTCCAATTATCCCACTGCCTTCCTAGAAATCTGTGGGTATGTAGGTAGAAGTATACTTTTGTGCTTTCTTGTATGCTTTATTTCTCTACCAATAAAGTTAATTACTGGTTTGGAAAAACACCTGTCTAGTTATTTGATCTAAGGGTTGGGACCTGGTAGACAAAGGTGGAGATCCTGCCTGTTCCCTCCCCCCACCTAGCCTCTACTTGCTGCTAATTCCCTCACAAAACTTGCAAGGAGACCCATTGGGGTAAGAAATTCTTGGTTGGTGATTAAGGTTTCCCCTCTGATTGAAGCTTTTCCCACACTCTAGACATTTCTATGGCTTCTTGCCTGTGTGAATTCTTTGATGGGAAGTAAGGCTTCCAATATGACTGAAGCTTTCCCCACATTTTAGGTATTTATAGCGTTTCTCCCCTGTGAAAATTCTTCGATGGCAATTGTGTCCACTAATCCTAAAGCTTTTCCCACACTCCAGACATTTATATGGTTTTTCACCTGTGTGAATTCTTCGATGGGAATTAAGTTCTTCACTTGAACTGAAATTTGTTCCACATTCCAGGCATTTATATGGTTTTTCACCTGTGTGAATTCTTCGATGGTGATTAAGGCTTATTCTATTAGTGAAGCCTTTTCCACATTCTGGGCAATTGTATAGTTTCTCGCCTGCATGACTTCTTTGATGGTGATTAAGCTTTCCAATATCACTGAAGGCTTTCCCACACATGAGGCATTTATACAGTTTCTCCCCTGTGTGAATTCTTTGGTGGGAATTAAGTTTTCCTCTCCGACTGTACGTTTTCCCACACTCTAGACATTTATATGTCTCACCTGTGTGAATTCTTTGATGCTGACTAAGGTTTCCACTCTGATTGAAGCTTTTCCCACATTCTTTGCATTTATAAGGTTTCTCACCTGTGTGAATTCTTTGGTGGAAAATAAGATTTCTACTGGTTGTGAAGCTTTTCCCACACTCCAGACATGTATATGGTTTTTCATCTAAGTGAGTTCTTTGATGGCAATTAAGGTTTCCGCTGGTTGTGAAGCTTTTCCCACACTCCAGACAAGTATATGGTTTCTCGCCTGTGTGAATTCTTTGATGGGAAATAAGGTTTCCACTTTTCGTGAAGCTTTTTCCACATTCCAGGCATTCATATTTTTTCTTTCTGTTATGGGATTTGCAATCTATACTAACGTCTGTTTCTTCAGAATTTTTTTTTTCAAATAGTGGAATTTCTTGAATGTTTTCTCCTTGTAAATGACCGAAATTACTTCTTCCTTTAGACGAAGGTTTTCTTTCCTCTTTCCTCAGTGTATCACAATATTTAACCTTCCATTTCGCAACTGAATATGTATCCACTTTAGCCATCACTGGATGCTCAGATGTTTCATTTGTTGACGCCCACATGCCTCCTGCAGAAAGAAAGAGAAAACTGGTGTGGTGATAGGATAGCTTTACAACCTATCAGTTTCAGAGTTTTCTCCTTTGCTTTGGGATGGCTGTGTTTGCACTCTGGGGATGCTCAGAAGTTAAACTCACTTAATCTGTACCCAGTCCCTGTTCCACTCCCCCCCCCCCCCGGCTTTCTCCATTCACTCTAAATTCCAAGATGACTAAGCTGGCAGAGAATCCATTCCTATGGTAATGACTGTATCCCAAGGGGACAACAAACAGAGAATATAAAATGAAGACTGTCCTTCCCTCACCTTTGTTTCTGGGGAGAACAAAGCCAGTCTTTGAGATACATCCCATAAATTACGGATTAACACACACAATAGAGGGTCTGAAGACAGGTGGCATATCTGACATTTAAAAAAAAAGAACTCCGGCCTAGTCATTCAAGCAATGGAGAAACCAGTGGCGTTTCTGCCCCGGTTTATTCTCACAAGGTGACATCCTTGACCAAGGCCCACTGGCAGCGATTCTTTAGAGGGGTCTTCCAGGGTAGACAATCTTTGAGAAGGGAATCAGAAGCAATCATCAAAGAGAACAGAGATTCGCGGGCACATGACCAGATGAGAGCTGCCCACCAGATGAAGAAGGTAACTGGACTGATTTTAATCTGAAGAACAAACCTGGAATCTGTAAATCAGATTTAATATACGTTTACTGGCCTGTGTCAAGAGTGCTTGCTGTCTGCACACACATTCACCCAGGGCGAACCCAGGGGCTGAACAAACTCAGATAAACAGACAGAAGGCTTCGAGGGGCCCTAATTGGCTGTGGTCAGCATCTTAGGAACAGGAGCAGGGGATCTCTGGTTCTGACAGGGTTACATCAAAAAAACAGGTAGTTCTTTCAATCAGCTAAAGCCTCAACAAGAACTTTCTTCAGCAACACAAGAATAAAAAGAGTAATGATGAAAACTGATGAACAAAGACTCCCAAACTAGATGCAAACTATGAATACCGATGCTGTTTATCCTGTCTTTTCCTGCTGAAAACAAGGTAATTTGACAACAGCGAATCCAAGTAGGGGTGCCCTGAAACCATGTAGCATCTCCTCACACAAGAGAAGAAACCAGCCTGGAGCTGGAGACCTCCCCGCCTCCAAACACCCCTTTTCAGGCGAGCAGCTGTTAGCACTTGACCTTGCATACTCTCAGCCGGGCATTGTTTCCTTCGAGAGGAGGCACGAGAAGTCTCGTCAGAGATTCCAGTCGGCAAAGCAAGGTGAACTTTTTTATATAAAATATTAAAAATATAGAAATACTAGAAATAGAAAAAATGTTTTGTCCTGGTGGGGAGGGGGTGGGATGCTGGATTCCTACATGCTACAAGAAGTTGGACTCAATGGCCTGGGGGGGGGGTCCCTTCCAACTCTGGGATTCTATGAAAAGGAGTCGGCCTGGAACTTTTTTTCTAACATACCTTCAGGATCTACTTCTCTGAGGCTGCTGCTGCTCTCTTCTTTGGATAGTTCCTGTGATGAGGTGTCTTCCGGCTGGTACAGGCATCCTTCACCGGTGGCTTCACCCCCAGTGCTGTCAGTTGGGAAACCTGAGAAATCTTCCTCAGATCTTCCTCTTCTTGGAATATGATCCAAAGCTCTTCCGGGCTCTGCTTCAAATGACCACACTCGGTATTCCCGAGAAGCACCCTCTCCTGCCCATTCGTCTGTTGTCTGCTCCTCAAAAGAGTTTTGAATGGATAGCCTAGGCAAGCCTAGGGGAAAGACGGTTTCGGTGAGCCAGGATATAAATGCCAGCAATGAAAACCACACCTCCCCAAACAGGTAGAGTCAGAAAAGTTACTCAGGGGGTTTCACCTGTTAATATTTAATCTCCACCCCCAACCCACAAATGTCCTTGCCGTCTGTTGTGTCACAGCCTTGAAGATCTGCTGGAGGACAATTGGTTACAGCATTGTCCTCTGAAGATTTTCTGAAGGTGTGGATCTCCTTGACAACTATCTGAACTACGTAACTTTGCTGGATCCACTGTGTATGTGGGAATGGAGTGCTTTCACCTGGCTGCAGACATGGTAAGTGAAGTTGCATTTTTCCATACTGGATTATCTGAGCACAGAAGTTGTCCTCTATGGTGTTCAAGTGTTTGTTCCTTGTGTATCCATCCTATGCCATGCTCTTTAAGATAAAGATTTCCCATGTGGTCTCTGCACCCACCAAAAGCCTCCTTCTTAGCATCATGCACAACAAACTACAAGAGACCCTGCTCTGACGAGAATCTCTCTAACAAGGGCGGTTTTAAGAATTCCCTTCTACCTCCATGTTCACTGATGTAAAGGGGGGAACTCTTAAGCTATGTAAGAGGGTCTTATTCAGGAAATCCGACTGTAAACATCTCAGAGGCCTATGGAGGCAGCTCAGAGAAAGAAGAAAGAGAATTGACCTGGGGGAAAGCTCCTCGTTGAGGTCTAGCAACTTGAGACCAATGCCTGCAGTACAAGTGCTCATTCCCAGGGCAAAACAACGGCCTGCAGTGTCCTTCCCCCTCAGTCCCCCTCACCAGAGATGAAATGACCTTTCTTGCTACCCTCTGTAATGGAAAGAGGAGCCAGAATGTGTTCCTAGGAGACCTGTCTGGGGTTGTTTTTGGTCCTGTCTTTGAGGAAGGGCAGATGCTTTGCTTTGCAGGCCCAACGTCCCAGGATCAAGGCCTGCTCCCTCCAGTGAAAGGGATTGATGAGGGGAGTTGCCTGTTTTCTTATGTTCGAGACCTACAAGCGCCATTTCGGCATTCACAACCCAACCAAGAGGCTCAGACTGTGAGGAGAAACAAAGCTACAGAAATCCACCAGCCCCAGAAAGGAAATGCAGGCAACACACAGTCCCACAACAGACTGAAGCAGCTACCTGCCAATCCTTCTTCTTCGTCAGAGATCAGGAGAAAGAGCTCCTCTTCTTCTTCCAGCCTGGAAATGAGGTCAGGTTTGGCAATCTGAGGTCCTTTTATCAGAAAAAAAGAAACACAAAAGTCAGCAAGGATTCATCCACAGCCGTATCTCAGCCCAAGTAAGACCCAGATTGGAGGGAAGTCCTGTAGACCCATTTTATTAATAACAATAGCATTTGACATATCTACTGCCCTTCAGGCCCACTTAACGCCCGCTCAGAGTGGTGTACAAAGTATGTCATTATTCTCCCCAGTGAGGTGGGTATGTGGCGGACAGAGCTCTAAGAGAGCTGTGACAGGTCCAAGGTCACACAGCTGGCTGCACATCAAGGCTCACTTGGCACCTCTTCCGATGCCCTCTCTAGTGGTCCTGACACAGGACTGCAGGGAAGGGGCTCATTCTGCACAAGGAAAGCCCATGGCCCCTCCCACCCCAGAGAAAGGCTCATACTGGGTGGCACCCATTGGGCCCAGGGCAGACAGCCTGACCACCTCCTCTCTCATGAAGGAGTTCCTTACAGTCACTCCTCACAGCCAGAAGGAGACAGCCCAGGAGAAAAGGGTCCTCACCCAGAGCGGCCACGTTCCCAAAATTCTCCAGCATGACTTCCTTGTACAGAGCTCTCTGGGAGGGGCTCAGCAGGGTCCACTCCCCCTGGGAGAAATGCACAGCCACCTCTTCAAAGGACACCGGACCCTGGAAGGAGAAGAAAAAGTATCTTTATATCACTGGAAAGGAGGTCCATGAGAAAGAAAACCCAAAAGGCCGGTGTGCCATAGTGGTTAGAGTGAAGTACTAGGACCTGGGAGGACTGAGTTCGAATCCCCTCTCTGTCATGAGTGCTTCTCCAGGGACATTGATCACTTCATAGCCTCTCAGCCTCACCTACCTCACAAGACTGTTGTTGGGAGAGTTAAGTGGAGGAGAATGGTGTGAAAAGCAACAATGGAGAGGAGAGGAGAAGAGCCCCCTGGGGACCATTCCCTCCCCCTCTCTGTATTCCTTGGGGACATCTGAGGCCCACTGGGGCTGTCTTCATTCACAGGGGCCAGCAGCCTGGTGGGGAAGAGGCTGGAGATATCCACGCAGAAGAGCAAATCCCTTTCCATGGGAAATTTGTGGCACAGTCTTGTTTTCTTGTCTGAACATGAAAACCTACACAGGATGTGACCACGTTCCCACCTTCCAAGCAGGCAGCCTCGATATGAGCCTTGCAAGAGAGAAGGAAGCATCCCTCCCTTCCCTGCGCGTCTCCCCAGTTAACCCCTCCCTTACCTGAGCCGGCTGCATGGCTGGACTTTTCCCTTCACCCCACGGAGGAGAAAGCAGAGAAACTATCCAGGGTGTCTTTCCGCTGCTGCCTGGGAGGGAGAGAAAGAAAGAGAAGCTTTTTGCTGCACAGAAATTTCTATGCCAGTCCCTTCAGCGAATCTGTCTCTGGATTTGCTTTGGGGAACAATTCAAGTTCTTGGATTTGATCAAGGAAGGCTATTTTTATTTATTTTATTTATGTCATTTATTTCCCCCCGTGTCATTGAGACTCAAGGTGGATTACACAGTGTGGTACTAGTACAGTCAATATCAAGGACATTTCAGCAAAAAATACAATAGGGTTTACAAATGCAAATTTGCTGACATAAAATCAGCAAAAATCCAACACAGAGTAGAAGAACTGCTGAAACAGAGCATAAGCAATCTGCCATATTAACAACCTAGAACTACCCAGTAGGATCTTTCTTAAACAAACAGATTATAGCATATACTTAAAGCAACAAATCTGCAAATGAGTTCTCCTAAAGGCCAGATATCTCCCCCCACCCAGCCATTCTTTATGGGGGAATGTCCCACCTTCCTTATCAGTCTGTCCCCCTCCCCTTCTGGGCATGATTTCTCCAAACCTCACCAAATCCCTCCCTCGTCAAATCCCTGACCCTGCTGGACGCCACACTGCGCCCTCCTCCCCTCTGAGGGAGGACAAGACCCTCCGCCCTGCCCCACACAACTAGGAGGAGGGGCTGGGAATGAGGTGCCCTGAGGTGATGGGATGGACGGCCTGATGCAAGGCGGAGTGGAGATGCCCGCTAGGAACTGAAATCTCCCCACACAGAGAAAACTAGCCCTTCAGGGAAAAAGTTTCTGCCCAGAAGTCCAGGTCTGCCAAAGAGCTGGCGGGGGCGGGGGGGGCAGGTCTTTCATAAGCCATTGGCCTCTGCCTCCGCCCCACCGGCATTCTCCCGGCTTTGCAGAAAGAAGGGGCCTCTAAGGGGATCCGGATCTTGCGCTTCGACTGCAGATAAGGAGGCAGAATCCGTCTTCAAGGACCCCTAAAGATCCACTGTCCGGCCTACCCCCCTCCCCTGCCCCCGCCAGCCTCTGCCTTCTCTCTCCCCCGCAAACACGAGTTTAACTCACCAAACGCGCCTGGGCTGGAGCAGATGCTACCGTGGGAAAGACAAAAGCCACACTCCCACGCAGGGAGGGGGCACGGCAGGAAATGACCTCTTCACCACCAACCCCCTCGCCGCACGTCTAGGAGTTGCGACTCTCTCACTTTAACCCAGTGGTTGACTTGTCAACCCCCACCCCCCAGCATTACCCGGCTTTGCGCTCCTCGGAAACGGGGAACGGGGGCTGCAAGGGGGCTGCTGCGCGCGCTCCTGGACTTTCTCCTTCGGCAAAGCGGGGGAAGGGGGGCTCCCCTCTGGCCTTGGAGGGATTCGGTCTGAGGGTTTGGGGAAAAGCAGGCAGGCTGAGCTTGGAAGGGGGGAGGAAGGGAGGTATCCGACCCCCCCCCTCCACTGGATGCTGCTCAGCCCCCTCCCCATTTTCCCACCCCCAACTCAGGACTTTTCCCCCTCTTCCCTGCAAAGGGGACAGAACTCAAACCGTTTGCTTTGAATTGGGGGGGGGGGGCGCTTCAGTCGTTGGGGGTCACTGCACCGCAATCAAAACATCGCCTGGCCCTGGAAGGCAAACAAAACCAGGTTTCCAGTGTAACCCTTTCTAGCCCAAACAGAATCAAAAAGAGTCCAGTAGCACCTTTAAGACTAACATGCATCTGACGAAGAGAACTGTGATTCTCGAAAGCTTATGCTACAATAAAATTGGTTAGTCTTAAAGGTGCTACTGGACAATTTTTGATTTTGCTACTACAGACTAACACGGCTAACTCCTCTGGATCTATAGCCCAAACAGGGACAGGTTACTGGTCACAGGAGCGTGGTTCCACCATTCAACCCTCAACTGCCGTTTGCACAAATAAAAAAATGTTATTTTAAGGGGGAGCGGGGAGACCAGGTGAATACACTTGGACTTTCAAACAAGCACTGTTGTCAATAAGGTAAGTTAAGATTTCCCAACTCCACAGTCTTTGAGCTCCCACTCACCTGCTCCGCACTGAGGCTTGTAGGAAAAGGTCCTTCGCAGCCACTCCTCAGCCTCTTTGTAACCCCCACCCCAAGAGGGCAGGACTTTTCTCTTTTTCAGTAAGAAATATTTTAACAAGGCTTATGTTAGTTTTTAGGAAAGGGACCAAAAATAAAAAAGCCAGTATGGAAATGCTCACATAGAAATCTAGGATGTGGCTGCATTTGGAATACTTTGAACAGTTCTGGTTGCCTTCTCCCAGGAAGAATAACATCGAGATGGGGAAAGTACAGGAGAGGGTGATGGAACTCATCAAGGCATGAGACAAATTCCTGAGAAGGAAAGGCTTTTTGGTGGCTTTTCTGTTGGGAGAAAAAATAACTTCAGGGGGAGATGTGATAGAAGTCTGTAAAATTATGCATAGGGCCACAGAGCCCCAGCATTCTGCCCTCACTGCAGTTTCTGAGCACTCTTCAAGAGTACAGTAGAGCGTATTGCAACAGTCTGGACTCTAGATGTAACTAAGGCATGGATCACTGTGGCTAGATCTCAGAGAACCAGGAATGGGCAAAGCTGGCACACCAGCAAAACCTCAGCATAAGATCAGTAGCCAAAGTAATTGCTGCAATATCAGGGACACGTTCCCAATAGTTGGCCCTGACCAGCAGTTTAGCTACATTACCTGCAGCTTCTGAACACTCTTCAAGGGTTGCCCCAAGTAGAGTGCACTGCAGTAGTCCAGCCTAGATGAACTAAGGCATGGATCACTGTGGATATAACCCACCAGATCAAAAGTGGGTAAATGCACTCTGAGCCACCACAGCTGCCTGGTTTTCCTTTCTCTGCCCTTCTATTAACCCAGAAAACCTGTCTTGTCAGGATTAAGCTTCAGCTTGTTGACCCACTTCCAGCCCGTTACTGACTCTAAGTATTAGTTTAGAACACCAACAGCATCCTCAGATTTAGATGGAAAAGGAAGGTAGAGCCAGCTATCATCTGCTTAATGGTGACGCTGCAGCCAGACCTCCTGATGACCTTTCCCGGCAGCTTCATGTAAATATCAAATTGTGTGGCAAATAAAATCAAGCCCTGCAGGACTCCATAGGTCATTGGCTATGGGGCTCAGCAGGAGTCCCCAATGCAACTTTCTGAGACCAGTCACCCAGATAGGATATGAATTGCTGTAACAGGGTACCTGGGAACCCTGCCTGTAAGGAGCACAATCTGAGCAAGTACATGCAAGTCTTATTGATCCAAATGTAATCAGCAAATGGCCCAGAAGCTCCATTATGAGGGAGCCAAACTAGAGTTGCCAGCCTTCAGTTGGAGCCTGGATATCCCTGATCATAGATCCAGAGGGGTTAGCCATGTTCGTCTGTAGTCGCAAAACAATAAAGAGCCCAGTTGCACCTTTAAGACTAACCAACTTTTTTGAAGCATAAGCTTTTGAAAACCACAGTCCTCTTCGTCAAATGCATGGAGGGTATGAAGAAACTGGCCAGAGATATATAGGTGGTGAGGGGAGGGGGGAGTAGATGCAAATCAGTTGCAAAAGTCATGAAAGAGGTGGAGTGCATAATCCTGGGGGGTGGGACCAGGGGGATTGAACTGAATTCAAAGACTTCTGGGAAATGTGATTTCACATTTTTCTAGGCATCACCAGAATCTCTAAAGTAAAACCATGAAGTTTCCAGCAATTCCTAGAATAGACTGGCATCACTTACAGATTTTCCCTAGGACTTCCCACCCTCATGCTATTTCCAAGCTAAGGTTCTCTGGCTGCAGGCATAACTCATCAAAAAATCAAGCGAGGAGTCTCAAAATTGTCCTTCAGTCGCAAAAGGATGGTGAGATTTGCAGTTAAAAATGAAGGGAATTGAAACATCCTAGCCCAGATTAGCTCTGGACCATACATCCCTCTGATGTTTGCAACAGAAGCAGAGGTTTACTTTCAAGAAAGGTGGAAAATATCCCCTCCACGACAAAGCAAAGGGGGTTGAGCACATACCTGAGCTACCAGAGGCAGTGTGGTCTAGCATTTAGAGTGTCTGACAGAGATCAATGAGACCTAGGTTTAAATCTTACCTCTGCCACGGAAGCTTGCTCAGTGACCTTGAGCTGGTCACACAGATTCACCCTTACATACGTACCTCATCACAGGGCTATTGTTAGGATACAACGGAGAGCAGGGGAATTCAGTGAACCACTGTGAGTCCACATTGGGGAAAAAGCAGCACAGAAAAGGAGGGCTGTCTGGTGTGTGTGTCTGCCACCCTCCTGCCCACCGTTCCAAGCGCTGATTACAGCCGCTCAGACTCCTAGCAGGCCTCCTGGGAAGGCGAACCACCCTTCTTGCTTGAGACTCACCAGTCTCCGGGTTCTTTACTCTGGGGGATCTTGCACACAGTTGGTCAGACACTCAAGATACAAGACGTCTATATAACAGATGTTTTATTAACTTAGACGAGTGTATGCAGGGTGCAGGAACCACTCTATTAAGGTACCAGCAAAAGGCATCAAAATAACAAACAGCTTGTCTACTCTTTACTAAAGCTAACTGACTAACACATAAGCCTGCTAACTTGCATTTCTCTGAAGAGACTTGAGGCTCATACTCACAAACAAAGTCCATAAACCATGCCAGGCAGGTCTGGCCATCTCAGGCCTGGCACGGAGCAAAGTCTCTCACATGCTGATGGAATAAGGTAGCATAGAATGAGCCAACGAAGTCTCAGGGAGAGCGTGAAGCGTGGTGGTCAGAACAGAGAGGGGCCATCTTTTCTATGATTGTCAGCCAATCAGGGCACACTTGCAATCAGCGTTGCTAGCCTGAGGACTGAGGAGGAGTACGTGCGGAGCCAAGACCCCCTTGTGTCTCAAGGACACCTTCTCTAGGCAACAGCTCATAGGTGCAATTAATTAACCGAGCAGCACATTCCACTCCCAGCGTGTCAGGCCAAATCTGGGCCACTTGGAAGCCTGAACCCATGTAGGCAATTGGGCTCACTGTGGCTCCGCTAGACATCCCCCCCCCCAATTCTCCAACAGGATTGATAAATCATGGTGGAGAAGTCAAAGTAGGGCAAAATAGCATCTGAGCATATGGCAGCTAGCACGCAGATAAATAACTTCTACATAACTGACAGCATGAAGTATCAATACAGAGGTAGCAGTGTTAGCAGAAAACTAAAATACACAGTTAAAATGTAGTAGGAATACAACAATTACAGAATACAGGTAACTGGATTGTTAAGGATGAATACACATAATCCCATTATAGCTTCACTCAGTATCATCAGGACATCTGGACAGGGCATCAGCTAGGACATTCTCCTTCCCCCTCATGTGTGTGATGTCAAAGGAGAAGTCCTGCAGGCTTAAGGCCCATCTCAGAATGAGTTTGTCTCCTTCATCCCGTGAATGAATGTGAGGGGATTGTGACCTGTTTCCAAGGTGGAAATGTGTCCCACTCAGGTACGTTCTAAGTTTGTTGAGCCCCCAAACTAGGGCCAAGCCCTCAATTTCCCCCACGTTGTACTTCTTCTCCCTTGGCAACAGCTTATGGCTGAGGTGCACGATGGGATGGAGGCAGTCATCTGTACCCCTTTGCAAAAGGACCACCCCCAACCCATTCTTGAAAGCTTCTGTTCTTACAATGAAAGGTTTAGTGTAATCAGGGGGTCTTAACACTGAAGCATGTGCTAAGGGTTGTCTGATGTCTTCAAAAGCTTGTTGGCAAGCAGGTGTCCACTGCACTCTAACTGGGGCGTTCTTCCTGCACAGATGAGTTAAAGGGGCTACCAGCTCACTGTAATTTGGAATGAAATGACGGTAAAAGCCTTGCAAAATTTTGTCCATTAACCTTTGGAACACCTTGCTGGCTGAACAAATGCCAAAGGGCAAAACTTAAAGCAAGAGAATGCTGTTCTCTCAAGCACTAGTACTGGTCTGGGAAAGAAAAAGATCTACTTTTTATGAGAAAATCCCTTTGTGGGTTTCCTCAATTGAAGCTTTTACACATCCTAACAGTGCAATCCTAACCCCCCAGGCTGCACCGTCGCTCGTGCGCCTGTGTAAATGGGGCGGCGCTGGACGGCACCCTAATGACTTTCGCAGGATAGTCCCGCCAGCGCCCGAGCATGGCGAGGCAAAATGCAGCGGCCCCTGGGAGGTCCCGCCCACTGTTCCCCTGACAACCCCACTCACACCAGCCAATGGCCACACCCCTCCCCTCACATCCCAGTGAGAGAACAGCAGTGGCGCAGCCAATGGGAAGGCTGTGATTGCCGTCGCTGCCGCCAATAGGCCCCCATTAGGGGGCAGGCATCCCTGCCAGGGAGGGGGCAGGGGTGACAGTGAGCGTCCAGATCGAACACCACCCCCCGAACGTCCAGCCCCCATTTCTGATGAGGGCCGGGCCAGTAGCCGCAGCTCAGAGCGCCTGCACATGCCCACTTCCACTGCCACCACCAAAAGAAAAAGGTTTCCTCCCCGCTGAAAAGTAGGGCCAGACAGTAGGGAGCTGATCTCTGTTGCCTGGAGAGCAGTTGTACTTCCGGGAGATCTCCAGCTACCACCTGGAAGCTGGCAACCCTAATCAGTCCCCAGGTTCCGGAGAAGCAGGTGAGGGGGAGGCGGGGCCGCCAATGAGTGACAGGAACACCCATTGGGAACCACGTGAGAGGCTGTTTGGAAACGAGGGGAAGGAAAATCACGCTCAGACTTGCTGCCACGCAATGGGAACACATTACTGCATCTCTACAAAGCGAGAGTGGGGGCTGGGCCTTGACAGCCATGTCCCAGTACCGGGGAGATTCCCCCCCCCCGAGTGAACATAGAGCAGAACCACAAGTGACAAAAGGCACAGATTGGACACTTGTCAGCTTCCCTCAAGTTTTGATGGGAAATGTAGGCAGCAAGGCGGAATGTTGGACAAGTGACAGTTGAAAAGTCCATTGGACAGCAGTCAGAGAGCCAAGCTGCAAGGCTAGGATGCCTACATTTCCCATCAAAACTTGAGGGAAGCTGACAAGTGTCCAATCTGTGCCTTTTGTCACTTGTGGTTCTGCTCTGAGAGACCCTCCCCATGCCAAGCCCATCCCTGCCTCCGCAAACACAACCCCCACCCCCTGGCAGCAGCTTTCCACCTGCACCCCGTCTTCCTGGCTTATCAGATGCCAGCCGCTCAGCCTACCAGAGAATGAAAGTCCTCGGTGCCTCCCCCCTCCTCGCAGACAGTCCTGGGCCACAGTTCAAGTACCACCCCTCTGCCTGACGTTACATTGGGGGGCGGAGGGGGGTGGGGAGGCTGAACGGTCTCTGCTTGATACATTTGTAGGGATGTGCGAGTGGAAATATGTGACGGAGGTGTTGGGGGAGGGGCTAAGGACAAAGTCAGACACGCAAACACAGAAGTTAGTTGTTTTTCGTCTCGTTTTTAGTAAACTGGAAAAAGCGCCCTTGTTTCTAGGCTGGAAAGGGAGCCAAGGCATTTCACACAGCCCTCCGTCTTGCTCCCAGGGGCGAGGTTGAGATGCGGGCTGCGGTGAGATATTGCTTCCTGGGCTGGATCCGAATGTCACTCGCAGAGGATTGGGGGGGCGGGGAGGAGCAGACAGGCTCGGGACGTGCCTGCAAGAGAAAGACACACATGTGGGCTTTGCCTCGGTCCACGGCCGAAGCAAACCCCACACTCCAAAATCTGAGAAGATGCACATAGTAGAGAGCGGCAGCGGCAGTGACCAGCTGATGCCAGACCGTCTGGTGAGGATGCACTCTGCCTTGAGGTGCTTTTACCTTTAAGGGAGGAAACAAGCTGGTAGTTACAAACACCTGGTCGAGAGTAGCTTTCTGGGCAACTGCCTCTGGGGCGGGCAGGGACAGGCACCATCGCCCCCTCCCCTGCTGGGCCGCATCTGAAGAGGCTAGTGGTCAGGTGGGTTCAGGTGAAGGGGCAGTTAGCACTAATCAGCGGGACAGGTCCACCGTCACCCCATCTCCTCCATACCTTCAGCATTCCCTTGTTGCTTAACGAACTGGAACTTCGGAGTCAGGACACCTGCAAGGAAACAGGAGTGGCTGCTGTTAGTTAGCCAGATATTCCAGACTTTGCCCTTCTTCCCTTCAGTGAGTGCAGTTCTCCCTCTTTTCTTGCAAAGTCCCCAAAGTGTGCCCACTGCCTGCCACTGTGCGACCCTCTCCCCCGCCTCAAAGTGGCCACAGCACACAGCAAATGGGCAGAGATTCCTGCTATGTGCTCACTTACCTGAGGGGTGTGGGCGGCGCTGGCCGGATGTTTTATAGGGCGCCTTCATGGGTGATTGGGTGCGGGGAGGAGGGCTCGTCCATGCCGGGCGCACACGCTGATTGGCCCCCGGGATAGTTCTCATCCTATGCTCCTTTGGACCACGGGAGCGGGGCTGGGCGCTTGGAGAGGGGTCCGAGTTTTCACCGTTCCATGGGTGCCTATGGGCTATGCCTTCTTCTGTGGCACAGCTATTTTGTGCCGCTGTGGGCGTTCCCGCTTCTGGAGGGGCTTAGGGAGCGAACTAACTCCGGCCCCGCCCTCCTCCCCGCCCACTCCTGCACCAACGCGGGGCTCTACGCTGCTTCTCTGCCTGCGCCCGGCCGCCTCTTCCTTGCGCCGGCGGAGGCCCGGTGGCGGCTGGGCGCCTCGTAGCACCGCTGACGGAAGACCATTTACGCCGACGTAGAGGCCAGATCCACTATCGCAAGGCTTAGTTTGGTTCCCATTCACTTTCCCCGCCCTCCTTAGGATTGCACTGCCCGTTGAAAAAGAGGAATAAACTCCTATCTGTAAGACCTTACTGAAACCAGCTAGGCTATTAAAAAATCCAAAAGAAATGGCAGAGCTAGACATTGAGTTGGGATGGTGGGGCCAGGCACAACTGGAATCTAGATATAAAAAAGACAAAACAGTGGGTTTTTACAAAAAGGATGAAAATATTGATGTGATACTATGTGGTACCAATGTTAAAATGATAAAGAAAATATATGCTATACTTATAGAGGCAAAATTACAAGGGGAGGACGTCAAAGGTACTATGATAAAATGGGCCGAGAATGTGGGACATACAATAGACTTAGAGCAATGGTCACAAATATGGAAAAGTAATTTAAAGATGACAAAATCGGCCTCATTGAAGGAAAATGTTTATAAAATGTTTTATAGGTGGCACCTAACCCCAATTAGGTTAACTAAATCCCGCGTAAATATGTCAAATAATTGCTGGAAGTGTGAGAAGATACCGAGATCTTATTATCATATGTGGTGGACATGCAAAAAAGCAGTGGAGTTCTGGAAGATGGTACATACAATGCTACAACAGATACTTATGACTCCACTACGTTTGAAACCAGAACTTTTTTTTATTAAACCACATATCGGTCCCGGTCAATAAAGAGCAAAAGCATCTGATGTTGAATATAATTACAACAGCTAGGATTGCATATGCGAGACTATGGAAAATGACAACTATCCCAACACAAGAAAACCTGGTCAAAAAAATACTTGAGACGGCTGAAATGGACAAATTGTCGAGTTTATTGAAAGAATTGGACATTACAACCTATAATGACATTTGGGAGCCTTTTTACAAATGGATACAAGATAAGTTTGGAGAAATTTAATTTTCAACTAAGATGTGGTCCTTTATGGACATTATAGAAGATAAATGGAAAAAATTGCAAATAGAGAGCTGATTAGCAGAATATTAAGACATGTATTAGAGTGAATGGTGCGATGTAATAGATATGCAATTTCTTTTTTTTTCTTCTCTTTCTATCCCCCCTCTTTTACTTTTTATTCCTTATTCTCTATTTTAAAAAAAAACTTTATATATATAAAGTACTTTCTGTCCAGGCATTTGCCAGTAGCCACTTGTAAGATCCAGAGTAGAAATGTACTTTGCATGAGCCAGTCTTTCCAAAGTCTCTTCAATGTTAGGAGATGGATACTGATCCACCCTGTGCAATTTATTCAACTTCCTGTAATCCACACACAAATGATACTGCAAGGGATCGGTTTCATTCAGCCTTTTCTTTGGTACAATCATAAGGTTAGAGGACCATTGAGATGAACAGGACTCAACGATTCCCATTTCAAGCATTTGCTAAATTCCATTTTGGACAACTTGCCTTAAGGGTCCACAAATAGGATAAGTAGGACTTCTCACAAGCTCTACATTTCCAGTGTCCAAATCATGCTCAGTCAAATGGGTTCTGCCAGGCTTATTTTTAAACTATAGCTTATTTGGCTATAGTTCTTTAGCAACATAAGAAGCTGGTCACGTTGCTGAACAGACAAATTTTCTCCAATTGGCAATTGAGCAATGCCATCAGGCCTCTGACTATCTGCCAACAAGTCAGGGATCTCAAAGTCCTGTTCAGGCCAAGTTGCTACTGAAAGGTCTTGTCCTGGTGAAACATGACAAGTCTTGTAGAAGCTACCCAGTGGTATCTGATGTTGGCTTCCAACAATTTGGTTGCTATTGCTTTTAGTTCTTTTCTCTTGGTGAGGGTCTCGGGGGATAAGTCCTGATAAACGTAGATGTTTTTATTTTGAAAAGAAAGCTGTGGCTCTTGCTACTTTCATAATTTTCCCTTTAATTCTGCTATCCATGAGTTTCACAACTGTATCTCTTTGCTTTTTTATTTTCGAATGCCTCGCCTAGCCCAATTTATATGCATTTGTTATGATGGGGCAATTCCCTCTTACACTTTTGTTTCTTGGGGTAGTCAGCCTGCAATAAGTTCTGTGGTGCCTTCATCGTTTTCGTCAAAGCCTCTTAGCTTGATGTTATTAAAACATAGTTTATTATCAAAGTCAATTAGTTTATTTTCAACCCGTGCTTCTTTATTTATTTCACATACCTCCTCACTTTCTAAGGCTTGCGTTAGTTCCAGTTCCTCAGAGCTTTTAGCGGGGGCCATTTTTTGTGGCATCTTTTTTCTTGCTGAGTTTCTATTTGTTTCTGTAGACACCAGGAATGCTTTCACAGTGGGGTTAGGAGGACTTCCCCTTGCCTCCCCTGATGTTGCTCATCTTTTTTCCCCCCGAGGCGCTCCCCTTTAAAATGCTTTAATTAGGTTGTAGGTAGAAAACGGGGCTCAGAGTGAAGAACTGAGGCATCTGCCATGATCACAAGACCCAGCCCCCCATCCACTGTGTGAATCTTTTGATGCTTAGTAAGACTTTCACTCTCACTGAAGGCTTTTCCACACTCCAGGCATTTATGTTTAGCCCGTGTGAATTCTTCGGTGGAAATTAAATTGTCCGCTCTGACTGAACCTTTTGCCACACTCTAGATATTTATATGGTTTCTTGCCTGTGTGAATATGTAAGTGGTCCGCATATACCTTGATATGAGGGATGCACGCATAAGACCCCCCCCTTACCCTCATCTGCTGCAACCACCAATGAAGATGCTCAGAGGAGAAAGAAAACTGTTGCATCCTCCCAGGCAAGAGATGGCATGCTACTAAAGGGTTAATGGAATATAAGGCTCTTAGCTGGCCAACTTCAGCCCCCACATGCTCCGGACATAAGCAGGAATCCTGACAATAAAGGTGCTTTACAACTTCCCGGATAACACCTTTCTCATCCAACTTCATCTCTTCTCTAATCAAAGGTTAAATCACCCTTCCTATCCAATTTTCCTGGGTCATCAATCAGACCCAATTTGTTTATTTTTACAATAGGAATCAACATTCATCCGTTCCCTTGATCCACATCAGAGACGTAATGCTATGTCGCTATTCCTCTGCCACCTCTAAGAGACAAATGCCGTTTCTTTATCACCTCCTGGAGAGAAACATCCCTTGCTTTGTTTTCTCCCAGAGCCAACTTTAAAACTTTTGTTATTGGGGGCAAGTTGTGCCTTCCTGCCTTATGGTCCATTTTACAGTATCAATGGACCAACCTGATCGCAGTCAACGTGTGCAGCTTTCTGGGACACACAAGGCTGTCACCTTCAGAGCAAATCTGAGCATCTCTACAAGAACGCTGGCTGTTCAAAGCTGCTTTCCGCACCAGACAACACCATTCGTCTATATGGCAACTATTCCCCTATCCCTCCTCTCTCCAATTATCCCACTGCCTTCCTAGACATCTGTGTGAGTGTGTGTAGATAGAGGGATGCTTTTGTGCTTTCTTGTATGCTTTATTTCTCTATCAATAAAGTTCATTACTGTTTTGAAAAACCACCGTTCTAGTTATTTCTTCTGAGGGTTGGACCTGGTAGATAAAGATGGAGATCGGGCCTGTTCCCTCCCACCATCTATCTCCACTTGCTGCTAATCCCCCCACTGGGGGAATGCAAAGAGACCCATTGGGGTAACAAATTCTTGGATGGTGATTAAGGTTTCCCCTCTGATTGAAACTTTTCCCACACGCTAGGCATTTATAAGGTCTCTCCCCGTGTGAATTCTTTGATGGCAGTTAAGGAGCCCAATGACCCTGAAGTTTTCCCACACTACAGACATTTATATGGTTTCTCACCTGTATGAATTCTTTGGTGGGAAGTAAGGCTTCCTATCTGACTGAAGCTTTTCCCACATTCTTGGCATTTATAAGGTTTCTCCCCTGTGTGAATTCTTTGATGGCACACAAGGTGTCCACTAATCCTAAAGCTTTTCCCACACTCCAGACATTTGTATGGCTTCTCACCTGTGTGAATTCTTTGGTGGTAAGTAAGGCTTCCTCTGTGACTGAAGCTTTCCCCACACTCTAGACATTTATAAGGTTTCTCCCCTGTGTGAATTCTTCGATGGGAATTAAGGTCTCCATTGGCTGTGAAGCATTTCCCACACTCCAGACATTCATATGGATTCTCGCCTGCATGAATTTTTTGATGGTAAGTAAGGCTTCCTCTGTGACTGAAGCTTTCCCCACACTCTAGACATTTATAAGGTTTCTCCCCTGTGTGAATTCTTTGATGAGAAGTAAGGTTTCCAATCGTTGTGAAGCTTTTCCCACACTGCAGACATTCATATGGTTTCTCACCTGTGTGAATTCTTTGGTGAGAAGTAAGGCTTCCTCTGTCAATGAAGCTTTTCCCACACTGTAAACATTTATGAGATTTCTCCTCTGTGTGAATTCTTCGATGGGAATTAAGGTTTCCATTGGTTGTGAAGCTTTTTCCACACTCCAAACATTCATATGGTTTCTCACCTGTGTGAATTCTTAGGTGGGAAGTAAGGTTTCTACTGGTTGTGAAGCGTTTCCCACACTCCAGACATTCATATGGTTTCTCACCTGTGTGAATTCTTCGATGGGAATTAAGTTCTCCACTACATCTATAATTTCTTCCGCAGTCCAGGCATTTATATGGTTTCTCACCTGTGTGAATTCTTCGATGGAGATTAAGGCTTTTTCTATCAATGAAGCGTTTTCCACATTCCAGGCATTTATATGGTTTCTCTCCTGTGTGAATTCTTTGATGCTGATTAAGCTTTCCACTATCACGAAAGGCTTTTCCACACTCCAGGCATTTATAGGGGTTCTCCCCTGTGTGAATTCTTTGGTGGGAAGTAAGTTTTACTCTCTGACTAAAAAGTTTCCCACATTCTAGACATTTATATTTCTCACCTGTGTGAATTCTTTGATGTTGACTAAGGTTTCCACTAGTCTTGAAGCTTTTCCCACACTCCAAACATTTATATGGCTTCTCACCTGTGTGAATTCTTTGGTGGGAAATAAGGTTTCCTCTCTGAGCAAAGCTATCCCCACACTTTAGGCATTTATAAGGTTTCTCGCCTGTGTGAATTCTTTGATGGGAATTAAGGTTTCCAGTATTCATGAAGCTTTTCCCACATTCCAGGCATTTAAATTTTTTCTTTCTGTTCTGGGTTTTCAAATCTATATTAACACCTGTATTTTCAGAAATAATTTCCCCACTTGCTGTGCCCTTCTTTCTATTGCATACTATGTGCTTTTCTTTAAGGAGTGGAATTTCATGAGTGTTTTCACTTTCTAAAAGACCAGAATTACTCCTTCCTTTAGAGGGATGTCTTTTCTCCTCTGTCCTCAGCTTATCACAATATTCAACCTTCCCTTTCACATCTGAATATGTATCCCCTTTATTCATCACTGGATGCGCAGATGTTTCGTTCACTGACAACCACATGCCTCCTGCAGAAATAAAAAGAAAGCTGGTGTGATGATTGGACACTTCTACAACCTAATAGTGTCAGAGTTTTCTCCTTTGCTTTGGGATGGCTGTCTTTGCACCCGGGATGTTCAGGGGTTAAAGTCACTTCATCTGTGCTCAGTACCCCCCTCCCCCTGCTTTCTCCATTCCTTTTAAATTCCAAGCTGACTAAGCTGGCAGAGAAGCCATTTCTATGGAAAATGACTGTAGCCCAAGAGGACAAAAAACAGGGAATATAAAATAGAGACTGCCCTTCCCCCACCCTTGTTTTTGGGGAGAACAAGCCACCCTTCAAGAGACATCCAGTAAGTTACAGTTTAACACACACAATAGAGGGTCTGAAGAGAGGTGGCCAGCCAGATGCAGAAGGCAATCTGACATGAAAAAAATAAACACTGTTCAGGTCTTTCTGTCTCTCTCGATAACAGGACACAGATTAAGTTTTCCATATAGGAAGAAATGGATGCATTCTTAATGTTTTCATTTTCTGTGTGCTCAGATGTGGTCATGTTGTGTTGTTCAACTCTATGTTCTTTTTTGTGAAGCAATTGCACAGCATATTGTTTAAGAGAAAAAATGATGTTCCCGAAGTCGGATTCCTCTGCTTCCTGCCACCACAGAAGGGCCTCCTGCTTTGTCCTCGCAATCGACAAGCTGCTTTGCTGAAAATGCCTCTTCGTGGACTCAGGCTGGTTTAAGCAGTTTTGGCTACTCCTGTCCTCTGGGACCCCACCTGGGTTGTGGGGAGGCAAGAAATGAGGGAAGGCAAAGAGGGTCTGTCCCCTGCTTCTGCCTCACAATAATGGGGGGGGGAGTTAGAGAGTACAATCCCTCACAGCTCTCTAGAGTGTCCTTGCTGCCCTAGGTGGACGGTCACAGAGGATAGTAGTGGTAGTGGTTGGGCTGTTGGGGATACAGAGCTGACTGGTGTCCTTCCACTGGCACCTATGTCCACATAGTGGCTGATTGGGGTGGCCTTGTGGCTGAGGGCCAGACCTCCCCTGCGTTGGCTGATTCTTCTACTGAGAGTTTGGCTGTCCATTGACTGTCTGCAGTTCTAAGTCTAGCAAGAAGGTGGCAGCAGAGCACAAACCCCAGCAAAGACCTGTGGGGTCAGTTTTATCATACTTGGCACTAGCACAGAAAAAAATGGAGCATGAAACTTGGGGATGAACCAAATGATGTGCTGTTGAGAAGGCAAAAATGGGCATTTCTATCACGGTTCTCTGCCAATACTTTTGGGAACTGGGTTTTATTCCTTCTTCCCCACAGTATTGCACCTCCCAGAGCTTCCCTTGCTATTCTCCACTCTTTCTCAAATCTGCTGTGCTCCAAATGTTTGGGAATGATGGTAGTAAAACCTCATTGGTTGCACTGTTTGTGGAAAAAATTTGTTTCCCTGTCCACATAGCAGCTGTTTTCCCTGACTGTACCACAACCATTTCCTCCCCACCCCGTCAGAGGGGGGACTTTTAAAAAAATATTACTAGAATATCGTGATATGTACCTACCATTGCAACTACAGGTATAGCATAACTACAGTTAACTACAGGTATAGCATGTTCTCTGAATTCGCAGCTTTCATTTTTTAATAAGCATGTCTCTAGCTCTTTTCCTTGCCGAGGTATAAAAGAAAAAGTGTATCTTCACAAGGGCTGTGACCTGAGACTTACTTTTTAAAAAAAATGAAAGCTGGGAATTCAGAAAACATGCTACATATACCATTATAACCGTGCATTGATTTAACAATATTCTCATGCCGATTTTCCTATACTGAAAAAGCTCTGGTGGCCGAGGGGAGAAAGATGGCCACGTGTGGAAGCCCCATTGTCATTGTTCCACATCAGCAATGGGGAAACCACAAAATCCCATCCCTGTATGGAAGCCAGCAATATCAAGGTTTCATGTCTGGACACACTTTCCAAAATCTTGTTTGGGAGTCCGGTCCTGTGATAGATGAGATGGTATTGACCAATTTCTGTGAGTTTAATGTGTCATCACATTGTTCCTATCTTAAGGAGACCACATGTGTTAAGTCTTCCAAAACCTCCTATGATTATCAGCCTTCATCAGGTCTTGCACACTGAAGCCCGTGGCTTTCTTACTGCATTAATCCATCTCTTTTCCTACTGCCTTCCACTTTCCCTACCATTATTGTGTTTTCCAGCAACTCTTGTCTTCTCATGTTTGACCAAAAAACAGCCTCAGCGCAGCCATTTTAGCCTCTAGGGAGAATTCCCGATTGATTTGATCTAGAACCTGCTCTCCAATCTGTAGGAAGACAAGCATTTCACTGGGAGAGTGTCAAAGACAAGGGAGAGAGAGCGAACTCTGACGTAGTCATACAAGCAACGGAGAAACCAGTGGTGTTTCTGCCCCAGCTTATTCTCACAAAGGGACTTCCTCAACCAAGGCCTATTGGCAGCGATTCTTTAGAGGGCTCTTCCAGGGGTAGACACTGGCAATAACAAGCAACCATCAAAAAGAACAGAGATACATGGGCACATGACCAGAAGAAAAATGCCAGCCAGATGAAGAAGGTAACTGGACTGATTGTAATCTGAAGAACAAACCCGGAAGCTGTAAGTCAGATTTACTATACGTTTACCGGCCTGTGTAAAGAGTGCTTGCTGTCTGCACACACATTCACCCAGGGCGAACCCAGGGGCTGAACAAACTCAGATAAACAGACAGAAGGCTTCGAGGGGCCCTAATTGGCTGTGGTCAGCATCTTAGGAACGGGAGCAGAGGATCTCTGGTTCTGACAGGGTTATATCCGAAAACCAGGTAGCTCTTTCAATCAGCTACTAAAAAAAAATAAAGCCTCAAGAACAACTTTCTTCAGCAATGCAGGAATAAAAAGTGTAATGATGAAAACTGATGAACACAGACTCCCAAACAATTGGCAAACTGTGAATGCCAATGCTGTCTATCCTCTCTTTTCCTGCTGAAAACAAGGTGATTTGAAAAAAACAAATCCAACTAGGGATGCCCTGAAAACATGTAGCATCTTCTCACACAAGCAAAAAAATGGTCTGCTGCTAGAGGGCTCCCCCCCCAAAGCCCCTTTGCTCCTTATGGCTGGAAAATTGGGTGGGTGGGGGAGCTTAAAGGGTTCTGAGGCAAGCAGCTGTTAGCACTTAATCTTGCATACTGTCAGATGGGTGTTGTCTCCTTTGCAGATCCGAATCAGCAAGGTGAGCTTTTATATAAAACTAGAAACAAAGCCCGATTTGGGGGGGGGGGGGAATACAACGGGCTCTAGAAAGGGGGAGTGGGCAGGCAGGCATTCCCTCCTGCTCCTTCACAGATCCCGGCCAGTGAAGGAAGGGGGTGGACATTGCCACCTGCTCCACACTTGATCTCAGCAATGTGAAGGGGTGGTGGGCTTTGCTACCTGCTGCACGCCTGATACAGGTCAGGTAAAGGGGGGCAGGCTTTGCCACCTGCTCCGCTCCTGATCCCAGCCAGGTGAAGGGAAAATGGGCATTGCCTTCTGCTCTGTGCCTGACTATGGCTGGGTGAAGGGGGGCAGGCATTGCTGCCTGCTCCAAGCTTGATCCTAACTGGGTGAAGGGGAGTGGGCATTGCCATCTTCTCTGCTCCTGATTCTGGCAGGTTGAATGGGGGCAGAGATTGCTGCCTCCTTGGCGCCTGATTCCAACAGGGTGAAGGTGGGGTGGGCATTGCTGCCTGCTCAGTGCCTTATTCCAGTAGGCTGAAGGGGGCAGGCATTGCCACCTGCTCCACTTCATATCCCGGCTGGGTGAAGGGAAGATGGGAATTGCCTCCTGCTCTGTGCCTGATCCCACCCAGGTGAAGGTGCTGGGTGGGCAATGGCACCTGCTCCACTCCTGATCCCAGCTGGGTGAAGGGGGAGGGCATTGCCATCTGCTCTGTGCCTGATTACGGCTGGGTGAAGGGGGGCAGGCATTGCTGCCTCCTCCAAGCCTGATCCCAGCTGGGTGAAGGGGGGTGGGCATTGGCACCTGCTCTGCTCCTAATACCAGCTGGGTTAAAGTGGGGGGGCATTGCCACTTGCTCCACTCCTAATGCCAGCTGGCTGAAGGAGGGGGTGGGCATTGCCACCTGCTCTGCTCCTAATACCAGCTGGGTTAAGGCGGGGGTGGGCATTACCACCTATTACGCTCTTAATAACAGCTAGATTAAGCCAGAGAGAGGGCATTATCACCTGCTCCACTCCTCATCCCAGATGGCTGAAGGGGGGTGGGTATTGCCACCTGCTCCGCTCCTATAATAATAGGTTTTAATCCATCTATTGATACATGAAAAGGGTCTCTAACAATCTCTCTAACAATGGCAGTTTTAAGAATTCCCTCCTACCTCCATGTTAGCTGATGTGAACGGGGAATGCTTGTGCTATAAAAGAGGGTCTGTTTCACAAAACCCAACTGTAAACCTCACAGAGGTCTATGGAGGAAGATCTAAGAAAGAAAAAGGGGAATTGACTTGGGGAAAAGCTCCTCCCTGAGGTCTAGCAACTTGAGACCACTTCCTGCAGTACAAGTGCTCATTCCCAGAGCAAAACAAGGCCCTGCAGGATCCTATCCCCCCAGCTCCCCTCTGCCAGAAGGCAAATGGCCTTTCTTCCTACCCCCTGCACTTGGGAGAGGAGCCAGAATGCCTTCCTAGGAGACCTGTCTGGGGTTGCTTTCAGTCCTGTCTCTGAGGAAAAGAAGATGCTTTGCCCTGCAGGCCCAACGTCCCCGGATCAAGGCCTGCCCCCTCCAGTGAAAGGGATTGCTGAGGGCAGTTGCCTGTTTTCATATGTTCGAGACCTACAAGCGCCATTTCGGCATTCACAACCCAACCAAGAGGCTCAGACCGTGAGAAGAAACAAAGCTCCAGAAATCCACCAGCTCCAGGAAGGAAGCGCTGGCAACACACAGTCCCACAACAGATCGAAACAGCTACCTGCCAATCCTCCTTCTTCGTCAGAGATCAGGAGAAAGAGCTCCTCTTCTTCTTCGAGCCTGGAAATGAGGTCAGGTTTGGCAATCTGAGGTCCTTTTATCATTAAAAAATAAAGAAACACAAAATCGTGACTTTTCTGTGCGCTCATAAATCGAGCAATTGTAAGCCAGGATGCCTGCTCCTCCAGAATTAATAGGGGCAGGGCGGCATGGGGCCGTATCTGGCACTGGCGGCTCTTGGCTCCTCCCTGCCAAGGTGAGATGAAAATGCCAGCTGAGAACTAAATCAGTGGCAGAGAAGCCAGAAAGTTTTAATCCACAGCAGAATCTCAGCCCAAGTAAGACCCAGATTGGAGGGAAGTCCTTCTGTAGACCCTCCCAATTTATAAAAACAATAGCATTTGATATATCTACTGCCCTTCAGGCCCACTTAACGCCCGCTCAGAGCGGTGTACAAAGTATGTCATTTTTATCCCCAGTGAGGTGGGTGTGGTGGAGAGAGCTCTAAGAGAGCTGTGACGGATACAAGGTCACCCAGCTGGCTGCACATCAAGGCTCACTTGGCACCTCTTCCGATGCCCTCTCTTGTGGTCCTGACACAGGACTGCAGGGAAGGGGCTCATTCTGCACAAGGAAAGCCCACGGCCCCTCCCACCCCAGAGAAAGGCTCATACTGGGTGGCAGCCATTGGGCCCGGGGCAGACAGCCTGGCCACCTCCTCCCTCATGAAGGAGTTCCTTACAGTCACTCCTCACAGCCAGAAGGAGACATCCCAGGAGAAAAGGGTCCTCACCCAGAGAGGCCACATTCCCAAAATTCTCCAGCATGACTTCCTTGTAGAGAGCTCTCTGGGCTGGGCTCAGCAGGGTCCACTCCCCCTGGGAGAAATGCACAGCCACTTCTTCAAAGGACACCGGACCCTGGAAGAAGACAAAGAGGATGAAGACGACAAAGAAGAGAGTTTCTTTATATTGCTGGAAAGATGGTCCATGAGAAAGAAAATCCAAAAGGCCGGTGTGCCATAATGGTTAGAGTGAAGTACTAGGCCCTGGGAGGACTGAGTTCGAATCCTGTCTCTGTCATGAATGCTTCTCTGGGGACATTGGTCCCTTCACAGCCTCTCAGCCTCACCTACCTCACAAGGCTGTTGTTGGGAAGGTTAAGTGGAGGCGAGGAGAATGGTGTGAAAAGCAGCTTTGGGTCCCCAATCAACAAAAAAAGCAGGAGGTAATTTATAAAATAGGAATCCTCTAAGGGTGGGCAGCTTCCCGGACATTCGCCACTGAGATCGGCAGCGGCGATGCACCCTCCTGCCCGTCAAGCCCCCGCTGGGCTGCAGGAAGGGTGGCCGCACTTCCCTGCTATTCGCTGCCGGGATTTTTAAGGGCACCTGCCTGTAATCTGTCCCCAGCTCCCATGTGGGAGGGGGCACAACGGGCTGCCTGCGCCTCCCTTCCCTGCCCCAATCCAGCTGCAGCCGGGCTGGGAATGCCTAGGTCATGTGGGCTTCCCTCCCCAGCCCCTACTGCACCGCCAAGGCCTGTCGCTGGCCCACCTGTTGTACGGAGGCCAAGAGACGCGGCAGGGTCTGTGGGGACAGAGCTGCCAGAGTAGCACTGGCGCCCTGGCCTTGCCAGGCAGGGGGTGGGACCAGGCCAGCCACACTCTGCAGAATTACCTTAAAATGCCAGGGAGGAGCAGGGGGCAGGGGAAAATCCAGGAGCTCCAGAGAACCATCCATCAGGTGCCAGAGGTTGGGATATCCCGCGGGTGGCTGGAGTCTGGTGGTGGAGGGCTGCAGAGCCTTTCAACAGCCTAACCACTACTCCCTGTGTGCGGCTGCCAGCCGCAGGTTGTGAGATTCCTGGAGATTTTGAGAACTGACACTGGGGAGGGCAGGGTTTGGGAGAGGAGGAAACTCAGTAGGGTGTGATTCCACAGAGTGCGCCCTTTGAAAGAGCCATTCTCTCCTGGGGAACTGATCTCTGTCATCTGGAGATCCGTTCTCATTCCAGGAGATCACCAGCCGCCACTTGGAGGCTGGGAACCCTAGAGGCAGCGGGCAAGCCTCACTCACCTGCCCTTCCCTCCAAAGCCACGATTGGGGTGGGTGGGCAATCCTTGCTTGCCTGCCTTGCCTGCCCAAAGCCTAGAGTTGCCAGTTTTCAAGTAGTGGCTGGAGATCTCCTGGAATTACAACTCTTCTCCAGGTGACAGAGGTGTTCTCCTGGATAAAATGGCTGCCTTGAATGGTAGGCTCAATAGCATTATCCCCACCTGAGGTCCCTCCACTCTTCAAACTCCACTCCCCAGATCTCCAGGAATGTCCCAACCCTACCGGCGAAGGCTTGAGGCAGCTACCGGGGGGGGGGGCGGGGGGAGGCGCACGGGAGCAAAGGGAGGGTGCAGTGGTGGGCAAGCCTCACTCATTGCCCCCCCAAGCTGCAATGGGGGCATGGAAACAGGCATGCTCCCTGCCCTCCCTGCCTCATACTGGGGTGTTGGGAAGGGTGCACTGTCCAACCAACCCTGCCATCCTGCCCTCCTCCCCCTGCCCCAGATCAGGGCACTGGGCAGGGGGCAATGCCTAGCCCTGCTGCCTTGCCGACCTCCCCCCAATCCAGATGGGGCGCTGGGCAGGGGGCAATGGCCGGCCTGGCCCTCTTGCCCTTTCTACAGCCCGTTGTATTTTTTGCTGCCACGGGCTTTGTTGCTAGTAAATAATTAATAAGGAAAACCAGGGATGGTAAAACCACACAGAACAGCAGCAACAAAGAAGAGGGGAGAAGACCCTCATGGGGACCTTTGCCTCCCCACTCCAGGTCTTCCTTGGGGACATCTGAGGCCCACAGGGGCTGTCTTCATTCACAGGAACCATCAGCCTGGTGGGGAAGATGCCAGAGATATCCACGCAGAGGAGCAAACCCCTTTCCATGGGAAATCTGTGGCACAGTCTTGTTTTTTTGTCCGAACATGGAAACCTACACAGGATGTGACCACGTTCCCACCTTCCAAGCAGGCAGCCTTGACATGAGCCTTGCCAGAGAGGAGGAAGCATCCCTCCCTACCCTGCACGTCTCCCCAGGGAACCCCTCCCTTACCTGAGCCGGCTGCATGGCTGGACTTTTCCCTTCACCCCACGGAGGAGAAAGCGGAGAAACTATCCAGGGTGCCTTTCCGCTGCCGCCTGGGAGAGTGAGAAAGAAAGATGGAGGGAAACGCTTTTTTCTGCACACAAATTTCTATGCCAGTCCCTTCAGCAAGGCACTCTCTGGATTTTCTTTGGGGCACAATCCACTATCTTGGATTTGAACAAGGAAGGCTCCAGAGTCTATTATTTTATTGTTATTTATTTTATTTATGTCATTTATTCTTCCCCTTTCTCATTGAGACTCAAGGCAGATTATATAATGTGGTATCAGTACTGTCAATATCATGGTCATTTCAGCAAAAAATACAATAGGATTTACAAATGAAAATTTGCTGACATAAAATCAGCAAAAATTCAATACAGAGTAGAAAAACTGCTGAAATAGAGCATAAGCAATCCAAGACTGCAATATTAACAACCTAGAGTTACATAAAGGAACAGACAGTACACCCAGCCATTCTTTATGGGGGAATGTCCCACCTTCCTTATCAACCTGTCCCCCTCTCCTGGGCACGATTCCTCCTCACCAAATCCCTTCCTGGTCAAATCCCTGAACCTGCTGGATGCCACACCGCTCCCTCCTCCCTTCTGAGGGAAGACAAGACCCTCCGGCCTGCCCCACACAACTAGGAGGAGGGGCTGGGAATGAGGTGCCCTGAGGGGATGGGATGGACGGCCTGATGCAAAGCGGAGTGGAGATGCATCACTGAAATCTCCCCACACAGAGAAAACTAGCCCTTCAGGAAAAAGTTTCTGCCCAGAACTCCAGGTCTGCAAAGGAGCTGGGGGGGGGGGCAGGTCTTTCATAAGCCATTGGCCTCTGCCCCTGCCCCACCGGCATTCTCCCAGCTTTGCAGAAAGGAGGTGCCTCCAAGGGGATTCTCGACCCGGATCTTGCGCTTCGACTGCAGACAAGGAGGCAGAATCCATCTTCAAGGATCCCTTAAGGATCTGCTGTCCGGCCTGACTCCCCCCCCCCCCGCTTCTCCTCCCCCGCCAACACGAGTGTAACTCACCAAATGCGCAGCGGCTGGAGCAGACGCTACCGTGGGAAAGACGAATGGCACATTCCCACGAGCGAGGGGCACGGCAGGAAGTGACCTCATCACCAGTCCCGCCCCTCGCCGCACGTCTAGGAGTTGCGACTCTCTCACTTTAACCTTGTGGTTGCCTCTCACCCCCCCCGCCCCCCGCCGCATTGCCCGGCTGTGCGCTCCTCGGAGGCGGGGAACAGGGGGCTGCTGCGCGCCCTCCGGGGGGGGGGCGCTTCAGTTGTTGGGGGGTCACTGCACCGCAATCAAAACATCGCCTGGCTGCGGAAGGCAAACAAAACCAGGTTTCTAGTGTAACCTTTCTAGCCTAAATAGGGACAATCCAACAAATGTGTAATCTTGATATATTATAGGGCAAACAGTAAAAAAAAGAGGATGTAATAATACGTTTTGTAATCCAAAAACGGCAAGTCAAAGCAGATAACAAAGCAATTTAAAGCAGATAGTCAAAATACAGGAGGGGAAAAAAGCAAATAATGTCTGAATGCTGGCAATATTCCTAGAGGAGTTTAAAATTGCTTCTTTATGATCTATTAGGATGCTGAAATGGAATTATAAACAATCTTTGTAGTTACCTCTTTCACCAGTTCATGGGCCTAATCAGCCAATGGTTTTTAAATCAGCGTCCAACTTATGTTTTGGAATTGAAGTCCAAATAAACTGTAAGCAATTGTGTTTTGATTTTTCTTTGAAAAACTGTCACTTTTATTGGCTGTCTTTGTTCAGAAAAGTAATGTGGCTCTAATTTTTAGTTTCCTATTAAGGAAGAGGAGAGGAAACTTAATTCTTAAAGGCCTAGCACAGCCAGAAAGATGTTTATTAATATTTGTAAATTATCCCCACAGACTTACCTGGCCTTTTCTGACCGCCTCGGTCCCACGTCTGCTTGATGTATTAATGAAAGCCTAATAAATCCCCAGATCTATCTTCTGCAGACATGGCTGCCATTCTCAGACACACCTCTGTGCCAACGAAAAGTATCTACTGATAGGGGTCAGACAGCTCTTCTAAGCCACACAAGGCCATGCCACTGTGTTACTACTTTGTTCCCTGCCTGCTCCAGCATCATTCTGTTTTGGGCCTCTGAACTCTCTTTCTAGCCATGAGACCAAGTTTATTCCTGCTGGGAGTCAGAGAAGCATTATGCCAGCTACGCAGGCGGCTCCTGGGATTTTGTCTGCAGAGCTCAGTAGCTCGGATGTGTGGCTGCCGGCAGATCCCAGAGATAAGCAGTGACCCTAATATTCCGGCTTAGAAATGTGGGTCAAAGACATCCTTTATGATCTATTGATATGAGTCAGGCTGCTCTTCTAATCTAGACTGGGCCATACTGTGCCCTGTGGATCTACTGGCCAAACAACCGCGGCAACCTTGCCTTGCAGAATTGGGTCGCTATGTAGCAGCACTGGAAGACGGAGCAGGCCCAGTCAAAGTGCAACTCCACTAAAGGGACGCAAAAGGGTCATTAGAATGGGTAAGGCATGGTCTTCAAGAGGGACAGCCTGGCAAATGGAGCCTCCCTCAGTGGTGGTAGGGAAAACCACGGGCACTGCCGTAGCCCCACTACCCTGGCTGCAGCAGTCTCTGGTTGGCATCGCTGCCTTAGTCACTGGCCTCCATGCAGGTGGTGACTCAACGAGGACAACAGTCCTGCCAGAGTAGGGGCTGGCTGCTGTGGCCAGTCTGCATCCTGCCTCTCTGCGCTGGGGCCCCCATCTCCCCAGCTCCTGCCCGGTTCCTTCCAGCATGAACGCCCCACTCACTGACACGCTGCAACAGGAACAGCTCGCCCAACCACTCTAGGCTTCACAGAGCAGCTCAGGATAGCAGAGGGGCTGTGCTGGGAAGAGGGATTTGGCAACTCCACCCCTCAGACCGTGTTACTGTTGCCTTCCTGCTGCTCAGTAAAGTCTGGAACGATCCAGTTGCGTCCCTGTCTGCTTGGTGTGGAGTGGATGAGGCTTGCTTCCCACCCCGTTCCTCTCATGCCACACCATTCTCTGACCCAAATCTTCTCCCCTTCTGTCATCTCCCCATGGAGTTTCCCAGAACGATTTCTTCTTCACATGTTGTGGGGTGGGGGTGGGGAATCCAATTTCCAGAAGTACATTTTGGAATTCCCGGGGGGTACACACGCTTTGAGAAGACAGTGAGAAGCAACCATCCAAGAGAACAGAGACACACCGGCACGTGACCCGATGAGAGATGCCCACCAGATGAAGAAGAGAACTCGAGTGATTTTAATCTGAACAAGAAACCCAGAACCAATTTGTCAAATCTGTTGCTATGTTTAAACAGTGCAGGGATGAGTTAAACGCTCGTGTGTGGGGACGGCAAGGGAGCGCTTTACGTTGTAGAACACCCCCACATACTTAATTAGGTGGCATCGCTGAAGTTCTGAGAATCATGCAAGGTTTGACAGTAATTGATAAAACCATTTTAAAAAACCAGATCACTGAATGAACAAGAATATGGTTTATTACAAAATTTAACAACAAAACCTTTATTAATGAATAAAGAACACACAAAAATAATTTAACCGTTTGATAAACAACTCCAAACTATTTACAGCAACGTACATTTTGTATTATGGGTCCTGCCCACGAGATTCCACAGCCGCGCTCTGTTGCTCTGCTCGGCACACTCTTCTTTCCAGGGACACCAGGCGTCTTTCGTGCCTTGTAACCTTTCCTTCCAGAGTTGTCAGTCTACTCTGGAAGGAGTTCACTGTTGAGTTAAAAAACAGTATATGAGAGGGTTCACATGGCTTTCTCACACACAGACAACAATGTCAAGACACACTTACCGGTTGCCATAATCCGTCCCTCCGTTCCCTGGAAAGCTGCCAGAAGGGAATCAAAGTTACGGGACGTATCAGAGGGCGGGCGGCTTGAGAGGCCACTGGTGGATGCGGTGGGTTCTGTCTCTGAGGCGCTCAAGGCTGCCTCGTCACCCGCATCTGTGGGGAGAAGTGGGGTTGAGTTTGGAGTTCTGACAGAGATTGCTCTCTCGAGTGGGGGCAGCCACAGCCACCACTAATGTTTTCTCACACAACAACTCACCCACATTGTGAGCTGAATAGAAATGCTGCTTTCTGAACAAGCACAGTATTTGATACGTGGTTGAAAACTCTTAATTTTTCATGGTTGGGGATGAAGTTGGTGGGAAGTTTGGGTCATTATGGTTATGGTTGTATAATGGAAATTTTGGAGTTCCTGAGCTCTGTTTGATTTAATAAAGGATTTGATTGTCATTTTATTGCAACCAAGCGTTTTCCTTGCTTCGAACAAGGCATGGCACAGGCAGGATTAAACGGGGTCATTGAATGCTTAGCAGACGGGAGCAAAGGTTTCCATTTCACTCTGCTTGCCAGCATTCCACCCTCTTAACAGGGAATCTCACCAGACACTGCACCGTGTGCACCGTGTGTAGCATGTGTCTTACCCTGGGGACCAGCAGAAGACTCCTTGATGGCCGGGGCATCCTCCGCTTGTCCCTCCTCAGCCACAGGTGGGGCATCACCGGGAGCAGCGCTCTCTGGGGTTCCCCTCTCTCTCCCCCTCAGCACAGCTGCAAAAAGCGAGGTCAGTGCTGAGTCAATGTATTGGCTTGAACACGCCTCCGTTGTACCACTAACACAGCATTCAGGTGATGATGGGCAGCCTCAAATGAGACAGTTTCCCCTTGGCTAAGGAGTCGTGCACTGACAGGTTTGACTGGAGTCGATGTGGGGTGGGAAGGTTGTTTTTTCCTCACTGAAAGTGGGAAATCACTCTTGCACATGGACACAGGGCACAGCCTATAGGGACAGGGACGGCTGCAAGCCGTTTTTCACAATTTCATTCACACCCGCTCCACGTGCATCAATTTCCGTGGTTCCATCAGCAAACCTTCAACAGGGCACGGTCATCTTTAGCCAAGGTACAGTGGGAGCATCAATGATTGCAACAAATATATTTGCTCCCTCCCAACCTGGGTATTATTATTTATAAGGCTGTTTAGCCTGACACTCAGGGGGTCACTCCGGGACTAAAGAACCCTTTTTCTTTTGCTAGGGAACACCCCCACCACATATTCTTTTATAGAACCGCGAATTATAAGTGACCTCCGCTTTCTTTTTTAAAAAATTTCCATCACATTAAAGATGTTACCCAGAAATTTTAAGCTCTGATAGTTAGGTGTCCAGTAGCACCTTTAAGACTAACCAACTGCACTGTTGCAGAACCTTTTCGAAAAACCACAGCTCGGTAACCACAGCACTCTTCCTCAGATGCATCAGAGGAAGAGAGCTGTGGTTACAGAAAGCTTGTGCCACAGTCGAGTTGGTTAGTCTTAAAGGTGCTACTGGACTCTTTACTGTTTATCAAAGCTTATGATTTCTGCATCAAAGTAAGAGATGGAAAAAGCCCAAGTAACGGGCATCTTTCCAAACAGTATCGACAGTCGGGGACAGGTGGTTTGGGATATCCTTCGCAAGTACTTACAGGCGTGTCTGCGATCTTGCCAGCTGGGCCTCCCCGCCTGCTCCCAGTGGCGCATCATCGCTGAGAAGAAGGGAGGCCTGCCCCTCTGCGGGGGGATTCCCTGCCACGACTCCAGGGCATTGAAGAAGGAGGCCTTGACCCTCTTGAATTTTGACCGGCACTGGTCCGCGGTCCTGTGGTAGCCTCTTTCTGCAAGTCTCCTGGCACAGACAGCAAATATGGCTCTCGTAGGGAGGTGGGTGCTGGCCATCAGTGTACTTGCCTTCCCCGTCAGCAGAAGAATTTCCAGGAGGGCCTCCACCTCCTGGTCCTTCCAGAATACACCTCTTCCTTTAAAGTCTGTATGGAGGCAAAAAGTGGGCAGGCAGAGGTTGAGTTTGGAAGGGGCAGGAAACGAAAATATCCCGTTCTTCCCCACCCATCCCTCAAATAGATGCAGCTCGTCTCCCTGTAGTTCTTTTTCCCACCCCCGGATCAGGACTTTCCCCCTTCCAGGCAGAACTCAGGAGCCCTTGCTCTGAATTTGGGTGGGATGGAGCTTGAGATGGTGGGGGGCAGTTCTGTCAAAACAGGGACTCCCTGCGCAGGGCCAAGTAAAAACAGGATAATGTCTAGTTTTTAGGGAAGGGGCTGTAGGATGGGAGCAGATGGCTATGCCCCCCCCAACCGATGCCTTAACCCCAGCTGGTATTAGGAGCAGAGCAGGCGGCAATGCCCACTTCCGCCTTAACCCAGCTGGTATTAGGAGCGGAGCAGGCGGCAATGCCCACGCCCGCCTTAAGCCAGCTGGTATTAGAAGCTCCTGATCCCAGCTGGCTGAAGGGAGGGCAGGAATTGCCAGCTGTTCCACTCCTAATAAAAGCTGGGTTAACGTGGGGGGTGGGTGGGCATTGCCACCTGCTCCATCCTACCAGCTGGGTTAAAGCAGGGGGTGGTATTGCCATCTGCTCCGCTCCTGACCCCAGCTGGCTGAAGGAGGGGAGGGCATTCTCCCCTGCTCTGCTCCTAATACCAGCTGGGTGAAGGTGGGGGCGGGTGGCAGGCATTGCCTCCTGCTCCCATCCTGGGCTTCCTGCCATGGCACGTTTTCTGGAGGGAGATGGTGCCTTGTCTGGGCTTCCCTCCATGGCAGTGCCCTCTGGTGGTGCACCAGGGAAGGAAGTGGTTTGTTTTGAATATGCTTACTCAATTATATAGTAAGATAATAGTTTCCTACAGGGAAAAGTTTCCAGTGCTGGCTGGATCCATCCACTTCAGCTTGCCTGCCAAGAGACTATCATAGTTTACACACAGAACACATTGTTGGCTTGGCAGGACTGAATGGCTTTGTAATTAAGGACATTGGTGGTCATTGGAAGAGGAAAATATTTCCTGTCTTTCTATTGCTGAGCTTTAGAGCACAAAACAATCCTACAGACCAGCGAATTGATGAAAATGGAACACATCAACTAATAGCAATAAAATATTTTTTTTGATTTTTTAATTTCAAATTTTATTTTTAACTTTTTCAATAACAACAAAAGGGAAGATACCCAATAGCAAAATAAGATATTGTACAAAGATTTTTAGTGTTACATTACCACAAGGATTCTACATCTAAAAGTGATTATAGTTAGAGCTATGAAAAATAATAATTTGGAAAATTTTACCAACATGCCTTAACGTTTACGTAAACAGTTGTCTACCCTCCTTCCTGCTGAAATTGCCCCCCTCCCCCTCCATCCTTAACAAACCTTCCCTCCCTAACCTCCCCCTACCCCTACAAAGATAGATACAATTTGCTAGATTCACTAATCAAGTGTTATGCACTAAACAAAAAAGGAATTACAGTTAAACTGAAATCACTTGATCATGTGATTTAAACAGCTCACTATACTTTGTGGGTATATACCCCACTTAGATACTTGGTATCACTTACCAAGGTAGAAGAGCCGTAATACTTCCTGGAGCTGAACCTGAAATAATATAATGTTTTAACTTTTCCCACCCCGAACCTTAATTAGTAAACTAGAACATTGTATTTGTTAGAATATATACAGCTGCTTCTATGCAGAAAAGTTAGAATTATAAGCAGGCTACAGTGAGGAAAATGACTATTAAGTATGTCTAATTGGAATTTTACTACCCTTTTGGGGGGTAAGAGGCTATCTTTTCCTTTTAAGAGATATAGTCTCTGGGTCTATGGGTATCTCCAGATCCATATTCTTCAGCAGGGTCAAAACTGATTCTTGGTCTACTGCCAGGTAAGTGTTCCCTCTGTGTGTGACTCGGAGCTTTGTAAAGCTTGACCATCTGTATTCAATTCCTGCTTAAGAGTTCCTGTGATCAATTTAAGTTCTCTTCTTTTGTTGAGGATTTCTTTTGGTAGATCAACAGCAATATAAGACCCATTATAAGTTAGTTAGTTCTGTTGTCTGGCCATTTCTTTCTTCTTGAACTCCCGTCTGAAAAAGTTGCTAAAATGTCTCTGGGGCTTTTCCTTCGTGGATTATTCGGCAAACCAAGACGATGGGCTGTGGTAATTAGAGGGGCAGTATGATCTCTGAGGTTTAGAATTTTTGTTAGCCATTTGTTCAAGAAAGCTGCAGGATCTTCATTTATTGCTTCATTTTCTTCAATCCCTCTAAATTTAAGATGAAGCTTGGGATTTGAAAGTTCTAGGGATTGAATTTTGCTTTTCATTAAGTCATTGTCCTTTTGCAAGGCTTGGATTTCGTTTTGCAATGAAGTACTCAGATCCATTGCACAATCGGCCTTATGAATGGTTCTAGTAATGTCCAATTTTATATCTGAGATCTGGTCAGTTAAATTTGTAATTTTATACAAGATTCTTTGCTCCATTTTTTGCAGCAACAAGGGCAGATTAGTTTCAGACTAAATTTTACCTGTTGCATTTGTCTCAGGCGCCATTTTGAGTGCTTTTTCTCCAGCGTTGTTTTGAGTTTCAGGTTGCAATGGCACAGGAAAGTAATCCTGGAGCTTTTTAGCTGACTTGCCATTTGCATTTTTCTTTTTTGCCTTGTTCTTGCCCATTATTTGAGCGTTCTTGCTTAAATGAGTTGCTTTCTTATACTAATTGGCACAAGGGGGGAGCAGAGCTCAGGTTTCTGCATCTGTCTTCATCCGAAGCAGAGCCACGCCCCTCGAAATAAAATATTTTTTCAAAAAATCCAGACACTGTGTGATGGAATGGTGCCGAGCCAATCAGCAGACCCAACCGTGCCGCGCCATTTCCGGTAGTCAAGGATCTCTCTTTCTCCAAACACACCCTCCTTTCCCCCTGCCCTCATCAGACCTGGAGCAGGCAAGGGTATTGAGTGTCCTCACTCTGATTCTAGAGTTTTACTCCAGAGGGTCCTAACAATCTGGACAGAGGGTTTTTTCCCCTCTCAGCCTCCTGTTCTCTACAGAACAATCCCTGAATCAAACTCTCCTCCCTTTACGTCTCTGCTACCAGAGAATTCCCATGTGCAACTCATCTCTTATATGACTCCCTCATCTGATAAAGCCACCCGATAAAGAGCAGAAGAGGCTGAGCTCCATCCCCTCCCCAAACTCCACCCTTCCCAGACTCTGCCCCCCCAAATCTCCAGGAATTTCCTATTCTGGAGATGGCACCCTTAATTCCAGCAGTGGCTCTCTTGTATCAGCCTTATGAGGGGAGGAAATATATTACACTGATGCTGCTTAATCAGAGCCACAGCTGAATAATGCAGGAGAGAGAAGACTCAAGAAGGAAAAGGGGGGAAGCCCTCAGGGTCACTGTGCTAGCTGTGGAAACTAGAGAGGAACGCTGGCATGAGAAATTCCTGGAGACGTGGTGCCTGTGGAAGGCGGAATCAGGGAAAGGATGGAGCTCAGTGGGAAAGGAGATGCTGTCTGCACACCAAAGCTGCCATTTCCTCCAGGGGAACTGATGTCATAGTCTGGAGATCAGCTAGGATTCCTAGAGAACTTCAAGGCCTACATGAGAGTTAGCAACCCTCATGGGAAAGAATCTCCCTGAAGAGACGGTCGAGTTTGCATGCAATCCTCACAGGTATATGAAGCTGCCTTGTGCAGAGTCAGGCCCTTGGTGTACCAGGCTCAGTATGTCCTCTGACTGGCAGCTGCTCTCCCAAGTCTCAGGCAAAGGTCTTTCCCATCACCTCCACCTGCCTGACCCTCTTCACTGGAGACGCCGGGGCTGGAACCTGAGACCAGCCACATGGCAAGCAGAGCTTCAGTGCAATTGGATAATTCAACCAATCAGGGCCAAAATCGTAGAAACAGAGGAATGTCTTTCTCCCCACAATTCAGACCATCTTCCGGCAACAGAAGAGCTGCATATAAAGTGGGTTTGAAGGATGTGGGCCTGAGTATAAACTCCCCCAAGCCTGCAACAATCACAGGGATAAAACGGACAGACACAAGAGGGTTTATTTTAAAAAATGAACAAGAACAAAGGTTTTTTTAAAGAAAAAAACATACAACTTGAGATGAACATTAACACTTTGATTAAGAGCCAATGGGATGTAGCAGTTAGGCTGTCAGACTAGAATCTGGGAAAAACAGGTTTAAATCCCAACTCTGCCATGGAAGCACACTGGGTGATCTTGGGCCAGGCACATTCTCAGCCTAACCTACCTCACAGGGTTGTTGTGAGGATAAAACAGAGAACTATGCCAGAATAGCCATGCGGCTTGACTACATTAATACAGTCCACATGGATCTGCCACTGAAGTCAGAAAATCCAGCAGTTACAGAATGCCACAAGTCAACTACTATTAGGCTTCAGGTCCAGAACTACTATTAGGCTTCAGGTCCAGAATACTCATTAACACATTCTGCAATTGTTCCATAGTCTATTTACTTGTTTTCAGGTTCTAATCTACAAAGCATTTCAGGGTCCATAATCCACATCTCTCTATAGGATCAGCTCTCTCGATATGCTCTGCTACAATGGCTTTGCTCATCTGACTAAAGCCAAGGGGCGATGTGTACAGCTGCCTATATAGAAGCAGTCTCTGTTATGGCTCCTGCTTGGGAGACCTGCCTGCCCGATGTGCTCAGGAAGGATAACACAATTGTATCATCCCACAGAACGTGTAAAACAGAATGGTTTATGGAGGCATATCATAAACGGAGTGGTGGTGGAAAGTGCTGTCAAGTCATGGCTAACTTATGGCGGCCCCTAGTGGGGCTTTAAAGGAAAGAGACTAACAGAGGTAGTTTGCCATTGCCTGCCTCTGCACAGCGACCGTGGGCTTCCTTGGAAGTCTCCCATCCAATGACTAACCAAGGAGAACCCTCCTTAGCTTCCGAGATCTGACCAGAATAGGCTTGCCTGGGTTATCTAGGTCAGGGTAACGGCACAATTAGCCTCTCTCAATCAGTCATGAGGGAGGGGTGAGGAATGAGTAAGAAGGAATGGTTTAACATTATTTTATGCAATGCTCTTCCGCACTCAAAATATTTCTATGGTTCCTCCCCAATGTGAATTCTTTGAAGGGAATTAAGGGTTTTACTCTGAAGCTTTTTCCACACTCCAGGCATTTATATGGTTTCTCCCGTGTGAATTCTTTGATGGCAAGTAAGGCTTCCACTTTCACTGAAACTTTTCCCACACTCTAGGCATTTATATGGCTTCTCCTCTGTATGACTTCTTTGATGGTGAATAAAGCTTCCATAGTTACTGAAGCTTTTCCCACACTCTAGGCATGTATACGGTTTCTCCCGTATGAATTCGTCTATGGGAATTAAGGGTTCCACTCTGACTGAAGCTTTTTCCGCAGTCCAGGCAGGTATACAGCTTCTGCTGTGTGTGACCTCTTTGATGGGAATTAAGGTTTCCACTCTGACTGAAGCTTTTTCCACACTCTAGGCATTTATAAGGTGTCTCACCTGTGTGGATTCTTTGGTGGGAAGAAAGCGGTCCACTTCCACTGAAGCTTTTTCCACACTCCAGACATTTATATGGCTTTTCTCCTGTGTGAATTCTTCGATGGGAATTGAGGTTTCCACTTTGACTAAAGCTTTTTCCACACTCCAGACATTTATAAGGCTTCTTACCTGTATGAATTCTTTGGTAGGAGGTAAGGGCTGTACTGTGACTGAAACTTTTTCTACACTCCAGACATTTATATGGCTTTTCCCCTGTGTGAATGCTTTGATGGCAAGTAAGGTTTCCACTCTTATTGAAGCTTTTTCTACACTCCAGACATTTATAAGGCTTCTTACCTGTATGAATTCTTTGGTGAAAGGGCTGAACTGTGACTGAAACTTTTTCTGCACTCCAGGCATTTAAAAGGTTTCTTACCTGTGTGAATTGTTTGGTGGAAAGAAAGGGATGAAATATGTCTGAAACTTTTTCCACACTGCAAGCATTTATATGGTTTCTCCCCCGTGTGAATTATTCGATGGGAATTAAGAACTCCACTCCGACTGAAGCTTTTTCCACACTGCAGGCATTTATAAGGCTTCTTACCTGTGTGAACTGTTTGGTGGGGAGAAAGGATTGCAAAATTTCTGAAACTTTTTCCACACTCAAGGAATTTATATGGTTTCTCTCCTGTATGAATTTTTCTATGGGAATTAAGGCTTCCACTGTGACTGAAGCTTTTCCCACACTCCAGGCATTTATAGTTTCTCCCGTGTGAATTCTTCTATGGGAATTAAGTTGTCCACTCTGACAAAAGCTTTTTCTACAGTCCAGGCATTTATATGGCTTCTCCCCTGTGTGAATTATTCGATTGGAATTAAGAACTCCACTCCTCCTGAAGCTTTTCCTACACTCCAGGCATTTATAAGGCTTCTCCCCTGTGTGAATTCTTTGGTGGGAAGTAAGGTGTCCACTCTGACAGAAACTTTTTCCACACTCCAAGCATTTATGTGGCGTTTCCCCTGTATGGATTCTTTGATGGGAAGTAAAGCTTCCCCTACAAGTGAAGCTTTTTTTGCACTTCAGACATGTATATATTTTCTATCACAGACTTTCAAATGCATTTTAATGTCTGTTTTTTTTAGAATTTCCCCCATTTGCTGGGCAATTATTTCTATTATTTCTTTTGTACAATTTTTGCAATAGTGGAATTTCATGAGCGTCATCACCCTGTGAAAGACGAGAATTATTCCTCCCTTTAGATAAGCATTTTTGCTCCATCTTTCTCATTGAATCACAGTATTCAGCCTTCTCTTTCCCATCTGAATATCTTCCCCCTTTTTTCAGGTCAGATGTTCCATTTGCTGACTCCCACATGCCACCAGCTGAAAGAAAGAGAAACCCGGTGAGATCATAGGACACTTTTACCACATATTGTTATTAGTTTCTACTTTGCTTTCTAATGCAAAGCACAAGGTGGGAGAATGGCTGCTTATGGAAGCAGGCCATGCACTGGGGGGACTTAGTGGAAAATAGGGTGTACTTTGCACTTGCTCAAGGGAAGAAGAGCAAAGTCCAGAATGTCTGACTAACAACCGCCACCAAGTCCCCTCGCAGGTTATCTGACTCCGGAGTCCCAGCTTGGGAAGGGGTGAGAGAGCACTAACAGGTTAAGATGGAGCTGGGGCGGTGGCAACTCTGGCACGCTGGTTTGTGCCAGGTGCCCCTCTCACCTGAACCCTCCTGAACTCTAGCCTCTGAAGGTGAGGTTTGCCGGTGGGGGCGCGGTGGCGGTGCCTGCCTGCCTGCCATGGAGGCAGTTGCCCAGAAAACTACTTTTGACACTGCCGTGGGGGGATACCAGCTACCTATTTGGGGGCTATTCAGACTCCCTCAGGCAGGGCCCCTCCCGGCAGAGGAGGAAGTGTGGCCACAGGTCAGGCTGACTGGGAGTTCGTAACTCCCTGTTGATGAGAGGTGCTCAGACCCTCGACTGACTCCCTCGTAGCATAAGACCATCCAGATGCAGAGCACTTTCTCACCAGAGGGTCATGTATCACCTGGTTGCAGGCTGCACCTGTGACACTGGAGCTGCCCCCACCGCCACCACTCCTACCCACGGACACCTTCCCAGCGCATTGCAGATCGGCCTTGGCTGGGTCCCTTGCTTCACACGTGTCTGTTTCCCTTGCAGGCAGGTTGCAACTCATCCAGGAGACCAAGCAGCATGGCTGTTCCAGCCACTGGCGATCCTCCCTGAGTGCCATTCAGGTCCAGCCCAGGGAGCAGTTCCCCAAGGCAGCCCACATCTCAACCTCGTCCCTGTGAGGGCAGGACGAGGAATGGATTTTGCGGCTCTGACTGCTGCGCAAACTGCCTGTGCTCCCTTTCCAGTCAGGGGACATTGGCAAGACACAGGTCCGGACAACCTCTTCACCTTTTCCAGTTTAATATGTGTTGAAAAACAACAAACTTCCTGTCTGTTTGCTTTCCTGTAGATGACAGTAGCCTCCCCCCACCAACTCCCCATAGGGATGTCTTTTCACACATCCTGGCGATTGAGTCCTGGCACAGGGCTGGGATGGATGGGGTGACCACTGCGGCCAGAAGGGGCAGGTGTCCCGTGGTGCTTTGGGGCCCCGTCTAGCTTCCCTGCCCCTTCCCCCCCCATGTAACTTCAGGCATTGGGGTGGGAATTACAGAGTGGCCTGTGTATGTCTGGAGGGGGGGGAGGCACTACAGAGGACTCACATTCTCTGACAGACAGAGCAGCTGCCGCCTGATAAGCCAGGCAGATGAGCACTGCATGAGGAGGAAGGGGGGATTGCTGCTGGGAAGTGGGGGATGGGGAGTGACATCTTGGGATCCCTGGGGATCCTTCTCTGGGAGAATGGACCACCCTCCTTTTCACTGTTTGTGGAGGCAGGGATGGGCTTGGGGAATCTGGTGTGTGTGTGTGTGTGTGTGTGTGTGGACAACGGCCCCCGGAGCAGTTTCTCTGGTCCCGCAGGCCGTCATGCCGCTCTAGGTGCTGTTATCCCAGCTCTGGGGCTGAGGTCCACCACGCATTCTCCTCCCCCTTGCCAACAGCTGTTTGATGCAGCAATATATTTCAAAGGTGCCGCCGCTGGTTAATGAGCATTCAGTGCCCTCATCCCGTCCAATGGCCCTTCCAGCCCATCCCGTGGTTTCCAATACGCATTCCCGTAAATAGGTTCAGAGTCCGCCCCTCGCCCACCTCTGTGGAGCTGTCACTCTGGGACTGGGATGCTCTGAAAGGAATGACCGGAGTTCCCACTGGAAATACGGACTGCAGATGGACAATTCTGAGACTGGAATGACAGGAGCCAGAGTCTGTTCCTAGAGCATCTCATTCCACTCAGGGGGCTGTCTTTCCAGCCCCAGAGCACAGATTTTATTGCTAGGAACCATCACCCCAACCTGCAACCTGCCATTCCAGTCCTTCAAGCATAACCTTCAAGCAGTATTCAGACCCACCCGAAAAATACAACAGATGCTACGATCAGCAAAAGACAGTAGAGACCCCTCACCTCTGCAGGAGTATACCGTATACCCTGCAGCTGTGGACAAGTTTACATCAGGACCACAAAGCGTAGCATCCAGACAAGAGTAAAAGAACATGAAAGACACTGCAGACTTGGACAACCTGAAAAATCAGCAGTGGCTGAACATAGCCTAACTCAAACAGGGCACAGTATCTTAATCCAGGACACTAAAATACTGGACAACACTTCAACTACTTTGTCAGACTGCACAGGGAAGCCATTGAAATTCACAAGCATAAGCAAAACTTCAACAGGAAAGAAGGAACCTTAAGAATGAACAGAGCATGGTTTCCAGTCCTGACAAACACCAGGCTAACAAAACACTCTATACTCGCCAATAGCCCTGCAGAGAAGATTGGCACGTCAAGCCCCAATCCATATGCAAAAGAACCTCCTCAGGATACAGTGAAGCCTCCCGCCATTAGCATTCCACACCCTGGGAAACTCTCACAGGATGACTCAGCTCAACCCCACCCCTCCTGAGTAGATACAAATGACCTGCCAACATCTTTTCCACACTGTGACACTGAGAGATCTCTGTCTTTTGGTGCTACACCTCTGAAGATGCCAGCCACAGCTGCTGGCGAAACGTCAGGAACTACAGTGCCAAGACCACGGCAATACAGCCCGGAAAACCCACAACAACCATCTCCAAAACGTCCTATCATTATAAGCCTTACTCTCATGGGGTTTTTTTTTGTACCCACTAGAAGCCTCAATTTGACACTGGAAGAAAGCAGGAATGGAGAGAAAAATTAAAGAGTCCAGTTTATATTCCAAAAGAGAAGCCAGACACTTCATTTTCACCATTCACCTCAAGGGCCCCCAGCAAGAGGAAGAGTGGCAGCTGTCACTCTTGCATCACCTCTAAAAGGAGCAGCACACCTGCCTCCCACAAGAGCCCCGTTCACTCAGAGACTGTGCTACCCCCGAGTCAGCTCTGGACCAGCATGGCTGCCCTTCCATAGTAATCAGCCACTGCTCTGTCCCAGCCCCTTTCTCTCTGCCACAGTCTCTGTGGGGCAGCCCTTCCCGTGTTAAAACCATTTTGGCAGATTGCATGGGGAACTAAATCAGCCTCCTGAGGGGTTGCTGTAGACCAACAGGCCATTGTCTGTAATGGGAAGAGATTACTCCTTAGTAGGGTTTAAACTGGCTGGGAAAGCCAGGATTTCCGCTGCAAGGTGCTGAATGTTGCACTGCTGTGCCATCCTGCTGGCTCGTCTCTCTGGGCTCTGTGCTTGGAGGAGGAGGTAGGGTGCATTCATGTGCCGGGTGGATAAAAATCAATGATTTTTTTTAAAAAAATCAAAAAAATCGGATTTTATTTAAATCGGATTTTTTTGATTTAAATTGGATTTTTTTAAATAAAATGCTTTTTGAGGAAAATATATTACCATCCAAAGGTTATTCCATCATGAAATAAAGATTAGTTTTTAATTATGTAGAATAAGGCTGTATATGTTTAATTTTTTTGATAAATAAATTCCATTAATCCATTCACAATGTCATGCTCTTCCAGAGGTTTTTGTAAGATTATTGGGCAGTTTCTCTGCCTACAAGATATTATCACAGATGCTTGGTTTTGCAGTTCTCAACACTGAATTTGTGTCAGCTCAGCAGAGATCACATGCCTCTTCTTCACAGCAAAAATGTTATAACATGAACAGAGTTGAGAAAAAGACCTTAATCCTATTGTTCTACAAACCTATGAAGACAGAATCAACCCCCCCCAGTGCTAAGTTTCAAGAAGTTCAGTGAATAGAAACAGTATTTTTCTGATTGTTTGGAGTGGAATAGATCTGCACAAGAAGAAACTAAGTGTGAGGAGGGAGGGGCAAGCAGTACAAAATGAAAGTGAAACTTTTTGAGCACAATACTGCACAAGTCTTTGGATCTTTTGTGTGTATGACCTGAGGTTTATCACATTCTTTCCTTGGAGGAAAAAACCTATAATGGCAGCAGGCCGTAAAAGAGACCCAGTTTGGGAATACTTTAATGAAGTTCATTTACCTATCGGTAAGGCAGGCATCTACTTACATATTAAAGTTATACCAGCAAGAATTAGTCTTTATGTAGAAAACTATGATTTAAATCAAGCCTTAATGACTAGTGATTTAAATCGTGATTTAAATCAGTTTGATTTAAATCAAATCCATCTGTCTAGAGTTGCTTTGGGTCAGGCCTCTGAGGAAAAGCCCACGCGTTGCTTTGCAGGCCCAGCATCCCAGGATCAAGGCCTATTTCCTCCAGTTAAAGGGATGGCCAGAGAGCCACAGCCTCTCTGAGTGGACAGCACTTGGCAGAAGTGATCTGACCTGGGAGGAGGAAGTTGCCTGTTTCCATATAGCCACGATCTACAAGCAGCCTTTCAGCTTTGCTCATCTGAACAGGGCCTTCTGCAGATAGCACCCTGAAGAAGGGTAAAATCAACAGCTGCCCACACTTGTCCTTTCTCTGGGGCAGCCTCCTCCTTATGGAACGGCCTGCCGGAGGACATCAGGAAAGCTCCCTACCTCTTGGCTTTCACAAATCATGCAAGATCAAATAATTCAGGAGGGATTTCTACTCAGTTTACAGGGCATTGTCATAAGAAGTAGCCAAAGAGATACCTTGGAAAGGGACAGGGGCTGTAGACTAGGCTATTGGGTACTATCTGCTGATGTATGTACATTCCTACCGGGTAATTTGGTGTCACTAAAGATGTCATGTTAATTAATTAAATCTTAATTCAGAAAGGTTTCATCTATGTGTTTGGCTTTATGTTATTTTTCAAATTCACAGCTACTGTACCGTATTCTGTTTTTCACTGAATGTCCAACGTGTTGATCTGATTGTATTTTTGCTCTGTGAATGTCCTTGCTACTGATTACATTGTGTTCACTTGCAGTATGTAATCCGCCTTGGATCTTGATGAGAAAGGCGGACTATAAATACGCAATATGAATTCACAAGCCAACCAAGCTCTTTGAAGAAGAAGGTCAAACGCCAAAGAGAAACAAGGCCATACAAATCCACCAGCCCTTGGAAGGAAGTACGAGCAACACAAAGTCCCACAACAGATTAAGATGGATACCTGCCAATCCCTCCTCATCATCAGAGATCAGAAGAAACTGTTCTTCCTCTTCTTCCAGAAAGGATATGAGGTCAGGTTTGGCAATCCCAGGTCCTTTTTATCAGGAGAAAAAAAACCAACAAAAACATAACGCTTCTGTGTGCACATAAATTGAGCAATTCTAAGCCAGGATTACTGTTCTCCAGGAATACACAACAGACAAGTAATACGGGTGTGGAGTTATGTTGCCCTGTTTGGCAGAGGTAGTTCTGTGCCTCCTCCCTCCCAAGCTGAGATGGAAAGGCTAGCTGAGAACTAAGTCAGAATTAAGAAAAGCCAGCCGAGTTCCATCCGTAGCCACATCTCGAGGTAAGACATGAACCAGACTGGAGGGACACCCCCCCCCCGGTTAGTCCTCCCATCTTCTCCAGATCAAAATTAATGGCACCCCTTCTGATGCCCTCCCTTCTGGTCCAGAGACAGAAATGTCAGAAAGGCTCTTTCTCCAAAAGAAAGACCCACAACCCCTCCCACATCAGAGGAAGGGTCATGGACAGGGGCAGAGATCAGCCACTGGGCCCAGGGCAGAAAACCTGACCATGTCCTCCCGCCTTACATTCACTCCTCACAACCAGAAGGAGACAGCGAAGGAGAAAAGGATCCTCACCCAGAGAGGCCATGTTCCCAAAATTCTCCAGCATGACCTCCTTGTAGAGAGCTCTCTGGGAGGGGCTCAGCAGCGTCCACTCCCTCTGGGAGAAATACACAGCCACCTCTTCAAAGGACACCGGACCCTGGAAGAAGAACAAGAAGAGAGTTTCTTTACATCACTGGAAAGGCAGTCCATGAGAAAATCCAAAAGGTTGCTGTGAAGGACTAGGATCTGGGACAACTGAGTTCGAATCCCTTCTCTGTCATGGAAACTTTCCTGGGGATGTTGGGTCTGTAACACTCTCCCACCCTAACCTACCTTATTAGACTGTTGTTGGGAGGGTTAAGTGGAGAAGAATGGTGTGAAAAGCAGCTTTGGGTCCCCATTCAGCGAAAAAAGCAGGATGTAATGTTTAAAATAGGAAATAAATAATGCGAAAAACCAGGGATGGTAAAACCAAAGCGGAACAGCTGCAATAAAGAGGAGGGGAGAAGAGCCCCATGGGAACATTTCTCTCCCCCTCCCCGATCTTCCTGGGGGACATCGGAGGGCCACAGGGGCTCTCTTCATTCACAGGGGCCAGCAGCCTGGTGGGAAAGAGCCCAGAGATATCCACGCAGAGGAGCAAATCCCTTTCCAGGGGAAATCTGTGGCACAGTCTTGTTTTCTTGTATGACCATGAAATCTACACAGGATGTGACCCCTTGTCAGCTTCCAAGCAGGCAGCTGCAACATCTTGCTTTGCTAGAACCACGGAGAAGGAGTGGATGCTCTGACCCTTGCAAGAGAGGAGGAAGTTTTCCTCCCTTTTGTGTGTATCTCCCCAGTGAACCCCTCCCTTACCTGAGCTGGCTGCATAGCAGGTCTTTCCCTTCACCACACAAAGGAGACTGCAGAGAAACTATCCAGGGTGTCTTTCCATTGCTGCCTGGGAGGGAGAGAAAGAAAGATGGAGGGAAACACTTTTTTCTGCACACGAATTTCTATGCGAGTCCTTAGAGTGAAGCTCTCTCTGGATTGGCCTCAGGGCACAATTCAAGGTCCTGGGTTTGATCAAAGAAGACTCCAGAGTCTTTTATTTTGTTTTTATTTATTTATGTTATTTATAGCCCGCTTTTCTCATGGTGGATTAAACCGTCTGGGATTACTACAGTCAGTGCCAAGGACATCCGTCAAATGTTGGAGGGATAAGTGCTGCTGTGTGAATGATATCTACTGTGATTTTACTGTTATGCTACCATGTTTTAAATTTTATATTGTTGTAATCTGCTCCAAACCCATTTGTGGAGTGGGTAGACTAAAAGTCGAATAAATAATAATTATAATAATTACAACAGCGTATACAAATGCAAATTTGCAGATATAACATCATCAAAAATCCAATACAGAGTAGAAGAAATGCTTAATTAGTGCATAAACCATCTAGGACTGACATATTAACAACCCAGAACTACCCAACAGGATCTTTCTTAAAGGAACAGAGTACATTATAGCATCTCCTTAAAGCAACAAATCTGCAAATGAATCCCCCTAAAGCCCCAATATCTCTCCTCCTGCCAGTCATTCTTTATGGGAGAAGGTTCCATATTCGTTATCAATCCATCCCCCTCCCCTTCTAGCCAGGTTAACTCCAACCCTCACCAAATCCTTTCCTGGGCGCTGAGTCCCTGACCCTGCTAGACACCACACCGTTCCCTCCTCTGCTCTTAGGGAAGACAAGACCCTCCAGCCTGCCCCACACAACTAGGAGGAGGTACTCAGAATGAGATGCCCTGAGATGATGGGATGGACTGCCAAAGGCAAGGCAGCAGGTAGGGGATGCCAGCTAGGGACTGAAATCTCCCCACACACAGAAAAGTAGCTCCCAGCAGAAATGTTTCTGCCCTCTGTCTTTGCTTGCTTTACTGTGATAGGAGGATTTTAGCAGAGGGAAGCATCCCAAAATGTCTCCCTCCTTATGCAGTCTCCAATGAAGCCACCCTGAATCCACATGTGCGAAAAGCGGGGGGGGGGAGTGCCTTAAATTAATGCCACCCACTCCATCTGCTCAGGCCTCTGCCAGCTCATTCTGCTTGACATGTGGAATTGGTCTGAAACTCTGGTTTATCCATGTGCCAGATGGGGGATGTTTCTCTTGTCTGCTGAACCCAAAGACATCCTGCACCCAGGGATGATAATCTGTGGGAGGTTGGAGGGAGAAGTCCCCTTCACACACGCCCAGCGCAGGAGGAAAGCAGCCAAGAAGTTACAGGAAACGGACCAGGGCAGCAAAGTAGAGCAACGGAGGAGCAGTGGAGAGGAAGGGGGACCATCTAAGGCGTTTTCCACACGAGGCCAGGCTTGTCGCAGCTGCAGCCACCAATGCAGGGCAGCAACAGCAATGGGGCTTCCACAAGGCAGGTTTCCTGTAATTTCCCTGCCCCCTCTTCCAGTAGTGCCCACCCACCCCCTAACCCTTCCGCATCCCCGGTTTTTTACCCCACTTGTTTGAAAAAGGGAATGGGGTTGAATTCATACAACTACATTGGCACGACGTTATGTCAGCATGCGAACCAAGTTCTTTGAATTCCCAGCTTTTGCTTTTTTAACAAATAAATCCAGCCACCCTTCTTGTCCAGATATAAGGAGAAAGGCATGTGTCCGCAAGGAAAGGGTTGGCTTCTTAAAAACGCAGACTGGGAATTCTGAGAACCTGTTTTACACACATTGTTAGAAGGATAGTCAATTGCCAAAAAATCCCCCTGGCTTTTGCAGGAGAAGAAATGGAGGCAGGAAGAATGGATGCAGTGTGGGTGGGAGGGAAACCCAACCATCCTATCCACAAGGTAGAATTTGAGTTTTGCAAGGCAGGTATAGGGAAGAGGTCTTCCATCAGCCACTGGCCTGTGCCCCCCCCCCGCCCGCATCCTGCTGCAGGGCCCACCCGGCTTTGCAGAAGGGAGGAATCTCCCAGGTGGGGGCGTCAGGCTGGGCCTCTAAGGGGCTGCTGGGCCCGGATCTTGCTCTCCGACTGGAGACCCAGGCGACCACTCTCCTGAATGCATCTACAAGCAACCTCTAAGGATCCTCAGCCCAGCCCGCCTCCTTTGGGGGTCACATGGAGGGGCGTCTCTCCGTCTCTTCTCACCGCCCCCCCCCCGCCTCTGCTTTTTCTCTCCCCGCAAACCCCATTTTAACTCGCCAAACGCGCCTGGGATGCAGCAGGCGCTACCGCGGGAAAGAGAAAAGGCACATGGCGAAGGAGGGAGGGGGCACGGCAGGAAGGGACCTCACCGCCCCCTCCCTCCCTGCACGTCTAGGAGTTGCGACTCCCTCCGCTTAATCCCGTGCTTGGTTGGCAACACACGCACACACACACACGCACACACCGCCCAGCGTGTGCACTGTCGCAAGGGGAGGGGGAAAGAAGGGTGGGGTGGGGGTCCCACTGCGCCCCGAAGGGATTCGGTCTGGAAGTCATGGGAGAGAATCCGGATACCACAAATTTTGTTAGTCTTGTAGGTGTTATTGGACGCTTGCTCATTTCTACTGTTTTTACTTTGTTAGACACCACAAGCTGGCGTTTGGAGCAGCTGCAGTACATACATTCTCTGAATAAACTGCAAAGCGTAGGATCTCTTTCTGGCGCCCACACTAGAAAGCTCCCGTAAAGGACGGTCTTGAATCTACCTCCTATCCAGAGAGTAAAACAAAACCATACACCCCACTGTTTAGAGTGTATGGTTTTATTTATTAAATAAACATAACTAATTACACTGGAACAGAATGGCCCCTGGAATAGGTACACTTCCCCTGAAATGCATCTCCTAGACTCTAGAGCAGAGGTTCCCAAACTTTTTTGGCCTACCCCCCCCCCCTTTTCAGAAAAAAAAAATTACTCAGCGCCCCCCTGAAAATCTACCTTCAAGAAGTGGGCAAAAAGATGCAGTGACAAATTTGCACACCCCAAGCAGGCCGCCCAACCTAACGTAAAGGGACATTAATTTAAAAGGTCCTTTTACTAATAGCCTCCTTTTAAAAAATATGTATTTTCCCCAAATCTTACCTTTTAGAAGTCTTCTTCAGTCCAGGTAGAGTCCGCCCGGCAGGCACAGAACATCAGCAGCTGAAGGCCTGAAGCCAGAGGCCAGCAGCACCCACCACACAATAGCCCAGCAGCAACACCCGCCTTGCAAGGGTGCACATATGCATTTGCAGTTTGCAAATGCATGGCTGTGATTGGCTGTGGGGACCCCTCGCCACCTCCCCCTCCCTCCCTGATCTCAGGGAAGACCAGAAGAAGGCAGGAAAAGGCTGCTTTAGATAGGTTCTGGGCTCTTCTTTCTTTACGCTTCCACCACCCCCTTATTTTTATTCAATGCCCCCCAATTGCACCCAAGGCTCCAACCGCCCACCTGCATCATTCCAGCGCCCCCCAGGGGGTGGTATTGCCCACTTTGGGAATCACTGCTCTAGAGCTTCTGATGGAATCCCTTGGCTAATATGAATAATGGAACTAAATGAACCAAATATTATCAACCCCTTGCTGCCACGATTCTTTAGTATCTCACAGAGATGTTTCCACATAGTCCTACTTTAAATATTTTTGTTAGAGTCATTAATGAATCATGCTTGCAAATGGAAAATTACAGTCTCAGTGTTAGTAAACAGATGCTTTTATCCTTGTAAATTACTTTCATTTTCTTTTTCAACTTTGTTGTTAGCAGAAGAGCAAACAAGCCCCAAATGCACCATACTTGCAGCTCATCTACAGAGGAATTTGGAATGCCATATGATACATTCAGAGCTTGATTACACTGAGCTATACTGTTCCACAGTTATGGACAAATCTTACTGTTAATAGCCCTGCAGAGAAGATTAGCACATCAAGCACCAATCCATATGCAAAAGAACCTCCTCAGGATACAGTGAAGCCTCCCGCCATTAGCATTCCACACCCTGGGAAACTCTTACAGGATGACTCAGCCCAACCCCACCTTCCTGAGTAGATATAAATGACCTGCCAACATCTTCTCCACACTTTGACACTGAGAGATCTCTGTCTTTTGGTGCTACACCTCTGAAGATGCCAGCCACAGCTGCTGGCGAAACGTCAGGAACTACAATGCCAAGACCATGGCTATACAGCCCGGAAAATCCACAACAACCATCTTACTGTTAAGCTTTACATTCTTTTGTTCCTCTGTTCAGAGCTGAAGCTTTGATGTCACAGAATCTACACAGCAGATGCAGAGTGGCTTTAAACTTTTACTTCAAATGAGAGACGGTATGGCACGAATAAAACAAGCCAATGCAGCAGTGACTTGTACTGCATTGACATAGAGCTACTCCAATGTAAGCCCATTGAAATCAGTAATCAGTCCTGCGTAGGATTGCACAAAATCATGAAGATGTTTGACAACAGCTGATTTCAGGCATATATGAATGTAGCCTGTACTTTCATTCAAACGTAGCAAGACAGCGATTGTTTTATTTTAGACTGGCTTTATACTTCATATCTAATAAGTTGAGAGCAAGGAAATATGTACACTGTAACAATGCTGAAGATGAAGTCATATAAAGAACTTGAACTGCATTTATTTTATAAAACTTTACACAGCTTTTCAAAAGAGAAGCAGGCAGAGTCCCTTTCAGTGGAAAAAGCCATACACAACAAAGAGATGGATTTGGATGACTGTTTTGAATTTAAGTGGAGACTTCCAACAACATATACTATAAAGCATCTCAGCACGTGGATTCCAGAATAATACAAAGAACTGTAAAAACAAACAGAATTTTTTCTGTGAGCATCAAGAGAACATAATTATTCCATTGAGTTCACCCATATGCAACCGCTACCTCTGCTAGAGTAAGAATCATTTATGTATATCATGACTTCCTTTTTATTGTGTGCTTGGATTTGGTGTCTTAAACCCTCTTGTTATTTCACCCTCTGGGTAGATAATGCTGCCACCAGGAATTCAATTTCAATCCGGCTAATTGATTTTCCCCTGAATATTGTGCCCGAGTGCTAAGGCTCCTTTGTGGCCCTGAGGATGAGACTGGTATATAGAAATCACACGTCATTCTGGGGTGAACAAAAAAACCCTTTATTAGTACTTGAAGCATATTGGTTTCAGGTTGTTGGATTATTATTCTTCAGAAAATAAAACTGGGTATGTAGTTTTTTTGACTTAGGTGTCACAATCACTTCTCTCTCCTTTCACTCAGATTTCTGTCAGCTTATTCATTTCACTCTCCCATAATACTCTGGCAATATCAAGATCTGACTCTCTCTAGTCCTCCATATGCCTTCTATGAGTATTCTATTTTCCTCCTAGAATCCTAGTGCCTTTCACAGCACTATTTTGGATTCTGATTGGAAAACTGTTAACTCCTGACCACTTGTCTGTTAACTTTGGACTGAGAGCCAAGCTACAAGTGATGCCTGACACAGGTTGGACACTTGTCAGCTTCTCTCAAGTTTTGATGGGAAATGTAGGCATCCTGGTCTTGCAGCTGTAATGGAGAGCCAAGCTGTAAAACCAGGACGCCTACATTTCCCATCAAAACTTGAGGGAAGCTGACAAGTGTCCAACCTGTGTCAGGCTTCACTTGTAGCTTGGCTCTCACACAGCTAACTGCCTCTCTCTCACACACACTTCTTAGCTCCGCCCATACTTTCAGTCACCAACCAATCACCTCACCCACCCACCCTCTCTTTCACTCCCTTCTTCTCATGTAACATATCAAGCATTTAAAGAAACACGCACACTTAACTTCAAATCATTACAATGTATGTTTTACCTGACCGTAAAGATTTGAGGACAGCACCCTTGTGTATTCTTCTCTATGAAGTCTTGGATTTGTAACACATTTTTTGCCATCACAGTTTTTGGTGCTTTATCAATTTTTGTTAATACCAGCTTGGGGCGGGGGAAAGTTTTGATTATTTTTTTACAAGTCTCTAACACTTTGTAAAATGTTTCAGTTTTAGAGTTCAAATTACATTCATTATCCAACATAACTGTTGTATTTAACACTTGTCCTCTACTGTTTCTCAGCTATTCCTAACCCCACGTTTCAGATTTTTGTAGAAGATTATATTTATTATCTAATTCACTATATCTCTCTCAAAAGAAGACAAAGTAATAACAGCATGATGATACCTGAGCTGGAACATTATAAAAAAAGTTGAACAACTTAACTGAATTATTCCCATTTAACTCTATTCCAAAAGGTAACATACACCAGATGCAGTATTGGAAGTAAATTAGTTTGAGACATAGAGATTTCCATTTCCTGTCAGTCATTTCTATATTCTTCCAATTTAAGATTTAGATCAGCATGTGATGTTTTCACAAAAGGGCCTATGCCAGGATTGGCAACTTGTCTAGAACTGGGGGCATCTAATTATATCTTATTACATTTCCAAATTCACCTCTGCAGACATGAGGTTTAAAACAAGATGTTTAAATGAAAGCTCAACATGCACGCACACCAAGGATCTTAACTGGAATCAACACAATCCACTGCTGACAGCAGCCCACCTCTGGTACTTTATACAGTTTTCTGGTTATCAACAGATTTCACTTGTTCTGCAAACATTTGATTCCAATGCACGCTTCACACATCTGAGTGGTTCTGTTGTTTGCTTCTTCAGTTTTTTTTTTAAAGCTTCAAGCCCAACTGTGGAAGTTACTGTTAGTGAACTAGCCAAAATAATATACAAAAATGTTTAACTCTCCAGTTCAAAATAACCAGACAAAACATTGTGCAGAATGTACTGATACTTGCTAATTTTTGCTGTATGATTCGAGTCTAATCAGTTCAACATACTGCATTTTCACATTATGTGAAATAAAGGAGCATAACTTACAACATAAGGAATCCCAACTTCTTCCAACATTTCTACAGCAATGTGATCTGCTTCCTGAAGTCCTATTAGACCATCCACTAATAAGAATGTCCATTTCAAGCTAAGAACAATAAAACAAAACTCACAAAGTTTTTTATTCTTGTGAGACAATCACAGCTGAGTTAACTGGCAAGAGAAATTCTTCTTCTTGATTTAGCAGAGCCCGTACAATGATACCTCACCTCACTACCAGCCATGTAGTAAAATCCACCTTAGGACTTGGCAGCATAATACGGATGACTGAACTGACTTCAGTGAGTGAACTCACATCAGGACTTGGTCATTTGCATTAACTCCAATTCCTCTTTTAAGAAATGAGCCCATTGCACCCTAAAAAAGCTACCAGCTTTTCTACTATCGTTGGACGTGGAGAAAGCGTTTGATAGGGTGGAGGTCCCTTACTTATTAGGCTTACTTGAGCACATGGGATTTGGCAGATATTTTTTACAAGCTATCAGAGCACTTTACGACTCTCCTAAAGCCATAGTAAGAGCCAATGGTACTTATTCACCAGAATTTCAAATTAGAAGAGGTACCAGACAAGGTTGCCCCCTTTCCCCTATTTTATTTGCCTTAGCCATAGAACCCTTAGCAACATCAATAAGATTACACCCCAACATAAAAGGAATCACGATTGGAAAACAAACCTATAAGACTAGCCTCTTTGCAGACGATCTAGTGTTGTATTTAACAGACCCTAGTAGCTCATTACCAGCTGTGGAAAAATGCTTAACAGACTTCAAATTGGTCTCCGGTTTGGCCATTAATCACCTAAAGTCTGAACTATACCCCATGAATTTACAGCAAGACACTACCCAGTTCATTAAAACAAACTACAAATATAAGTGGATTAAATCCAATTGGTCCTATCTTGGTGTAAAAATACCATTAAATTTGAATGAAATATGGGACTTGAATTTCAATGAGCTCTATATTTCTTTATCTAGAACATTAAGTAGCTGGAAAAGGCTACAACTAACTTGGCTAGAAAAAATCAACTTAATAAAAACTTTAATACTCCCACAGATACTATTTTATTTTCGAGCACTACCCATCTTTATTAAACCACACACCTTAGAAAGATGGCAGAAACTGCTGAATAAATTTATTTGGGCAGGAAAAAAGCCTAGGATTAGTTTTGTTACCCTGAGAAGTCACACCAAACAGGGTGGGTTAGGAATGCCTGATATTAGACTGTATTATAAGGCTACCCAACTTACTTACCTGGTCCTTATGTTGCAGTCTGACTTTAAGGCTGACTGGAAAGCTATTGAACAGCACTACACACTACCCAAAACAATGCAGGAAACTATTTGGAACTCAGCACCTGAACGTCCCAAGGCAATTAAAAACCACTTACTTTTAGCTCCGGCACTAGGGATTTGGGACAAAAATAGGGCTTCAGTAGCACCGTCCTTTTCTCCTTTTTCATGTTTTACAGGACAAAAGTGGTTTATACCTGCCCTCAGTAAAGACTCCTTTGCAGAATGGAAATCTAAACAGCTTACAACGTTTGTCGATATAACCTCAAGAGGGCAGCTCTTATCTAAACAACTGATTGAAGCACGGTTGCAAGCCAAGATTTCTTGGCTCCAATACCTGCAGGTTCAACACCTTATAGCTGCTCCTGAGATACAAAGCTCCCTAAAGCGTGAGATAACTGAATTTGAAGAAATACTGAAATCAGGTGGCAGTGGAAGTAAGGGTCTTCTATCAAAGATTTACAAAATAATGTTGAAAGCCCAAAAAAGCAAGCCTTATTCATACCAACTGGCTTGGGAAACATACTGCGGTATTAAATTTTCTGAGGCACAGTGGTCAAGCATTTGGAACTCCCCAATATTTAAGACTAATTTAATTTCTGTAAAGTCACAATCTCAAAAACTTTTGACACGTTGGTATATCACTCCTCAGAAGCTTAACTATGCCAATAAAATAATATCGCCCAAATGTTGGAAAGGATGTGGTGAGGTGGGGTCCTTTATTCACTGTTGGTGGACATGTCCTTTGATAAGCAAATTTTGGTCCGATGTAACAACTGTTATCAAACAAATGTTGGGTATTATAGTTCCTTTTAAACCTGAAACAATTTTACTTAACTTATGGTCAAGCTATGATATACCCACTATTATAAGGAAAAGGGTGGCTATGCTTTTAGCTGCAGCTAAAACAGCCATCGCTTTGAGGTGGAAGGACCCTAGACCCCCTACACTACCCCTGTGGTTTAACAAAGTTTGGGACCAGTATTACATGGAGAAGGTAACATATCAAATCTGTTGTTCTGAATCGCCAATGATACAATCAGACTTTTGGGAAGACTGGCTTCCAGTACTAGATCATTTGATTACAGAAGACATTGGTCCCAGCAAAAAATATCCAATAGACCCTTTCTTATTGTAACCTTAATAGTGTGAAACTTTTGGCTCTCCAAATATGTACGTTTTATTGTAGGCTACATGTAGGCACTTCAAATCTCTCTCTCTCTCTCTCTCTCTGTTTTTGTTTTACCAATTTACCTGTACTGTTAAAACTTGTTTACTTTTGTTTACTGTTGATAAATTTGTTAAATCAAAAAATTGTTGAAAAATAAAAAATGTTGTAAGTCATAGTGATGATGACACAAAAAAGCATGCAAAAAAAAAAAAAAAAAAGAAATGAGCCAAAATTATATGAAAAATAATATTTATGTGTATTTATTCACTTCATTTATAGCCCACCTTTCTCCCCAATAGAACCACAGATCACTTTGTCAGATGCATCTGGCAGGGAGAGCTGTGGTTATCGAAGGCCCATACTGCATTGGAATTGGATGGTCTAGCTGTTTGGCTGCTACAAACTAACAGGGCAAACTCCTTTGAAGCCAACTGATACACACACCAAAAGGAGATGTTTACATATACTAGCAAAGGAATGTTTTGATTGCACCCTCCCCCTTCCTTCCCCAAATTGCCTCTTCTCTCTCCTCCTCTTCTGTATTTGACCAGTCTCTGTACCAGGCATCTGACGAAGAGAACTTGATTCTCGAAAGCTTATGCTACAATAAAATTGGTTAGTCTTAAAGGTGCTACTGGACTCTTTTTGAAAGTGGTTTACATCTTTTTGAAAGTGGTTTGAAAGTGGTTTACCACTTTTGAAAGTGGTGTGACAAAAGGGCCTGGGGACTGGAATGACAGGCCCCTACCTGGAATGACGGACCCTGGGTGAGACAGAAAGGCTCTGGAACTGGAATGACAGGCCCGACTGGAATGACTGCTCCTAGGTATGGCAGAGCCCTTCTGTCACACCCAGGGGCCGTCATTGCACTCAGGGGCCTACCTTGTGAGGTAGGTTAGGCTGAGGATATGTGATAGGCCCATGGTCACCCAGCAAGCTTCCATGGCAGGAGTCGAGATCCAAACCTGGATCTTCCAGACTGAACCACTACACTACACTATTTAGGTACTGTCTCTGAATTCAATTCCATGTGAACTAGTGTCTCTCACTACTGAAAATCATGTTTTACTACTTTTTTCTAAAACAGAATGGAAAATGTATTGTCGAAGGCTTTCACGGCTGGAGAACGATGGTTTTTGTGGATTTTCCGGGCTGTATTCCCGTGGTCTTGGCATTGTAGTTCCTGACGTTTCGCCAGCAGCTGTGGCTGGCATCTTCAGAGGTGTAGCACCAAAAGACAGAGATCTTTCCACACTGTGACACTGAGAGATCCCTGTCTTTCAGTGCTACACCTCTGAAGATGCCAGCCACAGCTGCTGGCGAAACGTCAGGAACTACAATGCCAAGACCACGGGAATACAGCCCAGAAAACCCACAAAAACCAGAATGGAAAATGCTGTTTTGTTGAATCTACCCAACACAATCATAAGGACAAGATTCAAGTGAAAGTATAATTGTAGTGCTACTTTTGGATAGTTATCTTACTTAGGGCGCTGGTTTAAATAAGGCTCCACCATCACTGCAAAATGCCGTCAGCAGAAACGCGGCACCGAAGGGAGCCGGAAGGTCCTGCGTACACACCAAGTTACGGTCTGTGCAGTCTTTCAAAAGAACCTGTGTGGCTGGGGTTCAGTTATTCCTGCAGTGCAGGTCCCCGAACTGCGGATGTACTAAAAGGAATGACAGGATTGCCCATTGAAAATAATGGGAGAGGCTGGAATGCCCATTGGAAATAATGGGACCCTGGAATGCCCATTGACTTGCATAGGCTCCACTGAAACACATTAGAGCGGAAAAAAAAGGTGCAAAGAAAACGTGGAATGGATTTTGAAGGAAAGTCTCTGGGCCTTGATACTGTTCTGGGACTGGATTGACAGGCTCCTGAGTGCAATGACAGCCCCTAGGTGTGACAGAAGGGGGTGGGGACTGGAATGACAGACCCCATGCTGGAATGACGGACCCTGGGTGAGACAGAAAGGCTCTGGGACTTGCATGACAGGACCCTGACTGGAATTACGACCCCTAGGTGTGACAGAAGGGCTTGGGGACTTGAATGACAGGACCCTGACTGGAATGACTGCGCCTGGGTGTGATAGAAGGGCTCTGGAACTGGAATGACAGGCCCCTGACTGGAATGACTGCTCCTAGGTGTGTCAGAGCCCTTCTGTCACACCCAGGGGCCGTCATTGCACTCAGGGGCCTGTCAATCCAATTCCAGAACATTCTGAGCCCAGAGACTTTCCTGTAAAATCCATTCCATGTTTTCTTTGCACTTTTTTTTTGCTCTAACGTGTTTCAATGGAACCCATGCAAGTCAATGGGCATTCCAGGTTCCCATTATTTCCAATGGGCATTCCAGCCTCTCCCGTTATTTTCAATGGGCAATCCTGTCATTCGTTTTAGTACATCCCAAGAAGAGTCGCTTCCTGCCCCCTTCCCTCGTGTGAAAGTGGCCCTTAACGCTTCTTGCTCGTCGCCTCTCCGGGAATCCGGATTCTCTCCCATTAACTCTCAGGCCGAATCACTCCAAGGGCAGAGTGGAGCCCCCCCCTTTCCCCCCCCCCCGCCTTGCAACAACGCAGGCGACTCCCGCGCCGCCTTTGCCGAAGGAGAAAGGCCCGGAGGGCGCGCCGCAGCCGGGCCGCCCCCTTGCAGACCCCGTTTCTCGTCTCTGAGGAGCGCAAAGGCGGACAACGCTTGGGGGGCGAGTACGAGTCAACCCCCGGGTTAAAGGGAGAGAGTCACAACTCCTAGACGTGCAGGGAAGGTGGTGGTGGTGAGGTCACTTCCTGCCGTGCCCCCTCCCCTCCTGAGCAAGACGGCCTTTGTCTTTCCCGGGATAACATCCGCTGCATCCCAGTCGCATTTGGTGAGTTCGGGTTTGCAGGGAGAGAAAAAGCAGGAACTGAAAGGGGGAGGGGGGGAATGAGATTAGAAGGGGAGACGCCCCTCCATGTCACCCCCACGAGAGGCGGCTGGACAGCGGATCCTTAGGGGGTTCCTGGAAGTTGGATTCAGGTCAGCAGATCTGCAGCAGCACCTAAGAGATCAAATCTGAGACCCCCACCTGGGAGATTCCTCCTTTCTGCAATGCTGGGAGGCCCCTGCTGGCGGGGAGGGGGGCACAGGCCAGTGGCTGGTGGAAGACCTGCCCCCCCCCCATACCCGCCTTGCAAAACCGATTTCTAATTTGTGGATAGGATGGTTGGGTTTTCCTCCCACCCACCCTGCCTCCATGACAGCCGTTTCTTCTGCAAAAGCCAGGGGGATTTTTTGGCAATTGACTATCCTTCTAACAATGTGTGTAAAACAGGTTCTCAGAATTCCTAGTTTGCGTTTTTAAGAAACCAACCCTTTCCTTGCAGACACATGCCTTTCTCCTTATATCTCGACAAGAAGGGTGGCTGGATTTATTTCTTAAAAAAGCAAAAGCTGGGAATTCAAAGAACTTGGTTCGCATGGTGACATAATGTTATGCCGATGTAGTTGTATGAATTCAACCCCATTCCCTTTTTCAAACAAGTGGGGTAAAAAACCGGGGATGCGGAAGGGTTAGGGGGTGGTGGGCACTACTGGAAGAGGGGGCAGGGAAATTACAGGAAACCTGCCTTGTGGAAGCCCCATTGCTGTTGCTGCCCTGTATTGGCGGCTCCAGCTGCAACAAGCCTGGCCTCGTGTGGAAAACGCCTTAGATGGTCCCCCTTCCCTTCCACTGTTCCTCCGTTACTCTACTTTGCTGCCCTGGTCCGTCTCCTGTAACTTCTTGGCTGCTTTCCTCCTGCGCTGGCCGTGTGTGAAGGGGACTTCTCCCTCCAACCTCCCACAGATTATCATCCGTGGGTGCAGGATGTCTTTGGGGTCAGCAGACAAGAGAAACATCCCCCGTCTGGCACATGGATAAACCAGAGTGTCAAACCTAGTCCACATGTCAAGCAGAATGAGCTGGCAGAGGCCTGAGCTGATGGAGTGGGTGGCATTAATTTAAGGCACTTCCCCCCCCCCCGCTTTTCCCACATGTGGATTCAGGGTGGCTTCATTGGAGACTGCATAAGGAAGGAGACATTTTGGGATGCTTCCCTCTGCTAAAATCCTCCTGTCACAGTAAAGCAAGCAAAGACAGAGGGCAGAAACATTTCTGCTGCGAGCTACTTTTCTGTGTGTGGGGAGATTTCAGTCCCTAGCTGGCATCCCCTACCTGCTGCCTTGCCTTTGGCAGTCCATCCCATCATCTCAGGGCACCTCATTCTGAGTACCTCCTCCTAGTTGTGTGGGGCAGGCCAGAGGGTCTTGTCTTCCCTAAGAGCAGAGGAGGGAGCGGTGTGGTGTCTAGCAGGGTCAGGGTCTCAGCGCCCAGGAAAGGATTTGGTGAGGGTTGGAGGAAACATGGCCAGAAGGGGAGGGGGATGGATTGACAACAAATATGGGACCTTCTCCCATAAAGAATGACTGGGGGGAGGAGAGAGATTGGGGCTTTAGGGGGACTCATTTGCAGATTTGTTGCTTTAAGGAGATGCTATAATGTACTCTGTTCCTTTAAGAAAGATCCTGTTGGGTAGTTCTAGGTTGTTAATATGTCAGTCTTAGATGTCTTATGCACTAATTTCGCATTTCTTCTACTCTCTTTTGGATTTTTGGTGATGTTATGTCTGCATATTCACATTTATATTCCCTCTTGTATTGTTTACTGAAATTATTATAATTTTTATATATTCAATGTTTAGTCCGCCCACCCCACGGAGCAGATTACAACAATATAACATTTAAAACGTGGTAGCATAACAGTAAAATCACAGTAGATATTATTCACACAGCAGTGCACAGATAACACAATAACCTTCCAACATTTGACAGGTGTCCTTGATATTGACTGTAGTAATCCCAGACGATTTAATCCACCATGCATCTCAGTGAGAAAAGCGGACTATAAATGACATAAATAAATAAAAACAAAAGACTCATCTTCTTTGATCAAACCCAGGACCTTGAATTGTGCCCTGAGGCCAATCCAGAGAGAGCTTCACTCTAAGGACTGGCATAGAAATTCGTGTGCAGAAAAAAGAGTTTCCCTCCATCTTTCTTTCTCTCCCTCCCAGGCGGCAGCGGAAAGGCACCCTGGATAGTTTCTCTGCAGTCTCCTTTGTGTGGTGAAGGGAAAGTCCAGCCATGCAGCCGGCTCCGGTAAGGGGGGGGTTCCCTGGGGAGACGCGTAGGGAAGGGAGGGGTGCTTCCTCCTCCCTTGCAAGGCTCATGCCGAGGCTGCCTGCTTGCAAGGTGGGAACGTGGTCACATCCTGTGTAGGTTTCCATGTTCAGACAAGAACACGAGACTGTGCCACAGATTTCCCATGGAAAGGGGTTTGCTCCTCTGCGTGGATATCTCTGGCATCTTCCCCACCAGGCTGATGGTTCCTGTGAATGAAGACAGCCCCACTGGGCCTAAGATTTCCCCAAGGAAGACTTGGAGTGGGGAGGCAAAGGTTCCCATGAGGCTCTTCTCCCCTCTTCTTTGTTGCTCTTGTTCCGCTTTGGTTTTACCGTCCCTGGTTTTCCTTATTATTTATTTATTCCTATTTTATAAATTACTTCCTGCTTTTTTCACTGATCAGGGACTCAAAGCAGCTTCTCACACCATTCTCCTCCACTTAACCCTCCCAACAACAGTCTAATGAGGTAGGTTAGAGTGGAAGAGTGTTACGGGCCCAACATCCCCAGGAAAGCTTCCATGACAGAGAGGGAATTTGAACTCAGATCCTAGTCCTTCACAGTAACCGCTATGCCACAACAAATTTTTGGATTTTCTTTCACGTGGACCACCTTTCCAGTGATATAAAGAAACTCTTTCTTCTCCTTCCAGGGTCCGGTGTCCTTTGAAGAGGTGGCAGTGTATTTCACTCAGGGGGAGTGGAGCCTGCTGAGCCCCGCCCAGAGAGCTCTGTACAAGGAAGTCATGCTGGAGAATTTTGGGCACGTGGCTGCTCTGGGTGAGGAATTCTCCTGGGCTGTCTCCTTCTGGCCACGAGGCTGTGAGGAGTGACTGTAAGGAACTCCTTCATAAGGGAGGACATGATCAGGCTGTGTGTCCTGGTCCCAGTGGCTGATCTCTGCCACTCTAGGATCCTTCCCCAGATGTGGGAGGGGTTGTGGGTCCTTCTTGTGGAGAAGGAGCCCTTCCGGCCTTGCTGTGCCTGGACCACAGGGGAGGGCATTGGATGAAATGCCATGAACCTCCATGAGTCTGGAGAAGGTGGGAGGACTAACCCGGGGGTGGGGGGTCCCTCCACTCTGTTCCTTCTCTTCTCTTGATACGTGGCAATGGATGGAACTCGACTGGCTTTAATTAGTTCTGATTTAGTTCTCAGGTGGCATTTCCATCTCAGCTTGGGAAGGAGGAGGCACAGACCTACCTGTGCCACATATGGCCCCATAACACCCCACCCCAATTACTTCTCTATTGTGTATTCTTGGCGGAGCTGTAATCTCGGCTTAGAATTGCTGCGTTTAAGTTCTCACAGAAGCATTATGCTTTCGTCGTTTTCTTTTTTTGATAAGAAGGACCTGAGAGTGCCAAACCAGATCTCATATCCAGGCTGGAAGAAGAGGAAGAACAGTTTCTCCGGATCTCTGATGAAGAGGAAGGATTGGCAGGTATCCACTTTAATCAGTTGTAGGGTGTGTGTGTTGCCTGTAATTCCTTCCAAGGGCTGATGGATTTTTGTGGCCTTGTTTCTCCTTGGAGTTTGAGCTTCTTCTTCAAAGAGCTTGGCTGGCTTGTGAATTCATATTGCGTTTTTATAGTCCGCCTTTCTCACCAGGATCCAAGGCAGATTACATACTGCAAGCGAACACAATGTAATAAGTAGCAAGGACATTCACAGAAAAAAATACAATCAGATCAACATGTAAGAAATTCAACAAAAAACAGCTAGAATAGGGTATGATAGCCACCCATTTGAAAACTAACATAAAGTCGAATGCATAGATGAAACCATTCTGAATTAAGGCATAATTAATTTACATGACATCTTTAGTAGCTTCGAACTACATCAGCAGAAAGAAGCCCGTAGCCTAGTCTACTGTCCCTGTCCCTTTCCAAGGTACCTCTTTGAGCCATTTCTTACGACACTGCCCTATAATCTGATTAGAAATCCCTCCTGAATCATTTGATCTTGCATGATTTGTGAAAGCCTAGAGATAGGGAGCTATCCTGATGTCCTCAGGCAGGCTGTTCCATAAGATGGAGGCTGCCATAGAGAAAGGACGAGTGTGGGCAGCTGTTGATTTTACCCAACTGCAGGGTGATATCTGCAGAAGGCCCTGTTCAGATGGGTGAAGCTGAAATACTGATTGCAGATCCTGGATATACGGAAACAGGCAACTTCCTCCTCCCAGGTCATATCACTTATGCCAAGTGCTGTCCACTCTGAGAGGCCATGGCTCTGTGGCCCTCCCTTTAACTGGAGGTAATAGGCCTTGATCCTGGAATGCTGGGCCTGCAAAGCAATGGGTGGGCTTTCCTCAGACATGACTGAAAGCAACTCCAGACAGATCTCACAGGAACGCATCCTACCTCCTCCCCGAGCACAGGGCTGTGTTGTAAGTGATTCTGAAGGGGTCTGGCTCCTAGAGATGAGCCAGCAGGATGTTATAGCCGTGCAACATTCAGCATCTTGTAGCAGAAAGCCTGGCTTTCTCAGCCTGTTGCAAACCCTAACCAGGATTAATCTTTTTCCGTTAATAGCTGAGGGGCTGTTGCCTGGAGCAGCCAGTCAGGAAACTGATAGAGTTCCTCAAGCAATGTGCTGAAATGGTTTTAATGGGGGAAGAGCTGCTCCACAGACACCCTGGCAGAGAGAAAGAGGGTGGGACAGAGCGGTGGCTGATTCCTTTGGAAGGGCAGCCAGGCTGGCCCAGAGCTTACTCAGGGGTAGCACAGGCTCTGGGTGAACAGAGGGCTGTTGCGGGAGGCAGGGTGCTTCTCCCTTCAGAGTTGATTGACAGCTGCCACTCTTGGTGCTGGTGGGGGACCGTCACTTCCAAGACTGCCTTCCTTTTTTCAATATAAACATGACCCTTACGGTGCCTCTAGGTGACACTTTTATGCTTTATCTCTGTCCTCATTTATGGTTGCTTCCGACTGCCTTCTCAAAGCAAGACTCCTCTAAAAACGCCTGCCCCTGTTTCTTAAAGCCAGTGGGTCTCGGTCCTGGAAATCTTCTTGTGAAAATAAGCCATGGCAGAAATGCCACTGATTTCTCCTTTGCTTATGTGACTAGGCCAGCATTTTCTCTCTCCTTTTGTCACTCTGCCCATAACTGTCTCAGTAAAATGCTGTTTGTCATTTAATTGCCACAAGCTACAGATCAGAGAGCTTTACAGATACCGGGGCCTACCAAAAAAGCAAACGAGTCCGTTCTAGATGAAATCAATCCTGAATTCTCTAGCGGCTCAAATGACAACTGAGGCCATCGTACTTTTTCATCACACCACAGGAGGACAAGACGGGCTGGAAAACACAATAATGCTAGGAAAAGTTGAAGGCAGTAGGAGAAGAGGAAGACCCAACACGAGATGGAGTGATACAGTAAGGGCACAATACATGCACAGAGATTGGCCAATACCATCCAGTCCTCCCAAACAAGATGTGTTTCTAGATACCAAAACATGGTATTCGTGGCGTCTGTATGGGGAGGGAATTTTGTGGTTTCCCTGGTGCTGATGCAGCTGAAGATAAAACGCGGTTGTCATGGGGCTTCCACCTGGCAATTTTCCCTTCCTCAGTTCTCCAGAAGCGGCTGTTTCGCTCTCCTAGGCCCCCAGGATTTTTGCAATTTTTTAAAAAATCAGCACAAAGTCCTCTTTATATTAATATATTGCCGTAGGTATATTAGTAGGTGTAGCAGTTTCTCTGAATTTCCAACCTTTAAAAAAAATAAAAGTCTCTTGTCACTTCCCTTGTGAAAATCTGCCTCTTCCTTATATCTCTGCAAGGGAAGGGGCTAGAGACTTACTTGAAAAGAGAAAGCTGGGAAGTCAGACCACCGGCTACAGCAGTTGCTAGAATGGTATATTGATATAACGGGAATCTAGTACCCTTTTTTTTAAAATAGACACCCCAGTGATAGGGTGAAGAAATGACTGCCACGGGGTCAGCGAAAATGGCTGCCTCGTGGGCCAGAAAGCCCAAATTGTCCCATCTACAATGCAGCCATCCAGATTTTACTGTCATTTTTCTAAAAGGCAGGTTTTAGAAAGATTGAAGAATAGCTGGGGAAACACTTGGGGGTACAGTTGTCAGCCTCCAGGTGGTGGCTGGAGATCTCCCAGAATTACAACTGATCTCCAGACAACAGAGATCAGTTGCCCAAATGGCTGCTTTGAAGGGTGAACTCTATGGCATTATAACCCCCTGAGGCCCTCCCCTCCCCTAGCCACGCTCTTTCTAGGCTTCACTCCCAAAATCTCCAGGAATTTCCCAACCTGGACCTGGCAACCCTAACTTGGGGGTGCATGAATGTAGCATGATGTTGTGGAGAAGCAAGGGGGGAAAAACCAGTTGCAAGAAGCACTGAAGTTGGGGCAGGGGACTGGTACAGAAATTCCCATTGTTGCCTTCTGAACAGCAGATCATTTGGTTCACCCCCCCCCCCCAGTTGCACACTCCATTTTTCCTGTGTGTTCATGCCAGGTATGGGAAAATGACCCCTCAGGCTCTGATATTTAATACAGGGCATGATTTACTCTTTGAGTCCTGGTCTTAAGCTACTAGCCACAACAAGGAGTTTTTTATTCTCTGGCCTTTTCCCTCCGCTTCCGTTTTACAACTAGGGTTTGCTCTCTGCTGCCACCTTCTTGCTAGAATTAGAATGGCAGGCTGAACTCTCCATGGAAGAATCAGCCAACACAGGGGCACACCTGGCTCTCAGCCACTAGGCAGCCCTTGGCAATTGGCTCAGGTGCCAGGGGAAGGGCACCAGTCAGCTCCATGCCCCCAGCCCCAGCTGCTCAACTACCACCAGCAGCCTACCTAGCTGCCCTTCCATGTCAGTAAGGACTGCCCCAGGCAGCTGGGGGGGGGGGGGAGCAGGCTCCCTGATTCACTCCCATTTTCAGGAGTGGGAAAGGGGGTAGGCCCTCTTTACCTCCTCTCGTTTCTTGCCTCCTCACAAACGAGCAGGGGGTTCAGAGGACAGGGGGACTAGGTTGCCACTCCTGCATAAGCCAGCCCTGAGCCAATGTAGAGACGTTTTCACTGAAACAGCTACTCTATTGTGAGGCTAAAGCAGGAGGCTTTGTGCGGTTGCATACCCTGAGGCAGGAAAAGGGAAACTTAAAATGCCTGGATCACTTGTGGGGGGGTGTCAATTATATATTCTATCTCTTTTGTTCTCTTGGGACTATATTCATTACAAATGTTTGCTCTGCCAGCTTTGACACCTTGGAATTTAGAAGGAATGGAGAAAGCGAGGGGGAGAAGTGGCTACAGATTGTGTGAGCTTAACCCCTGAGCATTCACAGAGGAGAAACATAACCATTGCAAAGCAAAGTAGAAAACTGTGACACAGAGAGGTTGTACATGTGACCTGTCATCACACCAGCTTTCTTTCTTTCTGCAGGAGGCATGGGGGAGTCAAATGGAAAATCTGATCATTTGGATTGTGGCGAAAGCTTTAGTATAAAAGGAAACCTTTTTCACCATGAAAGAATTCACATGGGGGAGAAACCATATGAATGCCTGGAGTGTGGAAGAGGTTTCAGCGACAACAGAAGCCTTACTCGCCATCGAAGAGTTCACACAGAGGATAAGCCACATAAATGCCAGGTGTGTCGGAAAAGATTCCGTAGGAGTGAACACCTTAATTCTCATCAAAGAATTCACACAGGGGAGAAGCCATATAAATGCCTGGTGTGTGGAAAAAGCTTCAGTCAGAGTGGAAACCTTAATTCCCATAGAAGAATTCACACAGGGGAGAAACCGTATACATGCCTAGAGTGTGGGAAAAGCTTCAGTGACAATGGAAGCTTTATTCGCCATCAAAGAAGTCACACAGGGGAGAAACCATATAAATGCTTAGAGTGTGGGAAAGGCTTCAGTGATAGTGGAAGTCTTACTTGCCATCAAAGAATTCACACAGGGGAGAAACCATATAAATGCCTGGAATGTGGAAAAAGTTTCAGTGAAAGTGGAAGCCTTACTTGCCATCAAAGAATTCACACAGGGGAGAAACCATATAAATGCCTGGAGTGTGGAAAAAGATTCAGTAAGAGTGGACACGTTATATCCCATCAACGAATTCACACTGGGGAGAAGCCATATAAATGCCTTGAGTGTGGGAAAAGCTTCAAGCACAGTGGGAACCTTAATTCCCATCAAAGAATTCACACAGGAGAGAAGCCATATAAATGCCTGGAGTGCGGAAAAAGCTTCAGTAGGAGTGGACACGTTACTTCCCATCAAAGAATTCACACAGGGGAGAAACCATATAAATGCCTGCAGTGTGGAAAAAGCTTCAGTCAGAGTTCAAACCTTACTTCCCATCAAAGAGTCCACATGGAAGAAGCCATAGAAATGCTTGCAGTATGGAAAGATGTTACATCAAATGAGCTGGCTTACAAAATAGGGAAGCAATGCAACCAAACAGTGTAATAATGTAAAGGTTTTAGAGATTAATAGCTAGGTCCTGAAAACCTGCTAGCCAGAGAGTAGCTACACTGGCATGCCTCTGCCATGGTGCCCCTCCTGATGGTTACTTCCCAGTGGGCATTCTGGAGGGGGAAGAACACACACTACTGTGCAAGGCCCAGATTGCATAATGAGCGCACAAGACTCCCTTGCAACACCCACCAACAAGCACTACCCAATGATGTTCCCCTGAGTGGCAAAAAGGGGCACAGCCAGCCCCCACCCACTGATGCAAAGCCCGTTGACACATGCTTCCATCCCAAAGGAGTGCCAGAAGAGAGAGAGCCCGCAGAAGAAGCCCATGGTTTTGAGCTTCAGAAACTAGTCTGCTCCAATGTGCCCACAGATTAGCTTTGTCAGGTTGCACTCGGGACTCGGAGTTCCCCCAGAGTTATGTCTGCTCTCCACGTAACAGAGGCTGGTTCCCCTGGAGCACATGGCAGCTTTCATACGCATCCATCATCCACCGGGGAAGGGCATCCATTATTTCTCTTAAAGAATTGACACACACAAAAAACATGCAGCCGAACACAAGGGGGCAGGGATAGCAGCCAAAATACAAAGCCCAGCTGTTGTCCTTGAAATGGTCTGACTGCAGCAAAATGGAAAGGTAGCCTGGGTTCAAACACAATGGAGCCCCTGCTACACAGCAAAGGGGCCGTACGCAGAATACCACTGGGTATTAGATAGTCTGCTACAGTCCAGACATAACCCCAGCAGTATGGGGCAGGCAGGGACCTTACAGAGACTGCCATGTCCATATGGAAAGGGTGGCTGGGACCCCTGGTTCAGCCCCCACATGCTAAGGGCAGAATCAGACCAGCCCTGGACAACTGAAGCTTCTCCCCTGGAAATCCCAGGCCACACTCAAAGGTCCTGTCACTTCCAGCAGCCCCTTCCACCCTAACCCCACCACCACCACCACACACACCTGCTCCATCAAGCTGCTTCATTCCTCAGATGCCGGCAGTTCTGTGGGGCAGTATTAGAGCCGGAGACCTGCCCCCCATGGCAGCTCCCACCCCATTCCCTGTGCAACATACACAGCAGCCAGCAGAGTGCGTGAGTGGGAGGGGTGGGGACTGCAGAGGGTGGCCGAATCAATGATTTAAGGAAAATCCAGCCAAAGTCCAGTGGCACCGTGAGGACCAATCACATGTATTCCAGCATGCACTTCTGGGAATTGGATCCCCCCCTCCAAACATGTAAAGAAGAAATCATTCTGGGAAACTCCGTGAGGAAATAACAGAAGGGGAGAGGATTTGGGTCAGAGAATGGTGTGGCATGAGAGGGACGGGGTGGGAAGCAAGCCTCATCCACTCCACACCAAACAGACAGGGACGCAACTGGATCGTTCCAGATTTTACTGAGCTGCAGGAAGGCAACACAGTCTGAGGGGTGGAGTTGCCAAATCCCTCTTACCAGCACAGCCCCTCTGCCATCCTGAGCTGCTCTGTGAAGCCTAGAGTGGTTGGGCGAGCTGTTCCTGTTGCAGCGTGTCAGTGAGTGGGGCGTTCATGCTGGAAGGAGCCAGGCAGGAGCTCTGGAGATGGGGGCCCCAGCACAGAGAGGCAGGATGCAGACTGGCCACAGCAGCCAGCCCGTACTGTGGCATGATTGTCGTCTTTGCTGAGTCACCACCTGCACGGAGGCCAAAGGCTTAGGGCCAAACTGCAAGTGACAACACAGGTTGGACAACAGCTTCCCTCAAGTTTTGATGGGAAATGTAGGCAGCTCGGCGGAATGTTGGACAAGCGACAGTTGAAAAGTCCATTGGACAGCAGTCAGAGAGCCAAGCTGCAAGACCAGGATGCCTACATTCCCATCAAACCTTGAGGGAAGCTGACAAGTGTCCAACCTGTGTCATTCGTCACTTGTGGCTTGGCCCTTAGGCAGTGATGGCAACCAGTGTGGTGACCATGACTGCTGCAGCCAGGGTAGTGGGTCTACCACAGTGTCTCTGGTTCCCCCTACCACCACTGAGGGGGACTCCATTTGCCAGGCTGCCCCTCTTGAAGTGCATGCCTTAGCGATCCAAATGACCCTTTCATGTCCCTTTGGTGGAGTTGCACTTTGACTGGGCCAGCTCCGTCTTCCAGTGCTGTTACATAGCGACCCACTTCCATAAGGCAACTGTTGTCATATTTGGCCAGCAGTTCTTCAGGGCACAATGGAGCAGCTGCCAGTCACCCCCTCTTGTGCCCCTCTCTCCCACCAGGAGGGAAGGAGGCCCCCTGGGAAGGGGCTGTTCTTACAGCCTTGTACAGTGGACCAGCCTTGGCTTGCCTACACACACAACACACACACCCCACTAGTCTCACATGAGGGACCCTACATGGGTAGGGTGCTGCCCAGTAGGGAGTGGTCTTAGGGGGCAGGGGGAGGTACGAGCAGACTCCTAGCCCAAGACTGCTGGATCCCTCCCCCTGCTTCCCTCTCAGGGGACACGTGACCTGCCCCTTTTGGAGAAGTGGTTCATCCCACAGGTGTCTTTCTCCAGAGATGAGGTCCCCGGAACAGAGACGTCATAGTTCTGCTCCATCAATGTTAGCTCTTCCCTTTGGCTGTAAGAGCTGAAGGCCCCTTCTGTGGCATTGCGTTTCCTCTCAGCTTTTCCTACTGCCAAGCTGATCCCCTGCATACACTAAGCATTGTCGTCACAGACCCGAGAGAGCACCATGCCACATGCGCTGATGTCTGAGCTATGTGCTTTTCAGCTGGGGCTCATGTCATGCTGAGGTGTGTGTGACTGAATACTCAGGTGCTGGTGAGGGGCATGATAAGCCACAACTGTGGTCAGCACCCTGAGCTTCGCCTGGGACATGTGGGTGAGGCCGCGGCAGTGGGGGGATGCTTGGACATCTATGGGCTATGCCATAGTTTTGGCCAGTGTAGTTTTCACCCACTGCAGGATGTGTTCCCAAGCTGGAGAAGCTTTAGCAGTTCTCTACTGCCATGCCACTGGACCTGCCCATTTCCAAGCTGGCATATGGGTCCCCTACCATATCCCTTGTAACCAGCCATTGTGGGCATCCACTGGCAGCCGACCGCTGCACAGCCACATCTCTGGGTTCCGCAGATAAAATCCCAGGACCCACCTGCATAGCTGTCAGGTATGCCAGCATGATGCTTCTCAGCCCCCCTTACCTCTTTTGCCCGGCCACCCACCCCTCAAGACTGTTGTTACGGATATAGCCACAAGGATAGGGGAACCGTTGCTGGATTTGATCTGGAAGATCATAGAAAATATGTCTGCATGGAGGAATAGAGTTCACTTGGTCTCCCAACTGGAAAGGGAGTTTAGTGGCCCCGAACAGAAGAACCTTGGAGAGGGGCGAGAAACGAAAATAGTAACACATTATTTCCAGCAAACCCATATCAATAGTTACTATGTGTTGAGGACCAGCGCAGAGATGTGTCTGAGAACGGCAAGAATGTCCAACTTCATAGAAATGTTGATTGAAGGATGGATGTACAGGTTGATTTATTTATTTCCATTATTTAGAGTCTGCCTTTCTAACTGAGACTCAAGGCTGATTACACAATATAGATTAGCACAGTGAACAAGGACATTTCAATAATAGGGTGGGGGGCCAAAAGGATATTTATATGTATGAGAAATTTGTAACCACTATTTACATAGACTTCATTAAGATACAAATGAGCAAAGAATGAACTAACAATTTTCATATCTTTTAAGATGACATTTTAAGTATAAATAACCTTGTATGGTGTTTGAAGTTACAAGATAGTTAGCCAAGGTTGTGTACAGTTATCAAGTGGGACACTTAGCAATGGTTAATAAAGGATTCTCAGACCTTATAAATATGGGGAATGGAGTTCATTAGGGGCTTCTTTTTAGAAGGGGCTCCTTGCTTGTGATCTGCTCAGCTTTTGGGGTAAGAATCTTATATATACTCATGTAATTGCTCTCCTTTAATGATCTGTGTAGCAATGATGGATGGTACAATTTTCTGCTGATTTACCTAATGTTGAGAATGTTAATTAATAAAGTTTTAATAAAATCTTTGAATGGGAGCAGAGATTATCTAATAGTATTTACTTGTGTACTATATCTGGTAACAAACCAGATATGTAACTGAGGTGTATGCTTGTCATACGTTGAATGATCTAATACAAGAAAGCTAACTAGTTGCTTAGTGTTTCTTAGGTGCCCATCTAGATCAGAATCAGGTCTGACTAGACTTTTCTGGAACACTGTACTGTAAAACTACGACCCTGTCCCCCTTGTTAAAATGCCACATGAAACTACTCCATTTTATATGTTCTGTGGCAAAGGTAGGATTCAAACTTGGGTCTCATAGATCCTAATCAGATCCTCTAACCACTAGACAATACTGGCTGTGGTAGCTCAGGCATGTGCTTAATCCCCTCTGCTTTGTCACAGAGGGGTATTTTCCTCCATCTGTGTCTGGGCTATATGTGCTTTTCTCATTTCTTGTGAGTAAACCTTTGCTTCCATTGCAAATATCGGAGGGATGCTTCAGACCTATTCCCTTTATTTTTGGCATTGCAAGTCCTACCATAATTTTGAAGCTGGGGGACAATTTTGAGACTCCTAGCTTGATTTTCTGATGAAGTATGCCTGCTGCAAATCAAGAACATTAGCTTCCATTGGTAATAGATGGGAGTGAGAATTGTGGAGAAAACTCATAAGTGACGTCTGTCTATTCTAGGAATTGTTGGAAAATCTATGGTTTCACCATAGAGATTCCAGTGATAGCTAGAAAAGTCTGATGTCACTTCTGGGTTTTCCCTGGATGTGACATCATGCCATCGCTGGCAGTGCCTTCATGCCGCCCCCAGACTTCCACCAGTTGACAGGTGTGGAAAAAAACAAGTTGTAACATCTTCTGTTGAAACTGCTGGTCTTGTGCCTTTATTAAAGCTCCTTCTTGCATTACCTTAAACTTTTACCTCAAAAAGGCCCTGGTCTGACCCACACTTCTTTTTCTTCCACACACAGAGAGCTTCAAAACGTCTCTACTTTAACCAGGCTTTTACCTCAAGAACAACAATAATAATATTTGATTTATATACCACCCTTCAGGACAACTTAATGCCCACTCAGAGCGATTTACAAAGTATGTTATGATTATCCCTACAGCAACAATCACCCTGTGAGGTGAGGGGCACTGAGAGAACTCTGAGAGAGCTGTGACTGACCCAAGGTCACCCAGCTGGCTTCAAGTGGAGGAGTGGAGAATCAAACCTGGTTCTCCAGATTAGAGTCCCATTGCTCTTAACCACGACAACAAACTTTTGGCCCCTGATTAGCAAAAAAAGCATTATGCTTAACCAAAAGTAGAATGTATCCGTTAAGTACAGAAACCTGATGTTTGCAGAGTATTGATAAGGGCATTGGTTTCAGAATGAATTCATAAGTTTGGTGGTTTCAAAATAGTTAAAAAATCTTAACTCTATATTCACAGACCCCGTCACAAGGACTAATTTTCCACACGGATCTTCACTGACAATAAACACTCCTCTCATGCAAACAGACGTAGCACTCAGGCCTTTCAACAGTTCACCTGATTTAGCCACAATAAGACTGTCCCTGAGATACACACAGACTGACTTAGGCTCCCATCTGTTTGATTTAGCCAGAACAAACACTTTCCCTCAGCGCTCAAACTAAAAAAACTGCCCCCAGGATATGGCTACCAACCAATCAAGCACACTTCCCTCACCCATCCAGCTGGAGGTTGGCAACCCTACTTTGTCTCCCTCTTAATGGTGTTTCTGGGCTGTTTGGGGACTGCATTTGTATGGGAAGGTTTTACATGGACTCATTCTGCAGCAGAGGAAGTCGGGGGGGGGGGTGGTTGGCTGGGTGGGGAGGGGTCTGGGTGTTCTGCTTTTCCTGGCTCTTCCCTGAGTCCTACATTCCCTCCCCTTCTTTTCTGCCTGAAAAATAGCTCCTGTTACCTTTTTGAGAGGGAGATGCAAAGGCCCTACAGCTTGGAAAACCAGAAGACGTGGTAACTTGAGAAAGAGGCAGAATAGCTCCTGGGGGGAAGCAATGTTGGGTAGTGTTTAGAGGTTAGACTACTGCTTGGCGGAAGGCTTGGGTTCAAACATTGGTTCCCATTTGGCCAAGCGTTCTCTCAGCCGTATCTACTTTGCAGGAAGGTTGTTTGGCGAAAATGCGGGGACCTGAGTGCCATACTGAGCTCTTGGGAGATGGGTGGGGTAAAAATGCCATAGAGATCCCTCTTGGGGAAGACCCACTGTTCATCCAATCTGGGAACCATAGTCAGTAGCAATCCAGGGTTGTGGTTCTTACCCGTGGATCGTGGTAGCAAAAGAACGTTTTAAAGAAATCTGCACAGCCAATCAGATTTCAAATGGCCAGTTAGAAGCCCTGCTGGTCAAAAGCCCCGTCTTGTCCCACTCACTTTCTAAACAACACCTGGCGGGTGCCGGGAAAGCTGTTGGCAGGAGCCACGGAGCCCATGGCCACCACGTTGGGGACCCCTGGTTTAAAAGGTCAGGTTTAATTGCTTATGCTCTGTTTCAGCATTGTTGTGGCTCTTCATTGGATTTCTGCTCATTTTCAAATCTCTACAAATGTGCATTTACATACCCTGATGTATTGTTTATTGGAAGTCTCATCAGCTTACGCTGGAATCCACCTTTTCAGTGAGAAAGGCAGAATATAAATGACGTAATCAAAGTGGCAATGGTAGGAATTGAACCCAGGACCACCTACATGCCATGCTAGTGCTCTGCCACTGAGCCACGGCTCTGCCCCAGATAATATACATGGATCAAGCTGCTTAATACTGACTCAGAATATTGGCCTGTCATATTGGACAGTTGTTAAACGTAACAGAAATAGTTACATGAATCGAAAAGAGCAAGTGGGGAAACCACAAGAACTTTGGAGAGTACTTCATGTCTCCTTCTCCACACTCTTCCCTCTTCCCCGTCTACTGGTAATTCCCAACCTCTCCGTGGCCGCTGCGGAACCTTGGGAGGGGTGCACCGGTGCGCCCCGTCCTCTCCTAAGCAAGCTGTTATTGGGGAAGAGCTGTGCAGGTGGGGTGGGCCTTCCTGCCGCTGTGCCCCAATTGGGGCTGGGGAGGGCTGCACAGGCAGACCCTTCCTTCCCGCCACCGGCCCATCCTGATCAGGTCTGGGGAGGGCAAAGCCAACCTGCTGCAGAGACTTGGGAGGACTGTGCTTGCTCCAGGATAAAAGGTCAGTCGTTGCCAATACGGCTCACCTTTTATAGAGTAGTAGATGTAAACATCTACGAAATTGTCCCAGAGTCTCTGTAATTGTCTTGTGCTTAGAATATATATTTTTGTATTAATTTTTTCCACCCAACTTAAGGTGTCTGAGGCTCTCTTCAAAAGTGCCAAAATCTACACAATACCATAGATTAGGACTGTGGCAGGCTATCTAGTAGTGACCCGCCAGGCAGAGCAAGACACACCCTTGGGCCCAGCAGCAAGGCTCACCTGGGTGGAGCAGGGTGGGACCAAGGACAGAAGGGGGCGGCCAGGGTAGACTCAACAACAGGTCAGCTTTAGCAGCCTGCCACAGAGAGGCTCAGGAGGCAGTGAGCAAGCCAGGTGCAGACTCTCTGGGCCCAACCAGTTTAAGGCAGGGCGTGTCTGAGGAAAACAGGGCATGGCCTAAGGAGCAGGGAAGAGAGGAGGGTGGTGCATAGCTCAAGGACCAGATGCGAAGCTGGGGCCAGATCGGTGTAGTGGTTAAGAGTGGCAAGACTCTAATCTGGAAACCGGGTTTGATTCCCCACTCCTCCACTTGAAGCCAGCTGGGTGACCTTGGATCAGGCACAGCTTCTAGCTCTCTCAGCCCCACCCACCTCACCGGGTGATTGTTGTTGTGGGGATAATAATGACATACTTTGTAAACTGCTCTGAATGGGTGTTAAATTGTCTCCTGACGGATGGTATATAAATTGAATGTTGTTGTTGTTGTTATTGTGAAAAGGAAAGAAGGGGAAAAGGGAGGAGGTTGGCCAGAGGGGAGAGCACAGGAGCAGAAGTGACAAACAGAGCCAGCCAGAGTGTGGATTGATCAATAAAACAAACTGTGCAAGAAAAGAGTGACTGGGTTGGCGCACTCAAGAAGACTTCATGGGCCCCAGATATAATGTTCCCCTGTCCTGAGGGCACTGCAAGGACCAACCAAACAGCACATAACAGCATCCAAAACATCTACTCTCTGGCCCAGTATTCACTTACGGATTCTGTGAGACTTTGCAGGTAGTGTAATGCATTTATTTAGAGCCTTTTACAGCTACTGGACTCACATAATGTGCTACTGGTGTGACCTCTAAAGAACCCATTTTCCTTGAGTCACAGTGAGAAAGGCGGATTATCAATAATGAAAATAAATAAGACCGGAGTCCCATTTTGGGCAAATGTTGTTGTTAGAAAGGAAGAAGAGAAACAAAGTAAGACAAGGAAAGAAAACATGATGGTATGTATTTAACAACTTTAATAGTTGTATTTCCCACTTTCCCCTTTGTGAACAACTATCTGGAATGACTAATCCGCCTGGATCCGCTGTCTGTCCCTTCCTTTAACTTGGTCTTGAAAAACAATAAATATGGAGGAGTCTAGAAAACATTGTTAGCTATGCATTTTAGAACACACATACACCTAGTTAGTATGCTCGTTTGAAACTAATGAATTATGAAATGAGTAACTTTTAAAGTTAGGGAAGTGAGTCATCATCTCACGTGCCAGTTAGTGCAGCATCAAGGTGGAAAGTAACTTTCTTTTCGGGTCAAGGGACTTTTGCTGTTGCCACTTTCTTCTAGGCAGAATGTCAGTACTGTCACTGAGTGTGTCATGGAGGCGTCAATCTCTGGCCTGTGTTATTGTCATCATAGAAACATGAGATGGCAAGTTACGAAAAAACAACCTGGTTTGTAGAGTTTTCCTTTACTGGCTGGCTGGAAACGCTTAACATTTAGTAATAGTCTATCACAAAAATTTACGAGAGTCACTGAACAAGATCCCATTCTGCCCTGCCGTGAGTTCTGCTAGGTCCACTAGTAATGCTACCGCATCAGCTTTTATCCTCTGAGCTGGCGTAATTCACTTTCCAATTTTCCAATCTCCAAAGAAAAATGTCTGCTTTACAACTGTGGTCTTCAAAGGATGATATAGGGAACCTCAGCCTTGCCTAGCCTTTTCTTAAAACACTCTGTGGATTCTTAAAGCTGCACCAGGCCCAAGTATTGGAGGGTTTAGAGCCCTCCCTCAGTGTTTGTATGTACTTGGCGTATGTACTTGGCATCCCTCAGCAACATCATTCCAACTGCCTTAGTGGCTGGTGGGGGTGTGCAAGTGTCTAGTCCTATGCTGGTAGCAATTAAAAGATTTAATATTAACTGCCCACTGGCAGATATTTGAGACTAACAGAAGTGGTTTGACATAGGCCTGTCTCTGCATAGAAACCATATCCTTCATTGGAGGTCTCCCATCCAATTACTAACCAAGGCCAAACCTGCTTAGCTTGCAATATCCAATGACATCAGGCTTGCTTGGGCCATCCAAGTTAGGGCACTTTGCACTGACATGGAAGTATGAGAGTAACACGAGAATATTCATTAGGATAATCATCAGCCCTGTCCGTCTTTACAATCAGGTAAGCAAACAACACACAGACCGCGGGGGAAGTCTTATTAAAAAGATATACATCACCCTCAAAATCAGGTTTTAGTCCACATATTCTTCAAAGTACTTGCAATATTTAAATCTACTGTATGGAATACAGCTAATATTAGGAACCGAGATAAGAATCTATGTGGCCACAGATCTTTCCAAATGCTAAAATGGCTTCTAACCAGTGTGGATTCTTTGATGTCTAGTAAGGTTTGTGCTCTGAGTGAAACTCTTTCCACACACCAAACATTTATATGGTTTCTCCCCAGTGTGGATTCTTTGATGAGAAGTAAGGTGTGAGCTCACACTGAAGTTCCTTCCACATTCCAAGCATTTATATGGTTTCTCTCCAGTGTGAATTCTTTGATGGAGAGCAAGGCGTGAGTGGTCAGGGAAATACTTTCCACACTCTGAGCATTTATATGGTTTCTCACCTGTATGAATTCTTTGATGGGAAGTAAGGTTTGCACTTACGCTGAAGCTCCTTCCACACTCCAAGCATTTATATGGTTTTTCGCCTGTGTGGATTCTCTGATGTCTAATAGAGACTGTCCTACTGCTAAAACTTTTTCCACACTCTGAGCATTCATAGGGTTTCTCCCCTGTATGAATTCTTTGGTGGGCAGTAAGGCTTGAGCTCACACTGAAGCTTTTTCCACACTCCAAGCATTTATATGGTCTCTCCCCACTGTGGATACGTTGATGATAAGCAAAGCCTGAGCTATGACTGAAGCTCTTCCCACACTCTGAACATTTATACGGTTTTGCCCCTGTATGGATTCTTTGATGGTAAGCAAGGCTTGAGCTGTGACTGAAACTCTGTCCACACTCCAGACATTTATAAGGTTTCTCTCCCGTATGGATCCTTCGATGAGAAATTAGGCTTGAGCTCACACTAAAGCTCTGTCCACACTCCACACATTTATATGGTTTCTCCCCTGTATGGATCCTTTGATGGTACGCAAGGCCTGAGGTATGACTGAAACTTTTCCCACACTGTATGCATTTATATGGCTTCTCCCCTGTGTGGATTCTTTGATGGTAAGCAAGGCTTGAGCTGTGACTGAAACTCTGTCCACAGTCTGAACATTTATAAGGTTTCTCCCCTGTGTGGACTCTTTGATGGGAAGTAAGGCTGGAGCTCACACTGAAAGCTTGTCCACACTCCAAGCATTTGTATGGTTTCTCCCCTGTGTGAATTCTTTGATGATAAGCAAGGCCTGTGCTGTGATTGAAGCTCTTCCCACATTCTGTACATTTGTATGGTTTCTCCCCTGTGTGGATCCTTTGATGGGAAATTAGATTTGAAATCACACTGAAGCTCCTTCCACACTCTGAACAATTATATGGTTTCTCCTCCATGTGTAGTCTTTGATGGGAAATAAACCTTGGGGTCTGACCATGGTCAGAGCATTTCTCCCCTTTGTGTAGTCCTTCTTGGGAGCTAAAAGTTGATACAAAGACCTTGTTCCCATGATGGCCTTCCTCTTGTACTGGGACTTCATGGAAGTTAGCACTGTAAGAAGAAATGAATGTCTTTCTCCACTTCTGCTTTGTTTCAGTTTTCTTTTTCTGCTGTTCACCCTTTTCCTCCCATTCCATCACTTCACCTAGAGAAATAAAAAAGAGAAACCTGATGAGCGAGAAATGGATCCTCAGATCAGAGAACAAACCCAGATAATTGTTTTGGTGAATTATATAACAAAAAATTTTACGGAGAGGGCTCTACTCCTTAACAAATAGCCTCTGTTGATTGATATTAACTGGTACCAATTGTTGTTAGCATATTGTTTTTTGGGGTACTCTCCATGCACAAAGTCTTGGGTTCAGTTCTTGGCATCTCCTTATTAAAGGATCTCAAAAAATAGTTTTTGTAAGACTCCAACCAATACCTTCAAGAACCACTTCTCGTCTGAGAAGACAATATTAACCAAAATGGGATGCTGTAGTTATTTTTATGTTTAAATAAGTCCAGCAGTGCACAGACAATTCCTGCACAATTAAGATCCATTCTAGTATTATGCCCTCCATTTCCTAAAAAAGGAATCCCTCCACAAAGCATTCTGATAATCTTTTGAGCATCAAGTTTGTAATGTTTAGACAATTTAATTTCTGCCAGGAGAGCCAGAGCTTGTTGTACAAGACCTGATTCCCAGCATACAACTGAACAGCTACACACCAATCTCTGTTCTTCCTCAGAATTCAGCACAATGAAAGTTCTGCCCCCCATCCAGCTACTCCAAGAAATGTTTCAAACATCGAGAGAGTGACATTTCCATAGAATTGACATCTACCCTGAAGCCTCATAGCTTGGGATACGAGAATGTAATAGAGCAGCTACCTGGCTGTCTCTCTCCTTCCTCGGGGCCCAGGGCAAATTGATCGCTTCCTTCTTCCAACCAGTAGGTGAGACCAGCTTTGGGAAATATAAGTCCTGCTGCAGAAGGAGAAAAAAGCACCTCGTTCATCAGCCAAAATGGAGTTTACAACCAAGAAATCACAAAGAGATTGAGACTTGGGAGGGCACCTGTGAAAGAACTAGAAAAGATTTTTAAGCATAAGGAAGCACTGCTGAGGACCAAGATCAACGTAATTCATACTATAGTATTCCCCATTCCTATGTATGGATGTGACGGTCGGACAATGAAGAAAGCTGACAGGAAGAAAATGGATTCATTTGAAATGTGGTGTTGGAGGAGAGTTTTATGGAGGGCCAAAAAGACAAATAAGTGGGTTCTAGATCAAATCGAGCCTGAATTCTCCCTAGAAGCTAAAATGACAAAACTAAGGCTATCGTGCTTTGGTCACATCATGAGAAGACAAGACTCTCTGGAAAAGATAATAATGCTAGGAAAAGTGGAAGGCAGCAGGAAAAGAGGAGGGCCCAAAATGAGATGGCTTGACTCAATGACGAGAGCCACAGCCTTCAGTTTCCAAGACCCAAGTAACGCTGTCAACAATAGAACATTTTGGAAGTTGTTAATTCATGCTGGTTGTGGCGGAAAGTGTCATCAAGACATAGTCAGCTTATGGTGACTCCTGGTGGGGTTTTCAAGGCAAGAGACTAACAGAGGTGGTTTGCCATTGTTTGCCTCTGCATGGCCACCCTGGTTCTTTTTGGTCTCCCATCCAATAACTAATTAAGGCTGACCCACTTAGCTTCCGAGATCTGAAGAGATCGGGCTTGCCTAATTTATAGGGTTACCATAAGCGCAAAGTGACTCGACAGCACGTAACGCCCACAAAACATTTTATACTTTATACCAAATTAATGTATACTAAATTAATTTTGTATGAAGTATAAAATGTTTACTTAATTTATACTATATTTCCGAGAGACATTTTCAAAGATACAACATTTTAACAAGACAGTCAAAAGCCTTCTGGGAACGCCTCCCACCACCACCACCGCCGCCCCCCCCCCCCGGGTAAAAAACTGCTCTCCCTCTTCTCTATATTCATAGGTTATATTTAGCTGAGTTTGGGTTATTTTAAATAAATGTCATTCATTTGTAAAAAAGAAAAAAACGTTATTTGTCTCAGTCAGTGTACCTTTTTCATTCAGATATTGGCTATCAGAAACTCAGTTCCGATAATTAAATCCTGGCAGATAGGCAAATGGTCAGGGCTAAGCGAGGTTATGCTTTGATGGTAGATAACACGTGCCCAGTTTTCTGAGTAATTGGGAACTTTTTTTACATTTGGGGATTTAGTTGAAGTGCAGATGTACAAAAGGGAGGGGGGACCTGAAAGACTTGCTGGGGGTGGGGGAATCCTATCCTTTCATTTATTTATTTAAACATGTATATGCTGCCTTTCCTCCTAAATACAGCCTCCACGCCAGTGAACAACAGACTTTATAACATTTAAAACAGTATTTAAAACGTATATATAAATATTTAACAATGAAATAAAACATACAGACACAACCGGGGGGAGGGCCACTAACAGTTTACCAAAGGTATGCCAAACAAAACAAATAAGGTCTTTACCTGCTGGTGGAAGACAACGACAGAGGGAGACAGAGAGCTCTCCCTGGCAAGGGAGTTCCAAAGTTCTGGTGCCAAAACTGAAAAGGCCCTTCCTTGGGCTGCTACCTGTCTAGACACAGATCGCGGGGACTTCCGATGATGATGGCAGTGGACTGGCAGGTTCATTTAGGAGAAGGCAATATTTAAGGCATGCTGGTGCCAAGCCAAGAAGGGCTTTAGAGCACCCTGAATTCAGCCCTGATGCAAATGTGGAACCAATGGAGATGGAATAAGATTGGAGCGATATAGTCCCCATGATCTACTTCCGTTTACATTTGGGTCGAAGTGTTCCGTAACAACTTTCCCTCAGTAAACCAAGGCTCATTCTGGATCCCATGGAATGAGAGAGGCACCTGGGGCAATCGGGTCCACAGCCTGAGTCTTCTTCATATTCCATAGATCAACTAGGGCTGTAACGGGAATGCCAACCTTGCTGACCAGAACCTGCCCAAGATCAGAAAGGAACTCAGGACATACCATTGGAAGTGACAAATCAGAGGATTGTGGTATGATCATCAGGGTTTCATGTAACTGAGCTTATATTAGACAGCCACACCAAAAGATCCCCGAATTTCTTAATCATGTGAGACTATCTAATCTTTCTGAAAACAATTTGGTGAGATCCTTCACATTTTATTTTATCCTTTAGATCTAAAATAAGATAAGGAATGATATGTATGAATACCTGTTTCTGATATGTTTGTCATATGGAGCTGTTTTTTGTATCTTTGTGAGCCTTGTATTTTTGACTATTTCAAGACTGATTAGATTGCTTTTAAATAAAAGTCTTAAAAGACAAAAAAAAAAAAAGAACCTGCCCAAGAGACATCAGGAGCTCCTCTGGATCCATCAATCCCCTGCGACCGGCCATCTTAATTGTCATCTCACCCTTGTGGAAGTTCTGAGTATCTGTGAATGTAAATCTCCCTGGATAATGGTCTGTCCATGATATGGTCAGGGTGGAAAATCCCCCCCCCACTACCAAACCATCCCCTGAGAAAACCAAATCAAGTGTATGATCTGCTGTCTGCCTAAAACATTCTGGGATAGCCCCAAGGTTGTCACGGCAACCATGAAACCCTGAGCAACTCCGGTCAGGGCAGCCGCCACATGAAAATTGAAGTCCCCAAGGACAACAGACCTCGAGGTCCTCAACGCCAATTCCGAGATTGCCTCTGTCAGCTCAGGCAGGGAGACTGTTGGGTAGTAAACTGGAGGGTGGTATACCAACAAAATCCGAATTCTGTCCATACACTTAAAATTGAGTGTATGGATAACAAAGCACGTGATGAGTGCCACAGAGGCCATATAGGCCACAGCCACACACCGTCCCCACCCTCTGAGCCTAGGCTGAGGCTGTACAAAGAAGCCTTGGGGACAAAGCTGAGAAAGAGCCGGCCCCCATCACCAACCCAGGTCTCGGTGATACATACCGGGTCAGCCTGTGAACCGGAGAAACCAAAAGATTGGAACTTTTTTTTTAAAAAGACACACCCTGGAAATTTTGTTGGCCATTAAGGGGCTAGAGGACTCAAATGTTGCTCAAAAAAGAGAGAGTGAGCTAAATTGTTTCATTTCCAAGCAGATTCGATGAGTTCTTTAATGTTGTCTTCAGGGTTAGCTGAGCAAAATCCTTTGGCCCCTGGGGGAATATCGACTAATCCTTTTTACAAAAGGAAAAATAAATGAAGTGGTAAGGGAACAGAGTTTCGCTGCTGCCATTTTCAGCGAAGCCCTTGCAATGCCTTGCATCGATACAGACCAATGCCAAAAGCGATTCCTACTTTCCAAATTTATCAGTCGGTACAAAGGGAGGCATACCCAAAGAGGCCAGATTTCTGCTGTTCTCCTCCATGACTTCCCGGTGCAGGGCCCTTTGGCCCGGATCCAGCAGAGCCCATTCCTCCTCTGAGAAGAACACCGCCACATCCTCGAAGGTCACCAGACCCTGAAAGAAAAAGGGAACATTTTCTCCTTGCAAATCATCCAAAAAGAGTGTGCAGGCAAGGTGGCCGAGAGTTCTTCAGCAGACGCATTGAAACCATCCCTAGTGCATCTTTTTGGGTCCACAGAGCGGTGCTGGGGAAAGAGGCTCTTGGAGGAGTCCCCAGCCCTTCTCTGAAAGCATCGCCCCCCCACCCCCTTACCTGATTTGGTTGCACAGAGGTGGTTTCCATTCCACCACAATGGAAAGATTTAGAATGAAACATCAACGTCCTTCCACTACCTGCGAAGAAGACCAAACAGGTATTGTCTCATGCTTGCTGCCCATCCAAATTCAAGGCAGGGGTTATTACTTTTATGAGCTGCCTTCCTCATTCCCCCTGCCCCCCTCCACCAATGCAGCCCCCTCCCAAGGTCATCTAAAGAGGCCTTGCTTAGTATCTCTCTGATGATTGAGGTTAGATCTGAGAAGGTACAGAGGCACACCCTTGTTCTCTTGTGGGGATTCTCTAGAATACCAATTCTCTGCAGATTGTAGTGTCCTCGTAGCGGCCCTATGGGCCAGGCTGGTCTCTGATGAAGCCGCAAAATTCTGTTCTGACCCAATTTTAGTCTAGCTCTTTCATGCTCCTCTTTAGCTTTCTACATGTCGGTTTGCTTCAAAACCAAGCAGTGTAATAAATAAGAAGAATAAATTATTCTCAAAACAAATAGATTTCAATTGCGTCTGTGAAAACAGTCTCTTCTGGCACTGTCTGTTTGGCCCAATTCAGCGTGCCGGTTTGGACCCAGAAAGCCTTAACAGCGCTGAAATCACCAACAGCAGAGGTCGGGTGTCTGCAGTCTCCAAGGCTCAAAGAAGGAGCCATAGAAAGGCAACCCATGAATTTCCGGGGAGCAAGTAGGGTGCATAGGTTAGAATGTTGGACCCTTGACCCAAACTCCAAGCCAGCAAAGCAGAAGAATCTCTTTGCTCTGCTGCAAATTATTTTTTTAAGGACTGCCCAAATTGGTACGCGTTGGGGGTGTTGAACACGTGTCACTGTATTCTACTTGGTCGATTAAGGCCAGTCTGATCTACTCTCACTGGTAAGGTTTCTCCAGGGTCTCAGGCAGAGGTCTGTCATATCCCCTGCTTCCTGATCCTTTTTAGATGGCGATGCTGAGGACTGAACCCAGGATTTTCTGTAAGCCAAACAGAAGCTCCACCCCTGACTCTCCACCCCACCTTCTATGAACTGTGCAATCCTATGCAGAGCGACTCTTGTCTAAGCCCACTGAAATTAACTAGCTTAGAGAGCAGTAACTTTGTAAGACTTTAAATCTTACAAAGCCTGCAGAGGGTTCCTTACTTTGCAAAACAGACAGTGCAATCCTAAGAAGAGCCATGCCAGTCTATGCTCATTGAAGTCAATGGGCTTAGACTGGCGTAACTCTGTTTAGGATTGCACTGAGAGTGAACTTCTCACGCATGTGAAGCCACAGGAAAAGCAGGCGAAGGCCCAAGACCTGAGAAGAAGCTTGGGGGCGCCAGAAGGTCTTTCAGCTTGGGAGTTCCCACTTGGAAGTCTTCACCTGTTTTTATTTATTTTGCAGCATGCATTCCATCTCCGTCCCAGCAGGAGCGCTACTTTTGCCAATGTTAAAAATACTCCAGCGGCCTTAAAAAGGCAAGCAAATGTTCTTCACAAGGAAATGTCTTAATTTTTACAAGGCTTGGGTTTTTTTTGATGTTTTGGCTTTTTCACATTTCCATGGGTATGTACCTCTGAGATTCTTGGGGCCTTTGAAATTTTATTGTCAAATATTACTGTTCCAATGGTTAAGATTTTTGTTTTGTCTCAAAGCCACTGTGCCATACAGACGTCTCCAATACAGTGCGAAAATTAGAATGTCCTGCAATTATTGCCTGCCTATTTTCACTGAGACGCAAGGCAAATTACAGCACCTTTTTGCATTGCTTGTTAGCTGTCTCATTCTATTATCTTGCCTTGGCTCACATTCTGTTATCCCCCTTCAATCCCAGCTGGAAAGGCGGAGTTATAAACAAAGGAAACAAACAAATAAAATAATATTTGCTGAAAGCATTCCCCTACACTCACCGTAGTGTTTTCTACATGTGCAATACCATTTTCCTCATTGTTTAATAGATGTCTGATACCATTTCTGCAATTCTTCTCTGATAACATCACTTATTAAATTTCCCATCGTATGGATTGCATCGACCTACGCTCTGTAATCTGCCTTGAGTCCCTGCCAGAAAGGCATGGAATAAGGAATGTAAAATAAAAATAAATATATACATTAGCGCAAGACAGCAGCCCCCCCCCCTCTAAACAGAATAATCAATGCAATAAACCACTGCAGTCAAGATGGGTCACACAATGAAAGAACAATGGAATTTAAACAGCAAGGGCATTTAAACAGCAAGATTTCACAATTACAAAATAATGAGATAAAAACAGTATGACGCATTCAACAAACGATACCATCTGAAGGCGGAGGGAGGAAAACACCTGCCTCAAAACTTCGTGCAACGATCTGGCCCCTGGACTCCCCTCCCTTAGGATTCAGCTGCAGGCACCTCCAGGCTTTGCAGAAAGAAAGAAATTCCAGGGGGTGGGGACGGGGGAATCCCAAATACTGCCACTGTACGCCTTTTTTCCCCCGCCTCATCCCCTCCGGATCAGCGTCTGCTTTTTCTCGCCCCCCAACGCGATTTTAACTCGCCAAATGCATCTGGGATGGAGCGGGCGCTACCGTGGGAAAGACAAAAGCCATGTTCCCACAAGGGGGGGGGGGGGAGCGGCAGGAAGTGACCTCACAAAACACCGCCTCCCCTCACTGCACTTCTAGGAGCTGGGACTCTCTCACTTTAACCCGAAGGTTGACTCCCCTAACCACCGAAAACATTGCCCGACTTTGCACTCCTTGGAGGGGGGGCAGGGTTTCCAAAGAGGCAGCCGCGCTGGTGCACTTGTTGCATAATTTTATCCATCTGCCAGTCTTTTCATCCCCCCCTCCCAAACAAAATCAGGACTTTCACCCTCCTCTCTGCAAAGCCAGTGGGGACAGCATTTTTCTCCAAATAATAAACCGGTGCAGACAATGGGCAGGAGCAGGGCTTCAAGGGTGGTGGCCCCAGAGTCCAGCTTCAGAACGTGCTCTCCCCCTCCCCTTCCCCCCACACAAGGCATCACATATCTTGGCAAACCAATGAGCGTCTGATTTTCTATTAGCAAAGTTTGGGTCTGGACTTTGTTTTTCTTGCCTATGCGCTTGAGCACACATGAACATAGCTGCTGATAGCGAATCAGACTCTTGGTCCTCTAGTAGTGAAACAGTATTTGGTGAAACAGCAGGAGCAGGATATTTGGGTCTTTCTCCTCATTATGCTGGAGTGGAAAAAGCCTCTTTGCACCTGACGAAGAGAACAGTGGTTCTCGAAAGCTTGTGCTACAGTAAAGTTGGTTAGTCTTAAAGATGCTACTGGACTCTTTACTGTTTTGGTCCACTAGTGAAACAGCACCTGGTCCACTAAGGCCTGTATTGTCTGCTCAGCCTGGCAGAAGCTCTCTCAGGTCCCATCACCTGGTCCTCTTAACTGGGGATGCTGGAGAATTGAACCCGGGACTTTTGAGCTCTGGGCAGATGTTCTACCACTGCTTAATAATAGTTGCTAGAAAGGAATAAATTGTGTATATGTATATCTGTGTGGAGACACACACACTTAATACACATTCATGTTCCAGCTTCTTATATTAAAATATTGGATACCTCTTTTTTAATTATTGTGGCTCACAATTTTGGAAGAATGGACGATGCATGAGGGGTGCCACATAACCTTCCAGTAAGAGGATCCTAAATGGGAGAGAGCCACAGCGGATATCTTTCTATGCTCCCTCCAAATTATAAACACGTAAGTGGAGGGAAGAGAGGCTTCTCTGGACACCTTAAATGAAGGAGATAGGCAAGGAAGGAAGTGAACGCTGTGAGGCTCAGGACACTGAGGGCTTTAAAAGAGGGAATCAACCCCTGGAATAGAGCCAACAAGTTAAAAAGAATAAAACACTTGTTTCCTTTTGTGTCTCTCACAGGCAGTGGAAGGGCAGCAGAAGCAGGATGTATTGTCGAAGGCTTTCATGGCCGGAGAACGAGGGTTGTTGTGGGTTTTCCGGGCTGTATTGCCGTGGTCTTGGCATTGTAGTTCCTGACGTTTCGCCAGCAGCTGTGGCTGGCATCTTCAGAGGTGTAGCACCAAAAGACAGAGATCTCTCAGTGTCACAGTGTGGAAAAGATGTTGGCAGGTCATTTATATCTACTCAGGAGGGGTGGGGTTGAGCTGAGTCATCCTGTAAGAGTTTCCCAGGCTGGAGGCGGGGCGGGGGGCCTCGGGGGGAGCGGCGCAGCCGCGACCCCCGGGGGCCCGGCTGTCTTTGTCCTTTGTCCTTTGTCCTTTGTCCTCGTCCTCGTCCTCGTCCTCGTCCTCGTCCTCGTCCTCGTCCTCGTCCTCGTCCTCGTCCTCGTCCTCGTCCTCGTCCTCGTCTTCGTCTTCGTGGCGGGGGAGGGGGAGGGGGAGGGGAGGGGGAGGGGGAGGGGGAGTTTTATTTTTGGCAACCTCTTCTACATGCAAAACTTTTTTGGTGCAAAGTTGTAATGTTATAAAATGGTAAAAATTTCATAAAATTGTAAATTTACTAACTATCCATCTCAAATAAGTATATAGATAATTCAAACAGTATTGCTTCTATAATCATATTAGGCATAAATATTAAACATAACTTTTAAACATTAAGTAAAAAGTATTAAATACTCGGTAGAGATGGGTTGAAGGTTTTATCTTAAATCCTTAGCAGCTTGAAACCTTCAAGTGAGAACTGAAAACATGTTTCTCTGTTTCAGAGAAACTGTTGTTCAGTACAAAATAAATGGGATGTATATTTTTGTTGCACTCTCCCAACCAGGAGACAGACTCCTCCTAAGAGTTTAATGGCTTCTTTCATTAACAAACGCTAGTTGTTTTCATTAAGTGAGGTATCAAAATATAAATGTTCATTTAAATGAAACATAGAAAAATAGAACAGAAGAACACAACAAGAATTAAGTTTCCTAACATTTCTTAATGAAATCTAACTCCGTCAGATTAACGATGAAATGCATTCAAGTTACCATAGCACATATTACAAGGGTAAGTTTCCTGCCTAGATCTTCATGAGATTTCTCTTGGCCAAAACCCTGATCTGCTATTTGGATTACCATTTTTATATATTATCTTATGCAGAAATCTAACATCTTTTCATATGATAACATAGATAAATATCAAACCACTATTTACTATTTCCAATCATGTGACATTCTACCTAGCCAAAAGTACCACTCTGCCCAGCTTCAAGATAAGAGATATGGATAGTAAAAATGACAAGAAAAGTTACATGACCAGATCATCCTTGGTCTCTGCTAACAATTAAAGAACATGTATTTGATACTGTTCACTATTTTTAATTGGCTGTCAAAGATAAAGAAGCACCAGTTATACACCATACTAGAAAAAGAACTATAGTGAAGTTCATACAGCGTTATTTAGACTGCATCTGTTTCACTAAGTATGTGTTCTAAACCATAATCAACAGTCTACTGGTTTGAATCCCACTACTGACATGAGCTCAGTAGGTGGCCTTGGGTCAGCCACTCCTCTCAGCCCCAGCTCCATTGTGGGGATAAGAATAACACTAACTTGTTCACTGCGCTGGGTGAGGCGCTAATATGTGTAAAAGAGCGGTATATAAGCACAGTTATTATTATTATTTATATTTCCATGACACCATCCCTTGACCTGTGAAATTAAGTATTTTGATAAATATGAAAGTGATACAAAATATAAATGCATTGCATAATGTGTGAGTGTACATATACAAACTTTAAAAATTGTATTGGATAATACCACAAAGCATGATTACTGAGAAAGCTGCTTTCACTGCTTTCAGTGTGGAGAGCTGCTTGTAGATCAAAACAACCTGGCGAGCTGTCTTCATGTAGAGTGCACTTGATTCTCTTGGCTTTCAATTCTGCTTTCGTTCAGCATGGGTAAATCAATGTGTCAGCAGTAAACATTTGTATCACTCCTCTCTGAATGAACTTTTAAATTTTACTGCCTATCGTGTCAAAAGCAATTAAAATTAACAATACAGTTACTAAGCTGCTAAGATCAATTAATGGCTCTTAGGCTTTATCTATTGATCTAGTGACATCTTCAAAACCCACTGGTAACAGACTATACATACTTCTCTTCTATCCACAATATATACACAAGGATTGATTACATATTCTTATCTTCTAAATTACATATTTAAATGACATATTCTTATCTCCTAAATTAATTAGTCAAACTCTTACATCAAGGATTGGTGACAAGTTGTGGACAGACTATGCTTGGACAGAATGTACACTGAGAATAAATGACATCAAACAAATTGGAAACTAAATAAATCACTTTTATTTAACAAATAAATTTCTTCTGAAGTCTCTTTAGAAATTAAACAATAGAAACAAACTATGTGGCATTCCTCAAATCCATGTGTAGGATGCTATGGAAGTGGTACTTAGAGGGAAATTAATCTCCGTTGTCTCCTGTCATGAAGAGCAAAAAGAAAACATTAGAAATGAAATGATATCTAGAATAAGAAAACTAGAATATGAACACAAAAAAGACCACCCAATCTATAAACTTGCTTGCATGAAAATTAGAGGGAAAAACCTCCTCACATTCTATACAAGCTATTAAAGGCACCCAGGAAAAACTCAAACGAATTCTGTAAAATTAGCCGATGTATTTGCTGAGTACCATTTGTACATCAGACAATTGTGACACTAATCATATTTTAAATTTTTTATCATCACAGGAAATTTGGAAAAAAACAAGAACATAAACAATATCTGGACCAGGAAGTCACAACAGAAGATGTTACAGTCACTATCAAATCCTTGAAAAAAATAACAAAGCTTCAGACAGGGATGGATTCCCTGCCAAATTTTTACAAAAAAATACATTCACCTACTTTCAACTCCACTAACTGCCACATGCAGCTCTGTTATGATAGGAGGTAGCATCCCTCTATCTCGGTCAGAGGCTGAAATAGTAGTTACTCCAAAAAAGGACAACCATATTACAAATACTAAATCTTCTCAACCAATACCCTTACTGAATCAAGACCAAAAGATCTTTACAAGCATATTTGCCAAAACATTGTCTAAATTTAAATAACCAACTACATTCACCTTGACCAGACTGGCTTTATGCCAATAAGGAATCTTTTTGACAATACACGTAACACTTTAACTATAATTAATTTCTGTGTAGCATACAAAACCCCTGCATTACTTCTGACCTTTGATATAGAGAAGGCATTTGATTAAGTGGAAATACCATATCTAAAACTTTTACTTCAAAAAATGGGTTTTGGCGACCAATTCTAAAATGCCATTAATGCTCTTTATCTTTCTCCAAAAGCTACAGTTAGGACTAACAATGTACATTCAATAGATATCCATATAGCAAGGGGAACAAGACAAGGCTGTCCCCTTTCCCCATTTCTGTTTGCCATAACTATAGACAGGGCCAGTGCTACCATTAGACCAACTAGGCAGCCGCCTTGGGCACAGACCTCAAGAGGGGCATAGTTTTATTCAGATTACTTTCTTGAAAAAAATGCAACTGAGAAAACCTATTGAGCACCCCCTAAATGGTCCTCTCCACAGACATCAAGCAGCTCAAAAGCTCACCGTAACTTTTTTATTTATTTATTTATTTATTTATTTGATGTATACCCTGCCCTCCCCACAGATGGGCTAAGGGTGGCTAACAACATTAAAAAATACATTAAAATCACAGAAACATAAAATCAATAATATTTTTTAAAAAATGATTAAAATAGTCCAGGAGCAGGGTATTTAAATAAATATTGGGAGTCCGTATACAGGCATGGCAGATGGCTGAGGGCAGCTCCGGAAGAAATGGTGGTCTTAGATGGAAGAAGAAGGACACTCGCTGGCACTCAGCCAAAGGCCCAGCAGAACATCTCCGTTTTACAAGCCCTGCAAAACTGTAACAGGTCCCACAGGGCCCAGATCTCCAGCGGGAGAGCGTTCCACCAGGCCAGGGCAGAAAAAGCACTCGCCCTGGTTGAGGCCAGATGGATGTCCTTTGGGCCAGGGACCACCAGGAGTTGCTTGTCTGCAGAGCACAACACCCTGCAGGGGACGTAATGGAGGAGGCGGTCCCGCAGGTATGGAGGTCCCAGTCCATGAAGGGCTTTAAATACCAAGGTTAACACCTTGAACCAGATCTGGAACTCCACTGGAAGCCAGTGCAGCTGGCACAGCACATGATGAATGTGCGCTTGGATGGGCGTTCTGGTAAGGATGTGTGCCGCTGCATTCTGGATCAGCTGTAACTTCCGGGTCAGACCCAAGGGCAGTCCAGGATAGAGTGAGTTGCAGTAGTCTAGCCTGGAGGTGACCGTTGCATGGATTACTGTGGCCAGGTCCTGTGGTGAAAGATAGGGCGCCAGACCTGGCAACAGTCATGACCTGGGCCTTCATTGAAAGTGTAGCATCCAAGGTCACACCCAGACTCCTCACCATCAGGGAAGGTTTCAATTGTACCCCATCAACGGCTGGGAGCCGGTTCCCAGCTCGATTGCCCCATGATCCAGACACAAAACCTCTGTCTTCAGGGGATTCAATTTTAGGCGACTCTGATGTAACCATACCGTCACAGCCTCAAGACCCTTGACCAAGGAATCCAAAGCAAGATCGGACTGGCCATCTGTAATGATTCCAAGTAAATGTGTGCATGTATCTTTAAATGCTTGATGAGATAGGTGAAGAGTCGGGGGGTGAAGGAGATGGATGAGTGAGTGATATGTGTCAGGCTATGGCATTCCAGACTTGATAGTCTGTTTCACTCCCTTCTGCAAGAAGACGAGGTCTTTTGATTTCGAAAGGTTTATTGTGAAAGACAGCATTCAAGCCCAGATGTGCATATTCCAGGATTAGAGATCCTGGCCGAGCAAAGCGTTGCTAGGAATGAATCATAGAGTAAAGGTTGTTACATTTCACACTCCCGGAGCCCAGCCTCCCCCAAGTTCATACAGCAAAACTTCTCAGAGGTGCGCTGAGCTGGCCAAGGTCGAAACAGCAGATAAGACAGGATCCTTTCCCATGGAATTGGCTCCTTGCAGGTGTTGCCTGGAACAGCAGATAAGACAGGATCCTTTCCCATGGAATCGGCTCCTTGCAGGTGTTGCCTGGAGGGAAAGAAGTCTAAACACTACACGATTAAATATGGCGTTACTTAGGTTAAAACAGTTTCTGACAATATGATTGGTTGAGGACTGAGAGGGTGGGTGGAGTGAATGCAGTTTGAGACTGAGAGTAGAGAGAAAATTTTTAGTCAGAAGAAAGCAGGCTAGCTGTGTGCTGCCTGAATATGTTGAAGTGTTTATGAGAGAAATATAACCTGTGTGGAACCTGAGCTGAGCATGTTTGTGAAAGGACACTCAGTCAGGGAAAGAGAGGCCAGCTGTGTGAATGAGAGTAAATGAAGTAACTTTAAGAACCGAGAACTACGTTTATGAAACCGATACGCTTCTTGACTAAATAAAAGTTTATTTTTGTTTTGCCATATCCCAGTGTAGCTGTTATTGCTATATCCCATTCCTATCTTCAGGGCCACATAGAACGACGAAGGAGCCTGACGCTTAGGAATGTTACCAAAGGGAAAATTTAAATAAAATATCTTGGAATAAAATATTCCTGGTGGCAGCAGACTACCCAGAGAGTTAAGGGATAGATTAAAAGAAAAATCTACCCTAAAGAAAGTAAAGGTCATAACACCATCCATCAGCAGATAGAGCTGAGTGTCATCCGCATACTGGTGACAACCTAGCCCAAAGCTGCGGGCTAACCGGGCAAGGGGGCACATATAGATGTTAAATAGCATCTGGGAAAGAATCGCCCCCTGAGGGATGCCACATACCAAAGAATGGTAAGCAGACATCTGTTTCCCGAGTGCCACCCTCTGTCCTAGATTGTGAAGGAAGGAGTTCAGCCATTGCAGGGCTGTTCCACGAATCCCCACATCGGCAAGGCAGTGGGTCAAAAGAGTATGACTGACCATGTCAAATGCTGCTGTAAGATCTAAAAGTATCAGCAGTGCCGAACCACTCCAGTCCAGGTGTCGCCGTAGATCATCTGTGAGGGCAACCAGAACCGTCTCTGTACCATGGCCAGGCCTGAAGCTGGACTGGAATGGATCCAGGATAGAGGCATCACCCAGGTATACCTGCAGCTGTTCCGCTACTGCCCTCTCAATTACCTTACCCAGGAATGGAATATTCGAAACTGGGTGATAATTGCCTGGATCAGCAGGATCCAGTGATGGTTTCTTTAATAAGGACTGCACCACTGCCTCTTTCAGTGAGTCTGGAAAAAACCCAGAACTCAGAGAAAGATTACTGATATCAGCTAATGGTGCCCAAATCCCATCACCACCACTTTTCACCAGCCATGATGGGCACAGGTCCAGTGGGCACGTGGTAGGTTTCACAGCATGCAGGACCCTGCCCACCTCCTTCTGGGAGAGTGGCCTGAATTGATCTAATGTCAACCCTGAGGACGACCAAGGGGCCTCCAGTACACATACTGCATCAACTGTGGTGGACAGATCCTGGCGGAGTGACAAGATATTATCTGCAAAATAGTCTCCAAAAGCCTCACAGCTTATTACCGAATTTACATTTTTATTTGTCCCATGTGTGAGGGACGTTAAAGACCAAATCACTCTGGAAAGTTGTGCTGGGCGAGAACTAGTGGACGCAGTGGAAGCGGCATAGTAGTCTCTCTTTGCAGCTTTCAGTGCCATCTCATAGGCCTTCATAAACGTCCTATAAGATGTTCTTGTCACTTCATCATGGAGTCACCGCCACACTCGCTCTAGCCGTCTCAGCTCCCATTTGATTTGTTGTAGCTCATCAGTATACCAAGGAGCTACTCTAGTTCGGGGGCGGAGAGAGCAATCTCATCAATAGCTTCAGAGAAACGGGCATTCCAGTCCTCTATCAGCTCATCCAATGAGCCACCAGGGGGCATCGGATCCTGCAGAGCGTTCTGCAATTCAATTGGATCCATTTGACTCCATGGGCGAGCATAAATCAGCTCATCGCCCAAGCAGGAGGGGGTCATGGTGCCCAGACAAGCCCTCAGGATGAGGTGGTCTGACCATGGCACTGCTATAGCTTCATCCAGATCCACCTGTATCCCGAACCCAAAGATCAAATCCTGTGTGTGTCCTGCTCGATGTGTGGGCATTGATACAAACTGGGAGAGTCCTAATGCTGCCATGGAGGCTATCATGTCCATGGCCTGTGAGGAGGTAGCATCATCAGCATGGACATTGATGTCCCCTAAGACCAGAAGCCTGGGGTACTCCAAGGCCCAGCCAGCCACCGCCTCTAACAGGCCTGGCACAGCATCTGCTGGTGTGCTGGGCGATCGGTACACCAGACAGATGGCTATACTCTCCTCGGCATCCCACACCAGGCCCACACAATCAATGCCAGCAATCTTTGGCAAGGGGAGCAGCCTGATTTTAAAAAAGAAATATAAATCACTGGTTGCCCGCTGTAAGAAAGAACATACCAGAAAACTGTGGGCCAATATAATTGAAGCAGCTACGAGCAAAAACTCAGTGGTGTTCTGGAAACTAGTGTCAAACCGCGCCTCCACAGCCGCCTCCCCCTTGGCTTCCTCTATCCCCCCAGATAAATGGACTTCTTTTTTCCAAAAAATGTATGATGATCCTATTCAACCCCCTCCTGCCCCAACAATAGAAAATCTGGCCAAATGCCCCCCAGTTCATGCCGAAGAGGTAAAAGCTTATATTAGCCAGTTAAAGAATGCAAAAGCCCCTGGGCTTGATGGAATATCTCCAGAATTACTAAAAACAAATAAGGACTGGTGGGCAACTTTCCTAGCCTCCCTATTTACTCATATTGATGAAACCGGCTACATCCCCAATGATTGGGGAATGGCTATAGTAGTCCCCTTCCATAAGAAGGGAAAGAAGGAGGATCCATCCAATTATAGACCAATCAGCTTACTAAGCATTGTAAGCAAATTGTCTACAAAACATCTGCTGGAGAAATTTTCAGACTGGCTAGAACAGGAGGATATAATTGCTGATGAGCAAGCTGGGTTTAGAGCTGGCACGTCAACAATAGATCACTGCCTAGTAATGCAACACCTTGTAGAGAAATATGCTACAGGAGACCAAGCATCACTTTACCGGGCATTTGTTGATTTAAAAGCAGCTTTTGACACAGTCTCTAGAAATAGACTTTGGAGGAAACTGCAGGCCTCTGTGACTTCGCGTTTACAGTTCCAGTCTGGACCCAAGAAGAGATCCTGGCAGCGCCCTCTATCTATCAGCACGTGAAGCCCATCTCCCTCAGCATTGGTTTGGAGGTGATCCACGAGCTCCTGACCCACCCCCAGTTGCATCGCACTCTCCAGAGCATCCAGAGAGATGGAGATACCGCTGCAGTGGTGGTATCCCACAATGGCAAGGAAATTCTGGACCTAGTCAAAGAGATCAAGGTCACCGGAGAGCATTCGTGGTGGGAGTCTCTCCTTGGCTGGAGTCCCACAGCCACTGGGTTATTCAATCTGGCCATGCACCCAATTGTTATTATTTTAACTTTTCAAGTTTTGTTGTGTGCTGCCCTGCTTTACTTAGGCTGTTGGAGCCGCAGACAGCTCCAACAGATTCAGGTAGCTCACCGCCTGGACCGTTACAACCCGGAGCTCCTCCTGCCGTAGGGGAGAGGTCTGTGCGTTCTCTCTCCCTCCCTTGCTTTTTCTATTACCTTTGTAGTTATGAACCATGGTAATTGTGGGTACATCTATGTATACGGACTGAACCAGCCCCATGGACGCTTTGCTTGCTGGACACCGCACTGAGGCCCTCTTGTGGACTAGGGGGGGAGCATGTTTCACTACCCCCCCCGACCCACGCTATGCCTCCAGGCGGCCACCCCTGGCTCTACCTCCATGAGGACTAGAAACTGTGTGCCTGATGCCTGGTCGATCAGCCCACGCCCAGCGCTGCTGTTCTATGCAGACGTCTAGGGGAGTGCAGGGACACATGGACTAAGTTTGCTTGTCTCTTGTATATATGCAACCCAGTCTCATAGCTGTACTGTGGACTGCGCCATCTGTGATCTTTTTCTCTTCTTGCTCCTATGGACTTAATATAGCCAAGTGCCTTCTAGGAATTGTATCCCTATGAATTTGGTCCCCCAAGTTTTATGCCTTATTAACTGTTCCCTCAATTCTGTTTTCCTCAACTATAGTGCTTTTAAGGTATTATTGTCATTATCCTTGTGTTTGTTTATACTGTGAACCACATTATGTTTTGAGTCTATGCATATTTTATCTCGGTATAAAATGTCCTCAGCTCAGCCTATGGCCATACCACCAGTACCCATGTCTATGCTTTGCCTTTGATTTTGGCCATATATGAAATAACCATGGTTCTTATGTATGCATCTGTACCACTGTAAGCCACCTCTGAGTCTAGCAACATGGGAATGATGTTTATTCATGAATTGTGATGCGACGTCTAGTCTTGTATGATTACTTCCACCCTCTATGAGTGGATAGGTCTATGAATGAATTGTTTTGTGTTTACGAATTGCTCTTTTATGAATTGCTCTGTACCCATGAATTACTATGCATTCATGAATTGCTTTACACCTGTGTCTGGGCTTATGAGTTGCTATGTACCCCTCACCCAGAAATGAGATATGAATTGTTTCAAACCATGTATGATCTGCTTCCCGCTTTTACCTGAATGAATTGCCTTGTGTTTTTATAACCACTGATCATTCTGTGAAATGTCTCTGCCCTTAAGTATGTGCATATGAGTTATCTTGCATATTATGAAACTGTGTATTCATGCTTGTGCTAACGGGTGCATCTTGGAAATATGTGTGTATGTGTTTATGTACATGTGTTTATACATACCTATATGGGTAGTTTTCCTGAGGTGGACACAGAGATGTGCAGCCCATTGGCTGATCTAAATTTTGTAATCTGGCTGTGTGGTTCTCCATACCAAATTTGCGAATGACACCTCCCCTTCCTCCCCCCTTCCCTCCCCCACCCCCTGGATGCTCAACCACCAGAGGTGCCACTCTTGCCCAACAGTGAAGACATGTTCGGGGACCGACCCTCCTGAGTCGGGTAGTCCCCGAGGGGGGGAAATTGTTACCGAGCAGCCCCCCCTCCCTCCAGAGGCCAGCCACGAACTGGGTCTGAGTTCTACACTAAAAGACTGCCGTGCCTGTGTTCCTCTAATACACGTGTCAGTTTCATATCTGATGCTGCAACAGACTGACAGTTCCTGGACAATTGCTCTCAAAACTCTTACGTGGCACTGCCCTGCTCAAGCTTATATCTGGACTCTCCTGTGTGATGCTGCCCTGTTGCCAACCATGGACTGTGTCTTAAACGCTGCTCCCTTGCCTGCCATGAGAGCTTGCCTCACTCTGGGCTCTAGCTACGCTGCCAGCAGCCAGACGCCAGCCAGGGGAAACCTTCCGCGAGGGTGGCCAGGCGCTCCCTGGCCAGCTCCTGCCGGGAGCCTCCCGTGGGCTGGTTGCCCTCACTACCAGACAATCTGCGGGTAAGCCCTAGCCAACAGCCAAGAAGCAGAGGGGAACAGCCTGCTTTGGGAAGCCATTGCGAAGGAACGAGCAGATCATACGCTGCAAGAGAATCCCACTCTCCTCCGCATTTCTTAACACCTAGCCAGAATGGAGATTGATCATCAGTCAGCCAGGGCAATCAACATGCGCACATCAAAGCAACCTTTGAACTCCGGGCTTGAAGGCACCAGGATGTGCGCTGGGAACGAGCAAACGGCCCGGATCCCCTTCTTCCTTTCCAGCCCCTCTCCCCAAAGGTGTCATTTATAAATTAATCAGACTTCAAACATGGTCCAATCAAGGCAGTCCCGATGGGCTCAATTTCTTTGATTTAAGTCGTGAGAACCACAGAATAAGGCGCCAGCCCCTGGGTGCTCTGAGGGTATATAAGCTAGCCTCTCGAATCCGAGGGCGCGCGCGTCATTCCTGTCCTAATTTCAGTGTTACCCATCTACCTGGGGTCTTGGTGCAGGCACTGGACCCCCCCCCCTTCGCTGCTGAGATCTCTACTCCACTTCAGGAAGGTGAGCTTGTCCCAATTCATCGTGATACCTGGCTTGTGTATTAGTCTCTAATTTTCCTACTCTGTATTCCTTAGCTCTTGTATGCAATCTTGTATGTGTGTGTGGAAGATTAGGCATACGCTACACTATTAGAAAATACACGTTATTGATTGAATACTTGTAGTTTGCCTCTTTGTCACAGAGATTTCCGTTTGGCAAGACCTTGGTATACATTGGCTAGATCCGCGCTGTTCTAGTTCTGGACTGCTAAGCTAACTCCCCGTCCTATTAACAGAGCAGTTCCAGTAACAGCCTCCTCTACTGATAGGCGACTGCTGTCCATTTTGGGGGCTATGCACAAGCAAACTGCCCTGAGTAAGGTGCAGCCGAATTGGGCATTTGACTGACCCCATTCAAACTTACAGGCAGGTGTGCCTTCTAGCCCCCTTTCTGTTTATCTTCTACATCAACAATTTGGTAAACTTTTTGAATGACCCTGGATTGCACCCTCCCAAATTAGCAAATAGGCACATTCACGTACTGCTCTATGCAGATGATGCTGTATTACTTTCTAGGACCCCCATAGGGCTGAAACAAGCCCTAAAAAAATTCTCCCAATTCTCTGATACTGAACACCTTCTAACTAATTACCAAAAAACTAAGATCCTGGCTTTCGATAAAAATCCAAAGATCAGACGATGGGGGCTTCAGAGGCATCAGTTAGAACAAGTTACCAGCTTCAAATATTTGGGTGTAGTTTTGCAAGCCTCAGGTACCAAAACAACACATAGCAGCTTCATTGCTGATGTGGGAGAAAAAACAGCACACAGTATACTGAAATTCTATCGATCACAAGGGGGGCAGTATGTACCGGCTGCACTCAGATTGTTTAAAGCCAAACCATTGGCCCAATTAGTATACGGATCATTCTTGGGGCTGCCACCCTCCTCTTTCTCTCAACTTGAGAGAGTGCAGTCCAAATTCCTTAGAGCCCTATTACAAGTGCCCAAATGCATGCCTAACTCATGGGTTAGACTGGAAACAGGAATGTTAAGGGTAGAGGCCAGAATCACCATCCTTTCAATTTTCAAATGGCTGTCAGGATGTCTAAACCCGCAAGGTCTGCTCCCTCTGTTATTCCAAGACAAATTTCAATCTAATTGGCAAAAGGCGACTCTGAAATCCCTGGGAAAATTGGGTCTTTCCCCTCAAAGTTTGCGAGTCATGGGGTTAGACCGAGCAAAATCACTCATTAAGCAGAGAGCGACAGACATTGAAAGACAAACATTTTCTTAGAGCACCAGGTTTTATTTCTTCAGATACTACTAAATATATTGCCGCTCCTGCAGCCTGTTTTTACTTTCTTGAATCCAGTAACTCCAGAAGGGCATTTGCTTTAGCTAGAAGTTCAACTCTACCCTCTGCCATCCTGGAAGGAAAGTTTAAAGCTGTCCATTACTCTCTTAGGCTTTGCTCCTATCCCCTAAGAGAAATTGACTCAATGGAGCACATCTTCTTCAACTGCCCAAGTCATAGTAAAATTAGAGCAGAAACCATCAGTCCATTAGTAGAAAGATTTCTTGGAAGTTCAAATAAAATCAAACTTGATTATCTTTTGTCTGATCGGAATCGCCAGACACCACATCAAGTAGCAAGATTCTGTGCCCAGGTCTACAAGCAACGTAAATCGCATAAGGCAGCTTAAACTACTAATTTATGATGATCTTATTTTTTTACTCTTATATTTATTCATCGTTCTTCCCCAGTATCCAGTCTCGACTGTTTTTAAACTGATTTGCAAATGGTTTTATATGTACTGGTCACGGACTGTAATAATAAACTTGACTTGACTACCTCTGCACTAAGAACAGCAGAAATACCTGAACCTACTTCATGGGGTGAAATATCCTAGCTACCACCAGAAGAAGCTGAGAAATGGAGAAAAGCGGAGGGTGTGGTGTCGGTGTTGAAGAGAATGATAGCACATTGAAAGAGCTCCGTCTCTCCTGTAGGCTGGAGTAGGCATGCCACACAGCCTCCATTAATTGCTCTTTACATTTTTACATTCCTGATCTCCTGGTCAGTTGGCATGCCACACGGGAAGACTCAGGGAGTAGTTTAAATGTGTAACAATAAGTCTCTCACCATTCACAGAGCACAACATTCCCATACACTCTAAGTAACATTCTCCTATGCTCAGAGGCTCACGATGTACCTTTCTTTCCGTTATACTTCCTAGATAAGACAAAAGTCTGATCACAGCATATTCTGCTTAGTTGGCTGAGAATGGAATGTGTAACTTGTAACTGTTGCTATAACCATATTTGGGCATCCGGGACTTCCTGAATACAAGTTAATAAAACTCTCGCCTCCATCTTTGGAGGGACAGACTTTGCATCCAGATCCTGTCTCATGTCGTTACTACATCTGGCGCCCGAACAGCCAGGGACCCTCCCCCATCTACCAGCGCCTGGAATAGGCCCCTTATCGAGTGCACTCCATCACTTCCGTGGCCCCTTATCAACTGGTAAGCAATGGGAAGTTATTTAACGCTGCCTCAGCAAAGGCATGTGAAAGAATTGTGTTTTTTAGTCAAAAAGTCTAGAGGATCTAGCACATTTACAGAGATTGCATGTCTCTTGCGCCACCTAGCTATTCATTGTCCGGCTTATCCGGAGGCTGGATCTTTGAAGCTCAAAACTTGGAAAAAGGTGGGCAAATTTTTATATTCAGAACCTAGGGCACCTGTTCAATTGCTGCACACTTGGCACCAATGTCACCATGCAGTGGAGCGCTTTGGTCTGCTTTTATCTAAGCCTCCAAGATCTCTTCTTACTTTTCCTCCTCAATATCCTCCTTGCCATATCCTGCCTCCTTCGGCATCTGCTGCCGAGGTTCCTAAACCTGAAACGCCAATCAGGGAATCCCCGGAAAAACCACCTCAGATTCAGCCAACAAACACCCTGTTAAATTCCTCTTCTCCAAAGGCTTCGGAATGTAAGCTAGTTGCTCCTTCAACTCAATTATCTAAGGAATGTTCACCAGAGTATGCTGAGGTGCAGTCGCTTCCTCCAGCACCGCTCAGCTTTCCCTCTTCTCCACAACCTTCTGCACCCCCCAGTCAAGATTTCAATCCTCCACCTTCCACTGGAGGAGTCTCAGCAGGTCTTGTGAGGGCGGTACTGGAACAAGATCGCCTCCAGGCTGCTCTAGCCAAGGCTCCCACTGAAAGCATTCCAGAATCGACGGAAATGCTGTCAGTGAGCTCAGTGCATTTCACTGGGAATGTGGATGCTGCAGAATTAACTGAACTGACTAAATCTGAGGATGTGGCAGAATTAACTGAGATGCTTGCTATCTGCCCAGTTCCTTTAACAAATCAGGTTAATGATCAAAGCCATCAGACTGTGGAATACAAGCCTCTCTCTTATACTGTTCTTGCTGAGTTGAGAAAAACCACAGAGCCCTATCCAGATTTTATCAAGCTTCAAGTTAATAACACTGGTTGTCAAGAAAAGTTGCTCCTTAACTTGGCTAAAGAGAATGCTACTTCTGAGTATCGAAGGGTTATTGCAGGTCTGGGAAAAACCCCAGAGTTGGCAGACATGGTTAGAGCTTGCCAAGAGATAGAAAATCCCTTTCATCAAGACTTTTTGCTTGCTGCCGCTCTCTCTCAGGGAGAATGTCAAGATCCTGGGGGAGGAGGTGTAAAATAAAAACCTACCAGCCTGATTGGAAATGGAACCCCCCCACACTTGTAGTTCTACAGCAGCTTCTGGGTATTATAAGTAAAGTCAATCCCTCTTTTGCTCTTCTTACAAGTCTCCTAAGCCTTCTGTTCTCTTCACTGACCACTGCAAGAAACATCCAAGTGATGTTATTCAAGTCTTACAATCAGTTAATGGCATTCTGGCTCAGCAGTGTGTCAATCAGATTCCTTCCATGAATTCAGGATTTTCCTTGTGCATTTTTCCTACCACTCAGACTCCTACAGGAGTTTTAGCAATTTCTCAACAGTCTCTCCAACCTTATGGCCTCATTGTAGCTCCTGAAAAGGTGCAAATTGTGAAGCCTATCACTCCTTTGCTGCTCTGATAATTCCTTGTTCAAAGTTCCTATCTCCGCTCACCCTCGTTGCTTTGCAGCAACTCCTAGGCAACCCTCAATTGGGTACAATCTTATATTTCTTTACCTACCAGTCTGTTGAGTCCAGTGTTTTCCTTGCTTATTACCACTTAACATCCCAGCAATCTTATCACTGCTCCCCTGCCAACCCAGGCAGCTTATACAAGTAAACAAGATTTTAGCTCAGCAGTGTGCTAACAGAATCCCTGTGGGGCTTGATGGCCTTCATCTTCTGGGAATACCAAGGGGATGTCTTTCTTGTAAAATGATTGTATATCTCTCTCATGGCTCACAAAAATGTTCATGCCACGGCTGATCTCTGTGCTATGGCACAAGAGTGTGCTATTAAGCACTCTAGTTATGTTTTGCTATTCATAGCTCTGCCTTTTCCTAAAAAAAAAAATTTATTTCAATCACCTCCTGTGTAATACTCTGCAAGTTTCAGACTGTTCTTGCAAACTTTGTGGGAGATGTCCTTTTTCAGTTACCTAAAGATAGCTTCTCTCTTTTACAATCAGTGCCTGTTTCCTTTAATCGCTGCACGAAGCAGCCACAGTTTTTTTTCTAACAGTAGCCGCTCCAGAGAAGTTATGTTTTTCAGAGCGAAGGTCACTGAATTACTAAATATTCTCTTCAAGCTCATCTCTAACTCACATTATGTTTATAAACTAATCAGCTGTCTTCCTGGTGCTTATTTAGCACCCCCTATCAATTCTAAATCTTATAGCTCTGTTTCTACACTCCTTCTTTCACTGTTATAAATGACATTCTATCTTAAAAATCTTCTGCCTTGTAGGATCAACAGAGATCCTGGTATCAAAGTACACAAAGCCTAATTTTTTTTCTGAAAGCTCTAAGTCATCTGCCTCAAAAAACTTCTTTGGTTTGATTGGTTGTCGGTTTCTTAATTATTCACATTATTTCTAGTCTGTCTTTCTCACTGAAACTCCAAGTGAATTACAGCATGGGTCTGTAAGTTCTTCTTAAAATCTTAAATATCTAAAGCAGTTCCACTGCCCTTCTTCCTTCTCTTTTAAAGTCTCAAAAGGTTACTGCTTTGAAGCATAAGGGTTATGCATGCATTCTTCTAACCAAATACTAACTAGAGCTAACCCTACCTAGTTTTAAGAATTAGCAAGTGTTTACTTTCAGTCAAAAGAATTAAAAGTTCAACTGTTTGTGTTACTTATTTGCATGTAACCACTTAAGTTTTCTAGTAAAGATTCCCACCATGGAAACGGGAGTCTCTATTCTTCATGAAATAGACTTAGAATTCTCTATTAGACCATTCCTCAGAGGGGAAAAACTGCATTTCATGTTCTTTCCCATCTCCTAGGATATAACACTGACAGTTACTCTGGGATGTCACAAAATTGGATGATTATTTTTCAAAAAGCATATTGGTTTCATAAAAGTAGTTCTTAGTTCTTAAAGTTACTTCATCCAAACTCATTCACACAGATCTCTTGTAAGGCTTTACACACAGCTATCCTCTCTGACTCTTATTCACAGATAATATTTCTCTCATCACCACTTTAGCATATTTAGGCAGAGCACAGCTAGCCTGCTTTCTTCTCCCCCCCCCTCTCCCCCTCACTTCCACAAACAAAGCTAAGTTAGTGAACATTCCTGAGGTGGGAGATGCTTGACTCTCAGCTTGCCAGCCACTCTTTCCAAGCAGCTCAGACATTGTTCTTACTCAAAAAATCCCTTACAATTCTACAGGTCAGGCGATTGTAAAACATGCCAATCGCTCTATTAAAACCCTCCTCTCTAAACAAATAAAACAAGGGGGGGAGGAGGGTCCCAACTTCCAACGCTGGGAATGATTTTGCAGCAAATTCATAAATGTTTGTTCATGTACAATCAGCTTAATTTTTCGCAGCCACAAGCTGCTGCCTCCTCAAATACCTCTGCCTCTGATAGACATTTCTGGCAGAAACCACAGTTAGCTAATTCGCAGGTGTACTATCGGAGCCTGCCAGATAAGACCTGGCAGGGGCCGGTCCCTCTGTTAACGTGGGGAAAAGGGTGTGTTTCTGTTTTATCCACAGGTCCTTTGTGGGTCCCTACCAGGCGTATCAACCCCAGATGGAAAAAGCTTCAAACTGCAAATTCACTTCTCATTCCTTGTGTGCCATGCTGTTTTCTTCCTCACAACTTACTGTATCACCTTTTGCCTTGAGAAGTCTACTGATTAATTGCTCCTCTGTTGAAAAGTGCTATGCTAGATTCCAGCTGTGACTCTACAGTGAATCTCCTAAGTGATGAGAGGCCTTGTTCCTTGCAGCCTCTCTATGTTGGTCTTCCAGTGCTCACCATTGTGAACCATCAAACTCTTAGCAAAATAGCTTGCAGCCTGACTAAGACAATGAATGCAACTTCTATTGTAATTGCTGCCCTGAATGCTGAACTCATAGAACTCAGACGTGCTGCTTTGGACAATCGTGCTGCCATCTTTGTGGACATTACTGCAAATTCTACACTCATTCTGTGTGTGCTTCTCTGTTCTCTGCCAATGACTGTATACACTGACACCCAGCCTCTGCAGGACTGTCTTCAATACAATTTGTGGAAACGGCTTGCTGCACAAGTGAATAGTTCCAACTTTTGCCTGCAGCAAAAAAATGACATGAACTTATTGCCTTGCTTTTGAATGATACATCTCTAAACATGTTCTTGAAACGTAGTAACATGAAATATACTCAAATGTATGCTTGGGGTCCAACTGTGCCCCAACTTCCATTGTTTGCAATGTCTCTTTACACTCCTTATGTAGCTTCCAATTCATCACAAAATCAAACTGTCTGCTCTCAAATAGTGAACTGCACCAAGCACAAATCCAAACATCACTGTCTTTCTGTAGGACCAAATGTTATTAATTGTTCAAAAAACAGAAAATGTTTCTTTTGCCTTTGCATATACTTAATTACCCCAAGGTTGGTTCTTTACCTGTGGTTCAAGAACACTTAATTACATACCTGGTCATTTTTCTGATTCTCTTTGCTGTTTAAGTCGTTTAGCTATTGCTTTACCTTCCAAAGCCATGCTTACTGCTTCTTGTGAATATCACTAAGTTACCCTTGATGCTACATGCTCTGAAGAAAACTTTCTCATTAACAAAGCTGAAGCTGTTGCTTTAGGGGTTTCTCTTATAGAGGTTCCAGCTCTTACTATACTTAATGCTAACAATTTAAGACACTTGGCTTGCAACTTAGCTAAAACTATTAATGCCACTTCTGTAGCTTTAGCGGCACTAAATTCTGAGCAACAAGAACTTTGCAATGCTGTTTTAGACAACAGAGCTGCTATTAACTGTGAATCTGTAAAGAATATGTGTTGTTTTAATTTGTCTGATAATTCTAAAACTGTAAGCAAGCAACTGCAACAACTATCTCACTTACAAACTTCCCTAAAAGAAGATGTTTTACCCTCCTGGTGGAAAGCTCTTAGGTATCATTGTACAATATGGTGCATATGCTCTAATAGCACTTATTGTAAGCTGTTGTTATATTCAATGTATTCAATGTACTTATTGCTTTAGTACTTCCAAAACCACATCCTACTGCATATTCAGCTACCATTTCAATATCTAGTTACCCAGCCTCTTGGCTTACATCCTCTGATGAGGATGAGGATGAAAATGACTGCTCTTGGAATGATGCAGAGAACAGCCCTTTGTTGCCACTTTAATTAAATAAATAATAAAGAGTGAAGTGTAGGCTGGAGTAGGCATGCCACACAGCCTCCATTAATTGCTCTTTACATTTCTACATTCCTGATCTCCTGGTCAGTTGGCATGCCACACGGGAAGACTCAGGGAGTAGTTTAAATGTGTAACAATAAGTCTCTCACCATTCACAGAGCACAACATTTCCATACACTCTAAGTAACATTCTCCTATGCTCAGAAGCTCATGATGTACCTTTCTTTCCGTTATACTTCCTAGATAAGACAAAAGTCTGATCACAGCATATTCTGCTTAGTTGGCTGAGAATGGAATGTGTAACTTGTAACTGTTGCTATAACCATATTTGGGCATCCGGGACTTCCTGAATACGAGCTAATAAAACTCTCGCCTCCATCTTTGGAGGGACAGACTTTGCATCCAGACCCTGTCTCGTGTCGTTACTACATCTCCCATGCCTGAAATTTAAAATTTATGTTGAAAAGGTAAAGTAAAAATATTTACCCTTCCAACGTAAAGATACACTAAGAGATCCGAAAGGCAGATTCATATTTATTAAAGGCACTATAGAAAACCAAACTTACACATTTGGCTCAATTTATGCCCCAAACCAAGACAGCCTAATGAAATTCTAAAACAAAGTTCATTAGAATACACATGTATCACTTAGTATAATTTGCTCTAAACCATATTTTCATGACAAACCCACAGAAACAGCAGCAACACAATCTAAGAGTATAATGGAGAGCAACAAGTAGAAAATGAAGGATTAAAAGGATCCTGCTCACCAGGTTGGAGGCAAGTTCTGACGACAACAGGGCCAACAACAAAGATTCTCAGGTCAAACTCCATGGTCAAGTAACAGATTCCCAAATCAAAGACTGTGACCCACTAAGGCTCAGGCAGCCAGAACCAAAGAGCTCACCAACAGCTAAGTCCAGAATACCACAATTGTGACTAACTAATCCCATGCTAGCTACGGCCTTATAAAGGGAGTTTCTCCTACAGGTGAGGCTGGGTTCATTAAGCTTCTTTCTCCAAGCTGGCTCATCTCTGCTACTCAGGAGGAGTAGATCAGATCCTGTACTGGCTCTCCTGACATTTCCTCAGCAGGGGGAAGGCCGTGGGCTGCCAGGCATGTGCTCCTGTGCTTGGTCCATGCCTCTGCCCTTACCCTCAGCCTTCGCTGCTCCTGGGGTTCTTTGGGAGGCAGTGGCAGTTCTGGCAGCAGGCAGGTCCATGCTAAGGCCGCCTGGCTTGATGACACTGTGGTTGCCAACCCTCCTGGAGATCCCCACAAATTACAACTGATCTCCAAATGACAGGTTTTAACATTCTCCGAGACATGGAGGCTTCTTAGGCTGGCCTATGTGGAATTATACCCCACATAGGTACTACCTGACAATTGATGCCAACCCACCTAGAGAACTCGGAGAGTTACAAATTATACCCCACTGAGGACCCTCCATATTATGATTACCGTACCTGGAGATCTCCCTCCATTTCAGCTGAACTCCATATGTCCTATTTTACCTAAATTGGAGACAATGGTGGTATTGGCACCAGCACATGTGCTTGGTGTCAGGCCACAATCTTTGGCTGCGAATGTGGCCTGTCTCCAAGCACCCAGTATTAGACATGGCTTTGAATAAGGAAGTGGTGAAAATATAAGCCCCCTGAAACCCCAAGTTGGCAACTACTGTAAGGAGGTGCTTCAGACACCCCAGTTGCCAATACCCAATACCACCATTGTCTCCAATGTGCTGGTGCTGGTGCTGATCCAGTCTCTGGTTCTGGACCTAAGGCCTCGAATGTGGCCTCCCTCCAAGCACCCTATATTAGACTTGGCTTTGAATAAGGAAGTGGTGAAAATATAAGCCCCCTGAAACCCCAAGTTGGCAACTACTGTAAGGAGGTGCTTCAGACACCCAGTTGCCAATACCCAATACCACCATTATCCCTTAACCCTCTGGGTAGTCTGCTGCCACCCGGAATATTTTATTCCAAGATATTTTATTTAAATTTTCCCTTTGGTAATGTTCCTAAGCATCAGGCTCCTTCGTCGTTCTATGTGGCCCTGAAGATAGGAATGGGATATAGCAATGACAGCTACAATGTTTTGCTATAGCAAAACAAAAATAAGCTTTTATTTATTCAAGAAGTGTATCGGTTTCATAAACGTAGTTCTCGGTTCTTAAAGTTACTTCATTTACTCTCATTTACACAGTTGGCCTCTCTTTCCCTGACTGAGTGTCCTTTCACAAACATGCTCAGCTCAGGTTCCACACAGGTTATATTTCTCTCATAAACACTTCAACATATTCAGGCAGCACACAGCTAGCCTGCTTTCTTCTGACTAAAAATGTTCTCTCTACTCTCAGTCTCAAACTGAATTCACTCCACCCACCCTCTCAGTCCTCAACCAATCATATTGTCAGAAACTGTTTTAACCTAAGTAACACCATATTTAATCGTGTAGTGTTTAGACTTCTTTCCCTCCAGGCAACACCTGCAAGGAGCCGATTCCATGGGAAAGGATCCTGTCTTATCTGCTGTTCCAGGCAACACCTGCAAGGAGCCGATTCCATGGGAAAGGATCCTGTCTTATCTGCTGTTTCGACCTTGGCCAGCTCAGCGCACCTCTGAGACGTTTTGCTGTATGAACTTGGGGGAGGCTGGGCTCCGGGAGTGTGAAATGTAACAACCTTTGCTCTATGATTCATTCCTAGCAACGCTTTGCTCGGCCAGGATCTCTAATCCTGGAATATGCACATCTGGGCTTGAATGCTGTCTTTCACAATAAACCTTTTGAAATCAAAAGACCTCGTCTTCTTGCAGAAGGGAGTGAAACAGACTATCAAGTCTGGAATGCCATAGCCTGACACATATCACTCACTCATCCATCTCCTTCACCCCCCCACTCTTCACCTATCTCATCAAGCATTTAAAGATACATGCACACATTTACTTGGAATCATTACAGATGGCCAGTCCGATCTTGCTTTGGATTCCTTGGTCAATGGTCTTGAGGCTGTGACAGTATGGTTACATCAGAGTCGCCTGAAATTGAATCCCCTGAAGACAGAGGTTCTGTGTCTGGATCATGGGGCAATCGAGCTGGGAACCAGCTCCCAGCTGTTGATGGGGTACAATTGAAACCTTCCCTGATGGTGAGGAGTCTGGGTGTGACCTTGGATGCTACACTTTCAATGAAGGCCCAGGTCATGACTGTTGCCAGGTCTGGCGCCCTATCTTTCACCACAGGACCTGGCCACAGTAATCCATGCAACGGTCACCTCCAGGCTAGACTACTGCAACTCACTCTATCCTGGACTGCCCTTGGGTCTGACCCGGAAGTTACAGCTGATCCAGAATGCAGCGGCACACATCCTTACCAGAACGCCCATCCAAGCGCACATTCATCATGTGCTGTGCCAGCTGCACTGGCTTCCAGTGGAGTTCCAGATCTGGTTCAAGGTGTTAACCTTGGTATTTAAAGCCCTTCATGGACTGGGACCTCCATACCTGCGGGACCGCCTCCTCCATTACGTCCCCTGCAGGGTGTTGTGCTCTGCAGACAAGCAACTCCTGGTGGTCCCTGGCCCAAAGGACATCCATCTGGCCTCAACCAGGGCGAGGGCTTTTTCTGCCCTGGCCCTGGCCTGGTGGAATGCTCTCCCGCTGGAGATCTGGGCCCTGTGGGACCTGTTACAGTTTTGCAGGGCTTGTAAAACGGAGATGTTCTGCTGGGCCTTTGGCTGAGTGCCAGCGAGTATCCTTCTTCTTCCATCTAAGACCACCATTTCTTCCGGAGCTGCCCTCAGCCATCTGCCATGCCTGTATATGGACTCCCAATATTTGTTTAAATAGCCTGCTCCTGGACTATTTTAATCATTTTTTAAAAAATATTATTGATTTTATGTTTCTGTGATTTTAATGTATTTTTAAAATGTTGTTAGCCACCCTTAGCCCATCTGTGAGGAGGGCAGGGTATACATCAAATAAATAAATAAATAAATAAATAAATAAATAAATAAATAAATAAAAAAGTTACGGTGAGCTTTTGAGCTGCTTGATGTCTGTGGACAGGACCATTTAGGGGGTGCTCAATAAGTTTTCTCAGTTGCATTTTTTTCAATAAAGTAATCTGTATAAAACTATGCCCCTCTTGAGGTCTGTGCCCAAGGCGGCGGCCTAGTTGGTCTAATGGCAGCATTGGCCCTGTCTATAGTTATGGCAAACAGAAATGGGGAAAGGGGACAGCCTTGTCTAGTTCCCCTTGCTATATGGATATCTATTGAATGTACATTGTTAGTCCTAACTGTAGCTTTTGGAGAAAGATAAAGAGCATTAATGGCATTTTAGAATTGGTCGCCAAAACCCATTTTTTGAAGTAAAAGTTTTAGATATGGTATTTCCACTTAATCAAATGCCTTCTCTATATCAAAGGCCAGAAGTAATGCAGGGGTTTTGTATGCTTCACAGAAATTAATTATAGTTAAAGTGTTACGTGTATTGTCTGGTCAAGGTGAATGTAGTTGGTTATTTAAATTTAGACAATGTTTTGGCAAATATGCTTGTAAAGATCTTTTGGTCTTGATTCAGTAAGGGTATTGGTTGAGAAGATTTAGTATTTGTAATATGGTTGTCCTTTTTTGGAGTAACTACTATTTCAGCCTCTGACCAAGATAGAGGGATGCTACCTCCTATCATAACAGAGCTGCATGTGGCAGTTAGTGGAGTTGAAAGTAGGTGAATGTATTTTTTTGTAAAAATTTGGCAGGGAATCCATCCCTGTCTGAAGCTTTGTTATTTTTTTCAAGGATTTGATACTGACTGTAACATCTTCTGTTGTGACTGGTTAGTCCAGATATTGTTTATGTTCTTGTGAGTTTTTTTCCAAATTTCCTGTGATGATAAATAATTTAAAATATGATTAGTGTCAGGATTGTCTGATGTACAAATGGTTTGGTAGTATTCAGCAAATACATCAGCTAATTTTACAGAACTAGTTTGAGTTTTTCCTGGGTGCCTTTAATAGCTTGTATAGAATGTGAGGAGGTTTTTCCTCTAATTTTCATGCAAGCAAGTTTATAGATTGGGTGGTCTTTTTTGTGTTCATCTTCTAGTTTTCTTATTCTAGATATCATTTCATTTCTAATGTTTTCTTTTTGCTCTTCATGACAGGAGGCAACGGAGATTAATTTCCCTCTAAGTACCACTTCCATAGCATCCTACACGTGGATTTGAGGAATGCCACATAGTTTGTTTCTATTGTTTAATTTCTAAAGAGACTTCAGAAGAAATTTATTTGTTAAATAAAAGTGATTTATTTAGTTTTCAATTTGTTTGATGTCATTTATTCTCAGTGTACATTCTGTCCAAGCATAGTCTGTCCACAACTTGTCACCAATCCTTGATGTAAGAGTTTGACTAATTAATTTAGGAGATAAGAATATGTCATTTAAATATGTAATTTAGAAGATAAGAATATGTAATCAATCCTTGTGTATATATTGTGGATAGAAGAGAAGTATGTATAGTCTGTTACCAGTGGGTTTTGAAGATGACACTAGATCAATAGATAAAGCCTAAGAGCCATTAATTGATCTTAGCAGCTTAGTAACTGTATTGTTAATTTTAATTGCTTTGACACGATAGGCAGTAAAATTTAAAAGTTCATTCAGAGAGGAGTGATACAAATGTTTACTGCTGACACATTGATTTACCCATGCTGAACGAAAGCAGAATTGAAAGCCAAGAGAATCGTGCACTCTGCATGAAGACAGCTCGCCAGGTTGTTTTGATCTACAAGCAGCTCTCCACACTGAAAGCAGTGAAAGCAGCTTTCTCAGTAAACATGCCTTGCGGTATTATCCAATACAATTTTTAAAGTTTGTATATGTACACTCACACATTATGCAATGCATTTATATTTTGTATCACTTTCATATTTATCAAAATACTTAATTTCACAGGTCAAGGGATGGTGTCATGGAAATATAAATAATAATAATAACTGTGCTTATATACCGCTCTTCTAAACATATTAGTGCCTCACCCAGAGCAGTGAACAAGTTAGTGTCATTCTTGTCTCCACAATGGAGCTGGGGCTGAGAGGAGTGGCTGACCCAAGGCCACCTACTGAGCTCATGTCAGTAGTGGGATTCAAACCAGTAGACTGCTGATTATGGTTTAGAACACATACTTAGTGAAACATATGCATTCTAAATAACGCTGTATGAACTTCACTGTAGTTCTTTTTCTAGTATGGTGTATAACTGGTGCTTCTTTATCTTTGACAGCCAATTAAAAATAGTGAACAGTATCAAATACATGTTCTTTAATTGTTAGCAGAGACCAAGGATGATCTGGTCATGTAACCATATTGACTTCATTTTCCGGATGTTTTCACAAATATTTTTTTCTGTGAAACCTTCAATTTTTTTAATGCTTACTTTTCAGTTTGTTTCCAAAGCAAGACTGTGTTGATACATGGTATTATTTGAAAATAACCCATCATGTCTTTAAATTGCACTGGGGGGTTCTGGTTGCACTTTAGCATGTTTGTTGATTGGATCTACCAACAGATTGGAGCCAATAGATATAGAGTTGGGAACTTTTGAAGATGGCTGACGTTAAGAATGCTCGCTGCTCATCTAATCTCTGTAGCATCTGAAGAGATGCTGAGGCATGGGCCCCTATTTCCTCTTACTTCCTCTTTAATGTTCTGCAGTACCAGATCAGTGAAGGACAAAACCTGTCTAGATTGTTGGAGGAAGAGGAAATAGATCTGGCTTGTGTAATCAAGACTTGGCCGTGGTGTATCTGTCCCAATTAACTCCATGCAACTCTGCCTTCAAGGGCGGTGGAGGAGGTATGGCTAGTATGGCCAGTGGGTGGTTCTCATGGCCCAGCTGGAAATAAATGTGGATGCTACCACTGGGGTGGGGGAGGGGCAGGGCCTTCAAAGGCTGGTGACAGGCCAACAGAGAAGGGACTGACATAGCCAGAGGAGGCCCAGGGCTGCATGGAGCAAGGAGGAATGGGTTTGGACTTTCAGAAGACTAGCAAGGTTCCTGGAAAACTTTGGAGGGAGGCTGGGGAGGAGGGTCCCTTGGAGGAATGGGCCAAGGAAGACCCCACTTGCAGTGGCAGCATGGGGAACCATGCACAGGCCACGGAAGGGCAAGTACATGGTGGAAAGCTCCTCAGCAGGCCCAGGATTGGCTGGAGAAACCCAGGGGTCACCAGTCTGGAGAGAGGATGGGAGCCTTAGTCCCAGGGGACAACTCCTGCCTGGACTGTGAACTCATTTGGGTGTGTGTGGTGGGGTAACAGGAAGGTGGAAGGCATGGGGGTGCGAGGAATCTACAGGCTGAGACCTTATGAGAGGAGAAGCTAGGAGCAAGGGGGCTGCTTCACAGACCAAAGAGGAACTGGTGGTAATCCACAGCCAGCAAAGGGGCTAGGAACCCGATCTGAGGCCAATCAGAAGTGTGAGAGCTATTGTTGTCCAAAAATCTTTCCCCTTTTGCTGACTCCTGGTGCAGACTATCGGAGGCTCATCACACTGCGCTCTATGGATAGATTAGGCATTCTGCTTGTAGACTGACCTCCTAGTTCTCGTTTGGGCACCCTGCCAGAATTGGCAGAGTTGCTCATGGGCAAGGTGCTGGAGACCCCTAGACTGATTCTTCTTCAGGAGTTCCAGCATCCATGCTGAGGGTTCCTTACCAGAACCAGTCTCTTTGGCTGCCAGTTGTGATGGACCCATTTGGAGTAATTCTTTTTGCACTGAGCCTCTGAGGGAAGATCTGGCTTCGAGGTTGGACATTCGACCCGTAGCATGATCTGACCTCCATCTACTCCAGCCAAGGGGGAGATGGAGCTCCAGCAGTCCACAGTGTAGGGGGGCTGGGGAAGTGGTCCACCCATGGGGACTCATGGCTCTGACTGGATTACAGAACGCTCTGGGTGATTTTAGGGTTCCAAATGAAGGCTCAGTCGAGGCTGTGATGGAAGCTTGGGATGCGAAGCTCCTAGAAGCTGTCTACAAGGCTGCCCCTCACTGGCCTCTCCCAACCTTGGGGTGGAACCCGGCTTCCTAATTTACCACTGTAAAAAGCTGTTGTGGAATAGGCCCCCACCAGGAAAACACAATGAAGGTTTCCTGGGTCCTTTGCTTTTTCTACTAGAGAAACGGCATGGGCGGAAGGGTAGAGTGCCATTTCTCCTCTTCAAATCTAGACCGGCAACCAAGGAAGGCCATGCGCAGCCAGCAAACGGGTCAAACAGGGACTCCCCCTACCATTTTCACCTATAAAGACAGTGGGGGAGGGAAGCTGTGGGCAGTTTCCATCACCAAACCCATTTTATACTAGCTGTTATATGTGATAGTGCCTCAGTTCATAGATCCAGAGGAGCTAGCCGTGTTAGTCTGTAGTAACAAAATAGTAAAGAGTCCCGTAGCACCTTTAAGACTAACCAACTTTATTGTAGCATAAGCTTTTGAGAGCCACAGCTCTCTTCGTCAGATGCATGAGGTCCGGCATCCTTGTCCTGGCTTGTGTAACTTGTGACATCGTGTTTAGACCTGTGATGTGTGAGGTGGGTGGGTGTCAGTTTTTTGGGGCAGGGTGGGCGGGGTTGAGCAACGGATGCACTCATGAGAATAGTACATGATTGTTAAAGTTTGCACATGCCAACTTAGGTTGGGGAAAAGATATCGGCAAGGGATGATTCCATTGAAAGACACCACCAGTGGATTATTACTAGCACCGCCGTGCGGCCTTTTATTTTGATGCAGAAAAAGAGCACCGTGGCATTGTGGCATGGCACAGCATGGCACGCCAGTGGTGAAAGCCCCTGCAAGCACCCCGACAGAAATGTGAGTCCGGGCAGCAGCAGCAGATGTGAGGATCGTTGTGAGCAGCCCTTCTCTTACAGGGATTAAAGAAACGTTTCTCATGAGGAGGGTCCGTGGCTCAGCAGCAGAGCTTTTGCTTGGCAGGCTAAAGGTGCCCAGTTCAATCCCTGGCAGCATCTCCAGCCGAAAGGAACCTCTGCCGGCAACCCTGAAGACGAGGCTGACCTGGATAGGCTAGTAGTAGAATGCAACTTCACGGGCCTGTGACTTCTCATTGAGTGATGCAGCCTGAGTCTCAGAGAGAAATGTGGATGACAAATAGGGTGGTCAGCACCAGGCTGGGGAATTCCTGGAGATTTGTGGGATGGAACCTGAAGAAGATAGGGTTTGGGGAGGGAAGGGACCTCAGCAGGGCATAATGTCACAGAGTCCACCCTCCAAAGCATCCACTTTCTCCAGGGGAAGTGATTTCTATGGCCTTGAGATCAGTTGGAATACTGGGAGATCTCCAGCCACCACTTGGAAGTTGGCAATCTTAAGGTCCATAAATGATGAAATTAAGCCAAATAGATGTGCTCAGTCCCTCCACTCTCCAAGGTGTGTTGCTTGATCACATCACATCAACTCACCCAATGCCCCAGAACTCTAATCTAGAGATCAGGGGTGGTGATGTCCAGGCTCAACCTGGAGGGTGGCAACCCTAATCTGTCCGTCCTCCCTCGGTGCTCCTTTCTCTGGAAAAGGCTTGCGCTCTGCCTCGCTAAGAACAAAGTCACCTTGCAAGAGAAATCAAGCTGCGCATTTTCGCTTTGCATCCCAAGACAGAGCAGAGCTGGTCGCTTGTGGGGTGCCTGGTTGCTTCCGGAGTGGACGCTGGTCCCGGGAGAATGGGGGGGGGGGGCGGGGTGATCTGGGTGCAAAAACCTCCCCGATCGGCCAGAGCCAAACGTCCAGCGGAGGTATTGCGTTTCAGTCCTGCAATGGTTAAAATCAACAGCTCTCCCAATCCTAGAGAGGGAGGAATATGTTGGAGGGATGGGGCATCAATAGTGGCCGACTTCCCCCGCCCCCGCCCGCCCCCTCCAGGCTGCAGACACCGAGCTCTGGATGTCTTTGGGAGAAGCAGGGCTTTGATTTCTGCTGCACAAGGTGAGTAAAAGTGCTTGAAGGGGTGTGTGTGTCTCTCCCCTTTTCTTTTTGGAAGAGCTACAAGCTCAGCAAGAGGAGGGGCTGAGGACAGACGGTGCTAATTCTGGCAGGAGGGGGCTGCCCCTCTTCTCCCCCGCCCCCCCCCTGCAAACCTCTTTCTAGGTCTGTCTGTTGAAGAATCCAGCCTTCTGTTTGCCTTCTGCAGAATCGTGTGTGTGTGTGTGTAAGAGAGAGAGAGAGAGAGAGAGAGAGAGAGAGAGAGAATCAGGGAAGCCAAAGCTGCCCTTCTGGCTGGCAGCTGAGCCCTTTGAATGGCACCCAGTGCCAAGAGGGGCTCCAGGAAGAGATGGGGAGGCAGCGGAACTCCCACCCCCTACTCTGCTCCTGCTCTCCATGTGCCAGCAGTCCAATGAGAAGAGGGCATGGAGTTGGGGTGCCTTGTGGCCTCCTGCCCTTTGGTGCCTCAATGGGCCATTTGGGAAAGTGACAAACTGGAGAGTGGGTTTTATTTGGCAAGGAAGTGGAGGGAGCAAAGAGTTAAAAGACACAAGATGGGGTTGCCGGGGGGGGGGGGGAGTAGAAAAATACGCAAGCCCTTTCCTGCAGCTGAATGACAGGGAAGGGTGTTGCTTCTGTGGCCTTGATCTTCGGCTGAGGGTGGCTGAACGAGAGAAGCAGAGGTTATGGGCAGATGTGCAGTAGAAGGGAGAGAGTCCTGGAGGAGCCAGAAGGTAAAGAGGATCTAGAAAAGGACTGCAAGCCAGAGAAGGGCCATGAAGAGAGGTGATGTGTGATGAGAGGAAGGGGAGAGATTTTGGGGAGACGAGGAGCAGCAACCGATAGGCGGGAGTCTGGTAGCACCTGAGACCAACAGCATTTCCCAAGGCATAAAAGAGCCAGTGGGGCAAAGTGGATAGTGGATCTGGGAGCAACTATGCCATGGTAGCTTGTTGTGTGTCCTGGGGCCGGCCACATCCTCAGCATAACCTACCTCACAGGGTTGTTGTGAGGATAAACTTGAGAAGAGAATGATGTAATCTAGTTTGGGTGAAAGGGGAGAAAGGCAAGGTATGACGGTTGTTTTGTTACACATCTTCCATGCCAACAAGCTTGCTCAGTTAGAACAAAAAGCTTGTATGCTGGAAAGCAAAGAGGTTGTGGTAGTTGAGGCAAGGAAAGAGAGTTTTTGCCAATGCAAGGGCTGTGCTTTCAGCATGTTGCAGTGATCTGCTGGAGGTTGTTGGAAATGTATAAGAAGAAAAGTGCTTAGAAGGAAGAGAAGTTAAGGAAGGATTGGGAGGGAGGCCAGACACCCAAGAGAAATCCTAAATCGGTTCTTGTCACCCTTGCAGGCAGCGGACGAGCATTGCGGATCAAGCCCTCCCTGGGTGGAAAGAGCCACTATGCACCCTGCTCAGGTGAGGGAAGGCTCAGATGAGGGACAGACTGAGTCTCTCTACAAGAGACATCTGACACTTGAAGAACACATGTCGGGAGGTGCAATGTTAGCCGGGAAGGATAGTTTAAAAAGACAGAGCCGGCGGCAGGGCAAAAGCTGGGAAATGCCAGAAGGGAAACTTCAGCCCATTATAACCTCTGCAGGTCCAAGCCCGGCTCTGGAAGGCAGCTCCAGCCCATTTCCATTCCTCGCTGCCCTCTGGTTGTGATCCCACACAGTTTTAGACTGAAGAAGTGAAATTGACAGAGCCTTTGGGGAGGCGAAGATGAAATTAACAAACCCTCTGAGGAGCGATCTCCCTGGGCTCTGTCTTTTAAAACTACGCTTCCTGGCTAAGATTGCGTCTCCCAACACTTGACAAACATGTGCAGAGGCGTCTCATGTACAGATACTCTCAAGGGGCTGGCTATGGTCAACAGATATAAAATAATCATTCAAGCCTTCTTTCTATGTTTCTTAGCCCTTTTGAGGAGGGGGCAGGGCTCAGCTAAGATCCCACCTCCAGTGGCTTCCCACCAAAACTCTCTTGCATTTCATCCCTCCAATTCAAGAGGAAGGGAGAGAAGGAAGAGGCCGTTCTGAGCAGACCTGGGGTAGGCATTGAGGACCATCTTTGTCCCCCTGCCACCTTCTGGCTCCTGTTTAGATACTGGGTTTTTATTCAACTGGACAAATGGAGGATGGTATTTTAAGCCCCTTTGTTCTCCTATTGGGGAGGGTATAAATACGTAAATAATAAATGCCAGCCCTGCTTGAAGCTTTGAGTCCTGCAGAAAAAAAAATAGGACTTGTACCTTTAACTGTTTGGAGGGTGAGCAAGTGTACATGCGTGTTTGGGGGATTATTTATATTTTTTTCCTTCTCTTTTCTAGGGGCTGGTGACCTTTGAGGAAGTGGCTGTGTACTTCACAGCGGACGAATGGGCTCTGCTGTATCCAGGCCAGAAAGCTCTGTACAAGGAAGTCATGCTGGAGAATTATGGGATGGTGGCCTCTCTGGGTTCCTCCTTATCCGTGGAGACAGAAGGTAGAAATACACGTGCCTGTAAGGTCTTCTTGCATTGTAAGGGTGCTATCTGGGAAGTGTGGATAAGCCTGCCTTGCCGGGTGAGCGTGAGTTTTTGCAAAGTGCAAATCCCATTTCAGCAGTTTAGAAGTGTGGAAAAGGTGTGGAACATCTGACATGAATGCAGTTGTCTCATTGTCTGCCCGTCCTCTGTCTTACTCCATTTCTCAGCCTATTCATCAGTAAGTAGGCAACAGCCAGACCTTCCAAGGGAGGGTTGTTGTGAGTTCCACCGGTCCTTCCTTTCACCTGGAAACAGTGTGGCTGACCACCTCCTGTACCCGGTATGATCAGTGACACTCTGTGCTCTGAATGCCTTCTCTTACTGGGATGTGTGGACATCAGAGCAGGATTAGGGAGAATCTTCTGCTCTAGGGGGATTGCCCAGCTCCTATCATGATAGGAACTGTGACACTCTGGATTCTTGCATCGTGGTGTAGATATCTCACGGAGTTTAGGGAGAATCTTTGGGCCTCCTAGGAATCACGTGGGCAGCTGCTCCATGGAGGGTTTTCTCTGTCTCGGTTTCCAAACCTTTTTTGGCACAGAGGAGCCTCCACACTACTTTGTGCCCTAGTCATCCGGTTTTCCAGGTCCCCCCCCCCCATCCTTGTTACTTTTTCCCCATCTTCTGGTGCATTTTGAAAGAACACAGTCCAAGCATGTCGCTGTGCTTTCTGGGAAGAATGAAGCACATATCTTTGCCTTGCCAAGCCTCTTGCCCACAATGGCACCTTTTGCCGTCATCAGCCCTTACAGCTGACATTTCCCCTACATTTTTTCCTCTGCCCTGTTCCAGAGGCCTTTAAAAAAATGGTAGTTGTGCTATCATTCTTAACATTATAGCAATTATCAGTTTTTTTAAAAAAAGCTATCTCATGGCATAGGAGGGGAAATGATGGCTAAAGGAGGGGAGTGCACAGAAAACACACGTGGAAGCACCACGGCAGATGCCTTTGATTCCACAGCACTGGTGAAAGCAGAGTGGAATATTCTTACCCCATGGAAGCAACCTCTTCGCTGCCCTTTGAGATGTTGTTGGGCGTTTGGGCAGCTGCAGGCAGACATAATATTGGCAATAGATGCGGATCTTGCTTCATCTGTTGGTGTGAGCCGAGTTTGTGATTTATGCAGAGTAAACATCTGTTGGTTCAACCCAAGAGACTCGTTGATATTCTAGCAGCAACTCCGATTCCCAGTTGAACAACGTCCAGCTCTTTTTATCAAATACCTTATTCTGTGAATGGCCACATGCATTTGGGGCCCAGAAAGATTGTGAAGACTTCATTGACTCTTTGCATAAAACTCCTTGAGGGAGGGAGGAAGGGAGGGAGGAGGGCTCTTGAATGGCAGCAGCCAATCAGCACTCTACAGCCACTTCTGCTGCCGCTTCCAAGATTGCCAATGGAGAGGGAGCAAAGTATGTGAATGTGGGGAGACGTAGGGCAAGTCTGCCTCTGGGCTTATCTTTGGAGGAGGAGAACTGGTCTGCTAAAAGTTGAGATGTGTCTGAAATCAAAATGGCTGTCTTCAGGTCTGGTGCTTGTGTGAATACACTCTCAATGCGCCTGAAGCTCACTCACCTGTGGTGAAAGTCATTGTGGAAACTGGTGGCGTTGAGTTCACACAGTCCTATCCAACTTGTGTGTAGGAATTTAAAAAGTTTGCCTTTTCTTCTTTGTGGGATAGGGTCAGCCTTGGTGTAGTGGTTAAGAATGGCAGTACTCTAATCTGGAGAGCCGGGTTTGATTCCCCACTCCTCCACTTGAAACCAGCTGGGTGACCTTGGGTCAGTCACAGCTCTCTCAGAGTTCTCTCAGTGCCACCCACCTCACAGGGTGTTTGTTGTGGGGATAATAATAACTTACTTTGTAAACCGCTCTGAGTAGGTGTTAAGTTGCCCTGAAGGGCGTATATAAATTAAATATTATTATTGTTGTTGTTGTTGTTATTGAATGGCTGAACACTTTGTACTCAGGAGTAAACTGGTGTGTCTGTTTTTTTGAAAGACATTCCCAAACATGACCTGATTTCCTGGCTGAATGAAGAGGGAAACCCATTTGTCCAGGATCGCGAAGAAGGCAAGAGATCTGCAGGTACCTGGACATGGAGAATTGTGGGGGTTGCTGAGATGATGGAGGAACTGGGATTCAGCCTCCTATGGATGGAATTGTTCTCCTCCTTAAGGAGTATATTTGCAGCCTGGGAGTGCCTTGGTCATCTCCAGGTTGGATTCACGTGAATACATTGCAACTGCCTTATACTGTATCAGTCCCTCGGCCCACTGGTCTGCTCAGACTGGCAGCTCCTCTCCAGGTTTCAGTAGAGGTCTTTCACATTACCGGCTGTCTTATCCTTTTAACTGAAGATGGAGCTGGGGATTGAACCTGTGGCCTTCAGCATGCCCAGCAGATTCTCAGCCACTAAGCCACAGCTCCTCCCAGTTCTGAAATTTGTTAATCCAAGCTCTGGCAGGGAGGCTGCTATTGGGTATCAACTAAAGGCCGTACACCTCTGTTTCACTATCTATTTGTTTCTGAACCCAGGTCAGAGAGCTGGTTTTGACCTTTTTGTACCCTAAATGATCAGGGACCAGGACACTTAAAAAAAAAATCTGCCCAGGTTTTTTAAACTGTTTTCTCAGGTCCTGTTTCATTTTCTCCTTCACTGGAGGTGAGGTGCAGGGGCAAAAGGGATAGGGACTCTTCAGTGGTGGCGCCTCAGCTATGGAATGCTGACTGTTCACCTGATGCCCCAAGCCAGGTTCAACTATGTTAGTTTCCTGTGTGTTTTATGAGTTTTTTTAAAACACAGCTTTGATGAGAGGTTTCTCTGTGCTTGCTGGGATCTTTTTATACATGCTGATAATACATCTTTTGCATATTCATTGGTAGAGATAGTCTAAAAATATTTTAAATAACAGCTAAAAAATGAACCTAGAAGAAAAAGTTTAAAGATCTTACCTTTATACTGGGCTAGACAGACTGGCTGGTTTGGAATCGGATTAGTTATCATAGCTGCAAGTAGCAGAAATAATTGGGGAGTGTTTTTTTCTCCTGTAGCAGAACCTCTGTCTCTGAAACTGGATTTTGCCTCCTCCTGGCTAGAAGTAGGAGAATATCCCTTTGTGCATAATTCCGAGGAAGGAGAAAGAGTGACTGATAATTGCTCAGTTATATGGCAGGAAACTTATTCTCCTCTACCGGGCTATAAGTTCTCCTAGGAAAAATTAATTCTAGTAAAATTTTAATGATGAGACTAATTCTAAGAATGGCTGATGGGATTCTTTTATCTAGAAAAGGGGAGCAGAATAATGGAACGGCTCATGTGTGTCTTAAGTGCACAGGAATTCTTTCTGCAATACTGCCCCTTCTTGAACCTACAAATATTAGAATTTATTCCTTGGGTTTGAACTGTGATTTCAGTCTCCATTTCTCTCTCATCACATTTATTTATTTAATTCTGCAGCTGATGAGATGGAGGGCAAGGGAGGAAAAGACCACCAGAGAATAAAAACAGAAGCCAGCAAGTCTCTTGTTTCTTATGATGGTGCAAAATTCCATGGAATTCCAATTCAAGAAAAAAGTCATGAAAGAAGTAAAAGCAATGATTTTTTGCTGTTTACAAAAATTGTAACTAGCGATACAAGCCTTAGACAATATGTGGACATAGCCAATGAGAAGAAATGTCTTGAGTGTGGAAAAACTTTCAGTCATGTCAAAAACCTTATGTCCCACAAAAGAATTCACATGGAGGAGAAACCATATCAGTGTTCAGAATGCGGAAAGAACTTCAGGCAGAATGTTCATTTGGTTCAACATCAGAGAATCCACACAGGAGAGAAACCATATCAGTGCTTAGAGTGTGGGAAGAGGTTCAGTCACAGCTCAGGCCTTGCTTACCATCAAAGAATCCACACAGGGGAGAAACCCTATAAATGTTCCGAGTGTGGAAAGAGCTACAGCGACAGCTCGAGCCTTACATCTCATCAAAGAATGCACACAGGGGAGAAACCATTTAAATGCCTGGAGTGTGGACAAAGTTTCAGTGTGAGGTCAAGCCTTACTACCCATCAAAGAATACACACAGGTGAGAAACCATATCAGTGTTTGGAGTGTGGAAAGTGCTTCAGTCAGAACTCAAACCTTACTTCTCATCAAAAAATTCACACAAGAGAGAAATCATATAAATGCTTGGAGTGTGGAAAGAGCTTCAGTCAGAGTTCCGGCCTTACTTCTCATCAAAGGATCCACACAGGGGAGAAACCATATCAGTGTTCTGAGTGTGGGAAGTGCTTCAATATCAGCTCAAGCCTTACTTGCCATCAAAGAATACACACAGGGGAGAAACCATATCAGTGCTCACAATGTGGGAAGAGCTTTAGGAGGAATCTCCACCTTGTTCAACATCAGAGAATTCACACAGGAGAGAAACCGTATCTGTGTTATGAATGTGGGAAGAGCTTCAGTATCAGCTCAAACCTTACATCCCATCAAAGAATCCACACAGGGGAGAAGCCATATATGTGCTCTGAATGTGGGAAGAGCTTCTGTTCCAGGTCAATTCTTACTTCCCATCAAAGAATACACACAGGAGAGAAGCCATATCTGTGTTCTGAATGTGGGAAGGGCTTCATCCAGAGCTCAAGCCTTCTTTCCCATCAAAGAATCCACACTGGAGAGAAACCATATGCATGCTTAGCATGTGGAAAAAGCTTTAGTCACAGCTCAAGCCTTATTTCTCATCAAAGAAATCACACAGGGGAGAAATCGGACCAATGACCAGTGTGTGGTTAAAATCTTGTGATAAATCACAACTGAATTATGAAACTGGGAGATGTTCTGTTCATTAAGGAATATTTTGTGTCAATATCACTGAAAATTGATTTCTTCTACAAGATGGAAGAACTGTAGAGTTAGCATATGATTTTGAGGAGTCCCTGTGTTCTGATGAATTAAAGTCAGAATGCTAGGATGGAATTATGGAATGTGTCTGACTAAATGGCTTCTCCCAGCATAACATCTTGAAACATAAGAACATAAGAAAAGCCCTGCTGTATCAGTCCAATGGTCTGTCTAGTCTTACATCTTGTCTCACACACTGGCCAACCAGTTACTATGGAGGGCTGACAACAGGGCACAGATGCCCAGGCCCCTGATGTTGCCTCCTGGTGTTGGTATTCAGGGGGTCACTGGCTCAGAATATGGAGGTTCCATTAGTCACCATGGGTATTAGCTCCTGATAGTCCTATCCTCCATGAATCTGCCTAATTCCCTTTTAACTACTCAACAAAGAGAGAGTCAGGGAAAAGCGAAACCCAACAGAAAAGACATTACCGTGATCTACTTACTAATGCGATTTAAAGATACAATGTAACAAAGTAAGCAAAAGTTTTCTTTATATCACTAACAAGGATCAATTTAAAGAAGGTATAAGGTCTAAAGCAGTTATATCACCAACAAGAATCAATTTATAGAAGGTATAAGGAGATCCAGTTTGGTGTAGTGGTTAAGAGCGTGGGACTCTAATCTGGAGAGCTGGGTTTGATTCCCCACTCCTCCACTTGAAGCCAGCTGGGTGACCTTGGGCGAGTCACAGTTCTCTGGAACTCTCTCAGCCCCACCCACCTCACAGGGTGTTTTGTTGTGGGGTAATAATAACACTTTGTAAACCGCTCTGAGTAGGCATTAAGTTGTCCTGAAGGGCAGTATATGAATCGAATGTTATTTTTATTATTAAAAATGTGCTTATTTTGTTACATTGTATCTTTAAATCTCATTAGTAAGTAGGTCATGGTAATTTCTGTTGGATAATCCCCCTTTAAAGCTGCCTGTGCTTGTGGTACATTGTCTGGTAGTAAATTCCACACAGCCTTTTGGGGGGGGGGGGCTCTAGCTTTTTATTATTGTGATGGGTGGATAGCTTCCAATCATATCTAACTCATTCTTCTGCTGATTTCAGGAATGTTTTATCACTTGAAACCTTGAGTTTTTAAAAATTAATTTTGTGCTTAGTTCAGAGAATGCTTTTCGATTTGTTTCCAAGGCCACTACTGTAGTTTTGAGGAAGGGGATATTCTGTGAGATCTAGAAATATTGTATGATCTACCTGTCTTTAAAGCATAATTAGCAAATCATATTTTAATAATGTATTTTTGAACCATCTCTTCCTGGTGCATTTCAGTTAAGAGGACTTCTCCCCCCTCCCTTTGAGCCAATTTGAAAGAACTTTAATCTGCCTCTGTGTCAATCATCCCTAAAGTCCCACCTATCCTCCAGGGCTCTGAACCAATCCTGATTCAGGCCTTGTACAAATCCCAGGGATTGCCAGCCAATCAGAGACCCTGGAACTCCACTGGTTGGAAGGGGTTGAGCCAGTTTTTAAGAATGGAAGGGAGAGATATTTTCCTCAGACAGGGAATTGCAGCTCTGAATGAGAGCATCACTTTGGACAACTTTTTTTTTTTGCTTTTAGTTAGTATTTGGAGACTCGTTAGGAAAGAAAACTTATTTTAGTGAGACCAACAAGCTTCCTTTTCAGGGCCCATCAAATCTAACTTAAGTGTACACCTCCTGTGAACACGGGCTCTGTGAGTTAAAAGAGTGCCCTGGAACCGGAGTCATCCTGTCAGCTGTGGAAACAGATTCAAGTTGAACCTTGAATTCTGAGGACTCTGTCGGGAGAAAAAAGGATCAGATCTTCCCTCAGTGTTTCTGTATATTAACTAATGCTCACTTTCATTGGGAAAAACAAAATCTCTGGAGTTGAGAGCGAGTATATACAAAACCTTTACTTTGTTACACCCTTTATCCTTTGTAAATAAATTCTTTTTGTTCACTTTCATTGGTGTCTTCTGTCCAGTCAAAACAGCTGTGAAAAGGGGTTTATACTTACCTCATAGTTAAGTACAGTATTCTGGTGGGGTCCCAAATGAGAGCCCTTTAGGGAGAACAAAGCTTACACTCTACCACCTTGTCAAATAAAAGCTTGCCCCCCCATTTTTATTAATTTTATTAATTATGGGCAGCGGGGGTTTCAACAGCTGGGATTTGGGCAGCCGTAAGTCCAGGAGGATCGCTCCTCTCTCCTCCTCCTCCCACCATCTTTGCTGTGCCACAATAAATGCGGTGACAATGTAGCTGCCACATCCCCCTTCTCCCAAGATATTGTTCTCTATGGCTTCTAGAAGGAAGCCACTCGTCCACCTTTTCTTTCCGTGGCTGCAGATTTCCTGGGTTCTGTTATCCATTCTCTGATTTCTCCAGTCACGGGAGTGGTCTCCCAGCAAGTGTCTGCTACCAATTCTGCCATCTCCCTTTTAGAAACACAAGCAAGTCCCCAGGTTTTCTATGCTGAACCTTGGAAATGGTGGTGATGGAGAGAGCCCTCAAGTCATAGCTGACTTATGGTGACCCCCCCACCCCGTGGAGTTTTCATGGCAAGAGACGAGCAGAGGTGGTTTGCCATCGCCTACCTCTGCAATCCATATTTTTTAGATGTGGGGAAATGGCCACTCACACCAGCCAGTAAAGCTCCAAACACCCATCATGTTCTGTCTGCAATTGATGCTTCTCTGCAACCCTCCTACTAGTTAGGTCCCTCTGACCACTGCCAGCACAATCAGCTCCTTTTCTCCGCCACCTGTACACTCAGCTTTCTCTGTCTGTGAAGTGCTTTTAGGGGAGCAAGGGGCGCTGGCAGTGGCAAGAGGGAGCCGAGCGGACTAGAGAAAGAACCGCTGCCAGGGAGAAGAGGGATTCTCTCCGTCTTCTTTTTGGCAGGGGTTCTTTCTCACTACACTTCCCATGGAACCTTGCAGAAAACTGACCAGTGTCCTCCACGCATCAGGCATCTCTTCTGTTTTGGCTCGTCAGGACACCCGTTGATTAAGGAGGCAGGCAGTCACAGAGAAGGGCGGAGAGTTGGGAAGTATTGCTCAGAGAAGTTATAGATCCAGAGGAGTTAGCCGTGTTAGTCTGTAGTAGCAAAATAGAAAAGAGTCCAGTAGCACCTTTAAGACTCACCAACTTTACTGTAGCATAAGCTTTCGAGAATCACAGTTCTCTTCTTCAGATGCATGGAGGGCAAGAAGAAACTGGTCAGATAAATAGGTGGAGAGGGGAGGGGGGAGTAGATGCAATCAGTAGCTTCTGATAATAGGATCAGTTTGCTTCTGATAATGAAATCAGTTACTTCTGATAATGAGATAACCGTTCATAGTCTCTATTCAATCCAAGCCTGACTGAGTCAAATTTACACATGAATTCCAATTCAGCAGTTTCCCATTGGATTCTGTTTTTGAAAGGTTTCTGTTGAACTACAGTGACCTTTAAGTCCTTGATGGAATGTCCTGGTAGATTGAAGTGTTCTCCCACTGGTTTCTGGATGTTGCCATTTTTAATGTCAGATTTGTGTCCATTTATTCTTTTGTGCAGAGGTTGGCTGGTTTGTCCAATGTACAGAGCAGAGACTATGAATGGTTATCTCATTATCAGAAGTAACTGATCCCATTATCAGAACCTACTGGTTGCATCTACTCCCCCCTCACCACCTATATATGTGACCATTTTCTTCTTACCCTCCATGCATCTGAAGAAGAGAACCGTGATTCTTGAAAGCTTATGCTACAGTAAAGTTGTTCAGAGAAGTTATTAAGCAACCCACCTTGTTTTGTGACGGAGGGGGTGTTCTCCATCCCTCCCCATTTTGTGGGGGTTTATTGAGAGTTTCACCACTAAGAGTGATCTAAGAAGAACCATGCCAGAGACTGCAGGAGGTAACATGGTAGAGAAGCTGCGGGCACCAGCCTTATCACTCTTTTGGGGAGTCAGATAAGGAGTGTGTGTGTGTGTTTGTGTGTGTGGGGGGGTTAATTCATCCTCTTCCCCAATGAGGCACTCCTGGTCCTTTTTTGCCTCTCTGGAGCCAGCTGCCTAAGACAGGAGCAGTCCCAACCCGATCCTCCTTGGCCAGTGTTGCCCAGGCTGACCCCGATCCCAGGAGGCTCTGCCTCTTGCCAAATTCCTTTCTGGCCTTGTGAGCCTCCCCTCTCCCTGGTAGCCCTGAAAACACCAGCAAAGCATAGCAGTGAGCATGCCATCCAGTTGAGGCATTTGGAGGCAGAAGTAGGTGTCAGGGGAAGAGCCTTGGGCTGGTTTAAATCGTTCCTCATATAATGGACTCAAAAGGTTGTTGTAGGTAACCAACTTTCTTCAGGGTGGGAATACCCTTGCAGTGGGAAAGGTACAATTAAGTGGGAAAAGGTACAATTAAAATTTTGGCGAAATAATTTGTTAGTAATTACAGTGTACATATATTGTACATATTACTGGCAGTATACAATAGATACTAAATGTAAATACAGAGTGTCATAACTGAATTTTTTTTTAAAAAAATGAATGGTGGATATTTTTAAGTAGTTTGCTTGCACTGAACATTTTACACATTAACAGGTAGTTCAAAAGTATATTTCATGCAGTCATCTATATTAAGAGCAATCCTTTGAATTCACTAGACGATTGTGCGAATCTGTCAATCATTGCTTCTGCATCCGATTCATCTAACTAATGGAGAGCAACATGTACGATTCCAAGTTCTCCTCGGACCGTGAATTTCTTAGCCTTGTCTTTATGATCTTTAGCTTGAAAATGTCCTCTCACGTTGGACTTGAGTAACTGATATTGTTCAGATGACTTTATAAAGTTCATAAAGGTTATCACATGCCTTGTCATGAAGTCTGTTGGATGTCAGAATTTTTAGTATATGCGATGGGCAAGTGCTGCAAGTTTCACGCTTGTTGCAACTGGAATCCATTTCTCAACATCATTAAGCAATAGCTTTAATACATCAAAGTTCGAAGCAAAAGAAAACAATTCCAATGTTACTTGATCTTTGCTGATTTGTGCACACAGCTTAATAATACCTTCCAGTGCTTCATCTTCAAGGCCCTTCTCTGCAATATTGGGTCCAAGCAGGATACATCTTTATACAACTTTTTGTGTTGTACAAAGTGTGAATCTAGTGACTGGACAATGCTGTCCATTAAACACATTCACTCAAAAATCAGCTAGAGAATCTGAGGAATTTCCTTCGTCATCTATAAGCTCATCTGTCATTCTTTCTTCTTCCTCTTCCTCTTAATTGGCAATGCTGTTTCCAAAGAGTCAATTGTTAATGTTTGATTTCCATCCATATTCAGCTGTGAAATCTTGTCATTACATTTATTTACAAATTACATTTATTTACAAATTTATTTACAAATTGTCTGTTCCTTCAGCTTTGTTGTAGCTGAATCTACTAAACTCCCTGCAGTAAACATATCTAAACCACTTGTCTGTAAATAAATTGATAACGGGGCTGTAGTTTCAAAGATATACAAGTAAGTAAATGCTGTCAAATATTGTTTCAAACTTTAGAAGACTTTGAAGTAAAGCATCAGATTCTTGTTTTGGTTTTGCATCAGACTTGTCTGAATCTTGTATCATTGATAAGCATGTCAAGAGATTTACAAAAGTACTAGCAGCGGCATCAAAGCGGCCAAATATAGTTGTTGCTGCATTGGATTTTCTTGTCTCACCAATTAGCTTTAATCCTTTCATTTTTTCTTGTCCTAGATACACACACACACACACATTCTTTTGCTTGCATTCTTGACTCACCAGCTGGCTTTGCAGCCCATCCCTACCCCCGGCTTCTCTTACACACACACGCACGGGTAACCTGTTTTGTTCAAGGGCAATATCAAATAAATAGATTTACCTAATTTAAGAACTGGGAGAGTTCCTGTCTATGACAGTGTGATCCCACCTTGTGACACTTGCATTTATAAAAGATTACAATGAACAAACTTGGAAAAAAAAACATTTTATTTGGAACAATACAATAATAAAGCATATATAACAACAATCATGTAACAATACAGGCCTGTTTTACTCAAGCAGACCCCGGTCTCCGTCTTTCTGACTTCTGTATGGTGATCAGTCCCTTGAATAGCAGCAACTTGTAGCTGTGCTCTACCTTGAGATGCCTTCTGTTCTTCACAGGAGTCCCATAATATTAATACAGAGTTCATACAAAAGAGCGTTTCTGAGGACAGAGGGCTTCTCCCTGCAGCTTCAGGCCCTCTAGTCTCTCAGGGAAAATTATACATGTAACATTCATTTCAAATAGTCCCAACAATAATCAAAATACAACTAACAGCCAATTAATATAAACACAATCTTCCCTTCCAATAATAAGTATAAGAAATTCTCATACCTAAAACATGAATAGAGAGTTCATACAAAGGAGTGTTTCTGAGGAGAGAGCGCTTCTCCCAGCAGCTTCAGGCCCTCTAGTCTCTCGGGGAAAATTGCGCCTTTTTGTCTTTATAAGGAATACCCCCACACTTTATCTCCCTCTAGTGGACAAGGGTCACACACACACACTTTTGTTTACTTACTCCACTCACCTGTCGGGCCTCAGGGGGAGAAAGTGGAGAGGGCGACTCACCTCTGTTCTCCTGTGGTGGGGCAGAGCACCAGGAGGACAGCCTGGCAGGAGGCAGCCACAGCTCCTGGGAGGCAAACCTCTTGCTCGGTGGGGTGAGGACTGCCTACTCCAGCACCCCTGTACAGGGCCCACAACCCCAGGCTGAAGGGGTGGTGGTGGAGCCAACCCACAAGGATCCCTGCACTGAGCTAATGAGCTCTGAACTGGGAGAGGGGGGAAACAGTAGGCAGCCCCCAGCCCTCTAGCAGCCAGGGCACTAGCCTTCCACTCTATGTTACCATAGAGATTAGGAGGAAGGAAATTCTAGAGCATTCTCTAGCAGCCGCCATTTTTCTCCCATTTTTCTGTTTAAGGGGCCCCACTTGCCATCGGGCAAGCTGACACCCTGGCCAGTCTGCCACTGGGGGGGGGGGGATTCTTAGGGCTAGGCAAATTGATGGGGGGGGGATATGGGAGCCAGGAGGCCACAGCCAGAAAAGCTCGGGTTTTTCTTTCAGAATACGGACCTGTCTGGGCAAGGCCTCTGAGGAAGGGCTCATCTCATGAGGGAAGAGATGGTCCTTAAACAAGCTACACAGTAAAGACTTGTAAAGGTAAAAGTTGAGCCTGAAAGCAGAGCTTTTTCTCTCCCTCTCCTTTTCTCTCCTTCTTCCTCATTTCAGAAATAGCACCTAGTACCTTGGCCTCTGTTCCTTCCCTTGACCTTCAGCATCTGGGGCTTTTCCCCTGTTCACATTACTCTCCGGCTCCTTATGGCAGGTGATGCCAGGGTTTTCTCCACCTCCACTAGGGAAGATGTTCGGTGCAGGAGTCCCAGTTTCCCACACCCCCAGCTCAACTGGGAAATTAAAATGTCCCGCATAAGCCGTGTCAAAATTATGAACTTTTGCCTTGCACAGTTATTAAGAATTAAATGCCAGTACTTTTGCTGTCTTTACTCAACAAACTTCTTGTAGGATCCAGTGGAGTGGATTCTATGTCTATACGACCACTCCACTGAGGAAAGTATGTTTGTTCTTTATTTGTTTATTGATATCGGTTTATCCCCCACCATTTCCTTGGGCCCAAATGTGAAGCCTTCTGCCAGTCTCAGGAGCTTTCCTTCACCTTAAGTGGCTCTTGTGTTGGAGGAAATCTCCTCAGGCCGGACTAAGGCTAGTGGGAAGATGGTTGGAGCCACCCCAGGGTCTCAAGACGTGTTATGGCCGTTACTTCAGATGTCTTGAAAAGGAGGCTAGACAAAGTCACAGTGGAGAGAGTGTGATACTTCGTTGTTCTTTTGCCTTTGCTAAAAAGTATTTTCTTGCCTTTGTAGGACTTAGGAGCCCTCAGAAAGGACTTGGCAGCTGAGCAAGAAGCTCTGGGGTCAAGATGGGAAATCAAAGCTTGCCTGGGCCAGAAGCAGAAAATGGCCCTGAGGCCATCCCAGCTGGGAGCAGAGGGGAATTCTGGGAAAGACCTGTGGGAAAGATCCTGGCTGATGACAGCACCAGCTCAGATGTCCGTTGCCTGCACTTCAGGCAGTTCTGCTACCAGGAGGCTGAGGGGCCCCGAGAGACATGCAGCCGACTCCACCATCTTTGCCAGCTGTGGCTGAAACCTGAAAGGCACAGCAAGAAGGAGATGCTGGACCTGGTGCTCCTGGAGCAGTTCCTGGCAATCCTGCCCCCAGAGATGGAGAGTTGGGTCAGGGAATGTGGTCCAGAGACCAGTTCCCAGGCGGTGGCCCTAGCAGAAGGCTTCCTCCTGAGCCAGGCAGAAGATGAGAAGCAAGGAAGACAGGTGAGGGTCGTTGATCCTGAGAACTCCAACGAACAGAATATTGAAAAGACAATCCCGAAACTCCTCCCCATCTAAGTGCACAACCTTTTCAAGGAATCAGCCTAGAGATATTCTCTTCCCAGGTGTTTCTCTGCCCTCCTCCTGTTCTAATCCCTCTCCTCTTTCTTTGTCTGGAGGGCCAGGACCCATCTAGAGGGGCTGATGCTTTTCCTGGAGCAGAGAAGGCACCATCCGATCCAAGGCACAGGCCGTTTTCCTGGGGAACCAAGTGGGACAACGATGGAAGTGCCAACTTGCTGGGTAAGGATTCTTCTTGTACCTTTATGCTGGACCTCCTTAGTTAGGGTAAAGGTACCATTTCTGGGCTGATTTTGCATGGGAATTCTGCATGGAAGACATGTTGTGTCCCAGTTTCAGTTGTATCTTCAGAATACATTCAATTTCAAATGTATCAGACTTTGTCCATCCATTGCAGTCGAGGTGGAATGTCAAAAGAGCTGGGCTAACAAAAGACGGGAGAACATACTCTCATTGATTTAAAATATTTGTACACCCACCTGTGACAGGCAGAGAATGGAAATGTACCCCTGAAAAAGGAGCCAATGAGATCAGTGCTGTGAATCAGCCAATAGGGGCCAGATTTTTGAATAGAGTTTATATCTGACATGGAGAAGTTGTTTGTCTGAAGCAGCTGGGTTTGGAAGAATGAGACTTGGGAATTAAGTTAGAGGAGCGTGAATTTAAAATCTGAGGGGGGGGGGTGTCAGTGCTTTGCCTAGCTTCCTTAAATGTTTTAAATTTATCTGTTTTGCTGTTTACATTATTTATGCTTTTCTCACTGAGACTCAAGACGGATTACATCGTGTAAGTCAAATATAATCAGCAGGATGGGACATCCAATAAACAGTGCAATAGGGGTTGGATTGTAGAAAACAGGAAAAGAGCTGAAAGAAACCATGAGCATTTAAATGTGACATGGTAAATGATGCAGAAAATACATAGGAGCATACTTACACCAGCAGACAGCACACAGCAGTACACAGTAGTATAGCCCTCAGTTCCTATTCCTTTACCAAAGCGTCTTTCTGAACCATTTCATTTCACTATGGCCCTATTACCTGTATAGCAGGTAATTTTCAAATAGCTTATTTATAGCCTGATTTTTTCTCTGAGATTGAAGGTGGATCACAGAGTATAGGGGAAAAAAGTGTGAACTGGACAGAATCTTTCAGAACGAGACAGACTCTCTCAGGCTCCCACACAGTTTGGCCGAACTAGAGAAAATGGATACTTTCCCTCAGCACTGAGACCAATAACTGCAGTTCCTTGGGCTCCCTCAGATCCAGCCACCATACAGTTGCAGCACGTTTCACTCACCCATCCAGCCTCCCCCTTCTTACTTCAGAGGCCTACCTTTTAAACTGCAGTAAACATACTTTCAAAACTGCACATTAACCAGCTAAAATAAAATACACAAACTATTTACATGGCCAATCATTGCAACCTAGTCCGGCGTGAATATGTACCTTAGTTGTGTGTTCTTCCTGAAATAAAGGTTTTCTTCATTTTAAAAAGGAAGCCATCTTGGGCCTGTTAGTTTTACCTCTGTTATTAATCCAGGCTTGGGTGGGTTAAAAACCAGCCCCAAATCCAGTCCCCTTCAAACCTGTACAGTAGGGGTGGGACGGGATGGGAGGATTGAAATCATATTGTGATGGAGATGAAAAGCTGTGTGTATCTGTCCCCCAGGAAATCCATCACACCCCGTTTTATCCCAGTCTTTTCTGTACCCATTATGGGCCTTACTTCTCCTTTAGTAACGCTTGGTGCAGTACAACCCCGAGACTCTTCACTGAGTCAGTGAAGATCAGCTGAACCCCACCAAATTTGGGGAGTGACATCCTCCAGGGCTTCACCTCCAGCTTGCCCAGATTCAGTGAGGACTTCTTTTCCCTCAGCCACTTAACTGCCATGCCCAGACAGCAGCTCGGAGCTGCTAGACCAACCCCAGACATACTGAGGGTTGCAATCGCAGCAAAGAGAAAACTGAGCCCCAGGGGACAAGTCCTGCTCTGAGGAGAATTGGTCTGCGACAGGAACCCTCTGAGTCTGAGGCGTAAGGAATGATCTAAAACATTCCAGAGCACATCCTTCAAAACCTGCTTGTGACTCTGGGTGTCTCAACAAAACATACCCCTTGCGGGGGTTGGCTGTGTGAGGAAGTTGTCAACCTAATCTTAAGGCAGGAGGAAGGTAGGTGTTTTTGTGAGAGAAAATGTGTGTGATGTAACATAAGGACTTAATCAGGAGCCTCTGAGATGTCAATATATCCAATTGCTGAATGTGCAGTAAGGTCTTCTAGTTTCAAGAGGGTGGCCATGTTGGTCTGAAGTAGAACAACAAGATCTGAGCCCAGTAGTACCTTAAAGGCCAACAAGATTTCCAGAGTATGAGCTTTGGAGAGCCAGAGCTCCCTTTGTCAGATACCTGTGCCTTAAGTAGCAAAGTAGCAAAGAGGAGCTTACGCTAGGATGGGCTCTCTGAAGTATGCTGGTCTCTGACTTTTGAAATGCAATCCTTTACTTTTCTCACAGGCAGTGGAAGGACATTGGCAGGCGATTCTGGACCTTTGAGGCTTTGTGGGGGACTGGAAGCATCTTCTGAGCCACCAGGTCAGGTAGGGAGGGAATCCTTGGGGGCATCTCAGGGGCCTGTATCTTCTGCCAATCCCCTGGGTCCAGGAGGACCCAGCCTTTTCCCTTTCTGTCGAAATAGGTCTCTAGGAATTGCATGGCTGAAGCACTGGATCCTCCCCTTGACCCACTGGAGAGCCACTGCCAGTCTGAGTGGACAGTATTGACGTGACGGACCTGAGTCAGCATAAGGCAGCTTCTTCACTTGTTCATGAAAACTCCCTTGCCCCTCTGTTTCACTCCCTTTTTGGACTGTGACTTGATCTGTGAGGAGAAAACATTTCTCTCTTTCAGGGTCAGGTGACTCTAGAGGAGGTGTCCGTCTCTTTCACCCCGGAGGAGTGGGCTCTGCTGGATCCGGGCCAAAGGGCTCTGCACCGGGTGGTCATGGTGGAGAATTGCAGGAATCTGGCCCATCTCGGTATGGCTCCCTCTTTGCCTTTTGCTGACTGAGAGGGAAAGGAGGAATTGATGCTCTTGTTGGTCTCTCTCAGTGCACCACAGGGAGATCACGAGTAGCAGATCTGCCTCCTTTGCTCTTTCCTCTTAATTGAACTGAGTTGCTGATATTCCAAGTGGAGCTGATAGGGCAATGCATTTAAAACTCTTAACGAGAACAATTAATCACTTAGAAGACAAGCTTTCAGCTGTTACACACTCTTGCTGTGTTCAAACCCTTCCCACCCCTTACTGAGTCCCCTCTAGTACCCCTTGACTGCATCTACATGGGGGCAGTTCAGATTTGTTTCTTGCAGGCTGCCTCCTGGCTTACCTTTGGTGGAATTGGGGAGGTCAATGAGGTGGTGCTGGACCAGGGGTGGAGCATCTGCTGGTTCAATCTCTGGCATATCCAGGTAATAGGATTCGGTAGGATCTGATGTGAAAGACCCCTCCTTGACATCTTGGAGAGACACAGCCAGTCAGAGGAGACAAGATTGACCTTGACAGACTGGTGCAGCTTCATGGGTGTGTTCCTTTCTCTGTTCTGTGTCCAAAAGCCACCTGCTTTTGTTCTGCTACTGAATTTACTTGGTTATTTGGACAGATGCCGCCTAGGAAGAGGCTGCATTCTGGCATAAGACTGCTGTTGTCCTTTTCCAAGCGTCTCTGTCTCCCTCACCTGGGTTCTTTCTTTGTTCTTACAGGGCAGGAATTCCAAGGAAGGGGAGAAGAGCAGAAAAGAGGAATGGAAGGAAAATCAAAGTGTAGCAAGAAATCCATTGCACCTGGAGATGCCAGTTTCCATGAAATTCAAGACCCAGAACAAATTAATAAAGGGAAAAGGAGTAGCTTCACTCAGTTTACAAAACTTTTAGCTGGGAAATCAAGCCTTGCCTCACATCAGGGAATGCAAAGTCAGGAAAAACAGTTGGAAAAATCAGACAGTACGATGAACTCCAAGGGAAGAAAAAACCTTATTTTACAGGAAGCTCTGGATGCAGAAGAGGAACCACATTTACATTCACAGTGTGAAAAGAGCTTCAAGCAAAGTGTAGATCTTACTTCCCATCAAATGAGCCACACAGAGGAGAAACCATATACATGTTCAGAGTGTGGAAAGAACTTCACAAAGAAGAACAACCTGATACAACATCAAACAATGCACACTGGGGAGAAACCATATGAATGCTCAGAGTGTGGAAAGAGCTTCAGAAGGAAGGGCGATCTTATACAACATCACAGAATCCACACTGAGGAGAAACCATATACCTGTTCAGAGTGTGGAAAGAACTTCAAAAGGAAGAACAACCTGATACAACATCAAACAGTGCACACTGGGGAGAAACCATATGAATGCTCAGAGTGTGGAAAGAGCTTCAGAAGGAAGGGCGATCTTAAACAACATCACAGAATCCACACTGGGGAGAAACCATATACCTGTTCAGAGTGTGGAAAGAGCTTCAGTCAAAGTTCATACCTTACTTTTCATCACAGAATCCACACAGGGGAGAAACCATATACCTGTTCAGAGTGTGGAAAGAGCTTCAGTCACAGTTCATACCTTTCTTCTCATCACATAATCCACATAGGGGAGAAACCATATAAATGCTCAGAGTGTGGAAATAGTTTTGGAAGGAAGGACAATCTTAAACAACATCAGAGGATCCACAGAAGGAAGAAGCCATACACATGCTCAGAGTCTGGAAGGAGCTTCAGGGTCAACTGTCACTTTACTTCCCATCAGATAATCCACACAGAAGAGAAACCATATCAATGCTCAGAGTGTGGAAAGAACTTCACAAGGAAGTGCAGCCTTATACAACATCAAAGAATCCACCAGGGAAAAACCATATAAATGCCTGGAGTGTGGAAAAAGCTTCAGGGAAAGTAGAACACTTAGAACCCATCAAAAAATCCACACAGGGGGAAAACCACATGAATGCTCAGAGTGTGGAAAGCGCTTCAGAAGGAAGGGCAACCTCATACAACTTCAAAGAATGCACACCGGGGAGAAACCATATAAATATTCAGTGTATGGAAAAATCTTCAAGTAGAGTTTAGAACTTACTTCCCATCAAATGAGCCACAGGGAATAAACCATATAAATGTGCAGAGCTTAGAAAGACTTTTAGAAGGAAGAACAGCCTTATATAACATTGAAGAATGCACACTGGAGAGAAACCATATTAGTGCTCAGAGTGTGGAAAGAGCTTCAGAGATAGTGGAACGCATCAAAGAATCCACATATGGGGAAAACCCCCATATGATTTCCATTAAAGAATCCACAAAAGGGAGAAACTATATTCCATTGTGTGTGTAAACTATTTCTCATCAGAGAACTCATAAGGAATGCTCTTGAGTCAGTACACAGTTTTTATAACCATTAAAATTCCTGTTGGTGACAAATCATGGAAATCAAGCTACAGATAGTTCTGACTAGTCACATAAGTGTACCCAAAAAACCTACTTTAAGAGGATGGAAAGATTTTCAATAAGATGTTCTGGATGAGACTGCGCAGGCCTCACTCAGATGTATACGTAAGAAGCCCCCGGCATCTAGTTAGGTTGCCTATGCCAGAATATTTAATTCCTGGCTAGTAGTGTGTGTGTGTTGCCCCCAAGTCATAACTGACTTATGGTGACCCCTGGTGGGGTTTTCATGGCAGGAGACTAACAGAGACAGTTTGCCATTGCCTGCCTCTGCAATCCTGGTCTTTGTTGGACGTCTCCCATCCAATTATTAACCAAGGGCAACCCTGCTTAGCTTCTGAGATCTGATGAGATCAGGTCCACCTGGGCCATCCAGGTCAGGGCCCTGGCTAGTGGTACATCTCAGCAACGGTTTAGGTTCATTGACAGTCTACTAAACAAGTAATATTATTAGAAAATCTCATCATCTATTTTAATCTTGTATTAAAGCATACCTATTTCCCCTGGCCATGGGGGCATCAGAGCCTCTCAGTGGCTTTTGATACCCTCAGCTATGGTATTCTTCTGGAGAGAGTGGCTGGGCTGGGATTAGCAGCCAATAAACTGATGCTTTGTCCAGACTGAAGTGCTGTTGGTCGATGGAGAAGCTGTTCTGGGACTGTGGAGCCACCCTGTCCTGGAGGGGGTTGCAGTCTTCCTGCAAGAACAGGGTCATATAGCTACTGGACCCTGGCCCACGGCCGGAGGCTCAGGTCTCTTCTGTGGCAGGTAGCACCTTTTATCAGCTCTGGCTGGTTCACCAGTTACAGCCGTTCCTCGAAAAGTAGAATCTGGCCACAATGCTCCGTGCTGTGATCACATCCAAGTTAGATAACTGTAACACATAGTATCTTGGGGCTGCTTTTGAAAACAGTTGGGAAACTTTAATTGATCCAAAAGGCAATGGCCAGGCTACTTTCAGGTGTAAGCAACAGGGATTGCGCTGAAAGATCTGGATTGGTTCCCCCTGTTTCCAGGCACAATTCAAAGGGCTGGTTCTTACCTTTAAGGCCCTAAATGGCTTGGAGCCAGGGTGCCTGAAGGACCATCTCCTCCCATACTATCCAGCCCATCAGTAAGATCTTGCTCTCAAATCCTTGTCTCTGTGTCCCTGTCCTCTGAAAAGGGCAGGCAAGAGACAGAGCATTTTCTGTGGTAGCACCTTGCCATTGGAATGCCCTTCCCCTTGAGGCTCACCTGGCATCTATTTTCTTTTAGGTGCCAGGCTAAAACACATCTTTTTAATTATGGGTTTTTATCTTACCAGCTTTTTAACAGTCTGCCTCTTTATTATGGATAGTTTTTATGCTGTTTCTGTTTTAATATAATGATTTTTAATTTTAAGCCGCTTTGAACAGGACTGATGAGGCGACATAGAAATATTCCAAAATAACAAATAAATTGCCATTCAGAGGCTCCACCTAGTGTTCATGTCTCCTGTTACTCAACAACTGGTAACTGCAAAGACAGCCTACCACAGTTGTGCACTCCTGGGGAAATAGTAATCTAGCAACCAACAACCACTTCCCTTCTCCTGGTGCCCAGTTTAGGTAGTGTGATCGAACAGTCTATGTGGTAGGAAAGGATTTACTGAAAATGAAAAGTGCACAACTTACTCTGCACAGCAATGGGCCAAGCAAGGAATGCAAAGAAAAGGTGCATACTTGCAACCCTCTATCGCTCAGTCCTACATGTGTCCTAGTGGATCTTTAAACTTAAAGGTTAAAGTGTTCTGAAAGCTTCCTGTTACCTTTGAGTCTTTGTCTAGGCTGCCTGATTTTTGTCTCCTTCATGTGGCAATTGCTGCCATCCAAGACGGAACCCAATAGGAGCACTCCTTCCTGCAGCTAGAATCAGCCAAAATGGCCCCCATTCCCTCCATGCAGGGACTTTATCTCCTCTTTCTGCCTCCCTCCCCGTGGGTCATATCTTCCTTTCTATCTAGCCTCCTGCATCCCAAGTCTCTGTCATCTTTTGAGCATCAGATTCCAGCTTAAGGTGTGAGCTGGCCACTTTATTACCTTTTGCCGTCAGAGCTATTTGCATTTACAAAGTTTGATGGCTGAGTAGTTGTCAGAGCACCAGTCAGCCTCCTTAAAGAGCAAATTATTTTGATATGGAAAAAAACCCCACTCCAAAGCCCTGGTTTATCGAACACCGGAAGTATAATTTAGAGGGCCGGGGAAGGGAGCAGGGCTGGAAAACACCTGTCGTGCGCTGGTGAGGTAGCATGGTCCAAGTCCATTCTAAGGTCGAGGTATTGAGTGGAGAGTCATCCGAGGTCAGATCTGAGGGTAGTCCAAATACCAAAGTAAAGAAGGTCCAAGATCAGTTACTGGTGACAGGCAAGGCAGGTGTTGGTCAGCAGAACAGCAGGATATGAGTCCAGTGGCATCTCAGAGACCAACAAGATTTTCAGAGTGTGAGCTTTCAAGAGTCAGAGCTCATATCTGAAGAAGGGTCTCCATCTGGGAGAACGGTGGGGTATGTCTATTGTTATAAATGTGATTTTTATGAAAAAAAGATGGTCACTCTTCCTGTTGCTTCATCTGGTATTACTGCCCCTTTTCAGCAGGGGGCAGAACAACTCATTCAGTATTTTCATTATTGGTAAATATTGCAAACACTGCAAGCTACTGGCTTACAGAAAGCAGCGAGGGCTGCCAGGCCCTAGATATTAACTCAGCAGTGGTGGTGGATATCTGGGAGGATCTAGCTGCCATCACCTGACACACACGATTCCCCCCCCCCGAGTGCTGCTACGGTTTACATTTTCCACCGACCCCACTGCACCCTGTGGAAAATCAAAAAGAAGAATCTAAAGTGGGTTTGAAAGGATAGGATCTGGCCCGGAATATAAAATCACCCAAACAATCACTAGGATAAAACTGACAGAACCCAGTGGATTAATTTTTAAAGTGAACAAGAATAAGTTTATTTAGAAATCCCACCCAACTTGAGATAAACATTAATACTTCTGTTAAGAGCCTGTGAGGTGTAGTGGTTAGAGTGTCAGACTAGACCCTGGGAAATCGCATCCCCACTCTGCCACGGAAGCCTGGAGGGCGATATATGGCCAGAAACACCTCAGCCTAACCTACCTCACAAGGTTGTTGTGAGGATAAATGGAGGACAGAATTCTGCCACAATAACCATGTGGCTAGACTACTTTAACACACTCCACATGGGGCTGCCATTGAAGTCAGAAAATGCAGCTGGTAGACTAGAGAATGCCAAAAGTCAATTACTATTAGGCTTGAGGTACAGAATGCATATTAAACACACCCTGCAATTCCTCTGTAGTCTGTTGATTTGGTATCAGGCTCAGCTTCAGGTGTTGTAATTTCAAGCAAACAACTGGGTGGGAAAACCACAAAAGGAGGAAATACAAGAATATAAAGTGTATTAAGTGCAAAGTGCCCCATGCTTAAGAATAAATATATTATAAATAAATATTGCTGATACGTATACAATAAATCTATCCAAGAGGTAAAGCCATATAAACTTCAAAAGTCTCTGTAATAAATACTACTCTGCTGAAGACAAAAAGAGTCCTTCAAATCAATTGGGAATCCTCAGATGAATCCTTCAATATGTGTATTCTCAAGATGCTCTCATTCATCCATAGATGAACACGGCAAGGTAGAAGCAAGGTAGAAGTTCCACAGGTAAGTTCACCGCAGTTAAATTTTTTCTGTTATCTTTGCAGGTGGAATTAAGGAGATATGAAGCGGTACCAAAGGACCCTACAGTCCACGTGAAGCAAGGTAGGAATTCCACAGGTAAATTCACAGCAAATAAACTTTATAGCTGAATTTCTTCTGATATCTTTGCAGGTGGAGTTAAGATGATATGAAGAGGGACCAAAGGACCCTACAGCCCAACAAGTGGCCGGCTAGATATTCTAACTTGTTTCATACAAGATACATCATTGGGCTGATAATGCCATGGTGTTTGGAAATGCTGAGAGAAAATGCTCTGAGATATCATTATAAGAATATAAATGCTTTTTGGGGGACTTCTGTTATCAGGCCCTGAAGATGTTCCTTGTATGACAAGGTACTTGATCCATCTTGTCTTGGGACCACCTTTCTCCCTATATTCCACCATGGCAGCTTTGCTGATCTGGACAGGGCCTTCTGCAGGTGCCGTCTTGCCCATGGGCAAATTCAACAGCTTCTCATATATGGGCATTCTCTGTGATGATCCCACCATATGGAACGGCCTGCCTGAGATCAAGTCAGCGCCCACTCGCCTGGTTTTCCTCAAATGATACAAAACTGAATTCAAGAGGACTTTTAACTCGTAGAATCATGGAGTTGGAAGGGGCCCTGCAGACCACCTAAGCCAACCCACTGCCCCATGTAGGAACAGCCAGAAGCATCCACAACAAGGTATTATCCAGCCACTCCTTCAAGACTGCCAATGAGGGGGAACCCACCACATCCCTAGGCAGCGGATTCTGCTGCCAGATTACTCTGTTAACGTGAAGAAGTTCTTCATAGTGTTCAGCCAGTACCTTCCCTCCTGTAGTTTAAACACATTGCTTTGAGTCCTATCTTCTGTGGCCAACAGGAACAGCTCTCTTGCCTGCTCTAAGGGGCAATCATGTCTCCGGCCAACTTCCTCTTCTCCAAATTGAACATCCTCAGGTCCCACAGTATTTCTTCATAGGGCTTGGTCTCCAGGCCCCTGATCATCCTGGCTCCTCTCCTCTCCTCTGCATCCGTTCCCATTTGTCCACATCCTTTTTGAAGTGAGGCCTCCAAAACTGCACACAGTACTCCAGGTGGGGGCGGCCTGACCAATGCAGTATATAGTGGAACAATGACATCTGGTTAGACCTCATCTGGAGTATTGTGTTCAGTTTTGGGCACCACACTTTAAGAAGGATATAGACAAGCTGGAGTGAGTCCAGAGGAGGGCAACGAAGATGGTGAGAGGTCGGGAGACCAAGTCCTATGAGGAAATGTTGAAGGAGCTTGGTATGTTTAGCCTGGAGAGGAGGCAACTGAGAGGTGATATGATAACCATCTTCAAGTACTTGAACGGCTGTCATATAGAGGATGGTGTGGAGTTGTTTTCTGTTGCCCCAGAAGAACGGACCAGAACAAATGAGTTGAAATTAAATCAAAAGAGTTTTCGGCTAAACATTTGGAAGAATTTCCCGACAGGTAGAGGGATCCCTCAGTGGAATAGGCTTCCTCGGGAGGTGGTGGGTTCTCCTTCTTTGGAGGTTTTTAGAGGCTAGATGGCCCTCTGATAGCAATACTGATTCTGTGAGCCTAGGCAGATCGTGAGAGGGAGGGCAGAAAGGATTACATCAGTGCTTAGTTCTTGTGCCCCCTTCTTACATGCTCAGGGTAATGCCAATTACCACCTTGGAGCCAGGAAGCAATTTTCTCCAGGCCAGTTCAGATAGGGATCCTGACAGTGTTTTCCCATCTTTGGGCATGGAGCAAGAGTCCCTGGGTGTGTGTGTGGGGAAGGGGAGCTAGTTGTGAATTTCCTGCTTTGTGCAGAGGGTTGGACTAGATGACTCTGGAGGTCCCTTCCAACCCTATGCTTTTATGATTCTACGAGTTAAGCTACAAGAGATGAATTCGTCTCTTGTAGTTTAGCTGTATGATTCTATTCCAGATTTGGATGTTGTGCCTTTGTTGATACAGCCAAGATTGCATTTACCCTTTTTGTTGCGGCATCACACTGACTGCCCATATTTAGCTTCCTGTCCACCCATATCCCAAAATCTTGTTCACACACATTGCTACCCAGAAGTGCATCCCTCATCCAGTTTGCGTGCTTTGCATTTTTGTTACCTGGGTAGAGGACCTGGCACTTAACCACGTTAAATCACATCTTGGCCGTTTTCAGACGGCCCCCCACCTCGCGAAACGTCGCGCGTCGTCGCGCGTCGTTGCGCAGAAAACGCGAAATATCGCGTTTTCTCGCGCGAGTTTTGCGCGACGTCGCGCAAAACTCGCGCGAGAAAACGCAATATTTCGCGTTTTCTGCGCAACGACGCGCAACGATGCGCGACGTTTCGCGAGGCGGGGGGCTGTCTAAAAACGGCCCTTGTTCAAATCTGCCCACATTTCCCATGTGTTCAGATCTCGTTGAATTCTATCCCTGTCTTCAAGGGTTTTTTCTACTCCTCCCAATTTTGGTGTCATTTGCAAATGTAATGAGTAATCCTTTCACACCCTCATCCAGATCATTTATAAAAATATTCAAAAGCTCTTGGCCCAAAACTGAGCCCTGTGGCACTCCACTGGACACTTCCCTCCAACCATACGTTTGACAGCTACTCTTTGGGTACAGTTATCCAGCCAGTTCCCTATCCATCTAACCATCCTAGAGTCCAGTTCACAGTCCACCGTTTTACCCACCAAAACATCATAATAGGAGGGCTGTACTGTACTGTACTGTATTGTATGCAGATAGGAGGGCTGTACTGTGAAGAAGTGGTCTCAAGAGAGCTATCAGTAAAAGGATAAGGAGGGACCACAGACTCTGTTCTATCAAGCTAAGCACAACATGTATTATAGCTAGCTTCCTGACACTTGAATTTACAATACTCCTCCCACCTGCCTGAATTATAAAGACTCCTTCCTTTTCCCACTCCTGGCATTTGATGAAGGGAGCTTGGACTCTCGAAAGCTCATACCCTGGAACTACAGTTGGTCTCTCGGGGGCAACCGGGCCCAAATCTTGCTCTTCTACTGCAGACCAACACAGGTACCCACCTGAAATGATCTAACTTTCCCTTCTTCATTTTCAGGATAATTCTCAGGAAGTTGAACAGTTTGTTGTAATAGGAATAGGAACATTTTCTGGTCCTCTGGCTGATTAGAAAGATTAAGATTTTCTTGACAGGCCTGCTCTAATCCCCAGATAGGACACTCTTGGCCTGTATTGGGCCCTTGAGCTATTGTGGCTTTACAGACAAACAAACAATCAGATAGACAGATTTTAAATTTTTTTATAGATTTTTACAGATATTTATGCCCCCTTTTAAAGAGATGCCCGTGACCATTGCAATGTTCACTGGCAGTGAAGTCTGCTATTTCATGTCTCATTGGCCAACAGTCAGCTGCCATTTCTACACAGAGCTGAAGATGGTTTCTCAGCTGTGCCTTAGAAAAGATGGTGCTCAGGTGAGAGATCCCACCTGTTTGGGGTGAGGGCAAAAAAGCGTTTGGGGAGTCCACAACTAGGTCTGATTTCTGCCATTGGCTGGAGGAAAGAGTCTGCCTGGGTCTCTACCTGGGCACCAGTTTCTGTATTGCTTTATTGGTTCATTTTTATGCTGCCTTCCCACTCAATTTAAGTTCCTCAAGGTGGCAAAAAACCCAAACCTTAAAAACTGCTACTTTATATACCAGCCTTATACGTACATACACAAAACATAAACAGGACAGTGGGATAATGAGGGAATGCCAAACGAAACAGAAGAATTGTCACCCACTGGCTGAAAGCAAAGATAGAGGTGGATAGATGGATCTACCTGAAGGAGGGGCTTCATCAGTTTGGTGCCACTACCAAGAAGGCCCTTTCTTTGGTTGCCACCTATCTAGTTTCAGATGGTGGGGACACACAAAGAAGAGCCCCTGAAGATGATCACAGAAGTTGGGTAGGTCCATATGGGAGTAGGCGGTCCTTATGGTATGCAGGGCCCATAGGTTACCAATCTCCAGATGGGGTCTGGATTTTTCTTGGGTTTGCATCTGATGTCCAGATGACAGAGATCAGTTTCCCTTGCAAACAATATTGGAGTTATCTGTTCCATATAACAACTAGTGTATGGGAACTACTGCTGACAGACAGCAAATTAATTGGGAGTTAGATAGCAGGATTCTTTTTGTCTTATGAATAGATTGCGTAATTAAGATTTCAGCCTAGGCATTAACTTTCCACCTGAGGTATTGTTGCATGTAAATCAGAAGGTAGCAAGGAGACCCACTACTTTACATTCAATTGAATCAGTTCACTTTTGTCATTAGATACTCTTTGGTATTCAGATCGGGCCTCATTATGATAATGTAGCATTTGGGAATAAAGATGCAGCCCAGCAGGCCAGCGCTAGAGGCCAAGATAGAGAAGATCTGCACAGCTACCATGTATTTCCCCTTCGTGCTCTGGTAGGTAGGCACAAAGGACACCCAGACACTGCAAAACACCAGCATGCTGAAGGTGATCAACTTGGCTTCGTTGAAGGCCCCAGGCAGCTTCCTGGCCAGGAAAGCCACCGTGAAAGAGATGGCAGCCAGGAAGCCCATGTAGCCCAGGGCACCGTAAAACATGGCAACAGACCCTTCGTTGCACTGTAAGACAATATGTGCAGTCTGGGAGTGCATGTCAGACTCTGGGAATGGAGGAGAGAATCCTAGCCAGAGGGCACTGAGGACAACTTGGAAAGCAGAACAAGAAGTGACAATGGAGTTTGCCAGACTCTTCCCCAACCACCTCCTCATCTTGTTGCCTGGCTTGGTGGCCATGAAGGCCACCACCACAGTGACTGTTTTGGCCAACACAGAAGAGACGGCAACCGAGAAGATGATACTGAAGGCAGTTTGTCGGAGAAGGCAGGTCACTTTCCTTGGCTGGCCGATGAATAAAAAGCAGGATAGAAACGAAAGAAGTAGGGAGACCAGGAGAATGTAGGTGAGGTCTCGGTTGTTGGCTTTGACTACAGGAGTGTCCAGGAATTTAATGAAGAGTCCTAAAACCAAACCAGTGATTATGGACAAGAACAAAGAAAAGAAAGCTAGGCTGATTCCCAAAGGTTCTTCATAAGAAAGGAAGGTTGTAGCCTTCAGGACACATTGAATTCGGTTCTGGTTTGGGTGCTGGTCTTCTGGGCATTTGTCACAACGTTCTGCATCTGGAAAGAACAAGAGGAATGTTGATATTAGGAACATCTGCCTTATGTCTACAACAATCTGTGCTGTAAAATATTCAATAAAGACTTTTTTTGAGGATGATACCATACACCTAACAAATACTGAACATCTACATGTCATTTGCTTTGGGGTCTTTGGCCAGCTCTTGTCAGAAAATGAGGAACTATATTGACCTTCAGTCTGATTCAGAAAGGCTCTTCTTATGTTCTTAGCGATGAGGTCAGGACCCAAGAATATGCAGATGGAATGGGAGGCGGGGCTCCTTCTCTAGGAGCAACAACCAACATTTATGAGAGTGAAACTTGAACGGAAGTTTATGAATGTTGGAATCCATGTCGGTGGCATAACCATCTTTGATAAAGACTCGGAAACGGGACTCTTCCAAACGAACTGGTCAGCCTGTTAGATGGTCTACTCTGCTTGCACTACTTGGACCTGTACTCAACTTTAAACCCTGTGGACTTTTTGAACCTTGTGTAATAAGTTTGTAACTGTATTGCAGGAATATTAATTGTTCACGGGTTATACCATCATGATGACTATTAAGCACTAGCACTTTATGCACGGGTCTACATGAAGACTGTGTGTACTGGGAAATATTGAATGGCAATTTGATTCTTGTAATAATAATATAACAATAATATAAGACAGTTTGGAAGTGATATATAAGTCTTTATTTTGTTAGAACGTCACGTTTTTGTTGTTTTTGCTACTAGTCTTCATGACTCTCTATACTTGCTAGGTGCATTTTTTTGGCGTGTGCCAGCATAAAGAGAGGAGTGGAGCATTTGGAGGACTACAACAGTTTTAATTAAAAATGGGGGGTGATTGTGTTGCTAGAATTTAAGAAATACATCATGAAGGATTAATAGTGTTAGCAAAAACAGAAGAAATTACAAACAGTAAAACTGCAATAACTAATGAACAATCAACATTACAAATGATATACACAGGAAAAATCATTTGGAAAGTTTGGAAGAATCAACCTGTCTTGACCTGGCATATAAATTTTGTCTGAGTGGTCACCCGCTGAGAGTCCACAACAGTGATAGAAAAACTGAAAAGGCCTTTGTTAAGGGAGTTTACTTAATCACTAACAACAAAGCCCATTGTGAGAAAAAATACAATGGGCTCTAGAAAGGGGAGGGCGGGCAGGCGGGAATTCCCTCCTCCTCCGTCACTGATCCCAGCCGGATGAAGGCGCGGGGTGGCGGGGCGGTCATGGCCACCTCCTCTGTGCCTGGTCCCAGCCAAATGAAGGGGGCAGGTATTGCCACCTGCTCCGAACCTGATCCCAGCTGGATAAAGGGGGGGCATTGCCATTTGCTCTGCTCCTGATCCTGGCTGGGTGAAGAAGGGATGGGCATTGCCTCCTGCTCCACGCCTGATTCCGGCTGAGTGAAGTGGGGGGGGGGGATTGCTGCCTGCTCTGCACCTGATTCCGGCAGGTTGAATGGGGGGGGGCAGCCATTGTCTCCTTCTCTGTGCCTGATCCCAGCTGGGTGAAGGCAGTGAGTGGGAATTACCACATGCTCTGATCCTGATCCCTGCCAGGTGAAGTTTGGGGGGGCGGGCACTACCACCTACTCCGTGCCTGATCCAGGTTGGGTGAAGGGGGGTGGGCATTGCCAACTGCTCCGTGCCTGATCCAGGTTGGGTGAAGGGGGGTGGGCATTGCCAACTGCTCCGCTTCTGATCCTGGTTGGGTGAAGGGGGCAGTCATTTCCTCCTGCTCCACGGATGATCCTGGCCTGGTGAAGGTGGGGTGGGCACTGCCGCCTGCTCCATGGCTGATCACAGCTGTGTGAAGGAGGGCAGGAATTGCTGCCTGCTCTGCACCTGTTCCCAGCTGGGTGAAGGGTGAGTGGGTATTGGTTCCTGCTCTGCTCCTGATCTTGGCTGGCAGAAGGGGGAGTGGGCGTTGCCACCTGCCTTGCTCTTGATCCCAGCTGGGTGAAGAGGGGATGGGCACTGCCATCTCCTCAGCTCCTGATCCCAGGTAGGTGATGGCAGGGGGCACACATTGCCACCTACTCCACTCCTGATCCCAGCTGTGTGAAGGTGGAGGGCAGGTATTGCCTTGTACTCAGTGCATGATCTCTGCTGGGTAAAGAGTGTATGGGCATTGCCCCTGCTTTGCTCCTCATCCCAGCTGGGTGAAGGCGGAGGGCAGGCATTGCCACCTGCTCCACTCCTGATCCAAGCTGGGTGAAGTCAGGGGACTGGCATTATCCCCTCTCTGCTCCTGATGCCAGCTGGGTGAAGGCAGGGGGGGCAGGCATTGACCCCTGCTCTGCACCTGATCCCAGCCTGGTGAAGATGGGGTGGGCATTGCCACTTGCTTCGTGCCTGAAACCAGCTGGGTAAATGTGGGGGCAGGCATTGCCACCTGCTCTGTGTCTGATCCCATCTGCGTGAAGGCAGAGGTCGGGCACTGCCACCTGCTCCACTCCTGATCCTAAGTTCTTCAGGAGAGCATTATAGGAATGAGTCTTGGGCCGATTCCAGATGGCCCTCCCCATCCCAAAATGTCGCGCGATATTTCACGTTTGACGTGCGACGTTTCGGGATGGGGAGGGCCGTCTGAAATCGGCCCTGGTTACCTTTATCCAATTTGCCCTTTTACAGTTTGGTGTAGTGGTTATGAGCATGGGACTCTAATCTGGAGAGCCAGGTTTGGTTCCCCACTCCTCCACTTGAAGCCAGCTGGGTGACCTTGGGCCAGTCAGTTTTCTGGAGCTCTCTCAGCCCCACCCACCTCACAGGGTGTTTTGTTGTGGGGATAACGATAACATACTTTGTAAACCACTCTGAGTGGGCATTAAGTTGTCCTGAAGGGCGGTATATAAATAGAACGTTGTTGTTGTTATTATTATTATTATTTTCATTTCACTTTCCCTCTTTAGAAATTGCAACCCTAAGTAAAGATAGTGAGACAAAGGACTTGGAATGTCTTGAATTTACAATAGGACATTGCTTTGAAAGCAATTGGTTGTTACGACTTTGTTTCGCTAGCACTTCTTTTATCATCTCACGAATGTACCCCTCCAAGAGATAATAAGAGGAGCCAAAGAAGTGTTAAATGTCATCCCTTATAGCTTATATGACCTGCCAGTATTTAAGAAATTACTGACTTAAGCTTCTTTGTCTTTTGTAAACTGTCTTGCTATTGTAAACAATTATTCTAACACGTTTGTTTGTAAGAGGGTATAAAAAGTGCCTGCTCTGCGAGGTATGCATTCTGCCAAAATTGCTTGAGTTTTTCTCCAATAAACTTTTCTCTTTTTTTGCCAATATTTCTGCCTTGGTTTGATTGAGGTCCAGAGTCCAGATTGGGGTCTCCCTCCATTGGGACATGGCTTTTTCCCCTTTTGAGAGGATCTTCAAGGATAGCCCCAAGAAGATGATACTGCAATCATCAAGCTGGGATGTTACCAGGTGAACCAGAACTCTCACAAGTCTCCCCCTGGAGTAACAGGGCATGCCCACCTATGCTGGAGGAAGATGCCACTGCGGGGGTCTCCAAAACAAAGGCCAGATTTAACAATATACGGAAGCTGCACACTTGACTCTTGAGTTGAGATGTGCTGAGCTGAGGACTTCAGGAAAGAGTCAATTAGCAAAGTCAGTTACCAAATACACGGATAAGATAGGAAGTTGCTGGACGGACTCATATCATTGGTCTATTTCTCTTAATGCTGTCTCCTCTAACAGGCAGAAGTTCTCATAGACATCCTGTAGATACTTCTGGCACTGATAGCAGAGCCAGTAAGAACAAGTGTCATTGTAGAGACAGACCAAAGAGTGAAGGGTGAAAAAGACTAGTCACATCTTGCCTCTTGTCTTTTTTAGGTCATTTCTTCAGCGTCACCCACCTTCCTGTGCGGAGAGTGTCCCTTCTGGGCAGGGATCACAGTCATAGCAGCAAAATGGCCTTCCTTCCTTTGTCTTCTTGGCGTAGCCAGGCTGGCAGCTCTCGGAACACCTGGAACGGGGCACCGGCTAGTTGAAAAGGCAAGCAGAAGCAACGAAGAAAAAAACAACAAATCAGTACTTTTGTTGATGAAAAGGTGCTATATTCAGAAAAGGCACAACGAGACTTCCAGTCTAGGGCCAGCTTTGAGCACTGCTGACTTCAGGCCTTTTTTTTTGCCATCTGTGCTTTTGACGCAGAACTGCATGAATGGGAGATGATTCCCACCACTTCCCAATGACAGGGAAGTCAGCAATGGAAGGCTCAGAGACCAGAAGTCACAATGGGGCAAAATGGGTAGTTAAGGATATGGGTAGTTGTGAAAGAAGAATGGAAGGAAGGAGGGAGGGAGGGAGGAAGAGGTAGCCTGTCTAACAAATTGCTTTCCTTGCCTTGCACAGGGCTTGGGTGGGCCTGGCATGGCTTCCTATGTGGGGCCAGGTGGGCTGGGAGCCGCCTCCCTCATCTTGCACGGGGCTTGGATAGGTGAAATCGGGAGCTGCCTGCCTTGCTTTGGGTGCTGCCTCCTCCCTCGCATTGCACTGGCCAAGCCAGGCTCCACCTCTTAGCTTTCCTCACGCAGGCTGAGCTGGCCCACTGGGATGTGTCCTAGTGCTCGTAATGACCAATTCTCCCCTGCCTGTGTCTTAAGTTAGGCTGAGAACTGGTACAAGGTCACCCAGTGAGTTTCCACAGCAGAATGGGATTTGAAATTCCACTCTGAAGTGCTAACAACTACACCGCACTGCCTTTCATAGAGCACCTGCTTTTGAACTGTAGCAAGAAGCCAAATGAAATGAATGAATGAATGAATGAATGAATGAATGAATGCCTAGGTTATTCATGCAAGTTGGGTGCCAGCATCTCTCCCAGTGGTTGCTGCCATGCCTGGTCACAGGAGTCCTTCCTCAAAGGCCAAAACAGCCCCGGAATGTGCCCTGCCCCCTCTGCGGTCCTTTTGCTGACAGAAGCCAAGTCTGGCAAAACTGTTGTGGTTGCCTAGCAAGAATCAGGGAAGGCATCCATTTCTTAAAGCTGCAGGCACAACTTTTTAAAATGTTATTTATAGTCAACCTTTCCTACTGTATTTGAAAACAAGTAGAAAGCTGATAAAGATCTGAAAAATGCTGAAACAAAACACAAGGGCTTTAACATGATGTATTAGACGACGCAGTAGGAGCACTCTTACAGCAACAGACAGTAAGTCGTATAGTTTACAATCCTTATACCTTCATCAAAGTGTCTTTCTGAACCATTTCCTTCCAGTACAGCACTATTAGCGGTGTAAAAAAGCCCTCCTGAATAATTCCGTTTTGCTTTGTTTGCAGAATGGCTGGAGAGGGGGAGCTTTCCTAACATCTTCAGGCAGGCCATATCATAAGGTGGGGGCCACCACCGAGAATGTACAGCTGTTGGTTTTGTTATTATTATTTTACTTTTCTCTGTACGTTTGTCTCATTGTTGCAAGAGATTTGGGATTTTTAGAGTGTGGCTATCTTAAACACACTTATGTGAGCCTCACACGACTTCATTAAACCATCAGATCTGTTTTTTCTAAATGCATAATGTTGGACATGCCTGAACATCCCAGTGAATGTTTGTTGCAAACTCTGTTCCATTCGTTCTTGGAATTATTCTGGGCATAAGGCCACTGATTCATGTTATTCTTGACGCTGAAAACAAAGTTAGCAAGAACAGTGGAAAAAAAATTATGCTTGCAAATTTACACAAAAACTTAACCAAACTCTCAGTCCTATTGTGTCCTAAACAATGGCTTAAAATCCAGAACACTGTTATCTCTTGTAATTATTCTGTGCATATTCCATGTTCTATGAGCTTACAGATGAGTAAGAGCCCTGATCTAGATAACCCAGGCAAGCCCAATCTCGTCGGGTCTTGTAAGTTAAGCAAGGTCAGCCTTGGTTAGTAGTTGGATGGGAGAGCTCCAATGAAGACCAGGGTTGCAGAGGCAGCCAATGGCAAACCATCTCTGTTAGTCTCTTGCCATGAAAACCCCACCAGGGGTAGCCATAAGTCAGCTATGACTTGAGGGCACTTTCCACCAGATGTGTAAGAAACGGGTGTTGACTTGAGTGATGTTTATGAAAAAAGATGGTGTATAAAATTCATTCATTCATTCATTCATTCATTCATTCATTCATTCATTCATTCATTCATTCATTCATTCATTCATTCATTTTGTTTTCACATATAGAATCCAACAAATTATTAGATCTTAACAAATGATAGATGGAATAAAATAATATGAATAGATTTCCCCACCTGGTTTACTATCCTGGGGAACACAAAGGCATCCTTTTTGATGGTGAACTTGAGGTCTGGGGATGCCCGTCTCTCTACACTCCCCACTTTCATTCCAACAATAGACCTATTGGGGAATCCCATCCATGTCACAATATCAAAATCCACTGCAACATCCCCGTACTCATCCCAGTACATTTCACCTGCAGAAGTGTTGTAAAGAGGGACCTTCCTTAGGAAACTGTGAAGCTGGGATGGAAGAGAAACCAGAAGCCAAGGGTAAACGGCCCAACCCAGTTAATTTGGAGCTTTGATTTTGTATGGTTCATGAATGACCTGTGCCACAACTTCTAGATTTAAAGTAGTTCTGAATGTTTCACCCTTTTAGAGTAATAATAACAATTGCACTTATATCCTGCTCATCTAGACAGATTAGGGACCCACTCAGAGCAGTGAACAAGTCAGTGTTATTATCACCCCCACAATACAGCTGGGGAGCTGGGGCTGAGAAGAGCGGCTTACCCAAGGCCACCTGCTGAGCTCATGGCAGTAGCGGAATTTGAACCAGCAGAGGGCTGATTTGCAGCTGAACTACTTAACCACTGTGCTATAGAAGAGTAACATAAATCCACCTGTAAGTTTCTCTCTGTTACAGTCCTTTCTTTATTCTCTGCTCTTATGACCACAGTCTTTAACATCAACAATACAGAAGATCAGAAAGCAATTATAATGATAACAGCAGGAAATGATAATAATGATGGCCACAACCAGCACCACCCAGCTGGAAGACCGAGTTGTCCAGATCTGGCTATCTATTGGATTTAACCACATAGGAAAAGAATTTGGATACTGCCAGAGTTGTGACCACTTCCAACCAAAAGGATCTGCAGCTTACAGTGTTTTAGACAGGGAGTGAAAATACACTTCCAAACTACACAAGGTCACTATGGGGACCTGAGGCATACTGTAGCTGCTAGTTCCTTGTGGCAACTCATGAGCAAATGTGCAGCAAAAGGGGCAGATTTGGATTGGGACAGCTTTGCAGGAGAAGGGGGAACTCCTGCCTCCTTCCCTTTGCTGTCTATGGTGACTGAAATAGACCACAGGGCTGCCAAGAGAGGGAGACTGAGAGCCAAGCTACAAGTGACGCCTGACACAGGTTGGACACTTGTCAGCTTCCTTCAAGTTTTGATGGGAAATGTAGGCGTCCTGGTCTTGCAGCTTGGCTCTCCATTACAGCTGCAAGACCAGGATGCCTACATTTCCCATCAAAACTGGAGGGAAGCTGACAAGTGTCCAACCTGTGTCAGGCGTCACTTGTAGCTTGGCTCTGAGGGGATAAAATTCCCAGAGCCCAAACTGAGCTTGAGGGCACATGGAAGCTGGAATTGTGCTACATTCATCAGCAAACAACATCGATGCTCCAGCCCATGAGGAGCATTTTAAAGTGGAGAAAACTATGCTGCTCTCAGTGCTCTTTCACCCTCCACTTTCCCCTCCTTTTGGCTCCTGATTCCAGAGCTTGAAAGAGGACAGAGGGAGGGGATGCTGGCCCAGACTGTCTGGCCAGAGTACTGAGCTCTTCAGGGCTTGCACCTTCGTGGCAGAGGGGCTGCTGAGTGAGTGGAGCACCCAACGTTTGGAATTTCAGGAATCCAGTGTTTGCTGGCTATGTTGCAGCAGGACAAGTTGGGAACGGAGAAGTTCAGAGGTGAGAAAGAAAGCCTGGAGCTGAATGGGAAGGTAGCTCTGGTCAGGAGAAGTGGACGGCAGGATTTAGAGGGCTTCCTCACAGGTATATATAGTGGGCTCTCTGGCTTTTGACTAGGCTGCTGGCACACACGTTCCCTCGATGGCTTCAAAGAAGCCACCTATGCATGCTGAACTGAGTGCCAGCAGCTCAGCAATAAACTTGCTTCTGCATACTTTACTTTGCACAGGTACACAATGTTGCAGTTTAGCAGGAGTGACTAAACACGTCTGTGTAACAAACAGGAGCAGCAGCAGCAATCACCACTCTTCTCTGTGCTCCTGCAAAACGTGCTGCCAGTTTTCACCTTGCCTGCTGAGCCTCACAAGGTAGCTGCCCTTGCTGAGCCGCAAAAACAAGGGTATTTCTAATCACTTACTTCTGTGTGTGTGTGGGGGGGGGGGGAGTCTCTCCCCCTCCCCTTTTTTCTTTCTTGGCTGAGCTGAGCACAAGGGCAATTCCTGCAGCAAGATTTTATCCTCATTTCTCTCTCTGCCTCAATTTCCAACAGAGTCAGGAGAGGGATAGAGTGAATGAGAGCCAAGCTACAAGTGATGTTTTTCACGTGGAGAACACTTGATCATTTTTGCAAGTTTTCCTGGGAACTGAAGTCCAAGTGGCCTTCCTCTCTCTGTTAGAATCGCTGCCTGAAGAGCCAGAGAAAGCCGGCAGGCAGCAGCAGCTTTTGCAAATCGTTCTGCCAGTCACAATCCTGCTAGACAGGAGGGCTCTCAACGATTGTTTGGGGGCAGGCAGCTGCTACTTTCTCCCTAGGCATCCTGCTCCCGGGGAGCTGTGCTGGAGAAAGCCACCATGTCGGTGAAGCTCCAGCTGCAGCGACAGCGGAAGAATCTGCTGCCCTTCTAACATGCCCTTCTCTTGCTCCTGAGCTCCTGGAAAAAAACTGGGATGAGGGCATGTTAGAGCAGTATGTTGAGAGCCCTCTTGTCCAGCACGATTGTGACTGGCGGAACGATTTGCAAAAGCAGCTGCTGCAGCCAGCTTTCTCTGGCTCTTCAGGCAGCGATTCTAACAGAGAGGGGAAGGACTTTCGGACTTCAGTTCCCAGGAAAACTTGTGAAAATGATCAAGTGTTCTCCATGTGAAAAAAAGTCACTTGTAGCTTGGCTCTGAGCAGCAGCTCCATCTCTTTAGCTCTGTGAAAAGGGTTTGGTTCCTTAAATTAACCCAGAACTGACCGTAAGCCAGGGTTAGATAAATCAGGGATCCATCACTGCTGTTTCTTTCTACCTGGGGGAGCTACAATAGAGCTTGGGAACATCTTTGAAAGTTCCTCCCTAGGGACGCTCAAGTGAACCTCATTTCCCGTGTTCCCCCCTCTAACTTTCCATGCTCTCGCCCGCACAGTCACACTTCTATTTGCTCCCCGTGAGTACATTCATGCGATTCATACCAGCTCCTCCTCATCTGCTAAAAGTACCCCAGTTTCCCCTACATCCATTCATTGAAATCCGAACACTTTCTCACATGGCAGTACTTGTTCTTGCAGCAAAAACAGAGCTAAATTGGTCCCTTTGGAATCACTTGCAGGTGCAGTCACACAAAGAGAGCTCCTGTGAAAGCAGCATCCATGTGCTATTGAAGAAGTGAAAGGAATACCTCCCATGGCTGTACTCGCTGGAATTCCAACCTATCCCTGGCTAATATCGGCTTGGATCCTGATGAGTACGCCACATGTAAGGCCCGTGCCACCGTTAGGATCGCGTTGGAAGTGCTGTAGCTGTCTAGAGACTGGATACTTTCCGTCGTATCCTGGGAAAGGGTCTCTCGATCTTCTCTCTCTCTGCATCTTACTTGGCTTTTCACAGACAACAACAGCTCAGAAAAGAAACAATCAAATGCTTTCCTTCCCAAATACCAAATATTCAATGTTTTGTAATGGTCATATTTTATCCTTTTGTTTGTCCGGATGGAGAAAGAAAAAAACCCGTGCATGTGTTCAGAACTAAAAAGCTCTTGGGTCAAGTGGAAGGTGAGGTCCCACAAAGCTGTTGTGATCCAGATTTTCCCCACAGGGGGCCTTATCTGCTGTTCAGCTACATTCTGTATACGCTCAGGAACTATCAAAAGAGTCAGTGGCTCCCCAAAATAAACTAATACATGGACTTCTCTCCACAAGTGAAATGCAGCCGAGGACATGAAACTATTGGCTATGTCTCCTATGAAGGGTGTTATATGGATACTCAGTGAAAAGGCAACACAAACTCCACTCTTGCTGGCCAGAGGGGGGAAGATCTTCATGAATTGCTCTCCATTATCAGAATCTGGTGCAATGAGACCGATCCATGTCCACTGGAAGTGCAGGAGCAGTTTGACAATCCCCAGGTATTGTTTTCCCTCTTTTGGAACCATCAGGTGTAGAAAAGGGAACTGAGCTGGATCATGAAGAACGTGAGAAAAAAGCCCAAAATTGACCTAGGAAAGAAAGGAAGAGACTGGAGCAAAATCTCAGGCTTCGTAATAGAAGGAAGCCCATGTAGCGCGAGGATGAATTGGGGTGTTGCCGGGAAGGGGAAGGAATGCTTCTGTGCTTGGCTTACATTTTGCACATCCTGCGGGGTCCATGTGAATCTGGACAAGGTTGCCAAGTATCAGGAAAAAAGCCTTCACAAAAACAGCATTCCAACACTTTTTGTTTATTTGTCTAATGTTTTGGGGTGGTCTTTCTGTTCACAAGTACACCCAAGGCTGTTTACAAAACACGAGATCCCACCTGCAAAATCACCAGGCTAACAAATGCGCTGATCAAGAATTCCTCACTACATCCCGACACGCACAGAAAACTATGCAAGACAGAAGCACAGTCACCTAGACTATATGGACTCCCTAAAATACATAAGGATTCAGTCCCACTCCGACCCATTGTGAGTGCCATTGGTTCACCGACATATGAATTAGCTAGACATCTGGCCGATCTCCTGCAGGACCACATCGGGAAAACCTCGTCTTACATCAAAGATTCAGCAGATTTCATCAACAAAATCAGTTCTCTGAAACTCAATCCACAAGACATACTTGTCAGTTTTGATGTTGTATCCCTGTTCACCAAGGTTCCAGTAAAAGACACTATTGCACTTATTAATCAGATTTTCCCAGAGGATGTAACAGCCTTATTCCATCATTGTCTGACAACCAGTTACTTCCAATGGGATAACGAATTCTATGAACAGATGGATGGGGTGGCCATGGGGAGCCCTCTCAGCCCAGTTATAGCAAACTTCTACATGGAACATTTTGAAAAAACAGCTCTAGAATCAGCACCCCACAAACCTAGTGTATGGTTCCGGTTTGTGGATGATAAATTTATCATTTGGAGCCATGGGGAGGAAGAATTGATGGGGTTTTTGAATCATCTCAACAACATCCACCTGAACATACAATTCACAATGGAGAAAGAAATAGAGGGAAAACTCCCATTTCTGAATACTTTGGTCATCCGCAAAGCAAACTTTCAGTTAGGTCACAAGGTCTACAGGAAACCAACTCACACTGATCAGTACTTACACAAAAACTCCAATCACCACCCCCGACAGAAAAGAGGCATAATGAAAACATTAGTGGATCGTGCAAGACGGATATGTGAGCCGCACTTTCTCAATGAGGAAATTAATCATCTAAACCACGCACTTCAGGCAAATGGCTACTCCAGAAATGAAATCAATCAAACCCAGGATGAATCAAACAACCAAGGAAAAACAGTCTCCTACAGGAAAAGTGTTTTTGCCATATATCAAAGGAATTACTGATCAGATGGGAAAGCTTATGAAAAAGCATAACCTTCAAGCAGTATTCAGACCCACCCGAAAAATACAACAGATGCTACGATCAGCAAAAGACAGTAGAGACCCCCTCACCTCTGCAGGAGCATACCGTATACCCTGCAGCTGTGGACAAGTTTACATCGGGACCACAAAGCGTAGCATCCAGACAAGAATAAAAGAACATGAAAGACACTGCAGACTTGGACAACCTGAAAAATCAGCAGTGGCTGAACATAGCCTAACTCAAACAGGGCACAGTATCTTATTCCAGGACACCAAAATACTGGACAACACTTTCAACTACTTTGTCAGACTGCACAGGGAAGCCATTGAAATTCACAAGCATAAGCAAAACTTCAACAGGAAAGAAGAAACCTTAAGAATGAACAGAGCATGGTTTCCAGTTCTGAAAAACACCAGGCTAACAAAACACTCTATACTCGACAATAGCCCTGCAGAGAAGATTAGCACATCAAGCACGAATCCATATGCAAAAGAACCTCTTCAGGATACAGTGAAGCCTCCCGCCATTAGCATTCCACACCCTGGGAAACTCTTACAGGATGACTCAGCTCAACCCCACTCCTCCTGAGTAGATACAAATGACCTGCCAACATCTTTTCCACACTGTGACACTGAGAGATCTCTGTCTTTTGGTGCTACACCTCTGAAGATGCCAGCCACAGCTGCTGGCGAAACGTCAGGAACTACAATGCCAAGACCACGGCAATACAGCCCAGAAAACCCACAACAACCATCATTCTCCGGCCGTGAAAGCCTTCGACAATACACTTTTGGAAATGTTCGCTAACATCTCACAAGCATTGACCATTCTTAGGTGGCCAGAATCTCTAATGACCCCATTAAGCTAGGAGATGAGCCTAGGGATCCCATTTCCCTGGTGGGGGTGTGGGATCCTCCGCTCCCACCTTTTGCCCCTCCCCCACCACTTACCTGGCCAGTGAAGTGGGGGAGGGGTGGAGACCAGGCCTCCCGCATGTGCTCCTGGGGCTGGCATGACAAGGTCACTGATGTCATTACGTCATTCCGAGAGCACTCTCATGCTTTGCAGTGGGTCATTGGGGTCCAAACTGGCCCGCTGCGAAGTGTATGTGTGCTCCCCAGCCTTGTGCAATTACATCACTTCCTGGAAATGATGTCATCGTGCTGATGCGGGGCCACACACATGCAAGGACAGTCCCCAGTGCCAGGAAGGTAAGCTCTGGGTCCCCCGTCTCCCGGTGGGAGGGTAAGGGGACCTGGCAACCCTAGACAAGCCCCAGACTATGCTCCATGTTTTCTCATAGGACATTTTCCTCCCTTACCTTGAAACAGCATTTTCTTTGAGTTAATTTTCTTGTAGTATGCTGCCAGACGTTGGTCCTGATTTAAGCTGGCCTCTTTCTTCTTCTGGTCCTGGCATCTTAAGCTTGCAATAATATTATGGCCAGAATCACTATAATCATCTAGTGCCTATTGATACCCGAGAACATAGAAAGAGAGCCATGCGCAGGATCTCCCCCCTCCGCCAGTCCTCACTCACCCCCCTACCCTGAGTGCAGGTGCGAAAAGGTCAGAGGGAGACACAGATTGATCAGACTCAGAGGAAAGAAAACAGTAACTTAAATTCATTAAAATGCAAAATTAGGTACCATTTTTAAGAAAGTTCATCCTAAAAGCAACATCTCAATTATCTGTGATTATTTCCAGTTCCAACCAGAGCAAAATGGTCAGTGTTTGTAACAGAAAAGGACAAATATCACTGCAGACTGAAAGGGATTTTCAAGTCTAAACACACCAAAGAGAGCCATCTAGTCTCATTCTTGAATTACTCATCGGGGCAAAACCATTGTCCTATACCTGAGCCCCAAGACATCTGTAAGTAAAGAGCCAGTTTGGTGTAATAAAGAGCCAGTAAGAGCCAGTTTGGTGTAGTGGTTAAGAGTGCTGGGACTCTAATCTGGAGAGCCGGGTTTGATTCCCCACTCCTCCGCTCGAAGCCAGCTGGGTGACCTCTCTCGAGCTCTCTCAGCCTCACCCACCTCACAGGGTGTTTGTTGTGGGGATAATAATGGCATACTTTGTAAACTGCTCTGAGTGGACATTAAGTTGTCCTGAAAGGCAGTATATAAATCAAATGTTGTTGTTATTATTATTATTTCTTGTTGCTGCATAATCACAACATCAATACCATCTCCTGTCATAGTTAGGTTTTGCCCCGAACAAATATTAGCAAAAGAAATAAGTTTCTTGAAGCCTAAAACTAGCAGATAATTAGTTTGATTGAAAGAACTATCACAGGACAGCCTAGGAGGGGTAGGGAATTAGCTATATACATTCTGGGACTCTAGCATACATTTCAAGTTAGGTTTTTCCATCTAAACCTACCTGCACCACTAAGGAGATAGCAAGCACTCTTTGAGACTCAGTGCTATGATCAAACTTCTCCATTTTTCTTAATTACCCCTCTTTCTCTTGCTATGACCACAGTCCCCACACTCTTTCTCCTCATTGCTCTGTCCTGTCATGGAGCCCCTCTTCATATCCTCCAAGGAATGTCTCTAGATCCCCAGTTTTCTGGCTCCAGTTGCCCCCATTTAAATCCCCTCTCAAATCCCTAAACCTCCTACTTCAGTTATTGTTCATTCTCCTCCCCTCTCTTATTTAGCTTTTATTATCTCATGTTCTTCAGAGAAATGCGCTTATCCACTCAGCTGTTGCACAGATTAGAAATGAGTGAGACTTAATTTGGCATATTAATTATTAATGATTTCAATACGACTTGCTGAAGTCCTATTAATGATTTTAATTTCGACTTGCCAAGGGAGATGTTTCGAGTATTTTGTTTTGACTTGCCAATTCTCAACTGACTTGTAAAATTTCTTTCTGTCTTGCTATTAATCTATATATTTGCACCTAATAAAATGAACCTTTTAAAAACAATGGTCTCATTATTTTCTGGGAAAATACTACATTAATCTGCAATCTATGTTTAGAAAGGTGCATAAAATCTAAGAAGGGGGAGGGGCTTGTGTGAATAGCAGACACATCTCACTGATCTCTGCATAACAATAGGGTTGTCTGCTCAGTGCTGGCGTGGGGGGGGGGTGGAGAGCTTGCAGAGGGAACTACCATATCAATGTTGTGCTAACACATGGGCATCACTTCTAGCATGAGCCAGAGGCAGTATAATCATGTTGGAAGATGCTCTAGGATTGATCGAAAAGTCTATGATTTAACCATAGAGTTTGGTTGAATCCCAGAGTGTCTTGTTGTGATGATGTCTCTTCATGGCTTATGCCAGAAGTGATTTTTGTGAGCAAATGTGATTTGATCACCCCCACCCCCATGCCCCCCCAACACCCAATTGGGCAGCAACAGAGGACCAGGACTACTGGTTATGGGACTGCCCACTAGAGAGGGAGACCCGGCAACCCTAGCTTGCAAGAAGGCAAAATAGCTCCACTTATGCCCTATGGTATCATATGGACCTCAAGCACTTGGGGAATAGTGGATAACACTCTCATAAGCAATCAAGAATATTAGCTTCTCTGAGTTGGTTTCCCCCTTCTGTAAACTTGCATATATCTGATTGCTCTGTCCTCTAGGCACGGGTGAATGTGGCACTGACATGTGGCCATGTATTGATCCTCTTAGATTCTAGGATGCTCTCGGGATTTTAGGCTCCCCAGCTCTGTTGCAGCCAAGATGGTAGCTTGGAATGAAGCGCTATTGACATGGCTGCACCCTATCAAAATCTCCTACTCCTGAGAAAGAATCTAGCACCCTGGTTTACTGTGGATTTGGGTGACCTGAAAAGGGCTGAGAGATGTCTGAGATGGTAGTGGTGGAAAACTCAATCTGAATTGTATCTGAAGAAGGGAACTTTGACTTATACACTGAAAATCTTGATGGTCTTTAAAGAATTGCTGGACTTGAATCTTATTTTTCTACTGCAGACCAATATGGATACCCAGTTGAATCTCACAGAGCATGCTATAGCACTGGAAGTCGTATGAGATATGTCTCTCCCATTTCTCTGCCACCATAACATCAGCTGGATTGCTCCCAGCTCAGTTGTTTAAGGCATTTTGTCACTTTTTGACTCCGAAGTCTGAACCTTTATATTCCTAGGAAATGATGATTAGTTGTGACACTTCTGCAATTATTTTTAGAAACTCTCTCAAATAGCATCCGTTTTTAATGCTGGTTTTAGTATGTCCAGTCTACCATCTGGTCCATTTATGGTTCGTTTTTATCCAGTTGCCATAATGGATGTTGGTATGATCTTGAGAACTGTGTAGGCTACCACTTGACTCAGGGCTCCTTTCCTTGGTCACTAAAAGAAGCAGTCCCCCTATCATTACTTTAAAAAGCATTGCTAGAGAAGAATGAAGTGGCCAATTATCACCCAGTCTCTAATTTGCAAGTTCTGGGCAAGGTGATGGAGAGAGAGGGGAATAAAGGCTCAGAGAGTTGTCCCATATAAAACTAGGATAATCTCTCCCCCACTCCCGGTTTCATACCAGTGGGATTTTGTAGATGCCCAGCAGATTGGCAATCTGGATGGGGATCTGCGACTCAGACCCTACAAGAACAGCCAACGGGGTCTTCTGACTTCCACACTGGTAGTTTGGAACATTCTGTTGTCCTGTGGAGAGCAGGTCTACCACGCCATCGTAAGTCAGCCTTGCATTGAAATAGTTGTCATACATGTCGTAGCCCAGGGAGATGTTGGGCAAGATCTTGGGATTCTGGTTGATCTCCTGAATGGCGAGCAGGAAGGACAAGATGACGCCATATTTTGTGCGTGTAGATCTGCCCCAAAAAAGAAAAAAAGAACACACGTTCATCATGTATTCATTGAAAGAATCAGGTCAAACTCCTGCTTCTTTCCCAGGAAATAAAAATATCTGTATTTCATTCTTAGGACTACTTTCATTTTATCTCATTGTCTGTACTGAGGGAGAAAACTTTGTACCAAGCAAATAGCCACCCGCTATGTAGAAACCATTCCTGGGGAGATGTACCCTCCACGGCTCATAGGGGAACCAAGAAACTTCAAAGACCTAAATCTAATCCAATTCAATCAATGTTTTAGAGGACCATGAAAAACACAACATTTGTCAAATGGGAGAGAGTCTGGATGCTCTTGAACTACCCTCTTCTTACTTGCATTCGAAACACATGTGCCGACTTAGGGCCAAGCTACACATGACGAATGACACTTGAACGGCAAGTGTATTTCTCCCTGTTCACTTGCCCTCCACTCAATCCACTTGCCGTTCAAGTGTCATTCGTCATGTGTAGCTTGGCCCTTAGGGAATCAATTCACAGTCTTTTGAGTCTGGGATGTGGCTTTTTAGCAGACTCCCTCTTGAAAGAAGCTTGAGAACGTGCTGTCTATGGCCTGTCCTTAGGCTTCTTGTCCTTAGGGTGGAAGACAGCCCCATGGGTCATCGTGGAGCTGGATGACCTAAAGAGGGCTGGAAATGTCTAGATAGATACTGACAGAAAACTCACACTGAATCAGTTAGAATATGCTATCGAGCCCTTTGGTGGTGAGGAGGTTTGAATGTATCCACGAAACTGAGAGCAATGCTACCAAGAGTTTAGACTCTGTCAAGACAGAGTCTAAGCTCCTCGCACAGTCACTCACAAATCAATGCTGAGACATCAGACTGAAGATACATCGATGGTCACATCAGCAGAAGAGAACTGACAGTTCCAATGGTGAATGGGGCAGAGAAATCCTTGAAGGTTAGGAGCAGCAATAGTGAAGGGTGACGCTGACAGAGGATATTTCATAGACAATGGCAGTGACACTGCAACTAACCCTGGTTACTACTGTGCAGAAGAAGGCAATGGTGAACCACGTCTGATAATCTCACACCTCAAAAATCCTACGATGAAACAAAGCAAAATGAATGCTGATAAGATGCCGGAAGACAGATCAGAAGGCACTAATTTAGCTTCCGGGGAAGAGCAAAGTATGAATAGTGCTGTTTTTAATGGCGCAACTGGGTTAAAGCCAAAAGGACATTTGGATGCTGATGTGAATAGATGCAAAAGGAAAGTCCAAAGCTGTGTCACACATATAAGCAGAACATAGAATATGAGAAGTATGAACCAAGATAAGCTTGCAATTGTAAAGTGAGAAATGGAATGTTTAAACAGTCCGAAAATTATAAAGTGTTTTATTCTGGAAACAACAAACTCAGAAAAAATAGTGTTGCTCTTATATTGAGGCAAGATGTAGCGCAATCGATCAGGAGCTATAATGCAAAGACTGACTAAATAGTATCAAACAGACTTCATGGAAGGCTTATCAACATAACCTTCATTCACGTTTATGCCTCAACTACAGATGCTAAGGAGGAAGAAATGGAAAGCTTTTGTGTGTCCAAGAAGTAACTGATCATACACCTAAATAAGATAGACTGATAACCATAGGTAACAGAAACTGGAGAGCCCTGACAGGGTAAGCTAACAGAAGAATTCAGGACCACCTAATGACACCCACTTCAAAACTGAACACTCTTATATTCAATACAATTACAGTTTGCCAGATTACATGCAATTCATACAATATTCAAAATCCATTCACAATGCACAGTTATATCAATACATACAGTCTTTGTGACAAGACCCAAAAGTGCTCAGTGCTGGTATAACAAATAGTCCATAACCACAGCTATATAGCTATATACATGAATCCATAAACAGAGTAACTCAGTCCAATGCAATTCAATGCAACAATATAGATGGCCAGGAAAGCACTATAGGTCATGCAGCCTTTACTCAACTCAGCACTGGACATTATGTTACTGAGGGTTTGAGTGCAAATCAAAAGTGGATGAAGGATACGTTGGAGTGCACATATACCATCTTTGAGAAAGGGATTCCAGAAACGGGACTCTGCACCGGTTTCCCGTCAGATAGATAATTCTACATGATTTATGACCTATAATGCCTTCCTGGCCAGCTCTATTCTTTCTTCTAAAAGGAGCTGATTGTGGAACAGATCAAAAATTGTAAATATCAACACACTAGAATAAAGAAGTAAAACACTAAAACAATCATAACACAAAAATATAATCTAAACAGTATTCTTGCAGATTTTAAAGAACATGACGTGGCTTGAAACCAAAGATATTATCAAGGGAAAGTGTGTAAGGACTATTTCAGTAGCTGAAAGGAAGGGAAAGCATCAATGGATGACTAATACAATTCTTTGATTTGCTATAGCAAGATGAACAGCAAAAGATCTTAGCCAAAAGAAAAAGGAGACAAATAGAATCAGAATTCTAAATGCAGATTTTCAGCAACTTCCACACAGAGAGACAAAGGGAACTGTTACAATAACCAGTACAAAGAAATAGAAGAAACCAGCAAAAAAGGAAGACCGAGAGTTCTGTTCCGCAAGATCCAAGAAATCAAAGGGAATTCAAACCATGGCTAGTGATGCTGAAAGATCAAAACAGAAATACATTATCTGATCATGGCAAAGATGGAAACAATACATTGAAGAACTATAAAGAAGAGATGAAAGGATGACAAATTCCTTCAAAGAAGAATTTTTTTCATGAAGTTTTAGAAAGTGAAGTGAAAGCTGTACTCAAACCGATTGGGAGAAACAGATCACCAGGAGCACTTGGTATTTGAAGCTACAGAAACTGAGTCCTCTAAGAACACGTCAACCAATATGGAAAACAAAACAGTGGCCCAGGGGGCTGGAAATGTTCAATCCACGTTCTGTTTTTTGAAAAAAAAGAGACGTCAAAGATTGCAGCAACTATTGCTTTAATTTCCCACACAAGTAAATGGAGGCTCAAAATTTTACAACAAACACTTTTATCATATATGGAATGAGAAATGCCAGATGTTTACACTGGGTTCAGAAAAGGAAGAGGCACTAGAGATCACATTGCAAATTTACTTTGGTTACTGGTGCATACCAGGGAATTTCAGAAGAAAATCAGTTTGAATCTTAGATTACAGCAAAGCTTTCAACTGTGGGGATCATGAAAGGTATGGAGGGTGTTAAAAGAAATGGGGATGCCACAACATCTGAGTATTTTAATGCTCAACCTGTACTCTGGGAAAACAGCATTGTTTCTAGTTAGGAAAGGAGTCAGACAAGGATACACAGAAGAATAAGAAAAGATCCTTGAGTACAAGGAAGTGTCACTGGAGACCGAGAAAAAAAGATAATTCATAGTATGTATGGATATGAAGACTAGACAGTGAAGAAAGCTGTCAGAAAGAACAGTTGAAATGTGGTGTTGGAGGAGAGTTGTATTGATTTCATGCATCACCAAAAAAGACAAATGTGGGTTCTAAATCAAATCTAGCCTGAAGCTAAATTAACTAAACCGAGGCTGTCATATTTATTGGAAAAAACAATAACACTAGGAAAACTTGAAGGCAGTAGGAAAAGAAGAAGACCAGCATGAGACGCATCGACTCAATAAAGGAAGCCACAGTGTATAGTTTGTAAGACCTAAGCAAGTCTGTCAATGGTAAGATGTTTTGGAGGTGATTAATTCACAGTGTTACTATAAGTCGGAAGCGAATTGATGGCACATAACTCACACAGCATAATAGACATATTAGGTAAGGCATTACTGATCCATGGGGGGATGTTGCATCACGACGTTTTCTTGGCAGACTTTTTATGGGGTGGTTTGCCATTGCCTTCCCCAGTCATCTACACTTTACCACCAGGAAACTGGGTACTCATTTTACCAACCTCGGAAGGATTGAAGGCTGAGCCAACCTTGAGCCGGGTACCTGAAACTGGCTTCCACCAGGATTGAACTCAGGTCGCGACTCATGAGCAGAGCTTGGGCTGCAGTACTGCCACTTACCTCTTTGCACCACGGGGCTCTTAATAGACATATTATCTATGTCTATATTAATTAATTTTCTCCATAAATGATATTTTGAGATGGAATCAAATGTGGCTTTGAGATGAATAAATACCACATATAATTGCCAAGATAATCAGTTTGAATATTTATGCATAAGATGTTGTAATAGAAAACAATGGTCCAATCAATATATCTAATTCTCAATAGGGACAGATCTGTGGATATATGGCTGCAAATACTGGACCCATGAACAAACAAGATAGGACTTCCTACAAACCTGAGAAAAGCCCTAGGATTGCATAAAAATTGAAATCTAAAAAAAAGAGGGTGTTAAAACCCCACAAAATAACAGAAAGTGCCTATAGTTTTAAAAACAAACCTCTCAGTAGCAGTTGCTAGGCAACCACAACAGTATTGCCAGCCTTGGTTTCTGTCAATAAAGAGCAGAGGGAGGGGCCAGAAAAGGTTCAAATCCCCCATTCTGTCACTGAACCTTAGAGGGTGGCTTTGGCACTTAATGTACAGGGTTGTTATTGTGAAAATAAAACGGAGGAGGGGAGAATGCTGCAAAGAGCTTTTGGGACCCATTGTGGAGAAATGTGCAGTATAAATGAAATAAATAAATAATAAATATAGCTGAAGATGGGGGAGATCAAACGTTGGTGGATGGATGAGTGGGAGGGTAAAAAGAAGCAGGGAAAGCTTGAGGATACGTGGGTCACAAGGAGGAGAGAAAGAGGAAATAGTGTGGGAAGGGACTACAGGGTCCCCCCCCATGTCCTTGCAGATCTCCCCCTTCAATGTTACACCATCAAATCTACTTTCCCTAAGAAACAATCTGAGGAACAAAGGTTTTTCCTATCTAGGGTGGGGGAAAGAGAGATACATAAACAATCTCTTTGAGATACGAAGTTCTGAAATTCTCATCCTGGCTGTACCGAGGAGCCGAGTTTCCCTGAAAGCATGGGATTTCAAGTAATACCATCTTCATGAAGAAAAGGGTGCATTTATGAACCCTGTTTATTCACCTATCTTGCTCTGATATCTCTTTGGCTTGCACTATTTATGTTTTTGTTATTAAAAACTATAAATCAGAAGTTACCCACTGTACAACCTTTGGACATGCATACCGAAAGGGTGAAATAATGAACCCCTCGGCCCTAAAGAGCAAGTCTCCAGAACCACTAAACTGAAACCCAGAAATGGGGGAATGTGATATGAGCCTTTCGAATGGTACAGGTGAGAAGAGCACCTGGGCTAAGTTTGCCAAAGTCTAGTTGTCCCTGGAGATCTTCTGGAATTGAGTTGATCAAATAGATCAGTTCCCCAGGAGAAAATAGCTACTGTGGAGGAGGGACTCTAGCATTATACCCTGTAGAGATCCTTTCCCTCCCCACACTTTGCCCTCTCTAGGGTCTACCCGTAAATCTCCAAAAACTAGGCTGTATGCGACAGGCAGTTTCGTGGAGATCTAAAGAGAATGATCTACCAAGGAAAGGAGCAATGAAAGACTGAAACCCAAATGAAGCTAAGATGCATTCATTCCAACATTAGAGGTTACTTACAAAAAAAATCTGGAACAGGGAGGCTCATTGAAGTCGAGTGGTTGCAGATGAGTAATCCTCAGCGATACGATCCCGCCAATGAGGTGGTCTCCTGGCTTGTAATAATTCCATGGGTCATATATATCCCTGATCAAGTTCAGTGGGCATTTACCTTCCATCACCCCACAGGCGACGTTTTGGGGCAGGAGCAGCAGCAGCAGCAGAACCACTACCAGCACCAGCACCAGCATCCTGAACGTGCCCCCTACAGACTCCTCCCTTGCGCTTGACCCTCCACTACAGCCTGACTAGTTAGGAGAAGCCGAGCTCCGCTTTCAAAATCAAGCAGCAGAGACTCCAGCTTGAGAGCTTCAGCTCCTAAAGGGATGATATTCAAGCACACATCGGCACGGTTCGCTCCTGCCTGAAATCCCTGCCCCGATTCTTGGCATCACGGGAGGCCTTTATGCACCAGAAGAAGCGACGGTGTTCTGTTTGACTCTGATGACTGTGTCATTGTTATTGAAGGTTCTCTCTGTAGAAATCCCTTGATGTGAAGAATGAGAAATCACCATGATTTTCATAATTATAAACGGAAGGATTGCTTACGCCACCTCCTCCAACTTTTGGTCATTGTGGGCACAGCAGGAGAAAAACATGTTTGTGAGAACCCAAGAATTCAATCCCATGTTCGCTTTGTGTGGTCTCTCCACCTTATGGAATGGCCTGTGTGATGAATTAGGAAGGCTCCCGCGCTGCTGGATTCCTGCAAACTGTGTCAAACTGAATTGTTCAGTAGGGCTATAGGGCTGGACGTGAACAAAATGGTTCAAAAAGATGCTTTTAAAAGAAACAGGGAACGTGGACTATATATGTAGAGCATGTACTGTTTGTTGCTGTATGATCCGGCAATGTAATTTCTGCATCCCTTAAAGAGTTGTGTCACTGTGGATAGCAGGCCTCCTGCTGTAGTGAGAGGCCTCCCGGCATCCCACCTGGTACTTCAGGTGTCAGTAGGAAGAAACGGAGCGGGGGATTGATCTCATGCCAGCATTGCAGCAGTGTGTTGGTACCCCTTTGCTATGCTAGCAGCCTTAAAGCTGTCTAGGGCTTCAGACCACACAAGAAAATAGAAAAAGGGGCAGCTAAAATCCCCCCCCCCACACTTTCATATCCAGATAGGAACTATCAAGGGTCAAGGGAAAGAAGCAGGTCTATTTAATTCAGAAGAAATAATTGCCAAAATTCAATAAAATGCAAAACAAGGTTTTCAGGTATCCTTTGCAAGAAAGCTCATCTTAAATCAATCCTGATTTGCTAAAATAATTTCACATATCAACCAGAAGAAATGGTCAGTGTTGTGACAACAAAGGACAAATATGACATTGACTAGAAACAAAGCCCATTGCAGGGAAAAACTATAACGGACTCTAGAAAGGGGAGGGTGGACAGGCAGGCATTCCCTCCTCCTTTGTCACTGATCCTGGCTGGTGAAGGAGGGGTGGGTGGGCATTGCCACCTCCTCCACACCTGATCTTGGCCACTTGAAGGAGTGGTGGGCTTTGCTACCTGCTCCACATTTGATACATTTGATAAAGGGGGGCAGGCATTGCCACCTGCTCTGCTCCTGCTCCTAGCTGGGTGAAGGGGGGTGGGCATTGCCACCCAATCCCTCTTGGGTGAAGGGAGGAGTGGGCATTGCCTCCTGCTCTGTGCCTGATCCTGACAGGCGAAGGTGGGTGGCAGGCTTTGATATCTGCTCCACTCCTTATTCCAGTAGATTGAAGGGGATGGGCATTGCCACCTGCTCTGCTCCTTGTCCTGGCTGAGTGAAGGGAAGAAGGGCATTGAAGCAACCAGCAAAGGGCATTGCCACCCACTCCCTCTTGGGTGAAGGGAGGAATGGGCATTACCTCCTGCTCTGTGCCTGATCCTGACAGGTGAAAGTGGGTGGCAGGCTTTGATACCTGCTCCACTCCTTATTCCAGTAGATTGAAGGGGGTGGGCATTGCCACCTGCTCTGCTCCTTGTCCCAGTAGTGACAAAGGAGGAATTATCCACAGAAACGTTGGCACTCTATGCGCACGCCGCAGTAATAATAAATGATTATACAATTTTCCAAAGTGCGAGTGCCTCTTATTTCTTAACCCAATATTGTAATTCATACAAATACTGTGCTCATTATGCAGTTCATACATGTGCAAAATCATACATGTGCAAGTTCATTTTCGGCGCAGTACAACTCTACGATACCAGGTATACAGATAATGCAATTAAATTCTATACAAGTTCATTCCTTCCTCTCGTTCTACTAGTTTTCTTCCTAGTTCTTCCCAAAGGTGGTATGAAACCCAAATTGAATTCCAAAGGAGGGAGTGGAAAACGCCACGCTCAATCTGGGGCCGGCTACGAACGCAGATTTCGTGCCACCTTCTTCAGGAGCGTGCCATCTATGATAGAAACACTCAGTAAATATGCTACCTATTTAAAACCCTTTCTCCAGTATACTCCTTCCCTGTAGCTCATAATCGTTCATACTCACGGACACTTGTCCCGGCTGGGTGAAGGGAAGAAGGACATTGAAGCAACCAGCAAAGGGCTGATACGGGTATGACAAGAAAAAACAGACCAACGTCCCCGTATATTGAACCAATAGTGAAAGCTCACAACTTATACACCATTTATCTGCCTAAGAAATTAGGCGTCAATAATGATATAACAAAAAATATTTCCAAAAAGGAAGTTGGTCTGTTTTTCCTTGTTGCTTTGTCTTGTGGGCTATGAGTAATTTGGAGGAAGTTTTTGCGTTTTCAGATGCTGAACGCCATAGAATTTTGAGGAATTATTCTCCTTTTGTCCCAGAACATGCCACAAACAGGCAAGACAGTTGGAGTACTTTGGAATCCCTTAGAGTAAAGCAAACTAAAATGAAATTACGTGTTTCTTCGTTAAGCCATTACCACGTCACTAAAAAGATTCCCCGGAACTTTTGTCAAGCTGTAAAGGAGTGAGTATCTTTGGGGCAAGAATGCAACAGTTCATGAGAATATAGAGATTGCCATATCATGTATGTGATTTTTTGCAGTTAATTCCCGTGATCAAGAAACTTATGAAACAGGAGGATACCCGGAATCCTGTTGGGAAAATTACTGGCTGTTCACGTCTTTGGGAACATATCACCATCATCATATGGACTCTTTTCATATTCATGACCAGGAGTCACAGTGTATTTTAAGCTCTGGTCTGGACTTTTTAGCAATTACAATAGGAATCATTGTGTAGGCTCTAGTGTATTGTGAGAAGCCAATTATTTTGTCCAGCTCCTTTGTTCCTTTTTGGAAATATTTTTTGTTATATAATTATTGACACCTAATTTCTTAGGCAGATAAATGGTGTGTAAGTTGTGAACTTTCATTATTGGTTCAATATACGGGGACGTTGGTCTGTTTTTTTCTTTTCCACTCCTGATCCCAGCTGGGTGAGGGGGGGTGGGTGGGCATTGCCACCTTCTAATACCAAAAAAGCAACAGGAGCAACCCTCAAGGGAGTACCAAAACAAACAATATATATGAGGGCTACACAGGGAAAAAATAGTATAAAGTGTTATTGGAAAAGTAACAACAAACGTATAGTCAATTAAAGTGCAACATGCTACAGTACCATAATAATACAATCAGAACAGGCAGCGGCGACCAATACAACCAACCGAGGTAATGGAGTACAAGGTGAGGAAGCCCCACCTTCCTTTGCCAGCTTTGGAGGTGCTTGCTTTTCCACCAAAGAGCTTCATGGTGGTGATTTATTATTTTCAGGTGTTATCTGTGTTGCGACTCTTGAGGAAGACGTTTTGAAACAAGTTCTTTGCCTGGCTCCTTGTAGGGTCACTGGGGTCTTGTACCCCCAGGCTTTCTTCCTGACACCTGTAAAAAAGAATGTAAGTACCTTTAATAAGAAAACAATTCTATGACTTTATATGTAGCATTCACCTTGTACTCCATTACCTTGGTTGGTTGTATTGGTCGCCGCTGCCTGTTCGGGTATTACTGTGGTACTGTACCATGTTGCACTTTAATTGACTATACATTTGTTGTTACTTTTTCTTTTCTTTCTTTTTTTTAAATAAACGTTTATTGAGTAAATCACAAGAATACAAGGAGAGTAGAATAATAACGATTATGTCAAAAACATTGATTCATAATACAAATAGGGTACAATAATAATAAGAAAAAAGAATACACACACACACATTTATATATGTATATATATAGAAACGTATATATTGTTAGCACTTTCAATTTAAGCTTCCTATTATCAGTAAAATATGAATCAGTAAAACCAAATTTGGTAGTATCGGTGAAATTTTGGCAATGTGATTTCTCCCTTGTTTTAGAGGGAGTCTGATTAAGTATTGAACATAGATTGATACAATTGGTTTGGAGCCTGTAATTTTTTCCCAGTGATGAATTCATAGAAGGGTAGCCATTTTTCATAAAATTGTGAGCTTTTGGAAGATGTGTTCAAATTGTGTAATTTGTTTGTTATTTTTTCAATAATAATATAATCCCAAATTTTTAGATACCATTGATTAATCGATGGTTGTATCGGTTTGTTCCAGTTTAGAGCTATTAAATTCTTTGCTGTGGTTAGAAGTGTCGAAATTAAATCTCGCTTAAATATAGGAATTTCAGTGTTTTGCCATAAATCTAACAAGATTAGCTGTGGGGTGAAAGGAATCTTAAAGTTGGTTATTAAAAATATTTGTTGCAAAATATTTTCCCAAAATTTGCTAATGATAGAGCACTGTCACCTACAGTGGGCGTAAGTGCCAATTTGACCACAGTTCCTCCAGCAAAGTGGTGAGTAGGTTGGTATTATTGCGGAGAGTTGCTTTGGAGTGTAATACCATCTTGTGACGATTTTGTATGTTTGAAGTTTCTTATTGATATCTGGTGTGTTAATTAGTTTGGAAGACCAGATTTGATTCCATTGTTCTGTTGTGAGTTGTCCATTGCAGTCTTGTTGCCATTTTGTGTTGTTACTTTTTCAATAACACTTTATACTATTTTTTCACTGTGTTTCCCACATATATATTGCTTGTTTTGCCATTCCTAATACCACGTGTGTTAAGGCGGGGGTGGGCATTGCCACCTGCTCCATTCCTAATACCAGTTGGATTTAGGCAGGGGGTGGGCATTGCCACCTGCTCTGCTTCTAATACCAGCTGGGTTAAGGTGAGGGGTGGGCATTGCCACCTGCTCCGCTCCTAATGCCAGCTGGGTGAAGGCGTGGAGTGGGCATTGCCACCTACTCCCATCCTGCTCCCAGCCTTGGCTTCCTGCCACGGAACTTTTTCTGGAGGTATATGGTGCTGTGCCTGGGCTTCCCTCTGCAGCAGTGCCCTCTCGTGGTGCACCAGAGTAGGAAGTGAGCAGTGTTGATGCTTACTTAATTATATAGTATGATGGGATTCTTAAGTTAGTGTCTAACTGCTCAAACAGAGCAAACAGGTCTCCTTCCTGAGTTAGTTATAAGGGCAGAACTTCATTGTAACAGGGAGAAACTGGAGGTATTTAGCCACAACCTACAAAGAATATTTTATGTGGCACAGCAATCTTCAGTCACATCATGGCTTCCAAGCAAAAATAGGTTTCTTCTTCTTCTTCCTCTTCCTCCTCTTCTTCTTCGATCAGCAGAGAAACAGCTGGCCCTCAGGAGGTTTATCTTGCCTCAACTAGGGCCAGGGTTTTTTTAGTCCTGGAAGCTACCTGATGGAACTCTCTGTGGAAGCCCGGTCTCAGCAAGATCTGTTACCATTTTGCTGCGCCTGTAAAATGGAGATATTCCACCTGGATTATATTGGTTGAGGCAGACAAATTGCCCAAATGGCCCCTCAGTGGGGGGAGATATGCCCCCAACCTTATATTTATTAAATCTTAGCCACCCTGCTCAATGGACTTTGAGGATGTTTTGAGATGTGGGGCACAATGTGGATGTTTTTAGTGCAGTATTTATATGATTGCTATCAATGTTTTATTGTATGTTTTTATTATATGTATTTATATATTGTTGATATATTGTTGAGCCTGGTTATGGGGTGAATGGACTATTAAATAAATAAATAGATAAATAAATAAATTCTTCTCCTTCTTCTACGTGTTCTTCTACTTCTATTTGCTGTTCTTCTAATTCTACTTGTTCTTTTTCTTGTGCTTCTTATTACTCTTCTTGTTGTTGTTCTTCTTATTCTTGTTATACTTCTTGCTCTTCATGTTCTTCTTCTTGCTCTTCATGTTATTGTTATTGTTGTTGTTTTTTTCTGCATTTTCTTCTTCTACTTGTTCTTTTTCAACCTACTTCTTCTGCTACTTCTTCTACTTCTATTTGTTCTTTTTCAACTTCTACTTGTTCTTCTTTTTCAACTTCTATTGGTTTTTCTTCTTCTACTAGTTCTTCTACTACTACTTCTACTTATATTCTTGTTCTTCTATTTCTACTTGTTCTTCTACTACTTGTTCTACTTATTCTCATTCTTCTTCTACTTTTTGTTCTTCATCTTGTTGTTGTTCTTTTTTTTTAACAGTACTGCTAGGAAGACCTTTATATGTTACATTTAACAGACAAAAGATCTATCAACAGGCTGGACCTTGTGAAATGGCAGTCTGCTCATACAATCTTTGATGACATGGTTGGTATTTCTGCACCAGAAGAAGTGATCATGTGTTCCACTTAATTAGAAGATTAAATTGTTTTTCAAGGGTCTCTTCAAAGAAATCCATTGCACAATAAAGGAAAGGGGAAGATCAGGGGTAGGGGCCACATCAGCTGCAAATGGAGTGAGAATGGGCAACTAAGGTTTCCTTTCTACCTGTTTCTGTTACTTGCTGATGCTCATCATGTTTTATGGTCATTCATAAACATTCAAAGAGAATATCTTAATTTTTGCTTTTATGAAATTCTTCCTTCATCAAAGTTCAGGACCAGTTCACTGCCATCTTGGTGACCCATGTTGGAGTGTGGAGTCACTTTAGGGAGTTCTGGAAAACATGGTTTCTCTAGCCATGCAACTGTGCATGAAGTCTTACCTTGGAGTGCCTAGGTGATGTAGAGGCTATTTTTTCCTTATAATTATCAGTCAAAGTGATTTCCTCCACTTCTATTCAAAGCTCAAGGGGTTCTGCCTATAATCAGTATAAAATTAATAACATAAACACCACAATTATTAGCCACATGATGCAATTTATTCTATAGAGTTGGAAAAGTCAATGCAGTACTTTGTTGAGTTTATTTGGCAGGGAGAACTATGAGGTCTGAGGTTTAGTATCATCCCCATCAACTCTCTGCAATGGTAAAATCACTACTGAGCTGATATCACAAGAGAGTTCTGCACCAACAATGGTTGGATTCCCCACCTGTAGTTGAGTTCCATTTTGGCAGGTGGATGCAATGGGGGGAACACACAGCCACTTCAGCCACAGCTCCCATACAGCAATCAACACAGGCAACCATCACAGACAGCCCCAGACCTCTCCCATCAGGAGCTGGGATCCTGGCCAGTGTTGAACTTCCCACCCATGGCAATCCTGTCCTTCCCCTCCCCTAGCTACTAGGGGGAGGGGAAGTCAGTTTGTCCATTTCTGCACTCTCCATTATCTTTACTACTAGTTCTTCTTGTGTAGGTATTATTTGACGTTTCCAATAGTATGCCGCAGTTACTGCATATATTATAAAGTATTTCTGATCTTTGCTGAGTTCATCTGGAATGTAGTTCAAGAAAAACAACTCTGGTTTAAAGGGTATTGACACCTGTAGAATTGCTTGAATAATATATGTACCATTACCCCAAATTTTTGTATATCTTTATAAATCCAGCACATATGATAGAATGTCAGATAGAACAGTTTTTATTTTTTCTCTACACCCATTCAAAATCATAAGCACACTGTGAAACATAGGTTTCCCCATTCAAAAAGCACACGGCCCCTCAACACATTGCCTTCTGCACCAACCACTGGGGGTGGGGGGTGGTCATGGTGCATGAACAGAGGCTGCATACAGTGCCCCTTAGGACCTATAGGGAGCTTGGGTGCTAGATCTGGTCCTCAGCTTTCTACCCTAGCACCCACAAACTAAAAACCCATTTCTATGGGTCTGGGGGAGCAAAATGAGGGGTCACATGAACCAGCCTGGCTCTTCTAGGGAGCAGGGGGGCTGGTCTGCCCCCCAATTTTCTACCCTAGCACCCCATAAACTCAAAACTCTTTCCTCTTGGTCCACAGGGGCAGGCGGGGCTCGTAGAGGGGTCACAGGGAGCTGCTAGGCCCTCCCTGTCACGTGGGGTACTGCTTCCGGGGTCTAGAGGTGGGACTTCCCCCAGAAAGGCACAGGGCACCTGTCACTTTTTGTGATGACATGAGGTACCCCCCTTATTCTTCTTATACTTCGTCCACCTCCCTGGTAGAATTGCGCACGGGGCGGGTTTAGATCTGACGTTGCTGATGACATCGCGTTCCTCCCCCCCCCATTTTTTCATCAGACTTCCGCGATAGCATTTTTTTGCTAAATTGCTATGGCAAGGCCACACCCCTAAGATGTCTGTGATTGGTTTGTTATTCTATGCCTTCTTTTCTGAAATCCATTGGACCATTATTCTGGCAGGCTAATTTGAAGTGATATTGGGGGTGTGGGGGTGATCCAAACTCTCCAAATGGGCAGACTAATTATTTGACACTTGAATGTAATGTTAGAATGATGTATTTCCACTATAACGGTAATTTCAACAATTAAAAAAAATTAATTTTAACAGCCACTGATATTTCTGACTGTTAGGCATCCTAAAAATGCCACAGAAATGGAAATGATGCCACCTCTTGATGTCTCCATGGGGATTTTGGAGCACCCCGATTAAGATTTATGGCTGGGATTGTGCAACAGTGCTGGGAAAGTCCCCTTTAAAAAAAAAAGGGAAAGGGCGGGCAGGCAGGCATGCTGCAAAGAGAGTGGAAAAACTTGATAATTGCACAGCAAAGAGGGATGGTGTTCCAGAAAGGCTGCAAACACGGAAGTGGGGTGGTTTGAAGCGGGCAGACTCCTTTTGAAACACTTCTATTTGTCCACATCCACGGTGAGAACCATGCAAGAGAAGTGTTTGAACTCATGACAAATTCATCTGAGGCGCAATGCGAAAGACGCGAGAGAATGGCGGGATTCAGGTAAGAGTATGCGAACAGCCCTCTGAGAAGCAAATAATGGGTAGGAAAAAAGCGGAAAACTTGAGACGTGTGGATTCAGCCAATGTATTTTTTCCTTCTGTATTCAAACCCAGGATATTTGAGTGCACATCTCTAATTCAGATTCTCTGGAGTTCTCCAGGAACTGCAACTGCTTTCCAAACTATAGACTACCCCGTGCAAACCAGAGTGGAGTGATCCATTCCCTACAGCAATTGAGGATTGCAACTATTGCTATCACTGGGGCTCTTGTGTGATCCACCCAACCCTTCTTTATGGAATCTGCAAATAAGGAGTGAAAATAAAATTGATGAAAGCTACAAACTTGTTACAAAGACCCCTTTCACATTCACTTTTAAAATCGATGGATTTGAGCTTTCGCCCCTATTGGCCCGGCAGCGGCTTTGCACTGCCCCTTTTTACACTCTCCACTCCCAATTTGGTCTCACATTCTTTGCTGCATTTTATACTCCAGATCAGGCATTTGTTCTGCTGCGAGGTTTGTGGGTTACTGAATACACGTCACTTTTTGAGCATGCGTGGTAACAACAAGAAACCCCGCCCCCTCTCTGTGCTGCCATTTCGAACCCAAACTGTTGAAAGTAGCGCAAAGTTTTGTTGTGAAATGGTTAAGGCTTGAGCCTTGTTACTTGCAAGGAAGATAGCAGCCCCACTGCCAACTCGATTCACAGAATGATCTCCAAATGATCTCCAATTTATTGGAGGAGCAATAAAAGAATGCTAGTTCCACCCAGGGAAGGCTACAGGATGGAAACGGGTGTGTGTGTGTGTGGGAAGGGGAACCATGCCATTAAGCCAGGTCCGAACTGCATGCTTGCAAGAAAATAATCTTGTTTTGTGGTGAGGAAAGCTCCTTTCTCCACAAAGCCGCTGTTCTGCTTGCTTTGTGAACTCACTCAACCACTCATCACAAGGGACTGTTAATTACCCACAATTCTGAAGGGCAGCAACCAGCTCTGGTCCAGCTCTCCTCGCCTGGTAAGGAAGCAGACGAAGAGAGCAACAGGCATGGCTGAGCTGCCACTCGCAGCAACATTATTGCCCTTCAGAAACAGTAAAAAAAAAAGAAAAGAAATTCAGGCAGGAAGTTGAGAGGGGCAGGAGGAAGAGCCTGCCCCAGCTCTGCTTGACCGGTAAGGAAGCGGATGAAGCGAGCAATGGGTACAGCTGTACTGCTGCTTGCTGCTGCCCACCCCGGCTCTGCTCGTTGGGCACCATGTGCAGTGCATAGCCAGAGCTCACCCACCCCCTTCCGGGGCTGCTTGCTTATCCAAGCCCCAGTTCCTCTGGAATGCAGGATGGGCAACCCGAGACCCATGGAATTTCCTGCCTCACTTGCGCTCTGCACCTATCTTTCCCCCCTTGGGCCAGGGCGGGCCAGATGGAGGATGCTGCACCGCACTGCCACTGAATGTCCTTTAGGAAAAAAATGGTGAAATAAGCGATAGGGGAGCTGCTGAGAGCGGGTGTGGTTAAATCTGCTTTTGCCAACCAATTTACAATAGGAAAGGAAAGGGGGGGTTGAGAGAGGTGAGCTATTCACGCACGCATACATTGAGCTACGCACGAGTCAGCAGCTAAGGCAAAAAAATTCACCATGTGTCCCCAGCCAAATACCCAGGGAAAACCTAACATAGCCCGGAGCTGTGTCACATGACTAGCTCAGAAGTGTAAAAGGCAGACAAACATGAGATGTGAAACAGATATGAATGTGATGTAAAGACAGAGTGTGAAAAGGGGCCAAAGTGAGGCATACAGCTTCCCTAAAAGAGACAGCAAACCAACTGGGAGATAACAGGATTCTTTTTATTGTCCTTGTAAGGGACTGAGATAATTATAATTTCATGACAGACAGATATAATAGATTGGGTAATTATTGCTTCACCTCAAGAGTTAGTCTTTCTTCCTGAGTTATAGTTGCATGTGCATCAGGATATACCAAGGAACCCCCTCCACTTTACATTCAATGTAATTGATTCATTTTTTTCATTAGATGCTCCTTTGTGTTAAGATTAGGCTGAATTATAATAATGTAGCACTTGGGAATGAAGATGCAGCCCAGTAACCCAGCACTGGAGGCCAAGATGGAGAAAACTTGCACCGCCACCATGTATTTCCCCTTCGTGCTCAGGTAGGTGGGCACAAAGGACACCCAAACACTGCAAAACACCAGCATGCTGAAGGTGATCAGCTTGGCTTCATTGAAAGCCCCAGGCAGCTTCCTGGCCAGGAAAGCCACCGTGAAGGAGATGGCAGCCAGGAAGCCCATGTAGCCCAGGGCACCATAAAACATGGCAACGGAGCCTTCGTTGCACTGCAGTGTGATCTGTGCAGGCTGGGAGTGCATGTCAGACTCTGGGAAGGGGGGAGAGATTCCCAGCCAGAGGGCACAGAGGACAACTTGGACAGCGGAACAAGACATGACAATGGAGTTGGCCAAGCTCTTCCCTAGCCATTTCCTCATCCTGTTCCCTGGCTTGGTGGCCATGAAGGCCACCACCACAGTGATTGTTTTGGCCAGCACAGAAGAGACGGCAACCGAGAAGATGATGCTGAAGGTGGTTTGTCGGAGAAGGCAGGTCACCTTCCTTGGCTGGCCAATGAATAGTAAGCTGGACAGAAAGGAAAGCATGAGGGAGATGAGGAGAATGTAGGTGAGGTCCCGGTTGTTGGCTTTGACTACAGGAGTGTCCAGGAATTTAATGAAGAGTCCTAAAACCAAACCAGTGATTAGGGACAAGAAGAGAGGAAAAACAACTAGGCTGATCCCCAAAGGTTCTTCATAGGAGAGGAAGGTTATGGCCTTTGGGACACATCGAGTTTGGTCCTTGTTTGGATGCTTATCTTCTGGGCATTTGTCACAATGCTCTGCATCTGGAAAGATAGTAGGAATACCTGATTTATATCTACAATAACTGGTGTTCTAATATTCAGTAAATATGTATTTTTGCCTATCATGCTATACATCTAAGAAACATTGTATTTCTGAAGACCATTTGCTCTGAGCTCTCTGGCTAGCCACTGTGTGATAGTGAAGAATTCTATTGACCTTTCAATTCAGAACGGCTCTTTTTATGTTCTGATGGAAGAGGTCAGGATCCAAGAACATGCTGAGGGAATTGGGGGCTGGGAACCAAGTTCCTTCTTGTCAAGAAACATGACAACAGAACCTCCTCTACTGTCTAAGAATTGGGGCAGAGGCTTTCCTCCTTACTGAAAATCCTTCCTGAAGGCCTAAAATAGTTTTAATTCTACATGGGGGTGATCGAGTTCCTAAAATTTAAGAAATATGTCCTGGAGGATGAATTGTGTTAGCAATGATAGAACACATTACAAACAATAAAAGTCCCATAACAAAAATACAACCAGCACTACTACTGATAAACGTAGGAAAAGTCATCTGGAAAGTAGTCCATACAGTAAAGGTTTGGGAGAATAAAAGTTTCTTGATATGGTACCTAGATTTTGTCTAAGTGGTTCCCTGCTCAGAGTCCACAACAGGGCACCAAAACTGAAATAACTTTTTCCCAGTTGCCTCTTAGGGAACCTTCAAGGATGGCCCCAAGAACACAACACTGCAGTAATCATGTTGAGTTGTTATTAGGGGAAATAGAAGTCTCGCAAGGTTTTCTCTGGAGGAACAGAGCACATTCAGCTAGACTCGAAGAAGATCCCCTTAGGTTCTCCAAAGCAAAGGCCAGATCTAACAATAAACTCGTTGCACACTATTTCTTTGCGGTCGAGTGCTGAATTTTTGGCCCTGAGAAAGTCAATTACAAAAGTTCTTACCAAATATAGGAATAAGATAGGAAGCTGCTGGACTGATCTATATCAATGGTCTATTTCTTACAGTGCTGTTGATTCTAACAGGCAGAAGCTCTTAAATAGTTCAGAAAGGAGAGTCAGAGCAGCTGGTTGGCTAAACACCCCCCTCCTTGCCCTCAAGAGATGCGTGATGTTGGCCAATGAGGCTCCCAGGAAGCTGCTGAGTAATCCAGCCTTATTAAGCACCACCTATTCAGCAAACCTGGTAGCTTTTCCCATCTGGTACTCAAAGGGTCATCAAGCAACTTGCACACCTATAGTTCACCTCCGGAAGTCTGTCCCAACTTATTGTTCCACCTCTGGAAAACCCATCAAGTGATTGTTTTGAGGGCAAAAGACATCAGTTTGCCCCAGGGAGCATTTTGCCCTATATCTGGACTCACTAGCCACCAGTGTGTGTGTGTGTGTGTGTGTGTGTGTGTGTGTGTGTGTGTCTTTGAATCCAAATATGTCCATTTGGACTTCTCCTTCTTCTCTGTGAAACTCTGGTTGTTTTGACATTCCCTCCATTGATCTCTATCTTTGAGACTGGTAACTAGTGCCCTCCTTGAAACTGCTTTCTCACTCATTCCTCCCTAACTTTCTTAGTTAGCCTTGTATGTGTGTTGTGTGTGGTTTTCTGTAGATTTGCCTTTTTATTTATCTTTTAATAAAAAACCCTTTCTGGTTGAATATCTGCCTGAGTTATTTTAGAGAGTTCTCTAAGGGAATAATTCCCATAAACATAGCTGGAGAATCCCAGTTACCCCCTCACATTTGTATCCTTTAAGGTAATTCCACCAACTAATTAGGAGACTGCCTATTTACACCCATGTTTGTTTCCCGCCAGTAAGAGGATGCTGTTAATTGTTATGGAGCCTCCACGTCTATGGCCTATTTGGGTAACACCACCTTGGGCCTAACTGAAGTTCATATTTTACTAAAACACAAGCTGTACTGACAGACGGAAGAGCAAAGGGTAGAAAAGACGGGTCACATCTTGCCTTTTGGCTCTCCCCCACCCCCTGCAATGAAATTTATTTGGTGTCACCCACCTTCCTGTGCGGAGATTGTCCCTTCTGGGCATGGATCACAGTCATAGCAGCAAACTGGCTTCCCTTCCTGAGCCTTCTTGGCAAATCCTGGCTGGCAGCTCTCAGTACATCTGGAACGGGGCAGGGACTAAACAGAAAGGCAAACAACAGTAGCTGAGAAACAACAGATTCGAATTTTTGTTGTTCTAAATGTGTCATATTCAGAAAAGGCTCAACAGGACTTCCAGTCCTGCTTTGGCACTGCTGACTTCAGGCCGTGATTTGAGGGCCAGGCTTTGAATGCAGAACTGCAAGAGTGGGAGACTTATGTCCATCACTTCCCAAACACAGGGAAATCAGTAATGTAAGGATTCGAAAGTGGGTAGTTCAAGAGGGGATGAGGAGGCTAATGAAGGATATATTGACTTAGGGCATGAATCTCTGATTGACAGACATCTTTGACATCCCAGGTGCCTCAGATCAGTGTGAAGACATAAAGTCTGTGGGCTTCGAAGGGTCTAGCTCTTCCAAGGATTGCACTGTAAATGCCTGTCTGTTGTTTCCCCATCAATAATTATTACAAGAGTCTAGGGGAAGGGAAAAGCTGCACATACTTTAGGAAAGCAGTTTTAACAAACTGAAAGTTTTGCTGGGAAGAATCCATGGTCAGAAATACGGAAGGAGAAGGGAGTTCAAGAGGGGTGAGGGTTTCTTGAAGGCGAAATATTGAAAGCACAATCTTAAATAATTCCTATAAAAACAAAAAACAGGAGGAGCCTAAAGAAGCCAAGGTGGCTCCGTAAACAGCTTTCTAATGAACTGAGAAATAAAAAAGACTCATTTAGGAAATGAAAGGATAACCAAGGATGAATATAAACAAATAACTAGTGCTTGTAGGGAGAATGTTAGAAAAGCTAAAGCTCAGTATGAACTTAGGCTAGCAAGAGATGCTGAACAAAAAAGGGTTCTTTATGTTCAAAATAAAAAGAGCCGGGACATGGTAGGCCCATTGCTGGGACAGGAAAGTGAAAATGTAACTGGTGATGAAGAGAGGCAGAACTGCTCAATCCCTACTTTTCCTCAGTCTTCTTCTGGGAGGGAAATGGTGCTCAACATGGCAATAACAGAACACATGATGAGGGAAAAGAGTTACACAGCCTAGGATTGGCATGGCGTAGTACATAAACACCTAGTTGCTTTAAATGAAACTAAGTCCTCAAGGCCAGATGAATAGCAGGCTACTAAAAGAACTCACAGATGTATTTTTGAGAATTCTTGGAGAACAGGCAAGGTGCCTGAAGACGAGGTGAGCAAATGTTGTCCCCATCTTCAAGAAGGGGAAAAAGGAGGATCTAGTTAACTAAGAAACCTCTCAACTTGATGTCTATACCTGGAAATTTTTTAGAACAAATAATCGAACAGCCAATCCTTGAGCATTTAGAAAGGATGGCTGTGATTACTAAGAGTCAGCATGGGTTTCTCAAAAACAAGTCAGGTCAGACTAACCTTATCTCTTTTTTTGAGAAAGCTGCTACCCTTGCTGGATCAGGGGAATGCTGTAGACAGCATTTTAAAAAATATTTTATTAATTTTTCAAACCCAACAACAACAACAAAACCCCACCATCTAAACCACATATATAACATGTAATCTATATATATAAAGACAAGTGTCCTGACTCCTGACTGACTCATCAATGCCCAACCCAAACCCCTGGACCTAGAAGTGTGAAATTTGGGCAGGACATGCCTTTTGTGATGTAGGGGCTCATTAAGAAGGGATTTTAGGAAATTCACCCCCTAAGGGAGTAAAAAGGGGGTAAAATGTGTTTTCTCATAGGGATACAGCTTCCCTGTGTGGCTGGCAGGGTCCCCCCCCCTGCCAACTGCCACTCTTCCCTGTGGTCATTTGCATATGCGGTCTTGACTGGTCATCTCTCCAACATTCTAAAGAGTATATACTTGCTATTGGGAGTCACTGAATGTGTCCTGAGGTAAAAATACACCTCCCATTCTAGGGTTGCCAATCTCCCTGTGGGGCCTGGCTTTCCTGTGTGGCTGGGAGGCTGATGGGTCAGCTGTGGAACTCCGTGTTCTGAGGAAAAAATTAGGAAAGGAAATTGCAGACGGTTGAAGAAAGACAGTACAAGACTCCTGAAAAGGGATTTTATATAAAAGTCAATATGGCAACTGAGTTTTTAAATGTTCATGGGGAGATGGTGCACAACCCTTCTAGGGACCATTTCAATGCGAACCTCTCACATGAACCTGCCAAAGTGCCCACCACACCACCCCTCCCTGAGTCCAACTCCACCTCCCACCTCTTGCAGCCATCATCTCTTACTGCCCCCAAGAAGCCTCCTGGCAGATGTTGTGCAAGATATACCAATGCTAAAAGGAGGAAGCAACTTAGAGATGCGGCAAAGAAATATTCACATCGTACTCCTGTAGTGCACTGAGCAGCAGTGGTCAAGTACCAGCAAGTCCCGAGTCCAAGGGAAAGGTGACCATCCCTGCAGGCCTGGGCACAGCAGTGACCTTAGCAGTGACCTAACAGCCACAATATACCCTGATATCAGGGAGTAGTCCATGGACGGGCTGTGCAAGCGTGTCATTCTGACCCCCAAGAACGACAAGGCTGCCATCTTTAATGAAACACAACTTAACTCCCTCGGAGGGGCAGAAATGGAGTATAGAGCTGTGGACTCAGTGGTGCAAATGGATGATGCTGTCCACTACCCTGTGGAGTTCCTTAACATGCTCAACCCTTCTGGCTCCCCAGCCCACAAACTTCTCCTCAAAGTGGGCACTCCAGTGATGTTGGTCCAGAACCGCAGCTCACCCAAACTCTGCAATAGCACCAGACTACGAGTGAAAGCCCTCCACAGGAACATCATTGAGGCCACACTGTTCGTCAGCAGTGCTCAGGGGCGGGGGAGTCGGTGTTCATACCACACATACCAATCATACCATTAGATAACCTCTTCAAGTTCAGGAGACTGCAGTTCCCCCTCTGGATACCTTGGTCATCCGCAAAGCAAACTTTCAGTTAGGTCACAAGGTCTACAGGAAACCAACTCACACTGATTGGTACTTACACAAAAACTCCAATCACCATCCCTGACAGAAAAGAGGCATAATGAAAACATTAGTGGATCGTGCAAGACGGATATGTGAGCCGCACTTTCTCAATGAGGAAATTAATCATCTAAACCATGCACTTCAGGCAAATGGCTACTCCAGAAATGAAATCCAAAGAGCAATCAAACCCAGGATGAATCAAACAACCAAGGAAAAACAGTCTCCTACAGGAAAAGTGTTTTTGCCATATATCAAAGGAATTACTGATCAGATGGGAAAGCTTATGAAAAAGCATAACCTTCAAGCAGTATTCAGACCCACCCGAAAAATACAACAGATGCTACGATCAGCAAAAGACAGTAGAGACCCCCTCACCTCTGCAGGAGTATACCGTATACCCTGCAGCTGTGGACAAGTTTACATCGGGACCACAAAGCGTAGCATCCGGACAAGAATAAAAGAACATGAAAGACACTGCAGACTTGGACAACCTGAAAAATCAGCAGCGGCTGAACATAGCCTAACGCAAACAGGGCACAGTATCTTATTCCAGGACACCAAAATACTGGACAACACTTCCAAGTACTTTGTCAGACTGCACAGGGAAGCCATCGAAATTCACAAGCATAAGCAAAACTTCAACAGGAAAGAAGAAACCTTAAGAATGAACAGAGCATGGGCTCCAGTTCTGAAAAACACCAGGCTAACAAAACACTCTATACCCAACAATAGCCCTGCAGAGAAGATTAGCACATCAAGCACCAATCTATATGCAAAAGAACCTCCTCAGGATACAGTGAAGCCTCCCGCCATTAGCATTCCACACCCTGGGAAACTCTTACAGGATGACTCAGCTCAACCCCACCCCTCCTGAGTAGATACAAATGACCTACATCTTTTCCACACTGTGACACTGAGAGATCTCTGTCTTTTGGTGCTACACCTCTGAAGATGCCAGCCACAGCTGCTGGCGAAACGTCAGGAACTACAATCCCAAGACCACGGCAATACAGCCCGGAAAACCCACAACAACCATCTATTCATCTGGTTTATTTCCCATATTTTGATCCACAGTCCCAAGAGCATTTCCGTAGAACTGAGTCCCATATTGAACAAGAGAATAAACCTGAATAGGTTTGCTCTGCCAGATATGGTTGCAATTCCACGGACAGCCCTATGAAAATACAGTTCAAGTATTTAATTAAACAAACTTGGAGTGATAATTTCCCAACCACAACTTGCTAACATCCCTGACTGTCCCTGCTGTTGTTTCCAGATGAAATGGCCCAGACTGGAAAGGCTTCAGCCCTTCTCAGAACATCTTGGGCTAACCTTGCCTACAGACAGCCCCCCAACCTTAAACGACTTCTCACTTACAATCATGAATCGGCTAGCAGAGTCACCAGCACAGGTACCAGGCCCTGCAACAGACCCAGATTCCAGCTCTGCCCTTATATCTACCCAGGAAATACAATTACAGGACCCAATGGCATCAACTACACTGTCTCTGGCTCTTACTGCTGCTCATCCTCCAATCTGATATATGCCCTCATGTGCCAACAATGTCCTTCTGCTCTGTACATTGGACAAACCAGCCAACCTCTATGCAAAAGAACAAATGGACACAAATCTGACATTAAAAATGGCAACATCCAGAAACCAATGGGAGAACACTTCAATCTACCAGGACATTCCATCAAAGACTTAAAGGTCACTGTAGTTCAACAGAAACCTTTCAAAAACAAAGTCCAACGGGAAGCTGCTGAATTGGAATTCATATGTAAATTTGACTCAGTCAGGCTGGGATTGAATAGAGACTATGAATGGTTATCTCATTATCAGAAATAACTGACTTCCTTAACAGAAGCAAACTGATCTCCATATCAGAAGCTACTGTTTGCATCTACTCCTTCCTCCCTTCTCCACCTATATATATGACCAGTTTCTTCTTGCCCTCCATGCATCTGACAAAGAGAACTGTGATTCTCGAAAGCTTATGCTACAATAAAGTTGGTTAGTCTTAAAGGTGCTACTGGACTCTTTTTGATTTTGCTACTAGAGACTAACACGGCTAACTCCTCTGGATCTTGGGCTAACCGTAAGCTATTGTTGGGAGCTACCATGCTGTAATATCTGCATTGGCCACACAATGATCTTCAGGTGTGATACATGTAAGTCTGTGTGCTGTGGGCAACATTGGCCCTTGTGATTCGAATGCCACATGAAGCTTTTGAATTCAATTGCCCATGGCTACTATGAAGACTAGAAGCTTGACTTCTGCCTCTGCCTAGTCAAGAGTGCAGGGCCCTGAACAGAAAGTACAACTTTCAAGCCAATGGCTTGATCCTGGCCTGAAAACACTATTTTCCTTGGGCTCATCTCTGTACCTTTGACCCATTGTTACAAGAGATTTGGGGGGTTTCAGGTGTGGCAACCTTACACAGACACACTTAAGTGAGCCTCACGTGAATTTATTAAGCCATCTTTGTTTTCTCTGAAAGCATGATATTAACACCTCTGAGCATTCTCAACAGTAATTATTCCACTCTCTTCCTCTTGTTCTAGGATTTATTCTGGGCATAACGACATTAATTCCTAAGTTATTCTTTTCAAGGCTGAAAACTGTAGGTTAGCCAAAACAGTGACAAAAAAATTATGTTTGAAGAGTTACCCAAACACCTAAAACCAGGCTTCCAGTCCTACTGTGTCCAACTCCTAAACAATGGTTTAAAGTTAAAATCTGCAACTCTGCTACCTGTTGTTGTTATACCTTTCATTATTGTATTATTAACTAATACAATTAGTTAATAATGTATTAGTTTGTAAATTAAATGAGTAAGATTCAGGATTTGCTTTGTATCCTATTTATTGAGAGACGGTGTATAGAATAAATCTATTCATTAATTTTAGTTTTCTCATATAGTATCCAGCAGATTATTAAATGTGAACAAATGATAAACGGAATAAAAAGAAACCAGTTGATTTCCTTACTTGGTTTAACAGAAAGGCATCCTGGTCAATGGTGAACTTGAGGTCTGGGGATGCCTGTCTCTCAACACTCCCCACTTTCACTCCAACAGTAGTCCCATTGGAGAATCTAGTCCATTTCAAGAGCTCAGAATTCACGGCAGCATCCCCATTCTCATCCCAAGATGCATCACCCATGGAAGTGTTGTAAAGACGGCTGTTCTTTAGGAAAGTGTGGAGCTGGAATCAAAGCGAAGAGTCAGGAAATTAGAAACCAGGAGCCGAGGGCACATCTCAACCCAAATGGGTAAGCTCTGTAATCTTTTTATTGTTTATTTATTTTAAACATTTATATGCTACATTTCCACCCAACTAGGGTCTCCAAGGTGGTGAAACATGATCAGAGTGCATGGGTAGGTTCATGTATGGCTTGTAACTTGTGCCACATCTTCTGGATTCAGACTAGTACTGAATGTTTTGCCTGCCCGTCCGCCCGCCCGCCCGCCCGCCCGCCCGCCCGTCCATCCGTCCGTCCGTCCGTCTGTCCGTCCGTCCGTCCGTCCGTCCGTCCGTCCGTCTGTCTGTCTGTCTGTCTGTCTATCACAGAGTATGGAAATGCAAAATTTGCAGAAATTTGAAAAGAGATATCAGATGTAGACCTAAAACAAAACTGAAAGAAAGCAAAGCAAATAAATGGGACATGCTAAACAACACAGAAACTATCCAGTAGGGCCGTATTTACAGCAACAGACAGTTCTCAGTAATATAGTTTACAGTCCCTGACTCTTTACCAAAGCATCACTCTCAGCCTTTTCCTACAGCACAGCACAACCTGAGTAAAAAAGTCCTCCTAAATAATTCAGATACAACAAGAGGAAAAGAAGTGAAAAAAGCACAATCGTAATAGTACTCGCAATTTACATGTATATTTCACAATATTACAATTACAAACTTCACAATCGTTACACCATAAGCGTCCAGAATCCCAGTCAAATAAGTAATGTAATAGACTCTAGACAGGGAAGGCAACAAAAGGGAGCCAGCGTCTATAGGGAGGGAGAAACAGGAGAAGGGGGGGGAAAGGGGGGGAAGGGGGGAGGAGGAGAAGGAATTTATGCGAAGAGATCTTAAAGGAGTCTATTACATTTTAAAAGCCCCAATTTTACAATACCTTTATAAAAATATTTATTAAAAAATACATGTATTATTTGTAATTGGAAAATGGGGATAAGTGCAATGGGACCTTTATTAATTTGGGCGTGTTTCAATTAACTACTTAAGAAGCATATTTAAACAGGAAGGGAGAGGTTGAGTTTACACTGGATAATTTATGGAGCTATGGATGCGGTATTCTGGTGGAATTGAATTGATTGAATTTGTTTTCCTTGATGTAAGTAAATGAATGGCGTGTAACTCTGTAACATTTTGTGCTATTGGCGCGATAATTGTAGCATTACTGTGTATTGTTAATTTCAGATATGGTGGCCTGAAGAAAGACATTTTAGTCTGAAACGAGCGAAGAAAAACTGCCGGCTCATACTCGTTGCCATCTACCTACCTCACCACTTATCTGCTTTAAGCACTGTCTTTTTGTAAACGCATTTACACCATTACTTATTGTGACCAAGACTGGTTTTCAATTGGATTCTTGGCTGGTGCCTCCACACAGCCAATTGCTTTGAGTGCTTAATATGTACTATACCACGGCTTGAATCTCCTTGAATTATATTCACCTATTGTAGTGAAAGATTGACTTTGACTGGGATTCTGGACGCTTATGGTGTGACGATTGTGGAGTTTGTAATTGTAATATTGTGAAATATACATGTAAATTGCGAGTACTATTACGATTGTGCTTTTTTTACTTCTTTTCCTCTTGTTGTATCTGTGATTTGGAAGTGAAAATTCCCCCTTCTTTTTGTTTTTAGCTCCTAAATAATTCAGCATTGCGTGGTTTGTGGAAAGCAAAGAAAGTGGGAACTTTCCCGATCTCTTCAGGAAGGTCATTCTATAGAGTGGGGCCACCACAGAGAGGCCTTGTTCAGATAAACGGCACAGCATAGGAAGAGAGGTTGTCCTGCAGATACAAGGGGCCAGGATCATGAAGGGCTTTGTAACTTTGTACTTTGTAGCTAAAACTTTGAATTGAACCTGGTAACAGATGGGTAGTCATTCGAGTGACTGCAGAATGAGAGTAATAGGCATACTCTGCCTAGCTCCCAATAATAATCGAGCTGCAGCCTTCCGCACCTGCTGGAATCTCCAAGCTGACTTTGAGGGAAGACCTCTGCAGAGTGCATTACAGTTACTATGTACAGTTACAGTTACAGTTACTACAGTTACTATGGCATGACTCCAGATCACCAGATCAGTGATGCCAAGGTAAGGGGGCATCTTCTAGACTACTCTGAATTGGGAGAAAGCCTTTTCCGCAACTGCGTTTATTTGCGTCTCTGGTAGCAGTGCTGGATCCAGTATAACCGGATTTTAACCGACTCTGCAAGAGCCAACTGAACTCCATCAAAAGTCAACATCAAAATGTCCTTCAAGATTTCCACTGGATCACAGATTTACTCTTCTGCATCTCCTCAGTGCTGGAAAGGCTATGGGGAGATTGGAACATTCTCTCACTGTTGGTGGGAATGCCAATATGTCGTTAATTTTTGGAAGAAAGTTCTTAATAAGATGAAAGAGATCACTAACTATACAATCTCACTAAAGCCTGAATTAATCTTCTTGGATCAATGGGATGACCTACTCATTCCTAATATAAGAAAGGATCTTATATCAAGTCTGCTAACCACTGCAAAGAGTGTTATTGCAACTTTTTGGAAAAGTAAGTATGTTCCAACATTACTGGATCGGCATAATATGATTTGGGATCATTTTGTTTCGGAAAAATTAAGTGATAAAATATACCAAGCTGAGCACTTCCCTAAAAGCACTAATTTTCAAGAAAAGTGGTTTCCATTCTTTGAATATCTGGAAAACAATAATATCTGTGCTATGTTGAAATATCATAAATCTATTCTTGACTGGTTATAACACATTTTTTAGAAGTTTAATTCTCACCTCTGTTACCTTACATTTGTATATAGTACTGTTAATTGGTTCTTGATTGTGTATTAACTGTTTGTTATTTGTTAAGCTAAGCTATCGTGTAATTTGTAAATTGTTATCTGTTTTTTATTAATAAAAAATTATTATTAAAAAAAAAAGATCTCCCCTCGCCAACTAGCATCACTTCTGTCTAGTTTGGTTCAGTTTCATTTTGTTTGTTTTCAGTCATTTTAACACAACTGTCAGGCAGTGCCTCAGGACCTTTACTACATATTCAGGGGATTTAGATAGCAAGCTATGGAGATGGGTCTTATCTGCATATTGATGACATTCAGTTCCATAGCTACAACTGATTTCTCCTAATGGTTTTACCTCAAGGTTGAATAAGATGGAGGATAAGATTGCGCCTTGTGGAACCCTGCAAGATAGTTCTCACAGAGCGGAACTACAAGTGACAAAAGGCACAGGTTGGACACTTGTCAGCTTCCCTCAAGTTTTGATGGGAGATGTAGGCATCTTGGTCTTGCAGCTTGGCTCTCTGACTGCTGTCCAATGGACTTTTCAACTGTCACTTGTCCAACATTCCACCAAGCTGCCTACATTTCCCATCAAAACTTGAGGGAAGCTGACAAGTGACCAACCTGTGCCTTTTGCCACTTGTAGTTCCGCTCACAGTGAAGTTCGCTAGTCCCCAACAACACTTTGGGGCTGTTCCATGAGGAATTATTTAAACCTGTCCAAGGCACATCCCTACTTCTCTCTTCAAATGCCTCATCAGAATGGCAAGATCTACTGTATCAAGATCTACACGTTTAGAGTGACATTACTCCTCATATAAGTTTCTATAACAGTGTCCTGGATTGAGATTGAAAATAAAGCTCCCATTGAGGCCGCCTAGCTTGAGCCCTCAACAACCAGGATCGGCATAGAGTGGGTCACGTCTGACACAGAAGTGACATCACTTCTGGGATGTGCTTTAGGAATCTACCCAAAACAGATAATGAAGACTGGGGGATTGTTAGGGTGTAATCCGAAACCTCCAGGTCAGACTCCACCCCCCTTTTTCTCCTGCTATGAACATCATATGAAATGTGAGTGTGGGGGTGAGGGAATCTCCTGAACATGGGCACTGAGTAATCCCAGCTCTCAGATACCTGCTAGTATTTCCATGTAGTAGCACGTAAGTAAGTGCACAGGAGGACCGGATTTGGATCAGAGCTGCAGCACAAGAGAAGAAGGAATTCCTGCCTTCTCTTCTGTGCTATTTTTGTGGCTGAAGCAGTTTGGGCTAAGGTGGGCAACACGATCCTTTGGGTGCCAATTCATGCACTGATTGCTTGTGTGTCCTGGCTCCACTCAGAGAAAATAATGCTCCCATCTGAGGCCCCCAGGCTGTCTCAGCCACCGAAAACTGCACAGGGGGAAAAGGACAGATTTCCATCTTCTCCCGTGCTGCAGTCTTGACCCGAAATGGGCCCTGCTTTGAATTTACTGCCAAATTGCCACCAGGAACTAGCAGCTATAGTACAGCTGCAATCCCCCATGGCAAATTCATGCAGCTTGTAACATCGAGTTAGGCTATAAAACATTCAAACCACCTGATGAATATTGAAAATTGTTAAAATGGCATGGTATAGCCCAATGTTATCCTATCTTGGAAGCTAAGCAGGCTTGGTACTTCAAAGGGAGGCTACTGAGGAAGCCCAGGGTTTCTATGCAAGGAAAGCTAAAGGCAAACCACCTCTGATCGTCTCATGTCTTGCTCACCCCATGGATGGGGTCATCAAGAGTCAGTAGTGACTTGATGCTGCATTATTCATTATTACTCATTAAGCTATTTCAGAAAGGAAAGGAATACCTGCCACGGACGTATCCTCTGGAGGTCCATCTTGCCCCTGGATAATGTGTGCTTGGATCCTGATGAGTACGCGGCATGTAAGGCCCGAACCACAGACAGGACAGCATTGAAAGTGCTGTAGCTGTCTAGAGACAGGATAGTTTCCACCAAATCCTGGGAAAGGGTCTCCAGATTTTCTCTCTCTCTGCATCTTAGTTGGCCTTTCACCGACAATAAAGGTTTTGAATAGCGACAATAAACTGCTTTCAGCCAAAAGTAAAGACTATCCGTTATCAGCTTGCTGTCTAAAATTATCCTTTTGTTTCTCTGCATGGAGAAAGAAAAAAATCTATGCATGGGATGATTATGCGAAAGTGTAAAACTCATGTGGACGGTGAGGTCCCACAAAGCTGTTAAGATCCAGACTTTCCTCATACGGGGCTTGATGAGCTCTTCAGCTGCTATGTGTATACTGGATGGTACAATCCCTAAAAACTGTGGCTCCCCAAAGTAAACAAATACATGGACTTTTCTCCACAAGCGGAATGCTGCAGACGACAGGAATGTATTTGCTATATCTGCTTGATTGTCGATTACTTGGATGCTCAATGAGAAGGCAACACAAACGCCACCCTTGCTGGCCAGAGCAGGGAAGATTTTCATGAATTGTTCTCCATTGTCAGAATCTGGTGCAATGAGACCGATCCACGTCCACTGGAAATACTGCAGCAGTTTGACAATCCCCAGGTATTGTTGTTCCTGTTTTGGAAACTTCCGGTAGAGAAAAGGAAACTGAGCTGGATCATGTGGAACGTGGGAAACGAGCCCATAACTGACCTTGGAAGGAAAGGAAGAGATTGGAGCAAAATCCCAGTACTTGTGATGGAAAGAAGTCCATGCAATGTGAGCATGATTTGTTGTGCTACTGGGGGAGAGGAAGGAATGTAGAGAAAAGGAAACTGAGCTGGATCATGAGGAATATGGGAAATGAGCCCATAACTGACCTTGGAAGGAAAGGAAGAGATTGGAGCAAAATCCCAGTACTTGTGATGGAAGGAAGTCCATGCAATGTGAGCATGATTTGTTGTGCTACTGGGGGAGAGGAAGGAATGTAGAGAAAAGGAAACTGAGCTGGATCATGAGGAATATGGGAAATGAGCCCATAACTGACCTTGGAAGGAAAGGAAGAGATTGGAGCAAAATCCCAGTACTTGTGATGGAAGGAAGTCCATGCAATGTGAGCATGATTTGTTGTGTTACTGGGGGAGAGGAAGGAATGTTTTTGTGCTTGGCTTACATTTTGTGTACCCTGTAGTACACATTTTGTGTACCCTGTAGTATCCATGTGAATCTTGACAATAGTGCTCTGTATCAGGAACAAAGCCATCACCAAAATACATTTGGTGTATTTTGAAGAACTGGCACAGCCGCCATGTATTTTGAAGAAAAATAGCTTGAGCTTGCAGGGTGGGCAGACTTGCAGTGCCAGGTAGACTGCAACTACTGCTAGTGGTCACCTTTTCCCCTCCCTCTTTCAGAACTGTCCCTGCCGTGCTGCATTCTTCCCACCAGAGCCAGATGATCCCCTGCTAGTCATGATATGCTGTCATTGTGCACAGATGTCACACAAGTGACTGTAATGGATACCAAGAACTTGTCTGTGGGATGAAAGGCTCATAGGTTTGTCCCAAATAAAACTAGGATAACTCCCCCCTCACCCCTGCTTCATACCAGTGGGATTTTGTAGATGCCCATCAGACTGGAGATCTGGATGGGGATTCGAGACTCAGACCCTTCAAGGACTGCCAGCAGGTTCTTCGGACCTCCACAGTGGTAGTTTGGAAAATTCTCCTTCCCCAGGAAGAGCAGGTCCAACATGCCATCATAAGTCAGCCTTGCATTGAAATAGTTGTCGTAGACGTCGTAGCCCAGAGAGATGTTGGGCAAGATCCTGGGATTCCGATTGATCTCCTGAATGGCAAGCAGGAAGGACAAGACAATTGTGTATTTCGTCTGTGCAGATCTACCAGAAGGAAGAACACATTTTCATCTTCTACTCAGTGTAAGCATTACATCAAAAACCTGCTTCTTTTCCAGGAAATAAAAATGTCTGGTTTTATTCTTAGAATTGTACTAATTTTATCTCCTTGTTAGTGCGGAGGGGAAGAGCTTAATACAAAACCATTCCTGGGGAGATGTACCCTTCAGTGTTGGAAAAGGGAACTCACAACTTCCAAAAACCCAACTCAAATCCAATCAATGTTCCAAAGGATCATGAAAAACAAGCTACATTCATGAAAGAGGAGAGAACGCTTTGATGTTCTTAAATTGATTAATTAATTAAATAAATTTATTAAATATCTAACCCACCCTCCCCATGAACGGGCTCAGGGCCTGTGTTAAACTACAACAACAATAAATCCAGTATAAATACAAAGTTTAAAACCGTAAAAACATATCCAACAGCGGCAAAGATGTTAAGACTATACATCTCTTCAGCAATCTGCGGGGGTAGGGCAGGGAGGTCATAGATGTTTCAAATAACAATGGGCTAGAGTTGCCAGCTCCAAGTTGGGAAATTCTTAGAGATCTGGAGGGTGAAACCTGGAGAAAGTGGGGTTTGGGGAGGGAAAAGACCTTGGCATGGCATAATTCCATACAGTCCACCCCTCAAAGTAGCCATTTTCTCCAGGTGAACTGATCCCTGTGGCCTGGAGACCAGTTGTAATTATGGGAGATCTCCAGCTACTACCTGGAGGCTGGTAACCCTACAATGGGCCAAGGCCACAGCAGAGAGGTAGCCCAGTCAGACCTCAACCACTGTCATAGGCCAGGCTGAACATCTCCATCTTTCAGGCCTGTAGTAAGTCTCACAGGGCCCTGGTCTCGATGGACAGAGAGTTCCACCAGGCCTGTGCCAGGGCCAAAAAGACCAGGGTAGGTGAATGTCCTTGAACTATCTTCTCCCAAATCACATTGAAAATACAGTGCTGAATTCCACATAGGAATGGGATTTTGTGGTTTCTCCATTGCTGGTATGACTGCAGATAAAGAATAGCAGCAATGAGACTTCCCCATGGCGTGTTTCGCTGCGGTTTGCCTGCTACAGTCCCCAAGAAGCAGCATTTCCCCCCTGCCCCAGTCCAACATGGCTGTTGTGATAAAAAAAAAAAAACTCAGCTGTAAAATATTATCAAACTATATATTTAAAAGCTAAGGTATTACCATCATCTTAAGGTATTATTATCATCGTAAATAGTTCAAAGGAACCTCAGAAGACTGAAGAAAATGAAACTACTGTTCACATACAAGGTGGTGTCTTGCTACTCACACAGCCACAGAATATTCTCTAAAATCCAAAATGAGGACATCAAAGAGTCAATGATTTCTGGCAAAAGGGAGGGGAGCAGTGAGAATCAATGAAACTCAGGGACCCCACTCTTACCTAGGGATGTTCAAGTGAACCTCATTTAACGTCTCCCCCCTCCAACTTTCCATGCACGCTTGTCCAGTCAGACTTCAATTTGCTCATCATGATTATTCACAAGTTCCATATCAGCTCCTCAACTGCTAAAAGAATCCCAGTTCCCCCCTCATCCATTCATTGAAATGCAGATATTGACACACCTTAAAGAAATGTGAATTGGCAAGTCAAAATAGCCTACAGTACTTGTTCTTGCAGCAAAAACAGAGCTGAATTGGCGCGTTGCCCTCCAGAATCAGTTGCAGATGCAATCACACAAAGGGAGATCCAGGGAATCAGCATTCACGTGCACCGAGCAAGAACAGTCTGCAAGTGAACTGAGGACTTCATCTACAATCCTGTACTTGAGCATCCCTAGGTTCTTAGTAACATGTATTTCCACCCAGTAGACCATCCCCAGAAATTACTTACTCTGCCACCCTTAGGTCCTAGTAGAGTCAAATGTCCTCCCACTGTCTTTTGAGTGTTGTGATTTTAAAAGACAGACTTATGTCAATTTATTCTTTTTAGTTTAGAGTCTGATGGGTTTGTCCGATATAGACAATGGAAGGGCATTGCTGGTCATTGACGGCATGTAGAACGTTGGAAGGTGAACAAATCAATGAACCTAAAATGGCATGGTTAACTTCATTAGGTTCAGTGATTGTGTTGTTAAAATGAATATGTGGACAGAGCGGTCATTTTGGTTTATTTCAGGCTCTGGTCCCAGAGTCCATGTCCGTGTTAGGAAGTGCATTACCGTGCATGAGAAGTTTTTTTAAGGCTGGAGACTGTCTGTAGACAAAAAATGGCTTGCCTCTCAATAGAAGGAAAATAGGTCCATCCCTTCATTGGACAAACAGGTCAGTCCTTCTGCAAAAAGAACACATGGACAATCTCACATTGTAATCTCCCATTGAAGTTTCTCTGTTTAAGGACACCCACTTTTATGACAGCAACGGAATGACCCGGGAGATTAAAATGTTCTCCCACTGGTTGTTGAACATCATGATTGTTAATGTCAGATTTATGTCCAGCAGGATTTGAGTCCAGTGGCACCTTAGAGACTAACTCTATTTTCAGGGAGACTCAGAGCTCCCTTCTTCAGACATGAGATTTATGTCCATTTATTATCTTATTCAAGTGTCAGTTCATCATTGGAAACATAACAATGTCGGACTCAACAATGCCCTTCCACTCTCTATATCAGACTATCATGTCAGTTCCTTCCTTCCTTCCTTCCTTCCTTCCTTCCTTCCTTCCTTCCTTCCTTCCTTCCTTCCTTCCTTCCTTCCTTCCTTCCTTATGTTTAAGAAGTCAACCGAATCCCAGCAAGTTACATCCTGTTATTTGGCCTTCTGCATGCAAGGTGGTATCTTCCTGCTTATACAGCCTGAGCATATTCTTCAATAAAATAAATAGGAACATGAAGAGACTGATCTACCAAGAAAAGGAGCAACGAGACATACTGAAAAGAGAATCAAGTAAAGTTGCATACAATCCAACATCACTAAGTGCTTACTGGTTAATTCTGATCATCGGAGGCTCCTCAAAGGTGAATGGATGCAAGTAAGGTATCTTCAGAGTTTGGATTCCGCCAATGAGAAGGTCTCCTGGCCTGTAATAATTTCTTGGTTCATTTAGATCCTCAATCAAGTTCAATGGGCATTTTGCTTTCAGCATCCCACAGACAACACTGTGAGGCAGCAGCAGCAGCACCAGAACCAGCGCCAGCATTCTGCTTCTGATCCATACAGAACTCGCCCTTCTGTCTGACCCTCAACTCCACTCTCAGCTAGTTAGGAGAAGCCAAACCCCACTTCTGAAATCAAAACAACGGAGGCTCCAGCATTAGAGCCAAGGCTTCGGATCCAAAAAGGGGGATATTCAGGCAACACTGGCACAGCTCGCTCCTGCCTGAAATCCCTCCCCCCTAGATTGTTGTTGTCACAAGAGGCATTTATGCACTGGAGGAGGTGACTTTGTTTTTCTCTTGATTCTGATAATGATGTCATTGTTTTTCAAGGTTCTCTCTGAAGAAACTCCTTGATGAGAACAAGAAACCACCACGATAAATCACCATAATAATAAGGGGTAGAATTGCTTATGCAACCTCCTCCAACTTACTGCCATTCTGTGCACAGCAGGAGAAAAACATGTTTGTGAGAACCCACCAGTTCCCCTCCATATTGTCTATTGCAGCCTCTACCATATGGAATGGCCTCCCTGGTTAGGTCAGGAACAGTAAGTCGCCCACTCCCCTAGTTTTAGCCTATGCAAAACTGAATTATTTAACAAGACTATAAAGTTGTACTGTAACAAAATGGTTCTGAATGAGGCTTTTCAAAGGGACATGGGCCCTTTTCACACTGCTTACCTGCTCCTGGAACCTTGCGAAATGTTGCGCAAAATCCGCGGAAGATAGTGTCTTCTCGTGAGAGTTTTGCGGAATGTTGCGCAAAACTCTCGTGAGAAGAGGCTATCTTCTGGGGGTTTTGCGCAATATTTCGCAACGTTCCAGGAGCAGGTAAGCAGTGTGAAAAGGGCCCTGGGCTGTGGACTATAGTACTGTGTAGTACTATTTTGTGTAGAGTTTGTATTGTGTAGCATATGTATTATCTGCTGCTTTAAGTATGATACTATTATGTAATTTCTGCTTCATTTAATGGGTCATATTAATAGAGATGCCAGGCCTTCTCCTACAACTTATGCTTTATGAACCCCCTGCTGATGGTAGGGAATCACCCACCACCAGCAGGCACTTGCCACTGGTTCTCAAGTGGCCTTCAGGGCAGGGAATGGTGGGAAAAGGGGGAATGTCACCAGTGACCTGACACGCTGACATGACTTCTTGTGCACCCAGAAGTAACATCAAGACGTTGCAGGGAAACTCAGAGAACATTCTAGTATTGGAGAAAAATCTATGATTATATCATAAATTTTTGCCCAAGTAGCAGAGAGCCCCCAGCATCCCCTGATGTCACTTCCGGTCACACAAAAAGTTATGTTAGTGCATCGCCGGCTCCATAATGCTGTTGCTGGTGGTAAGTCTTCTCCAACTTGGTAATTCACCTCACCCCCCTCCAGTTGCCAGTAGGGATCAGGCAGCTCTAATGTAACGGGCGAACTCTCGTTACCCTGGGTCTTTACCCAGGAAATTGGCATGGGGAGGGGGCTGAATGAGTACTGCCGTCGTACTTGTTTGCTGTAACCACTCCGGTAAAAAAGAAAACTTGCACAGTGGACATTCTAGCTTTTACAAAAACTGGTAGTACATCTGAAGACCTTCCTATTTAGGAAGTGATACACTGGTGTGAGGCCGGTGCCCCAGGCCTCATCCCTCCAGTTTCTCCTAGGTGTTGCCAGATGTCGCGTTGCAAACCTACCTATTAATGCTTATGCATTGTTTCAGTTCTGTTTTCAGACTTCTGCTATCCAAATCCTATTGCACTGTTTGCTGGATGTCCCGTCCTCTTGATTGTATTAACTTACAAAGTGTAGTCCTTGAGACTGACTGATAAAGGCAGACAAAGCTCAGGAGATGTGATCGTGCTCCTCCACTCTCAGTTGTCCATATGAACCTACATTATATCGAGTCAGACTGCTGGTCCTCTCCACCCTGTCTATTTTAACCGGTACAAGAAAACAAGAGTCCACTGGCATCTCAGCAGCTAACAAAATGTATTTGACCAGGTTCCTATTCCTCATCACAGCTGTCTTCAAAGCTCAGGTCACGCCAGCAGGAGGATGAATGGGTGGCCATAGAGGGCACAGTTTGATTTTAGAAAGTGCCAGGGAAGGTGCTCCAGATTGCAAAGTCCCACACAGAAGAGCTGGCATAATATGGCCTGTGCAGTATGCATGAGGGATGAAGGAATGGATGGATGGTGGGCAAAGTTTTCCCCAGGGTGGATGGGAGCAGGCAGTGGGAATTAACTCACAGAGCGCAAGCAGGAGATGGTGTCTGCAGGCTCACTAGCCAAAACAACAGGCTCGTGCGGCCACCACTGAGCTCAATCATTCCTCCCTCCATGAGGATGTTTGGACAGAGCAAAACCTCAGCTGTACTCAGAGCCAAGGTACAAGTGACGCCTGACACAGGTTGGACACTTGTCAGCTTCCCTCAAGTTTTGATGGGAAATGTAGGCATCCTGGTCTTGCAGCTGTAACGGAAAGCCAAGCTGTAAAACCAGGATGCCTACATTTCCCATCAAAACTTGAGGGAAGCTGATAAGTGTCCAACCTGTGTCAGGCGTCACTTGTAGCTTGGCTCTCAGAGTCTAACTGGGTCTGGTCTGCCTTGGATATGCTGTCCCAGTTGTTGTTCACAGCACTGTATCTATCTCTGCTGTTTTCCTTGCCCTTCTCCATATGGGTGCTTCTTCCTAGTGAGCCAGGAGGGGAGAATAGGATAGCCTTAGCTGAGGAGTTCAACACTGGCCAGGATCAGAACCCCTGACTGGAGAGGCCCAGGACTGCCTATTATGGTGACCTGTGTTGATGGATCTACGGGAGTTGTGGCTGAAGGGCCATGTGTTCTCCCCATTGTGTCCACCTTCCAAAATGGAACTCAGCAACAGGCGGGGAATCCAATCAGTGTCAGCAGAGCTGCCTGGAGGATGCAAAATCCACCCACACATGCTACTAGCCTCCTTGGGAGTAAAAGGCCCAGCTGGCATTCATTCCCAGTCACTGCATGGGCAGTGTCTGCATGGCATTGGGGGGCTGTGGGAGTCCATCACCAGGGGGAGGGGGTTGGCTGAATTCATGTGTGCCAACCAAGGGAGCAGAATTGGCAGCCTGCCTGTCAATGGCTGGATGCTGGCAGTGTTACTACAGAGTCTGGTGCCATCACTTCATTTCTCATAGCTTACTGGGGATTTTCTCCATCCTCATGCCCTTTCAACAGAAAGGCCAAAAGATACCAACTACTACCACCATAGTCATCGGGGTCTTAGAGTCGGACAACATATCCCCTCCTCTCAACTTTGGACACATTTATTAAATGAAGCAGAACTATCTTGCAGGATCAGGGCAGCATTGATTTCACCATTGTACGGGTGGATCTATATTTAACCTCAAACCTCATAGTTCTCACCACTTTTTAAAAAAAATCTGTGAACTAAGTTCTGCGTTCCCTTCTTCAACTGTGTGGTTGTGATGTCTACATTGTTAGTTTTTCAAGTGATCTTTGACAGAATCCCTTGAGCTTTGAAGAGAAGCAGAAGAAATAACCGTAACTGGTAATTAGAAGGATAACAAAAAAAATCACTTCCACAACACTTTGGTGTTCCATGGTGTGGGTTTGTGAGCAGGTGCCAGGCTAGAGAAAATATGTTTTCTTTTTTTAGTGTATACTTTTTATTTTATTAATAAGATTAAAAGCCCAGTAAAAAGGACAGAGAAAAAAATAAAAAGTAAAGAAAAAAGAATTCAGAGAGAGAAAAAGAACAAAGATTGAAAATAACAAAGAAAAATAATACATTTCATTTTCCATTTTTCTCTACAACGCCTATCGCATTTTAACAAACATTATACCTTTAGTTTTAATATCTCCAAAATTTACCTTTTCAGTATTGCCTTCCTTCTATTTATTTTCCCCAAATTTATCTTCTTAGAAATCAAAACTACAAATCATCAGTTCATTTTCCCTCATCTCACACAGAAAGTCAATAAGGGGTTTCCATTTAACCATAAAAGTAGACAATGTTTTATCTCTGATCAGGGCTGTAAGTTTGGCCATCTCCACTAACACCATCATGTTCACAATCCAGTCCTCAATTGAAGGCAATACAGGATTTTTCCATTTTTGCGCATATAAAAGCCTAGCCGCCGTGGGTATATATAGAAATAAGATACCATGCTTATTTTCCAACGGTTTATCCATTAGTCCCAACAAAAAGACTTTTGGTTTACATTTTATATTGATCTTCAACATTTTTTGTGTTATCATATGAATTTGTGACCAATTTTTTTTTGCTTTAGGGCAAGTCACTAAAGATGATAAAATGTTCCCCCATGTTGCTCACATTTCCAACATTTGTTTGACATACCTTTACTCATTTTTGCTATTTTTTCAGGAGACATAGACCAGTGATACATCATTTTATAGAAATTTTCTTTAAGTGTGGAACTCAAAGTGAATTTGAGATCAGGGCAGCATTGATTTCACGATTGCATGGATGGATCTATATTTAACCTCAAACCACATAGTTCTCACCTCTTTAAAAAATCTGCCCAATTTGGCCCATTTGTTGCCCAAATCGGCCTGTGGCAAAGCACCGGAGCACACTTGGGGCAGGGTGCTGACATCAGTGACATTGCCAGACACGCAGCCCCAAGAGCATGTCTGGGAGGCCCAACAAAAGCCCCTCCCCCACCCCATTAGAAAATACCACCACCAGCCCCCAAAAACAAGAATAAAAGGGGGGGAGTGAAATAATAATTTAAAGAATATTTTAAAACAAAGTGCACACCACTCAGTGCTGTCATAAAACAAGAGTGTTTTCCTAGGCAGGCATCACAACTAATCCAAGACACAAAAAGACCAGAACAGCCAGAGATGTGTTGAGACATAAAAGCATAGAGAGGCAGCTAGCAGTGACTGATCAAAGTCATCAAGAGTTGTAGAAAGATGACAGTTAGCTATCACATGACTTTAGCCAGGTGATGAGGTTTTCTCTGTACGCCAAGGACTTTGGGGCTGGCACAGTGAGTCAGCACTATGGCTGTGATAGGCTTGATGAGAGTCATTCCGTGGGGGAGTGTGCTGGAAGGGAAAGGAGCGAGTGAAGGGTAGGCCCTTCTCAAACACGAGCTTTTGCAAGCTCAAGCCCTCACTATCCCAGCAAGATGGAAACATGGTAAGGGCTCCAAGAAACCGATGTGGATGCACGGAGAGCTCCAGAATAAGCTAAGGGAGAAAAAGGAAATGTTCAGGAAATGGAGAGGACAGACCTCTAAAGAGGAGTATATGAGGGATACTAGGTACTGCAGATCAGCCATCAGAGAGGCCAAAGCTCAGTACGAGCTGGGTTTGGCCAGGAGGGCTCGCTACAATAAGAAAAACTTCTACAGATATGTGAGACACAAGTGCAAGGTAAAAGAGGCAATTGGACCGCTGTTGGGAGTAGATGGAGAAACTCTGATGCAGGACAGAGAAAAAGCAGACAGGCTTAATGACTTTTTTGCCTCTGTTTTCTCCCTGAAGAACTCAGGCATATCTAGAGATAGTAGAAAATGTGGCAGGATGCCTGAGTGGCTAGTTGACATTGACAGAGAGGTTGTGGAGAGACATCTGGCTGCACTGGGTGAATACAAATCCCCTGGGCCGGATGAGGTGCACCCAAGAGTGCTGAAAGAACTTTCTAGAGAACTTGCAGAACCCCTGTCCATCATCTTCAAGGCCTCCTGGAGGACTGGGGATGTGCCACAAGATTGGAGAAGAGCGAATGTTATCCCAGTCTTTAAGAAAGGGAAGAAGGATGACCCGGGAAACTACAGGCCAGTCAATCTGACTTCTGTTGCTGGGAAGATATTAGAACATATTTTAAAAGGATCAATCTGTAAGCATCTGAAGGACCGCTCATTGATCCGGGGAAGTCAGCATGGTTTTGTCCCTAACAGATCTTGCCAGACCAACCTGGTTTCCTTCTTTGATCAAGTGACCAGCTTACTGGATCGGGGGAACTCTGTTGACGTGATTTATCTGCATTTCAGTAAAGCTTTTGATAAGGTTCCCCATGACATTCTGATGGGCAAACTGGAAGACTGTGGAGTGGACTATAGGACGGTTTAGTGGATAGGGAACTGGTTGGAGGACCGCACTCAAAGAGTGGTGGTCAACGGTGTTTCATCAGATTGGAGGGAGGTGTCCAGTGGGGTGCCGCAGAGCTTGCTTTTGGGCCTGGTACTTTTCAATATTTTGATCAATGATCTGGATGAAGGAGTGGAAGGGCTGCTCATTAAATTTGCTGATGATACCAAATTGGGAGGAGTAGCAAACACCCAAGAAGATAGAATTAAAATTCAACAAGACTTGAATACTCTGGAGAAGAGGGCAGCTGTGAATATGATGCAATTCAACAAAGACAAGTGCACAGTATTACATCTGGGCCACAAAAATGGAAAGCACAAATACTGGATGGGGCACACTTCTGGGCAGTAGTATATGTGAAAGGGATCTTGGGGTAAGAGTGGACTGTAAACTAAATATGAGCAGTCAGTGTGATGTGGTGGCAAAAAAGGCTAATTCAATCTTGGTTTATATCAAAGGGGCCATAGCGTCGAAATCGCAGGAGGTCATAGCCCCTCTCTATACTGCCTTGGTCAGGCCACACTGGGAGTATTGTGTGCAGTTCTGGAGGCCTCACTTCACAAAGGATGTGGACAAAATTGAGAGGGTGCAGAGGAGAGCGACGAGGATGATCAGGGGTCTGGAGACTGAGCCCTACGAGGAAAGGCTGAGGGCCTTGGGAATGTTTAGTTTGGAGAAGAGGAGGTTGAGGGGGGACATGATTGCTCTCTTTAAATATTTGAAAGGCTGTCATTTGGAGGAGGGCAAGGAGCTGTTCCAGTTGGCAGCAGAGGGTAGGACGCGAAGCAATGGGCTAAAACTACATGCACAAAGGTACCGGCTGGATATTAGGAAAAACTTTTTCACGGTCAGAGTAGTTCAAAAGTGGAATCAGCTGCCTAGGGAGGTGGTGAGCTCCCCCTCACTGGCAGTTTTCAAGAAGAAGCTGGATGAATACTTGCCAGAGATGCTTTAGGCTGATCCTGCACTGGGCAGGGGGTTGGACTAGATGGTCTGTATGGCCCCTTACAACTCTATGATTCTATGATTCTAGTATTCATCATATAAGAGAACAGAGTCCTTTACTTTTGGGGCTCCAGCTCTGCAGGTTGTCTGGCGAAGCAGTTTGTCAGTCAGCATAATAAGCCTTGTATATGTATCCACCTGTAAATATTGTATAATATACCATTTGAACTAAAGCTTGGTGTGTCGTGTCTTTCTCTTGAACCTGCCATTGAGGACAGTGCATCATAAACTAGCCGTGACAAGATGTACCATCTTTACTCTGAAAAATCTCGCCCTGAAATGGAGTCAAGCGGCAGTTAAACCAGCTTTTTAGTTCTCTTGCCCATGGCCAGAGGTTTTGGGGTATGGGAGAATGATTGTGATTAGGCAGAAAGGTAAAGCTCTCCATGACATGTGATCCCATATTCTTGGGAGAACAGCCTCCTTTCCCTCCCTCCTGTTGTTTGAGAAACATGTAAAATGGAAAAAAATGTGCTTGGGATCTTTAAAATGCTGGCCCAAATATTTCTGGAAATATTTAGGACCAACATGTCAGCATTGTCAAGATACCTAAATATCATCTGGATACCCGAATGTACCCGCAAAATACCAACAATGTATTTTTCACTTAAAACCCAATAAATTTGAGTGTACATCTCTAATTCAGATTTCCTGGAGTTTTCCAGGAACTGCAACTGCTCTCCAAACTACAGACTACCCCTTGCAAACACGAGTGGAGTGATCTGTTCTGTACAGCAATTGAGGATTGCAACTAGACATGGGCATGAACCAAAAAAAATTAATGAACCAGCGGATCGTGGTTCGGTGCAGACGAGGATCCCGAATTAGTGAACCGCAACGGACATCTCCTGTTGCCGAACCGGATCATGGTTCGTGGTTCGCGGAGGCCAAAGTGGAGCAGCCCTGGCACCAGAGGGAGGGAGGGACTAGAGCCCTAGCCCACCACTCCCACAGACCTGAACAGATCAGGCACTGATTAAGAATAATGTGAGCCCTCAGCCAAGATGCTCACTGAGCTTGGCCCCAGAGCCAGGCAGCAGCCCTGGAACCAGAGGAGATAGATCCTTATCCCCCAAAGCCAAGCTCAATTGTACTCTCAGTCTCTCTCCCCAAAGGCTAGCAAGAGGCAAGCAAGAGCTCTGTCCCACTCCACTGCTCGCAGAAAGTGAAAGCCAGCCTGGGAGACCACGGCTATTTATAAGCATGGGTCCCATTCAGCAACACAGGAGTTCTGTGTTTGGCTGTCAGAGCTGCCTGTCAGGGTTTGCAGGGATGAGATTAGAGTGCCCATGGCTACAGAACACCCCCTTCCCCCCCCTCCCCTGGGTGTCTTCTCCCAACTTGTAACTGCTTTGCAGCTCCGTGGTTGGAAGAAAGCCCTGCTGATCAAGGAAAGCTGGGCTTCCATTCGGGTTTCCAGGGTGACAGAAGGAGGGCAGACAGAGCTCAGGCATTCCACTGGCTGTGTTGCCAGGGGAATAGATTGCTGGCACCTGAGTGTCTGGCTTCCCAAACCATGCCTGAACACAATGAACCAGGCCTCTCCTGACCGCTGGTTTGTTGGCCAAGGACAATCACGAACCACTGGGTCACGATCACGCAATCGCCATTTTCGTGGGTTTTTGAGGTTCATAATGCAGTTTGTGCCCATGTCTAATTGCAACTATTGCTATCACCAGGATTCTTGAGTGATCCACCCAACGCGAGAGAATGGCGGGATTCAGGTAAGAGTATGCGAACAGCCCTCTGAGAAGCAAATAATGGGTAGGAAAAAAGCGGAAAACTTGAGACGTGTGGATTCAGCCAATGTATTTTTTCCTTCTGTATTCAAACCCAGTATATTTGAGTGCACATCTCTAATTCAGATTCTCTGGAGTTCTCCAGGAACTGCAACTGCTTTCCAAACTACAGACTACCCAGAGTGGAGTGATCCATTCCCTACAGCAATTGAGGATTGCAACTATTGCTATCACTGGGGCTCTTGTGTGATCCACCCAACCCTTCTTTATGGAATCTGCGAATAAGGAGTGAAAATAAAATTGATGAAAGCTACAAAAATGTTCCAAAGTGTGGCATACAACTTCCCTAAAAGAGACAGTAAACCAACTGGGTGATTACAGGATCCTTTTTATTGTCCTTGATCCAGAGGAGTTAGCCCCGTTAGTCTGTAGCTACAAAATAGTAAAGAGACCAGTAGCACCTTTAAGACTAACCAACTTTATTGTAGCATAAGCTTTTGAGAATCACAGTTCTCTTCATCAGATGTGTCTGACCAAGAGAAGTGTGGTTCTCGAAAGCTTATGCTACAATAAAGTTGGTTAGTCTTAAAGGTGCCAGTGGTCTCTTTACTTTATTGTCCTTATAAGGGATTGGGATCATTATTATTTCAGGATAGACAGATATGATAGATTGGGTAAATATTGCTTCACCTCAAGAGTTAGTCTTTCTTCCTGAGTTATAGTTGCACGTGCATCAGGATATACCAAGGAGCCGCCTCCACTTTACATTCAATGTAATTGATTCACTTTCCTCATCAGATGCTCCTTCGTATTAAGATTAGGCTGAATTATAATAATGTAGCACTTGGGGATGAAGATGCAGCCCAGTAACCCAGCACTGGAGGCCAAGATGGAGAAAACCTGCACAGCTACCATGTATTTTCCCTTTGTGCTCAGGTAGGTGGGCACAAAAGACATCCAGACACTGCAAAACACCAGCATGCTGAAGGTGATCAGTTTGGCTTCATTGAAGGCTCCAGGCAGCTTCCTGGCCAGAAAAGCCACCGTGAAAGAGATGGCAGCCAGGAAGCCCATGTAGCCCAGGGCACCATAAAACATGGCGACAGAGCCCTCATTGCATTGCAGTGTGATATGTCCAGGCTGGGAGTGCATGTCAGACTCTTTGAAGGGGGGAGAGATTCCCAGCCAGAGGGCACAGAGGACAACTTGGAAAGCAGAACAAGAAATGACAATGGAGTTGGCCAGACTCTTCCCCAGCCATTTCCTCATCCTGTTCCCTGGCTTAGTGGCCATGAAGGCCACCACCACAGTGATGGTTTTGGCCAACACAGAAGAGACAGCAACTGAAAAGATGATGCTGAAGGTGGTTTGTCGGAGAAGGCAGGTCACCTTCCTTGGCTGGCCGATGAACAGAAAGGAGGAGAGAAAGGAAAGCAGGAGGGAGACCAGGAGAATGTAGGTGAGGTCCCGGTTGTTGGCTTTGACTACAGGAGTGTCCAGGAATTTAATGAAGAGTCCTAAAACCAAAGCAGTGATTAGGGACAAGAAGAGAGGAAAGACAGCTAGGCTGATCCCCAAAGGTTCTTCATAGGAGAGGAAGGTTATGGCCTTTGGGACACATCGAGTTTGGTCCTTGTTTGGATGCTGGTCTTCTGGGCATTTGTCACAATGTTCTGCATCTGGAAAGACAGTAGGAATACCTGAGTTATATCTACAATAAATGGTGTTCTAATATTCAGTAAATATGTATTTTTTGCCTATAATTCTGTATATCTAAGAAACATGCTCTGGGCTCTCTGGACAGACACTGTGAAATAGCACACAACTCTATTGACCTTTGGTCTGATTCAGAACAGCTCTTCTTATTTTCTGATGGAAGAGGTCAGGATCCAAGAACATGCTGAGAGAATTGGCAGCTGCGAACAAAGTTCCTTATTGTCAACAAACATCACAACAGAACCTTCTCTACTTTCTAAGAATTGGAGCAGAGGTGCTCAAGTTCTTAAAATTTAAGAAATATGTCCTGGAGGATGAATTGTATTAGCAACAATAGAAGACATAACAAACAATAAAAGTGCTATAGCAAAAGAACAACCAGCACTAAATCTGATAAATATAAGACAACATTTGGAAAGTACTAAAAGTCTGGGAGAATAGAAGTGTCTTGATGTGGCACCTAGATCTTCTCTAAGTGGTCACCGGCTGAGAGTCCACAGACAGGACAGCAACAGTGAAAAGACTTTTTCCCAGTTATCTCTTAGGGAATCTTCAAGGACAGCCCCAAGAACACAACACTGCAGTAATCAAGGTGGGTTGTTAACAAGGGAAATAGAAGTCTTGCAAGTCTTTCTATGGAGAAACAAAGCACATCCTCCTATCCTCGAGGAAGATGCCGCTAAGTTCTCCAATTTAGGTAACTCAACCTTGGTCCTAGCAGGGGTTCATATATTATTAAACATGTTGTAGTGACAGACAGAAGAGCAAAGGGTGGAAAAGACTGGTCACATCCTTTATTTTTGCTCCTCCCACCTCCTGCTATGAAATTTATTTGGTGTCACCCACCTTCCTGGGTGGAGATTGTCCCTTCTGGGCATGGATCACAGTCATAGCAGCAAAATGGCTTCCCTTCCTGAGCCTTCTTGGCATATCCAGGCTGACAGCTCTCGGTACACCTGGAACGGGGCACGGGCTAACCAGAAAGGCAAACAACAGCAGTTGAGAAACCACAGATTAGAATTTTTATTGTTGCAAATGTGCCATATTCAGAGAAGTCTCAACAGGACTTCCAATCCTGCTTTGGTACTGCTGACTTCAGGCCCTGTATTGAGGGATGTGCTTTGCAGAACTGCATGAATGGGACACTGATTTCCACTGCTTCTCCATAACACCAAAGTCGGCAAAGAAAGGATCAAAGACCGGAAGTAATAAATGAGAGGAATGGGTAATTCTGGATGGGATGAGGAGGCTAATGATGGGTTAGGACATGAATCTCTGCATATCAGAAGTATTTGACATGCAAGGACTTGGTCGCGCATCTCATTTTCCTCCCCCCCCTATTTCCTGTTTCCCTTCCCTGAAGCCTCTTCCCTTTCCCGCTCCCTTCTCTCCTTCCCACCCACCACCCTATGATCCTATAGTTTATCTTTCCCCCATCTTCAGTTATATTTAGTATTTACATACTTTACTTATAGCCCATCTTTCTCCACAATGGGGACCCAAAGTGACTCACATCATGCTCCTGCCCTCTGATTTCTCCTCAAAACAACCCTGTGAGGTAGGTTAGGCTGTGCATGATTAGTCCGTGGTCACCTAGTAAGAACCGTGGCAGACTGGGAATTCGATCCTGGGTCTCTCAGATCTTAATCTGAAATGCCAACCTCTATTGCAGTTTTAGTGGGGTTCCTACAGTAAAAGGGAGGCTGCCAGTAAAGAACAGGGTGGTGGTAGCAAGGAGGGACTGGGAGTTCAAGTGAGGTGTGAGGCAAAGGGAGGGAAGCAGAAGGACAGAGGAAGAGAGAGGCGAGTGGGCTCCAGCGAGGGCCAAGGGCTGGCACCTGTCCAGCAGAGGCTCACCTTCCCAGAGAGGGAATTGAACAGCTCAGATGGACTCAGGACCTCCAGGCTAGCAGGAGATGCAGCAGCTACATCACCAAAAGGACAAGGAGCAGCTAGGAATCCCCAGCCAACCCCTTACCTTCGCAGACGACACTCACAACAACGCCTTCCTCACAGAGCACAGCCAAGTTGGTGGAGTGAACACACCCAGGCAGGGCCAGGGATGAGAAGTCAGAGATGCCAGCAATCTAAGTCAAAGCCTCCTGCCTCTAAGGCCTGAGGAAAATCTTCATAAATGGCTGAATTGCTTGTCTGGAGGTAGGACTAAGTTGGGAAAGGTGTGCTATGACTATCTTGAGCTAGATATAGGTAAAAATACTGCTCGATGGCCCGGTAACTATCAGATAGGGAGGTTATCAGATGTGTTGAATAGCCTTGATTAGAGATCCAGTTTGGTATAGTGGTTAAGAGCACGGGACTCTAATCTGGAGAGCCGGTTTTGATTCTCTACTCCTCTACTTGAAGCCAGCTGGGCAACCTTGGGCTAGTCACGGCTCTCTGGAGCTCTCTCAGCCCCACCCACCTCACAGGGTGTTTTGTTGTGGGGATAATAATGACATATTTTGTAAACCACTCTGACTAGGTATTAAGTTGTCCTGAAGGGCGGTATATAAATCAAATGTTGTTGTTGTTATTATTATTAGTGGGAGAAAAAAGGTGTTGGTGGGATTAGGCAGGGAGATCGGGGGCTGGGGGATTCGGGGGCTCATGCTATTGTAAAGCATTTTGGTTATGCAAATCAGGTGGCATGCCCCAAAAGCATAAAGAGAAAAAGGGCAAAAAAAGACTAAAAGGAAAATGTTTTCACAATGAAAAACCAGATTGGGTGAGCCATGCAAAAAGATATCCAAAAAATGGGTTGTATACATGGATAATTGTTGGGGTAAAAAGAAAAGGAGAGGACCTTTTGAAAAAGTGTGTTGCCCTTACCTGGGGGCGGGGCAGGCCTTCAGAACCAAGTAAGGTGGCTTGGCTAGTAGCCCCCTGGTAGTGAGAACTCCAAATCTAGCTAGCTATGGAATTTATCACAGGTTATTTGTTCCTGTGGAACTACAGGCTGGTCTGTCCAAAGGAAGCTACTGATGGGTCCCAGTTAGCAATGTCCATTGCCTTTCTGGGAAGAAGCATGCAATAAACTGGAATTGCTGGGGTCGAGTGTCCCCTGGGGTGTAATAAAAAAATCTCCTCCTCCATGGTAGCCTTATGGATGCTGAAGGTGGAGGGGCATTTTAGAGATGGACTCCACATGTGAAATTTAAATAGATTATTGTACATTGCCGAGCTGAGGGCATTGGCAGAATAACTCATCATTCTGCAAATTGTGTTGTTTACTGGAGTCTTTTTTTAAGTTTGTAGTATCAATAAAGGACTGGGATTGCAGAATCTGGAGTAGTTGGTTGAGCAGAAAGGGTGGAGAAGAGGAAAATGCCCATGACCAAAAGGGGCAAGAGAGGCATACGTCCCCTTCTTCGTGGCTGTGACCTTGGGGCAAGTGAGCATCTACAAGAAAATCATTATGCCTATTCTAGGAAAAGTGCACACTGAAAGGAATGCAAAAGGTATTTGAGGATAGGAAAAAAACCCAACTCAGTTGTCTTCTGAAACAAAACAAAAAATGAGGTGGTGTGGTGTTTCTGTCTCCCTCCTTGTTTCAGAAGGCAGGAGAGATGCAGGCCAGGGGGTGACCCTGGTATCGCTCAATGGGCTATAAAAGTGTCCACGCGTGGCTTAAAGACACTTGCTGGGCTACAATGGAGGACATCTGGAATGGTTGATCTGATGCCACCTGGGTTTGAGGATTGGGAGCCTCCCGGTCTGGAGGTTGCAGCTTCCACTACTATGATTTAAAGTTAAAATCTGCAACTCTGAAATCACTTGTTGTTATTCCAATTACATTCCCTGTAGTATAAGTTTGTAAATTGAATGAGTAAGAATCAGGAGTTGATTTGTGTCCTATTTGTAAAGAGAGATGGTGTATAAAATAAACCCATTCATTCATTCATTCATTCATTTTTTTCACTTGTAGTATCCAGTTGATTATTAAATCTTAACAAATGATTCTATTACATAAAAGACAAGCCGTATTAGTGACGATTCACTTTTTATTCTGGTGAGTCCTCCAAAGGGCGCCGTGGCGTCAGGAAGCCTAGATGAGGCAGCCTGTCCCTCCAGAGGGCGCTTTGTTTTCTAGAGCCTGTTTTTTTTTTAAACAGACTTGGTTGCTACTAAATGGAATAAAACGAAAGCAATATATTTCCTCACCTGGTTTAAACTCTTGGGGAACAGAAAGACATCCTGTTCGATGGTGAACTTGAGGTCTGGGGATGCCTGTCTCTCTACGCTCCCCACTTTCACTCCAACAACAGACCCATTGGGGAAAATAATCCATTTCAAGATATCAAAATTCATCAGAACATCTCCATTCTCATTGCAATCTGCATCACCTACAGAAGTGTTAAAAAGATAGATGTTCCTCCGGAAAGTGCGGAGCTGGAATGGAAGTGAAAGGTCAGGCAATTAGAAACTAGGAGCCATGGGTACAACTCAACCCAGATTATTTGGATCTCTAATCTTTTTATTATTTATGGATTTAAAATATTTATAAGCCACATCTCCACCCAAATAGGGGCCCCATGATGGTGAAAGATGATCGGAGTGCATGGGAACATTCATGTATGTCTTGTGACGTATGCCACATCTTCTGGATAAACAATAGTTTTGCCCATATATCCATCCATCTCATCCATCCTCTCTCACTCTCTCTGAGTGTCTCTACCCAAGACATCTTATATGAGAACATTCAAGCTTAGTTTAAAAAGAGAGAGCCAAAGGCTCTGTCAATTTCACCTCTCTACAGAGACTGCAAAATTTTCTCCTCAGAGGGTTTGTTAATTTCCTCTTTGACCCCTGAAGGGCAGGTGAAATTGACAGAGTCTTTGGGTAGGCGAAGAAGAAATTAACAAACCCTTTGAGAAGCGATCTTTGCCAGCTCTGTAGAGAGTTGAAATTGAGTATGCTTTCTGGCTTACATTGTGTCTCCCTACATTTGAGCATTCTTGTATAAGACGTCTCATGTCGAAGGACTCTCTCTCTCAGACATGTTGAGGTAAGGGGCCATCTTCTAGGCTAATCTGAGTTAGGCTGCCTTTTCTGCAGCTGCATTTATTTGCTTCTCTGGAAGCAGTGCTGGGTGTAGTATAACCCCTAGGCTTTCAACCAAGCCTGCATGGGTCAAGTGAACTCCATCAAAAGTGGGCAGCAAAATGTCCTTGAAACTTTCCACTTTCCAACCAGCATCATTTCTGTCTTGTCTGGGTTCAGTTTCATTTTGTTTGCTTTCAGCCGTTTGACCACAGCTGTCAGGCAGCAATTCAGGATCTCTACTGCACCATTAGGGGATTTGGATAACAAGATATTCAGCTGACCGGAGGTGCAAAAACAACTAGGAGGCACTGTTATGGCCACAATGCATGGTTGATAAAAATGGTCAGCATCTTTCATCTGTTGGGAAGACATGGCAGGGTCTACATGAAGGAAAGAAGGGCAAAGCATCATCTGCCACAAAAACGTTGCTTCTTAGAATTACGTGAAAAGAGGAATTAAACCAGAGATTACCCCCCTACTGAACATCCATGTGCACCCTTTTTTCTTACTTGAAGAGGCACACAGGGGCCAGTTCAGATTAGAACTGATTGGACGGTGATTCCACTGTAAATAAAGCATAACCCGGAGGAGGTAGAAGAATGAGGCAGCAGGGTAGAGGAGGATGAAGACTTAATCCAATCATCCTAAAGCCTTGCTCTTTCTCAGGAGTTTGGGTATTACTGCATTAGGGAAATTCCAGCCAGCTGAGCAAAGCCTTGCTGAATCCCACCTGGGAGATTGAGTCATGAATGGAATGCCAATTCGAATGCCAAGGACTGGGCATGACTGGCTTACTGCCCCTCCATGCTGCGAACATGCAGCCGTGACAAGAAAGGTTCTTGCTGAATCACCCCACTTAGCACATTCCAATCTCCTCTCCTTCTGTGATTGAATCCTATCCTAAAAGCAAGGACCATAAATCTGCTCTGATAAGCTTCTAATTTCTCCCTGGGAACATGCAGTCAAAATCTAAATTCATCAATTTAGCTCCGGGAACAGTAATTAGCAAACTGCTTCTTTCTGAAGCACCAGGAGACACTATGCATTTCTACTGTCATACCCTGGTGGCACCAATCAAAGGTAATCAAACTTTTGTCAGTCCTTTATGATCTTTGTCCCAATGGCTGAGGAGGCTCCGCAGCCTCAGGACATGTTTTGCCCTTTAAGAACCAGGGCTTTGCCCCATTCAAACTGTCACACTTTCCTGGATCCAAACACTGTACCTTTAGAGCTGCTTTCCCTAAGTCTCTCCTGGTCCAGAACACTGGCCATTTGACTACTAACTAATCCACTTCATGAATAGGCAGTTATCGCCCCCAAACCCTCAAATCTTTCAACCCTGCTTTTCTTAGGAATCTTGTGTGCTGTGAACCATTTTTTTGTGTATACATGAGTTTTCCCCTTTAAATAAAATTAGTCTTTAATTCAAGAACACTAGTCTCATTAACTCCGCTGGATCTATGACTAGTCTCATTAGTATCCTTGGGGAGGGAACCCGTAAATATTGGCGGAGATCTCGCTTGTTAGCCCTCTTGCATAGCCTTCCTCCTTGCCACTAGCTCCCCCCCACACACACACTTGCAAGGAGCCATTCCTGGTAACAGAACACCCCAAGGTAGGGATCGCCATGAGTCGGTTGTGACTTAAAACCACATTATTATTCATTAAGGTACTCCAGAAGGGAAAGGAATACCTGCTGCGGGCGTATCCTCTGGAGGTCCATCCTGCCCCTGGATAATGTGTGCTTGGATCCTGATGAATATGCGGCATGTAAGGCCCGAGCCACAGTCTGGACAGCATTGAAAGAGTTGTAGCTGTCTAGAGACAGGGTAGTTTCCATCATGTCTTGGGAAAGGGTCTCCTGATTTTCTCTCTCTCTGCATCTTACTTGGCCTTTCACAGTCAACAAAGGCTTTGAATAGAAACAATAAAATGCTTTCTTCCAAAAGTTAATACTATCAACTATCACATTCATGTCCACATTTAACCTTTTGTTTGTCTGCATGGAGAAAGAAAAAAATCTATGCATGGGATGAGTACGTGAAAGTATATAATACATGTGGGTGGTGAGGTCACACAAAGCGGTGGTGATCCAGATTTTGGCCACGGGGGGCTTGATCTGCTCCTCAGCTGCTCTATGCATGTTCTGTGGTATCAATGAAAAAAAGGCTGTCTCCCCAAAATAAACAAATACATGGACTTTTCTCCACAAGCGAAATGCAGCAGTTGACAGGAATGTATTTTTTATATTTGCTTCACGGTCTGTTGCTCTGATGCTCAATGAGAAGGCAACACAAACGCCACTCTCGCTGGCCAGAGGGGGGAAGATTTTCAGGAATTGTCCTCCATTATCAGTATCTGGTGCAATGAGACCAATCCATGTCCACTGGAAATGCAGGAGCAGTTTGACGATTGCGAAGTATTGTTGTTCCTGTTTTGGAAACTTTCGGTAGAGAAAAGGAAACTGAGCTGAGTCATGAGGAATGTGGGAAACGAGCCCATAACTGACCTAGAAAGGAAGGGAAGAGATTGGAGCAAAATCCCAGTTCTTGCGATGGAAAGAAGCCCATGTACTGCTTGAAGGATTTGTTGTGTTATTGGCAAAAAAGAAAGAGCACTTCTGTGCTTGGCTTACATTTTGTCTACCGTGCAGGGTCTGTGTGAATCTGAACGAGGTTGTCCAGTATCAGGAACGAAACCTTGACCAAAAAAGCATCCCAGATCAATTTCTTTATTTGCATAATGTCTATGGTTTACATTTTTGTACTAAAATATACTCTTGGCTGCTCACAAAACACCACTTGTAAAATACGCTCCCAGGATAAACTCAGTTTCAAATCCTTATACTCATTTAATGCCTCATGATGTCCTACATATGAAAAGTGCAATGTATAGAATCCCTCCCCAGTATCCCTAGCTTGCATGAAGGCAAAATCCCACTCTTTATTTTTTCTCCCATGCCATGTGGACCACATATGGTCCACATATGGACCACAAACTCCCGGGGTATGGGAGTTACTCTCTCCTAACCAATCAAGAATATTTTCTACTCTGAGTTGGTTTTCCTCCTTGCAATCTTGCATGTGTCCAACTGCTATGTCCTCAAGGAACAGAGTGACATATGACTATATTCTAGGATGCTGTGGGGGACTTTAGGATCCTAAGTAAGAGTTCTGCTGTGGCCAGGGTGTTATCTTGCTACGAGGAAGTATTGATATGGCTGATATGATATATCGCCTCTCCCTAAGGCAGAATCCAGCAGCTAGGTTTACTGCGGAGCTGGGTGACCTGAAAAGGGCTGAGAAACACCTGAGGTTACAGTGACAGAAAACTGGAACTGAATCTGAAGAGCTTGCTGTAGAGCTAACTGGAAGACCTACAAGGCTGCGGTGACTATAACAGAGTAATCTTGTTCCTCAAGTTTGCTGCCAGCTCAGTTGTTTAAGGTATATTAGCACTTGTGGACTCACATGTCTGAGCCTTTGAATTTCCAGGAAGTAATAATTTGTTGTGACACTTCTGCAAAGTTTCTTGCTGAGAAACTCCAGTGTGAATGCTGGTTGTAATATGTCCAGTGCACCCTCTGATCTATTTATGGAACCAAGGATCATGGTGGATGTCACTGGGATCTTGGGATGTGTGAAGGCCACCACTTGAGCTTTGTATGCAGATTGGGGCATGAAGGGATGAGCCAGTGCTGGTCTCTCATGGCCCTTCCTTATATGCCCCCGGGTGATAGACTTCCAGTTCTGGTTGGGTGGTGGCTGCAGTTGAGTGAAGCTCCATTCTTAAGGTTTTTAATTAAAGTTTTATAAACAACATCTTTTAACTTCTATTCACTTTTATCTCATCCAGAGGGCTTTTACTATTTATTTTTCCTCAGCTGTGCAGCCAGGCAATTTGCCAACTTCTATCTTGGTGGAATTTGTTTGTGATAATGCTCGGGAGCCTTCTGAAGCAGTCAGACGTTCTGACCTACTTTGTACTTTTGAGGAAGAGATAGAGAAATGGGAAGCTTTCCTTGGAGCTCGAAATCATGAATTGAACTGTCCTTCGAAGAATCTCTTTTAGACACTGAGACTGATTGGCCATAAATTGTTTATTCCAGAACACTGTGCATTTTAATACCTGGTGACTAGAGATAATGAGGTCACACAAACATGTGAGAGGCTCAGATATTACCTCATGCTTCTAAGCAATCAAAGATCAGTGACTGCTTTCTGACACCTAATACTTTGCTTCGGCAGTCCGTTCCAATTCCATTATCTAATCGTTACTTTCCACTGGCAGAAGCCTTGATACTAGCCTAGGAGATATCCCTCCAGACACTAACCCTGAGAGCCAAGCTACAAGTGATGCCTGATTCAGGTTGGTCACTTGTCAGCTTCCCTCAAGTTTTGATGGGAAATGTAGGCATCCTGGTCTTGCAGCTGTAATGGAGAGCCAAGCTGTAAAACCAGGATGCCTACATTTCCCATCAAAACTTGAGGGAAGCAGACAAGTTTCCAACCTGTGTCAGGCGTCACTTGTAGCTTGGCTCTTAAACAACAGTAAAAGACATAGATGACTCAGCCCCCTAAGGCAGGATGAAAATTTCACTGCTGCAAGTGATGCCTCATTGGATTTATTTCTCCGGACTGCAAAAGCTGTGGACTCCAACTGCTACATTCCAAAGTGGAGGATATCTCCAGAATGATATCCAACTTATGTGACAACAATGTTACCTCCAGGGCTATTAGCCCACACAGACCAGCCCCACTAAGTGATTCCATCTCATCAGTTGTCCCCAGGCCAAAAGGTGTCTCTTGAAGCCAAGCAGTATTCTTTCTCAGCAACAAAGATGAGAATCCAAAGCCTCCTGTCAGCTGGTCTAGTAGCCACATAAGGTATGTCTTACTATCTGCAAATTCAAAGATGTCACTCCCTCTTGGTCAAGAGGCACATAAAAGAACTTTTTGGGTTTCAAATTGAATATGTAGACTTGAAATCTGTGGAACCTTTAAACAATCCTCCTTTATTGACCGTTAGAAGTTCTAAACACCCCAAACTACTGTTGTCCAAGAAAGATTTTCTAAGAACCAAGGGAATTTTCTCAGATCGTGTCTTTACCAACATAATTTTAGAACCACTGTTACCTGATGCCATCACTGGTAATAACTAGACATGGGCACTAAGAGCATTACGAACAGAAAAAACCAACTAACAGCCTAATCTGCTGTTCTCGAATAAGCTGTTCGTGAGGCCCCATCCTCACGAACGTCCATGTCATTTGATATATGTTCGTTATGGATTGATAAAAAGGAGCATTGATGGCAGTCACTTTAGAGCAACTAGTAAAAGGGTGATTTTCCAGCTTTAATTGTGCCCAGAGGAAGTTGTATAGGAATTGTGCCCAGAGGAAGTTGTATACAACGGGAATTGTATAGGATGCCTGCATAATCCCATCGGCACATTCTTGGATATTACTGTAACTTGGATTGGACTGGAATCACCTCTTCCCTCAGCTCTGTGATTTTTAGGAGTGAGCCCATTGCGGCGTTTACTACAGTTTTGCTGGATACAAGTGTTTACCATGACGACTTGGACATAGGAAAAGGACTTTGATTAATTGTATTTATTGAAACTGTATATTTATTAAGACACTTTTTGCACTTTTGCACTTTGCACTTATTTAAAAAAAGAATATTATACAATTTATTTGCTGGCTAACGGTTTATTCCCGGACTTGTTGCTTCTAGCCATTACTATCCGGGTTCCTCCCTGCTGTTTTTGCCTCATTCATTGCCTTCGGCAGCCGTTCCGCAAGCCAGACAGTCTGGCACCTGCTGCAATCAATCCCCTTGGCAACTGGAGGCAAGGAGGGGCTGAACTCTGTCTGAACTCCTTCTGGCTTTCCTTCTGGCTTTAATCCTTCAAAGTACTTCCAGCAGAGAGTCCCTTTTTTGCCACTGTGAAGAGAAAATGACAGCCAACAGGGAGACCCGTGGATCATGCCTTTCCTGGGGTGCAATCTCTCTGAAACTTGGGGGGGGGGTCTTCAGAGGACGGTGAGGACTATGTCCCCTGCAAATTTGGTTGGTATTGGACATTGGGAACGTCACTTTGTGGGGTGTTTAAAGGTTCCTGCCCCTTGCACGTGGCAGGAAAGGGCCCTTTAAACTATCAGCTGGCAGGCAGCAGGGGGGAATCCCCCCTGCCACCTACCAGCTGATAGTTTAAAGGGATCTTTAAAGGGAAAGGTAAGTGGGTTTGAGGGGAGGGGGGCTAAGTGAGAGGGGTTGGTTCTGGCCCCCACAAACAACGAACATGTCCGGGAACAGTTCATGTTTGTTCATGTTCGTTGTTTGTTGTTCGTTGTTTGTGGATGGCACCGAACGATGAACAGGATGTTCAGGGTTTTTTTTCCATTCATGCCCATGTCTAGTAATAACTGGTAATAACTCTCTCTCTCTCTATATATAGTTATTTTATTGTGCCGCTGTGTATATGTGTGTATATATATATATATATATGTGTGTGTGTGTGCGTGTGTGTGTGTGTGTGTTTTAACCTTGGATGTTTTATAATTTGTAGTTTTAAATTGTATGAATTATCTGATGTAATTTTAAATGTGTGTATAGATTTCGGTCCACCCTGAGCCTGCTGGTGTAGGGAGGGCGGAATATAAATCTAATAAATTAAATTAAATTAAACAATGGGTTAGATTTGAATCTGCTTCTACCTATAAAAGAGGGAGCAAAACTGAATGATCACAGCCAAAGGCTCTGCCAAATCAACTAACATCCTCTAAAAAAGACCTCCATATGGACAATAACTTCTTAGAAAGAAAGTTGTTAGACTCCTTTATGGATTTGTCAACTGCTGAACAAATAATGATTACAGACAGACTGGAAGTTGTCAGAGCAAGGCTATGTGAAAACATTTCAGAACTTTCCCAGGGGACAACAAAGAAGGAGCCAACTATCACAACTGATTCTTTCCAGGAGCCTAGAACATCCATGGGGTGCCCAAAATGGGCTATTGTCCACCTGCCCTTTTCGCTGACTGATGACGGCCACAGAGTGGGGAGATAAACAAGAACAGACAACCTTGCCACTTGAATCAAAGGATAAACCAAGAGGCCCTGCTAACTGTTTTGTTCACGTTGATGCTAATAATAAACAAGAACAACTTACTGACTGACTCCCAAACTCCCCTCCCCCACCGACAATTAAGATCTTGTCTTGGAATATAGCGAGATGGAAGAGTAAGTCTAGGGATGGCGATTTTTTAGATTACGTCAAAGGCTTTGATATTGTACGCTTTCAGGAAACTTGATCTCAATCACAAGTGCCTGTGGAAGGGTTTAAATCTTACTCTCTCCCAGCTGTTAAAGTTAACCCTAGCGGCTGCTTCCAAGCTGGTTTATCCACCCTTATTGTAGCACATTTAAAATCAGAGCTGATTACTCTACTAGCATGCAACCCTATGCTGCAAGCCATTAAATTTATTTTGGATAACCAATTATTAATTATAATAAATATATGTATCTCCCTCCTTAAGTAACTCCTTAAGTAAGCAATAAAAATGGCCTCCCAACAGTTAGAAGTAGCAGTTGAGAGCAAGATAGATGTAAGGTAGATAATAAAGAAGGGAAGCGAGCAGGGCTGGGGGAGAAAAATGCTTCAGAACGAACAGGGCAGAATAAACTATGTTGAAGAAGAAGGCTAAGAAAGTAAGAAATATTATAAAACAGTATACTGTACTTTGGTACAAGAAAACTTGCAAATGAGCTCTCTCTCTCTCATTCCGAGGATTCTGTACAAAGAAGCACCATACAGAATGCAAACCCAACTCTTCTCTTATTCAAAATCCCATCTCATATGCTTCAGTTTTTTTTTAACTACCTCACTCATCTATGTAATCTTAGTGCTTAAAATCTGCAGTCACTCAAGAAGACTGAGAGGCTCTCTCCCCCTCCCCCTAAGGAACACAGCTTTATATCCTTATTAGGAAAACACAGCAGAGAGAAGAGACCAGTCAAGTCAAGAGAGAGAGAGAGAGAGATGAAACACTCCATTATTGTAATTGTATGTGTGTTATGTGCTATTGAACCACCTCTGACCTATGGCAACCCTATGAATGAAAGTCCTCCAAAGCATCCTATCATTAACATGCTGGCGCAGATCCTGCAAACTGGAGGACGTGGCTCCTTTGATTGAGTCAAGCCATCTCATTTTGGATCTTGTTGAGAAGGCAGAGATCTTGAAGGACATTGCACTCCACATTTTTGATGGAGTTCAGATTTGATTTAGAACCTAGGGGCTATACTGGATCCAGTGCTACTACTAGAAAAATAAGTTAAGGCAGCCTTTTACAACCTCACTCTAGCCTGGAACCATGCCATGGTAACATCAAGGCTTGACTATTGTAATGCACTATACGTAAGTCTCCCATCCAAATGAACTAGGAGACTCCAATTGGTGCAAAACTCTAGTTTAGTTTATTCGGTGTTTAACCCGCCCTCCCCACAAGTGGGCTCAGGACAAGGTACAACAGTCATAAAATGCAATTACATAGCAGATTCTACAATAAAATCCAGCAATTAAAATTATATATATACAAAAACCTGATATAGTTGGCTACACATTCCTGCCCCCAGCATACAAAGAGGAGATAGACAGACACACGTGCTGTACTCGAATACTGGAGACCGGTGGGAGGCTCAATGATGGTCCTGACGCTGGCCTCAACGATAAGCCTAGTGGAACATCTCCGTCTTGCAGGCCCGCTGAAATGATACAAGATCCTGGCAGGCCCAAGTGTCCTCAGACAGAGAGTTCCACCAGGTTGGGGCCAGGACTGAAAAGGCCCTGGCCCTGGTAGAGGCCAAACGAGCCTCCCTAGGGCTAGGGATCACCAGTAAGTTCTTACCCACTGAACAAAGCGCTTTCCGGGGCACATACAGGGAGAGACGGTCCCTCAGGTATGCTTGTCCCAATCCGTTTAGGGCTTTAAAGGTTAAAACCAACACCTTGAAATGGATCCGGAATTCCATGGGGAGCCAGTGAAGCTGCTGTAGGATTGGTGTGATATGTGTCCTGTATAGAACACCCATCAGGACATGAGCAGCAGCATTCTGGACCCGTTGTAGTTTCCGGATCAGGCCCAAGGGAAGCCCTGCGTAGAGTGAGTTACAGTAGTCCAGCCTGGAGGTGACCGTTGCATGGATCACTGTCGTTAGGTCCCTGGCTGAGAGGTAGAGGGCAAGTTGCCTGGCTTGCCGCAGGTGGAAAAAAGCAGCCCGGGCAACAGATGCGACTTGGGTGTCCATAGACAGGAAGGAAACCAAGACCACACCAAGACTTTTAACCAATGGGATGGGCACCAATGGGGCTCTCCCAAAGGCTGGGAGATGGAACCTCGTATCTGACAGCCCAGGGCCCAAGTACAGGACCTCCATCTTCACGAGGTTCACCTTCAGTCTGCTCTGCTTCACCCAACCAGACACGGCCTCCAAAGCTCTCAGAAGGGCATCCGGGCAGAGCCAAGTCGGGCACCCATCAACAGATACAACTTGGTGTCATCTGCATACTGGTGACAACCCAGTCCAGAACTCCGCACCAGCTTGGTGAGGGGGCGCTTATAAAGATTGAACAATGGGGGGAGAGTATCGCCCCCTGCAGGACGCCACATACCAGTGACTGGTGCATGGACACTGTCTCCCCCAGTGCTACCCTCTATCCCCGACTGTGGAGAAAAGAGACAAGCCACTGCAAGGCCATCCGTTGGATCCCCACATCGGCGAGATGATGGGCCAACAACTCATGGTCGACCGTGTCGAACGCCGCTGAGAGATCTAGCAATATCAACAGCACCGACCCTCCTCGATCCAGGTGTCTGCAGAGATCATCTGTGAGGGCGACCAACACTATCTCCGTCCGCTCAATCACCTTTCCCAGGAACGGGAGGTTCGATACTGGGTGGTAACTGGATGGGTCTGTGGGGTCCAAAGATGGCTTTTTAAAGAGAGGCCTCACCACGGCTTCCTTCAATGCCCTGGGGAAAGCAGCATGATTACATGACCGCTCTGCAGCATGACTGCTATCAGGAGCATGAACATCACCCCCTTTCTGCAGTTACGGCACTGGCTACCTATCAGCTACTGTGCTCAGTTCAAGGTATTGGTTATCACATAGAAAGCCCAGAATTTAGGGATTCCAGGATCACTAGAACATTGCAGGAACTTGACTAAGGGCCAAGCTACAAGTGACAAATGACACTTGAACGGCAAGTGTATTTCTCCTTGTTCACTTGCACTCCACTTAATCCACTTGCCATTCAAGTGTCATTCGTCACTTGTAGCTTGGCCCTAAGTGATGAAAGGCTCATAGGTTTGTCCCAAATAAAACTAGGATAACTCCCCTCCCCCGGCCCGGTTCATACCAGTGGGATTTTGTAGACGCCCAGTAGACTGGAGATCTGGATGGGGATATGGGACTCAGACCCTTCAAGAACTGCCAACAGGTTCTTTGGACCTCCACAGTGGTAGTTTGGAATATTCTCCTTCCCAAAGAAGAGCAGGTCTAACACTCCATCATAAGTCAGCCTTGCATCGAAATAGTTGTCGTAGATGTCATAGCCCAGAGTGACGTTGGGCAAGATCCCGGGATTCTGATTGATCTCCTGAATGGCGAGCAGGAAGGACATGATAACTGCATATTTCGTCTGTGCAGGTCTACCAAAAGGAAGAACACCTATGTTCTATTCATTGTAAGAATCCCATCAAAAGTGTGCTTCTTTGTCAGGAAACAAACATGTCTGGGTTTCATTATAAGAACTGTACTCATTGTATCTCTGTCTCTGTGCCGAGAGGAAGAGCTTTGAACCAAGTGAAAAGTTCACTGGTATTTGTAAATGCTGGAGAGAGGAACTCACAACTTCCAAAGACCTCAAATCAAATCAAATCAGTGTTCCAAAGGACCATGAAAAAGCATAAACAATCATGAGAGAGAGAGAGCTTTGATGCTTGTGGACTGTCTTCTTCCAAGTGACATTGAAAAGACAGTGCTGGATTTCACACGGGAATGGGATTTTGTGCTTTCCCTGTTGCTGGTGTGGCTGCAAATAAAGAACAGCAGGAACAAGACCTCCCTATGGCATGTCACCCCACAGTTTCCACTCCCCAAGAAGCATCATTTCCCTCTTGCTCCAGTCGAACAGGTCTTTTGCAATTAAAAAAAGGGCTGTAAAATATTGTTGTCTCAACATGCTTAAAAGCTAAGGTATTATCATCTAAAATAGTTCAAAGCAATCTCAGCAGGCTGAAGAAAATGAAATTACTGTTCACATGCAAGGTGGTGTCTTGCTGCTCCAAAGCTACAGAATATTCTCCAAAACACAAAATAAGGACATTGGACAGTCAGTGATTTCTGATGGACAATTGTGAGAGTCAATGAAACTCAGACCAAGTGGAGTCCCAGTAGACCATCTCCAGAAATTACTTACACTGCCCCCCACCCCTAGGTCCTGGTAGAGTAAAATATCCTCCCACTGTTTTTTGAGAGTTGTGATTTTTAAAGAAAGACTTATGTCAATTTATTCTTTTTTGCCTAGGGTCTGATGGGTTTGTCCAATTGATTTAAGAGCATTGCTGGCAGTTGATGGCATATAAAATATTAGAAGGTGAACAAATCAATGAACCTAAAACGTCATGGCTAACTTCATTAGGTCCAGTGATTGTGTTGTTAGAGTGAATATGGGGACAGAGCTGGCATTTTGGTTTATTGTAGGCTCTGGTCCCAGAGTCCATGTCCGTGTTAGGAAGTGCATTACCGTGCATGAGAAGTTTTTTAAGGCTGGCACTGTCTGTAGATAAAAAAACGTTTGCCTTTCAATAGGAGGAGGTCTGTCCCTCCATTGGACAAATTGGCCAGTCCTTCTGCAAAAAGAATACATGGACAATCTGACTATAATCGCCCCTTGAAGATTCTGTATCTGAGGACAGTCCTTTTAGGGCAACAATGAAATGTCCCGGAAGATTAAAATGCTCTTCCACTGGTTGTTCAGCATAATGATTTTTAATGACAGATTTATGTCCGGTAGGATTTGAGTCTAGTGGTATCTTAGAGAGGAACATAATTTTCAGGGTGCAAGCTTTTGAGAGTTAGAGTTCCCCTCTTCAGACATGAGATTTATGTCCATGTATTATTTTATCCAATGTCAGTGCAATGTTAGATGTCAAACTCAGCAATGCCCTTTCATTCCCTACATTGGGCTATCATGTCAGCCCCTAAGCAAAAAAAAAAAAAGGTCTTTCTTTCTTTCTTTCTTTCTTTCTTTCTCTTTCTTTCTTTGTGTGTGTGTGTGTGTGTGTCTCCCCCCTTACTTACATTGCCTCTGTAATGTTCTCCCACTGCTTGCTGAGCATCATGATTTTTAATGACAAATTTATGTCCAGCAGGATTTGAGTCCAGTGGCACCTTAGATACCAACATGATTTTCAGGCTGTAAGCTTCCAAGAGTCGGGGCTCCTTTCTTCAGACATGAGATTTATGTCCATTTTTTATTTTGTCTTCCATGATCTGGATAGCCCAGGTGAGCCTGATCTCGTTAGATCTCACAAGCTAAGCAGGGTTGGCCTTGGTTAGTAATTGGATGGGAGACCACCAAATAAGACCAAGGGTGCAGAGGCAGGCAATGGCAAACCACCTCTGATAGTCTCTTGCCCTGAAAACCCCACCAGGGTTCACCACACATTAGTTAGACTCAGCAATGCCCTTCCATTTTCTACACTGGACAGTCCTGTCAGTCTTTACACAAAAGAATACATGCCTGCCTGCATTCTTTCCTAATGTTTAACAGATCGAAAGGGATCACAGCAACCCAGAGAACTTGTGGCATGGCCGACTGCATACAAGGTGGGATCTTGCTGCTCATACAGCCTGAGCCTGAGCATATTCTTCAAAATTAAAAAAAAGCCATAAAGGGACTGATTTACCAAGAAAAGGCACTTTAAAACCAGAATCAAGCGGAGTTTGCATTCAATCAACAGCAGAAATTGCTTACGTCTTAATTCTGGTAAGGGGAGGCTCTTTAAAGGTGAATGGTTGCAGAGTAGGATACTTAAGACATAGGATTCCACCAATGAGGAGGTCTCCTGGCCTGTAATAATTCCGCGGTTCATTTAAATCCTTGATCAAGTTCAATGGGCATTTTCCTTTCAGCATCCCACAAATGACATTGTGAGGCAGCAGCAATACCACCAGAACCAGCGCTGGCATTCTGCATCTGATCCCCAAAGACCCCTCCCTCGTGTCAGCCCCTCAACTACAGGCCCACCTAGTTCAGAGAATCCAAACCCCCCCCCCCTTTACAAAATCAAGGCAGCGGAGACTCCAGCATTAGCGCCGTGGCTTTAGATCTGAAAGGGGGGATATTCAAGCAGACACTGGCACAGTTGGCTCCTGCCTGAAGTCCCCTCCCAGATTCTTGTTGTCATAGGCGGCATTTATGCACTGGAGGATGAAACTTTGTTTTTCCTTTGATTCTGATGATGTCATTGTTGTTTTTCAAGGTTCACTTTGAAGAAATCCCTCAACGAGAAGAACAAGAAACCACGCCCGTGTTCATAATAATAAGGGGAAGAATTACTTATGCAACCTCCTCCAACTTTCTGCCATCCTCTGCACTGCAGGAGAAAAACATGTTTGTGACACAGAATCCATGAATTCAAGTCCACATTGAGAGCCCCACCTTATGGAGTTATACCTGTTAGGGTCAGAAAGGCTCCCATACTCCTGGCCTACCTCAAACTATGCAGAACTCAATTATTCAGAGGGGCCGGTTTGCAAAGATGATAGGGCTGCACTGTAACCAAAGAGTTCTCAAAGATACTTTTCAAAGGTGGATTATACTAAAGTATGTTAAAAGAAGGGACTGGCTATGTTTCTCGCTCAGACCTCCAAGACTGCCAGCAGAGCAGAAGGAAGGCAACAACCATAGAGTCGATGGTTGTTGTGGGTTTTCCGGGCTGTATTGCCGTGGTCTTGGCATTGTAGTTCCTGATGTTTTGCCAGCAGCTGTGACTGGTATCTTCAGAGGTGTAGCACCGAAAGACAGAGATCTCTCAATGTCAATGTGTGGAGAAGATGTAGGTCATTTGTATCTACTCAGGAGGGGTGGGGTTGAGCTGAGTCATCCTGTAAGAGTTTCCCAGGGTGTGGGATGTTAATGGCGGGAGGCTTCACTGTATCCTGAGGAGGTTCTTTTGCATATGGAAAAGAACCTCCTCAGGATACAGTGAAGCCTCCCGCCATTAGCATTCCACACCCTGGGAAACTCTTACAGGATGACTCAGCTCAACCCCACCCCTCCTGAGTAGATATAAATGACCTGCCAACATCTTTTCCACACTGTGACACTGAGAGATCTCTGTCTTTTGGTGCTACACCTCTGAAGATGCCAGCCACAGCTGCTGGCGAAACGTCAGAAACTACAATGCCAAGACCACGACAATACAGCCCGGAAAACCCACAACAACTATCGTTCTCCAGCCGTGAAAGCCTTCGACAATACAACCATAGAGTCATTTAGATGGATAGGCTGTTATCATCAGTCTCCCTGCCAGGGAGTTAGGACTAACTGCAGTAGGACTCCGTAAACTGCCAACTGGGAGGTGTGAGAAAGCACAGATTTGGGACCATGTGAAAATTTGCCCATGAAGAAGTGATATTCATGAAACGGGAATTGAAAATTGCAAGCAGAAACCCGTAGGCTGTGTGTAAAATGGATATACCAGCTCTTGTGTTTGTTAAAGATGGTCTTCAATCCGTGGCTTGAAAGCATATGGACCATGGAATTGATATCGCGCTCCGGTTCCCACCAGTTGGGAGTTCTAACCATATGGACTTGATCCTTTATTGTTCTTGACTTTAATCACTGTATTTATAGCATTTGTGATATTTATTATATTTGTTATAACACCTTGCACTTTGCACAAACTTAAAAATTGAAACATTGGCTTGATGAGTGTTTGACTATTACTTGTCGCCCGGCAGTGTTCACCAGTGGTTCTAACCGTCCCGGGTGGTACCCCATTGTTGTCTTAGTTCACTCTGAATACCAGCTGGGTTAAGGCAGTGCTGGGAATTGCCACCTGCTCTGCACCTGATCCCAGCTGGCTTAAGTGGGTAGGCAGTGCCACCTGCTCCGCTCCTAATACCAGCTGGGTTAAGGCAGGGGGTGGGCATTGCCACCTGCTCCGCTCCTAATGCCAGTTGTGATAAGGCAGGGGTGGGCATTGCCACCTGCTTCTCTTCTAATACCAGCTCGGTTAAGGTGGAGGGTGAGCATTGCCACCTGCTCCATACCTAATACCAGCTGGCTGAAGGGGGGTGGGTATTTCCACGTACTCCACTCCTAAAACTAGCCGGGTTATGGTGAAGGTGGGCATTGCCACCTGTTATGCTCCTATTATACGCTGTGTTAAGCTGTGGAATGGGCATTGCCACCTGCTCCACTCCTAATAACAGCTGGGTCAAGGTGGGGGGCAGGCAGGGCCACCTGCTCCGCTCCTAATACCAGCTGGATTAAGGCGGGGGTGGGAATTGCCACCTGCTGTGCTCCTAATACCAGTTGGCTGAAGGGGTGGGCAGGCTTTTCCACCTGGTCCACTCCTAATGCCAGCTAGGATAAGATGGGGGTGGGCATTGCCACTTGCTTCACTCCTATTACCAGCTGGGTTAAAGTGGCAGGTGGACATTGCCACCTCCTCCACTCCTAATACTGGCTGGGGTAAGGTGGAGAGTGGGCATAACCACCTGCTCTGCTCCTGATCCCAGCTGGGTGAAGGAGGGTGGGCATTGCCACCTGCTTCACACCTAATACCAGCCGGGTTAAGGCATGGGGAGGGCATTGCCACCTGCTCTGCTCCTGTTCCCGGCCTGGGCTTCCCACCATGGCATGTTTTCTAGAGAGATATGGTGAGTTGCCTGGGCTTTCCTCTGCTGCAGTGTCCTCTGGTGGTGCACCAGGGTATAAAGTGAGTTGTCTGAAACACACTCAATTATATAGTAAGATTTTTTTCCTCTGCTTGTATTTTATGTCTATGTTCTGTTTTCAAATGTTTCATTTACTGTTTAAAAAGTAAATTTTTTAAAAAAGTTGAAATAAATGTTAAGACTTCACAATAAAAAAAAATTGATGAAAACTACAAACATGTTTCAAACTAGGTGGCATGCAACTTCCCCACAACAGACAGAGAACCAATTGGGTGATAGACATCAGAATTTTCTTTATTATCCCTGTAAGGGATTGAGATAATTATTATTTCAGGACAGATAGATATGATAGATTGGGTAAATATTGCTTCACCTCAGGAGTTAGGCATTCTTCCTGAGTTATAGTTGCACATGCATCAGGATATACCAAGGAGCTGCCTCCACTTTACATTCAATGTAATTGATTCACTTTCTTCATTAGATGCTCCTTCGTATTAAGATTAGGCTGAATTATAATAATGTAGCACTTGGGGATGAAGATGCAGCCCAGTAACCCAGCACTGGAGGCCAAGATGGAGAAGACTTGCATGGCCACCATATATTTCCCCTTCGTGCTCAGGTACGTGGGCACAAAGGATACCCAAACACTGCAAAACACCAGCATGCTGAAGGTGATCAGCTTGGCTTCATTGAAGGCCCCAGGCAGCTTCCTGGCCAGGAAAGCCACAGTGAAAGAGATGGCAGCCAGGAAGCCCATGTAGCCCAGGGCACCATAAAACATGGCGACAGAGCCCTCATTGCATTGCACTGTGATCTCTCCTGGCTGGGAGTGCATGTCCGAGTCTGGGAAGGGAGGAGAGATTCCCAGCCAGAGGGCAGAGAGAACAACTTGGACAATGGAACAAGAAATGACAATCCAGTTGGCCAGACTCTTCCCCAGCCATTTCCTCATCCTGTTGCCTGGCTTAGTGGCCATGAAGGCAACCACCACAGTGATGGTTTTGGCCAACACAGAAGAGACAGCAACTGAGAAGATGATGCTGAAGGTGGTTTGTCGGAGAAGGCAGGTCACCTTCCTTGGCTGGCCGATGAATAGAAAGCAGGACAGAAAGGAAAGCAGGAGGGAGATGAGGAGAATGTAGGTGAGGTCGCGGTTGTTGGCTTTGACTACAGGAGTGTCCAGGAATTTAATGAAGAGTCCTAAAACCAAAGCAGTGATTAGGGACAAGAAGAGAGGAAAGACAGCTAGGCTGATCCCCAAAGGTTCTTCATAGGAGAGGAAGGTTATGGCCTTTGGGACACATTGAGTTCGATCCTTGTTTGGATGCTGGTCTTCTGGGCATTTGTCACAATGCTCTGCGTCTGGAAAGACAGTAGGAATACCTGAGTTATATCTACAATAAATGGTGTTCTAATATTCAGTAAATATGCATTTTTGCCTATAATTCTGTATATCTAAGAAACATGCTCTGGGCTCTCTGGATAGACACTGTGAAATAGCGCACAACTCTATTGACCTTTGGTCTGATTCAGAACAGCTCTTCTTATGTCCTGACGGAAGAGGTCAGGATCCAAGAACATGCTGAGGGAATTGGCGGCTGCGAACAAAGTTCCTTCTTGTCAACAAACATCACAACAGAACCTTCTCTACTTTCTAAGAATTGGAGCAGAGGTGCTCAAGTTCTTAAAATTTAAGAAATATGTCCTGGAGGATGAATTGTATTAGCAACAATAGAAGACATAACAAAGAATAGAAGTGCCATAGCAAAAGAACAACCAGCACTATATCTGATAAATATAAGACAAATCGGCTGCTTCCACACACGCTGGATAATCCACTTTCAATACTCTTTAGTGAACATTTGAAACTGATTTTCCATGTGTGGAACAAAAAATCCACTTCTAAAGGATTACGAAAGTGCATTGAAAGTGCATTATTTAACGTGTGTGGAAATGGCCATTATCTGGAAAGTAGTTCACATACTAAAAGTTTCGGGGAATAGAAGTGTCTTGATGTGGCAACTAGATCTTCTCTAAGTGGTCACTTGCTGAGAGTCCACAGACAGGACAGCAAAACAGAAAAGACTTTTCCCCAGTTATCTTTTTGGGAATTTTCTAGGACAGCCCAAAGAACATGACACTACAGTAATCATGATGGTTTGTTATCAGGGGATAGACTCACAAGGTTTTCTCTGGGTCTGTTCACTTGCCATGCAAGTGTAATTCGTCACTTGTAGCTTGGCTCCCAGTTATCCTCGAGGAAGATGCCACTAAGTTCTCCCCAAAGCACAGATTAAATCTAACAATAAACTCAAGCTGCACACTGTTTCTTTGAGGTGGAGTACTGAGTTTTTGACCCTGAGAAAGTCAATTACCAAAGTTCTTACTAAATACAAGAAAAAGATATGAAGCTGATGGACTAACCTATATCTATGGCTTGATTATTACAGTGCTGTCTATTGTAACAGGCAGAAGCTCTTAAATACATCCAGTTGATATTTCTGGCCTTCATCCCAGTAATTCTATCAATGGCTGAGCCCATGCCTTCTCCAGACATACAGAGGAGCCAACGGGAACAACCATTGTCATTTTAACCACAGAGACTCTGTGTCCTACGCAAGCATACAGACCAACTTTCCCTGCTGGGTTCCTTTCCTGCATGGGTTGTGTTTCTTCCCTCACACTGTGTTTGGATTTCTGGCTCCACTGTTGGCAGTCAGACCCTTCCTCCCGTTGAATTGCAGTTTTTAGATATAAAATCTTTTTTTTTTAAATTTTTTAAATTTTTTTTTGTTACTTACATTAACTAACAATACAAAGGGAAAGAAGGGGGGCAGGGGAAGGAAAAAAAACCAGCAACATATAACAACACTACACTACAAATAATGCTTTCCCTTCATACTGCCATTATTAAAAAATTAAAACTTTGTAAGATATTGATGGAGTGGTTGACCTTGCAAAATACAGATTACAATCCAAATTAAGTCTTCCTCCCCCCCCCGGGCCTCGGACGCAGTTCTCTCTGAGCAGCTGCAACCGCAGTGCTCATTCCCTCCCCCCCCCTTCAGACTTCAAATCCTTTTCTTCTTGCTTGGTGTCTTGCTGAAATTCTTGGTTTTAGTCCTCAAAATCCCTTAGCTGATCTTCTGATATTATCTTGTAAGCTTGATCTTTGTAACTAAACCAGATACCTTCCGGAAAAAGCCATTTATACTTTATTCCACGTTCCCTCAGAAGAGCTGCAAACCTTTTATACTTAAATCTCCTTTTCCGAACTAGGAATGGAACGTCCTTCAGTATCTTAACCTTATTACCCAGAAAGTCCAGATCTGCATTGTATGAGTTATATAGGATAGTGTCTCGGATCCTCTTAGATGAAAAATCGATGATGATCTCGCGAGGCAGCTGACGCTTCCGCGAGGCAGCTGACGCTTCTGCAGTTTTTAGATATAAAATCATAAGCTCCCTCACTCATATAGCACAATGGCCAGGCACTGCTTGGCACAACTATGTATGTCAGCCAGGCAAAAGCTTGGAAAAATCATTCAGAATGGAGAGTCAGAGCAGCCGGCTGACTAAACACCCCCTCCTTGCCCCTGAGAGATGCATCACAGAGGACAATGAGGCTGCCAAGAAGCTCCTGAGTTATCTCATCCACATTCAGCCTTACCTCCACTCACCAATTTGCCCTGATTAAGCACCACCTATTGCTATTCAGCAAACCTGGTAGCTTTTCCCATCTGGTACTCAAGGAGTCATCAAGCAACTTGCACTTCGGGAAGCCTCTCCCAACTTGTTGTACCATCTCCGGAAAACCTATCAAGTGATTGTTTTTGGGGCAAAGGCATCAACTTGCCCCAGGAGGATTTTACCTTATATCTGGACTTACTAGCCACCAGTAAGTGTGTGTGCGTGTCTTTGAATCCAAACATGACCCCAAATTCATTTGGGCTTATCCTTCTTCTCTGTGAAATACTGGTGCTGCCTCCATGAACCTCTATCTTTGAGACTGCTAACTATTGCCCTCTTTGAGGGCAATATTGCTTTCTTACCTATTCCTCTCTTTGTTAGCCTCGTATGTGTGCTGTGTGTGGTTTTCTGTACGTTTGCCTTTTTAATGAAAAAACCCCCAAACCTTTTTCCAGTTCCCTTAGAGAGCTCTCTAAGGTAATAATCCCCATACACATAAGTGGAGAATCCCAGTTACCCCCTCACACTTGTATCCTTTAAGGTAATTTCCCCAACTAAATAGGAGCCTGCCTATCTACACCTGTGTTTATTTTGGGCCAGCAAGGGGATGCCTTTGCTTGTAATGGAGCCTCCCCGTGTATAGCTTATTTGGATAACACCACCTTGGGCCTAACTGAAGTTCATATTTTACTAAAACACAAGCTGTACTGACAGACAGAAGAGCAAAGGGTAGAAAAGACGGGTCACATCTTGCCTTTTGGCTCTCCCCCACCCCCTGCAATGAAATTTATTTGGTGTCACCCACCTTCCTGTGCGGAGATTGTCCCTTCTGGGCATGGATCACAGTCATAGCAGCAAAATGGCTTCCCTTCCTGAGTCTTCTTGGCATATCCAGGCTGGCAGCTCTCGGTACACCTGGAATGGGGCAGGGGCTAACCAGAAAGGCAAACAACAGCAGTTGAGAAACAACAGATTAGAATTTTTGTTGTTCTAAATGTGCCATATTCAGAGGAGTCTCAACAGGACTTCCAATCCTGCTTTGGCACTGCTGACTTCAGGCCCTGTATTGAGGGACGTGCTTTGCAGAACTGCACAAAGGGGACACTGATTTCCACTGCTTCTCCATGACATCAAAGTCGGCAAAGAAAGGATCAGAGACCAGAAGTAATGAGAGGAATGGGTAATTCTGGATGGGATGAGGAGGCTAATGATGGATTAGGACATGAATCTCTGCATATCAGAGAAGTATTTGACATGCAAGGACTTGCTCGTGCATCTCATCCTGCCCCCTAATCTCCATACAGAGGGGAGTTTAGATTGCCCTCCGCGCTGCCGAGCGGCGCGGAGGACAATCCAAACTCCCCTCTGTCTGGAGATCAGGGGGCAGGGCCACCAGCCATGTGACCATTTTCTCCAAGGGCAACCACTGAGTTTTCCCAGAAAAAAAGACCTTTTAGTATGAAGGAGGATCTGCCTATTAACAGGCCCTTACTAGGAAATCCAGCATTTAAGTTGGGATACCAGTGGGTTCATCCTGGCCTGAAAACACTATTTTCATTGTGCTCATCTGCGTACCTTTGGCCCATTGTTACAAGAGATTTGGGGGCTTTGGGGCATGGCTATCTTACACAGACACACTTATGTGAGCCTTATGTGACCATCTTTGTTTGCTCTGAAAGTGTGATACCAACACACAATAATTGTTCCATTTTGTTACACATGTTCTACGATTTATTCTGGGCATAAAGGCTTTGCTTTGTAGGTTATTCTTCTCAAGGCTGAAAAGTGTAGGTTAACCAGAACAGTGACAAAAATGCACTTTGAAAAGTTACCCAAGAACCTAAAACCAACGTTCCAGGCCTACTATGTCCTAAACAATGGTTCCAAGTTAAAATCTGCAACTCTGAAATCACTTGTTGTTATTCCAATCACATTCCTTGTTGTATAAGTTTGTAAATTGAATGAGTAAACATCAGGAGTTGATTTGTGTCCTATTTGTAAAGAGAGATGTTGCATGAAATAAATTCATCTATCCATTTTTGTTTTCACATGTAACATCCAGCCAATTATTATATCTCAACAAATGATAAATTAAATAAAAAGAAAGCAATAGATTTCCTCACCTGGCTTAAACTCTGGGGGAACAGAAAGGCATCCTGGTCGATGGTGAACTTGAGGTCTGGGGTTGCCTGTCTCTCAACACTCCCCGCTTTCACTCCAACAACAGACCCATTGGGGAAAATCAACCATTTCAATATATCAAAATCCACTGCAATGTCTCCATTCGCATCCCAATATGCATCACCCACGGAAGTGTTGAAAAAATGGATATTCCTTAGGTAAGCGTGGAGCTGGAATGGAAGTGAAAAGTCAGGCAATTAGAAAGCAGGAGATCAGATGAAATACCTGAACTCAGGTTATTTGGATCTCCGATCTTTTTATTATTTATTTATTAAAAATATTTATAAGCCACATTTACACTGAAAAAGGGTTCCCAATGTGGCGAAAGATGATCGGGGTGCATGGGGAGGTTCATCTCTGGTTTGTGACCTGTGCCAAATCTCCTGGATGCACAGAAGTACTGAATGTTTTGCCCATATATTCATCCATCCCAACCCAATTCAGGATTCCTACTGCACCTTTGGATAACAAGATATTGAGCTGGGTGTCATCTGCCTACGTTCCATAGCTGCAAATGATTTCTCCATGAGGAATGATTAAAACCTGTCCAAGGCACTTCCCTTGATACCTACTTCTACCTCCCAATGCCTCAACAGGATGGAAAGTCTACTCTATCAAAGGCTGCAGATAGATCCATTTAGAATGGCGTAAATCCTCGTTTAAGTTGCTCTTTTTGTTAACAGTGCTTTGGACCGGGACTGAAAATCAAGCTCCCATTAAGGCTGCCTAGTCTGTGCCCAGGCTGCAACCATAAAGAAATTTAAGGGGATAGGTTGGGGAAGGTCACGTCTGACACAGAAGTGACATCACCTGCCCAAAACAGACCATGAAGATTGGGGTACACTGCTTCAGAAGCAAGCTGAACATGTTACTCAGTTAATGAGTATGTACTAGGACTAGAATGCATGCCTGTAGTTTTAAGAGAAGTGTATCCTGGGAGTTGTAGTGCTTTACCCCACAAGTTTCAGTTCCTGGAGCATTCAGAGTCTGCAAAAACTTGTTAGGGCCATTTCCTCCTTTGTTCATTCACACCTTGGCAGGGCAAGGAGCAAGTTATCTTTTTTTTTCTCTCACCACAAAGCCCTATGTTTTTATTTTATTTTATTTATTCAATTTATATACCGCCCATCCCCAGGGGCTCTGGGCGGTGAACAGTTAAAATCGATAAAAACAAAAACTAAAATCAATATACAAATAATAAAACAAATTAACAAGGTGCAGTGGTGGGGAGAACCTTCCCCACCCCAAAGGTGGGAGGCCGACATGGCATCGCCCCCCTCAATCACCAAACGCCTGGCGGAACAGCTCTGTCTTACAGGCCCGGCGGAACGATAATATGTCCCGCTGGGCCCGGGTTTCCATTGACAGAGCGTTCCACCAGGCTGGGGCCAGGACTGAAAAGGCCCTGGCCCTGGTTAAAGTGAGGCGGGCTTCCTTAGGGCCGGGGACCACAAGTAAATATTTATTCGCTGATCGGAGCGATCTCCGGGGAACGTACAGGGAGCCTTTATCCATGAAATATGCACTCTCTCCTTTCATTATTTAGTAGAAGTGTGAGTAGCCATTCCTTGCACGGCATGAAGAAGTTAAATAAAAACAATTGAAGCATGTAGCCTGTGCATGTGTATTGTCACTTTACAACGAAGGGCTGGGATTCCCTCCTCACATCGGAACAGGGGGATTCTCAGAGGGTAACCCAAAACGGTCAAGTCTAATGCCATCCCCCCTTTTTCTCCTGCCATGAACATCAGCAGCCATGGAAATGTGAGCACAGGAGTGGAGGATCTCCCGTTGAACTCCAGCAATTAGTAATCCCAGCTGTCAGAGCTTACCTAGATGTCACAAACCATCAGAAGAAGGAGGAATTTCTGTCTTCTTCCCTGTGTTATTTTTCTGGCTGAAGCAGCTTGGGCCAAGGTGGGCAACTCAATCCTTTCAGCGCCAGTTCATGCACTGAATGTTTATGTGTCCTGGCTCCTCACAGAGAAAATAATGTTCCCACCTGAGGCCCCCAGGTTTTCTCAGCCACTGAAAACTGCACTGGGGAGAAGGCCAGATTCCCCCCTTCTCCTATGCAACAATTCTAATCTGAATTGGACCCTGCTGTGCATTTCCTGCCAAATCGCCAGCAGGAACTCAGAGCTACCATACACTTGCAATTCCTCATGGCAAATTCATGCAGTTTTGAACATCTAGTAAGGCTCTAACACCTTTAATGCACCTGATGAATATCTGCATACCCAAAAAACTGGTTTTGTGGGTAGAATGGCATGGTATAGCCCAATCTCGTCACATCTTGGAAGCTAAGCAGGTTCGATACTTCAATGGGAGACCAATGAGGAAGACTGGAGGTAATATGGATGGGAAGCTAAGGGCAAACCACCACTGCTCATTTCTTACCTTGAACATCCCAAGGTAGGGATCTCCATGAGTCGGTTGTGACTTAAAATCACATTATTTTTCATTAAGCTACTTCAGAAGGGAAAGGAATACCTGCCACGGACGTATCCTCTGGAGGTCCATCTTGCCCCTGGATAATGTGTGCTTGGATCCTGATGAATATGCGGCATGTAAGGCCCGAGCCACAGTCTGGACAGCATTGAAAGTGCTGTAGCTGTCTAGAGACAGGATAGTTTCCCTCATGTCTTGGGAAAGGGTCTCCCGATCTTCTCTCTCTCTGCATCTTACTTGGCCTTTCACAGACAATGAATGCTTTGAATAGAAACAATAAAATGTTTTTTTCCCAAATTTAATACTGTTAAGTATCGCACTCACGTCCATATTTACCCTTTTGTTTGTCTGCATGGAGAAAGAAAAAAATCTATGCTTTGGATGAATATATGTAAGTATATAATACATGTAGACCGTGAGGTCCCACAAAGCTGTCGTGATCCAGACTTTCCCCACGGGGGGCTTGATTCGCTCTTCAGCTGCTGTATGCATAATGTATGGTATAATTGAAAAAAATGTTGGCTCCCCAAAATAAACAAATACATGGACTTTTCTCCACAAGCGAAAGGCAGCAGATGACAGAAATGTATTTGCTATAACTGCTTGAACGGGTGTCGCTTCAAGGTGCAGTGAGAAGGCAGTGCAAACACCGCTCTTGCTGGCCAGAGCAGGGAAGATTTTCATGAATTGTTCTCCATTCTCAGTATCTGGTGCAATGAGACCAATCCATGTCCACTGGAAGTGCAGGAGCAGTTTGACAATCCCCAGGTATTGTTGTTCCTGTTTTGGAATCATTCGGTAGAGAAAAGGAAACTCAGCTGGATCAGGAAGAACTTGGGAAATGAGCCCATAACTGACCTAAGAAAGAAATGAAGAGATTGTAGTAAAATCTCAGTCCTTGTGATGGAAGGAAGCCCAAGCTATGAGAGGATTTTGACCGTGTCCACACGCCCCACCCCCCTTGAATAATGGCGCAAAACTTACGGAACAGCGCACCTTAACAGAGCGATTTTCCATCATGAATTCGCTTCATGGCACATTTTTGGACATCATTATGCCATGAAGCAAAGTCATGCCGGGAAATTGTGCCATAAAGGTGCATTTTTCGGTAAGTTTTGTGCCACTTTTTGGGAGAGGAGAGGATGTGTGGAAATGGCATGTGTGTCTTATTGGGAGACTGGAAGGAGTGTTTCTGTGCTTGGATTACATTTTGTCCACCATGCAGGATCCGTCTGAATCTGAATAAGGCAGCCCCATATCAAGAATGAAGCCTTGACCATAATAGCATCCCAAATCATTTTTTTCCTAATGTTTTTGGTTCACATTTCTGAATACAACTACACTCAAGGCTGCTCCCAAAATACCACTTGTAAGATACTCTTAGGATAAACTTGGTTTCAAATCTATAATGTGTAATCCAACAGAGAAAACCACAAGATAACACTGTAGCTTCGAGGGCTTCGAGGATAAATGGATCTATCTTTGTAGGGTGCTGCCAGGCACCAGGCCTGATTTAAGATGAGTCTTTCTTCTGCTTGTCCTGGCACCTTAGGCTCTGAGCTTGCACTAATGTTATGGCCAGAATCCCTATAGTCATTTAGTGCCTCAAGGGCCGTTTCCAGATGGCTTACCTGCACCCGGGACATTGTGTCACGTTGCGGGGAAAAAGCGAAATATCATGCGATGTCGCACAAAACTCGCGTGAGAAAACACGTTATTTTGCGTTTTCCCCGCAATGTGGTGCGATGTCCCGGGTGCAGGTAAGCCATCTGGAAATGGCCATGATGTCCTACATAGGAAAAGTGTCATATATTCCCAGCATCCTTTTCTTGCAAGAAGGCAAAATTGCCCCAGTTATTTTCCCCCCATACCTGGGAAACGGACTTCAAACACCTGGAGCATGAAGAGTCACACTTTCCTAACCAAACAAGAATCTTCCCCTCCCTCTAAGGAATACAGCAGAGAGAAGAAATAGGTTGGGTCAGGTCAGGTCAGAGAGAGAGGAAAGTTGCTCAAACAACGCCCCCCCCCATCATGTTTTTCCTCATTATATGCTGTTTAGATAGGAAGTTGTTTAGTTTTCATATTAATTAGTGTAAGAATGAAATACTCCATTATTGTAATCGTATGTGTGTTATGTGCTGTCATGTCGCCTCCAACCTATGGCGACTCTTTGAATGAAAGACCTCCAAAGCATCCTATCGTTAACGGACTTGCTCAGATCTTGCAAACTGGAGAACGTGGCTTCTTTTATTGAGTCAAGCCATCTTGTTTTAGGTCTTCTTCTTTTCCTACTCCCTTCCACTTTTCCTAGCATTACTGACTTTTCCAGAGAGTTTTCTCTTCTCTTGATGTGACCAAAGTATGATAGACTCAAATGCGCAAGTCTAGTCTATAGTCCTTTCAGACTGAAGGTACTATCCTGCAAATGGGTAAGATTGAGAGGTTCCTGTGAAGACACATGCTCTGTTGTGGCCCCCATCTGGTAGAATAGCTTGTCTAAGGAGGTCAGGAAGGCCCCCTACTTTTACTATTCTATTATTAAGGGCCGATGTGGAGCAGTGATTAAAGTATTGGACTAGGATCTGGAGGAGCCAAGTTCAAATCCCCACTTTGCCACAAAAGCTTGCAGAGTGATTTTGAGCCAGTCACATCCTCACAGCCTAACCTACCTCAAAGGGTTGTTGTGAGGATAAAGTGGAAGAGAGGAGAATGATGTAAGATTTTCTGTGTCTCCGTTGGAGAAAAGGCTGGGTAAAAATGGATATATATTTAACTTAAAAGATGTGTTGGGAAAGATGGAAAGTGCCAAACTGCTGCCTAGTAGAGAATTAAGACAGAATTTGATAGACCATTGCTCTGAGAATAAAAGTCATCTTCCTGTTCCTGCCTGGTTCAGCCTTTGCCCACCGGGGGAATATATAGATCCTGTCCTTAAAGACCAACTGACTAAGTCCCCTGCCCGCCTCCTGCCTCCTCCATACAACACTCCAATGCTATTCATCTGCTTCCGTCAGGGTTGTAATATGCACAAAATTACATCTACCTTCAGAAGGTAGACTCCAAAAGGAGTCAGGTGACATGAAATATGCTATCAGAGTTGTGTCAAATTGTTGGAAGTGTAGGACTTAGCACTGTGTCTTAGCCACAGAGAGCCAAAGAGTTAGGTAGGCCAGGAATTGTGTATCCTTCCTTCAAGATCAAGGATCACCCAATTATTGCTCTGTAAGGGGAGACCGTATGTCATTTTTTATTCTCTAGCGATGAATGGATTTTCTATTCTTTCTAAAACCTGCCAAGTCTGATGGACAACAGGTCACAAAGTGGCAAAGGAACATTTCTGCAAAGAAGAGGAAGCAAAAAGTCTTTCCCCTCTCTGAAAACTATTGTCTGCTTCCAGAGTCACAATTTGATGCAGCAGAAGACCAGAATTTAGGCATTCTGGGAGTACTAGAACATTGCAGGAACTTGTCTAAGGGATGAAAGGCTCATAGGTTTGTCCCAAATAAAACTAGGATAACTCCCCCCTCACCCCCGCTTCCTACCAGTGGGATTTTGTAGGTGCCCAGCAGACTGGAGATCTGGATGGGGATTTGAGACTCAGACCCTTCAAGGACTGCCAGCAGGTTCTTCGGACCTCCACAGTGGTAGTTTGGAATATTCTCCTTCCCCAGGAAGAGCAGGTCCAACATGCCATCGTAAGTCTGCCTTGCATCAAAATAGTTGTCGTAGATGTCGTAGCCCAGAGTGACGTTGGGCAAGATCTTGGGATTCTGATTGATCTCCTGAGTGGCAATCAGGAAGGACAAGATAATCATGTATTTCGTGTGTGAAAATCTACCAAAAGGAAAAACAAATTTTCATCTTATACTTCTTGTAAGCATCACAGCAAAAGCCTACTTCTTTCCCAGGAAATAAAAATGTCTGGGTTTTATTCTTAGAACTGTAGTTGTTGTATCTCCTTCTCTGTGCTGAGAGGAAGAGCTTTGTACACAGTGAACAGCTCTCTGGTATTTGCAAACCACTCGAGGGGGGATTCACCCTCCAGTGCTGGAGAAAGAAATTCGTAACTTCCAAAGACTCAAATCCAGGGCTTTTTTTCAGCTGGAACGTGGTGGCACGGAGTTCCGGAACCTCTTGAAAATGGTCACATGGCTGGTGGCCCCACCCCCTGATCTCCAGGCAGAGGGGAGTTGAGATTGCCTTCCATGCTGGAGTGTGGAGGGCAATCTCAACTCCCCTCTGTCTGGAAATCAGGGGGTGGGGCCACCAGCCATGTGACCATTTTCTCCAAGGGCAACTGACTGAGTTCCACCAACTCTTTTCCCAGAAAAAAAGCCCTGCTTAAATCAAATGATTGTTCCAAAGGACCATGAAAAAGAAGAAACATTCATGAGAGAGAGCTTTGATGCTCTTGGACTGTCTTTGCCCAAATCACATTGGAAAGACAGTGCTGGCTTCCATATGGGAATGAGATTTTGTGGTTTCCCCATTGCTGGTATGACTTCAGATAAAGAACAGCAGCAACGAGACTTCCCCATGGCATGTTTCCCCACAGTTTCCCTGCTCCACTCCCCAAGAAGCAGCATTTCCCCCCTGCCCCAGTCCAACAGAGAATTTGCATTTTTTTAAAAAAAACTGCAGTAAAATATTGTTATATTGATATGTTGAATACCTAAGGTATTATAATCTTAAATAGTTCAAAGGAACCTCCGCAGGCTGAAGAAAATGAAATTACATGCAAGGCAGTATCTTGCTGCTCATGCAGCCACAGAATATTCTCCAAAACACAAAATAAGGACATCAAAGAGTCAGTGATTTCTGATGGAAAGAAGTGGAGGGGAGCTGTGAGAGTCAATTAAACTCAGACCAAGTGAAGTCACAGTAAAACATCACCAGACGTTTCTTAATCTTAGGTCCTGGTAGTGTAAAATGTCCTTCCACTGACTGTTGTGATTTTAAAAGACAGACTTAAGTATGTTTATACTTTTTAGCTTAGGGATTGATGGGTTTGTTCAATGGAGACTGGAAGGGCATTACTGATGGCATATAGAATATTGGAAGGTGACTGAATGAATGAACCTGAGATGGCATGGATAGTGTGTTAGGTCCAGAGTGAATATGGGGACACAGTTGGCATTTTGGTTTATTGCAGGTGCTGGTCCCTGAGTCTGTGCCCATTAGTGTGTGTGTGTGATAAGCTGTTTAAGTATGGGGGCTTTCTGTAGACAAGAAAAGGTTTGCCTCCCAATTGGAGGAAAACAGGTGTGTCCCTCCACTGGACAAACAGGTACAAAAAGAATCCACGGACAACCTCACATTGTAATCTCCCGTTGAATCTTCTGTGTCTGAGGTCAGCTACTTTTATGTCAGCAAAGGAATGTCTTGGAAAATGTTCTCCTACTGGTTGTTAAGCATCGTGATTTTTAATACACATTTATGTCCAGCAGGATTTGAGTCCAGTGGCACCTTAGGCACCTACATGATTTTCAGGGTGTAAACTTTTAAGAGTTAGAGCTCATTTCTACAGACATGGGATTATGTTCATTTATTATATTGTCCAAAGTCAGTGCATGGTCAGAAACATAACGATGTCAGACTCAGCAATGCCCTTCTACTCTCTACATTGGACTGTCATGTCAGTTCCTACTCAAAAGAATAAATTCCTTCCTTCCTTCCTTCCTTCCTTCCTTCCTTCCTTCCTTCCTTCCTTCCTTCCTTCCTTCCTTCCTTCCTTCCTTCCTTCCTTCCTTCCTTCCTTCCTTTTAAGAGATTAAAAAGAATCAGAGCAACCTAGAGATCTTTCAACATGGCCTACTGCATACAAGGTGGTGTCTTGCTGCTCATACAGCCTGCGCATCTTCTCCAAAATAACGAATATGGACATAATAAAGAGAATGATCTACCAAAAAAAGGAGCAATGAGGCACTTTGAAACCAGAATCAAGCTAAATTGCATTCAATCCGACAGCAAAAATTGCTTACTGCTTAATTCTGGTAAGGGGAGGCTCCTGAAAGGTGACTGGATGCAGAGAATTAGATTCCAGACATAGGATTCCACCAATGAGGATGTCTCCTGGCCTGTAATAACTTCGCGGTCCATCTATATCCTCAATCAAGTTCAATGGGCATTTTGCTTTCAGCGTCCCACAGACGTTGTTCGGCAGCAGCAATACCACCAGAAGCAGCACCAGCATCCTGCATCTGATCCCTGAAGACCCATCCCCTGTGTCTGCCCCTCAATTTCACTCTCAGCTAGTTAGGAGAGTCCCCCTTCTGAAATCAAGGCAGTGAAGACTCCGAAGCTTCTGATCTGAAAGAGATGATATTCAAGCAAACTGCGGCACAGTTCGCTCCTGCCTGAAATCCCCACCCAGATTGTTGTTGTCACAGGAGGCATTTATGCACCGGAGGAGGTGACCGTGTTTGTCTCTTGATTCTGATGATGTCATTGTTGTTTTTCAAGGTTCTGTCTCTGAAGAAATCCCTCGATGAGAAGAAGAAATCACCATAATGTTCATAATACTAAGGGGGAGAATTGCTGATGCCACCTCCTCCAACTTTCTGCCATTCTGTGCACAGCAGGAGAAAAACATGTTTGTGAGACCTCGCCAATTCCACTCCATGTTCTCTGTTTCAGCCCTGCCTTATGGATTGGCCTGCCTGTTTGGGTTGGAAACAGAAAGACCCCCCACATCCTTTGTTTTCAACTAAGTATGCAAAACTGAATTATTCAACAGGGCTATGCCATCCTAAAGTGGTGGTGGAGAGTGCCCTCAAATCACAGTTGACTTCTGGTGACCTCTGGCAGGGTTTTCATGGAAAGAGACTAACCGAGGTGGTTTGCCATTGCCTGCCTCTGGAACTGTGGCCTTCGTTGAAGGTCTGCCATCCAATTACTAACCAAGGCTGACCCTCTTTATCTTCTGAGATCTGACAAGATCAGGCTCACCTGGGATATCCAGGTCAGGGTACCATCCTAAAGGCAGGCTGGTTTCTCACACCCTGGTGAGCAAGTACATCCTTTTTTGGCAACCATTTCCATGGATAGTGGTTAAAAGGAAGGGCTTTCACATGTCCTCTATGCTGATGAAGTACAAACGGTTGATCAGAATTACTGCAGCAATTCTGGCTACCGGAAATCAGCTCATGAAGACCAAGAGGCATGCCATATCAGGGATTCTGACTTGAAGAAGAGTGGAGAACTACAAGTTCCAGCATGCATTGTCATAGAGGGAAAAAGAGCTTATTTCTCTGACACTAATAAAGATTGATATGGCTATTCTCTGCTAGGGCAGCAGAAGGGCTATAAGGGCTGCACTGTTACAAAACTTCAGAAAGATGCTTTTCAAAGGGACACAGGCTGCGGACTATAGTACTGAGTAGAACAGTTCAGTGTAGAGTTTATAGTGTGCTGAGTATATATTGTCTGTTGCTTTAAGTATAATAAGACTGTGTGATTTTTGCCTCATTTAATGGGTCATCTTAATGGCCATTAGCAGGCACTTCCCATTGGCTCACAAGTGGCCAGCAGGACAGAGAATGGTAGGAAAAAGTGGGATGTCACCAGTGTCCTCCTGACTCGCTGACGTGATTTCTTGTGTACCCAGAAGTGACAACCGCATGTTGCCTAGAAACTCTGGGAGCATTCTAGTATTGTCCAAAAATCTATAATTATATCATAGATTGATGACCAAATACCAGGGAGTCCTCAACCTCCCCTGATGTCATTTCTGGGCATACAGGAAGTGATGTTAGTGCATCACTGGCTCCAGGGGTCATTTAGTAGAGAAAGAGCTGGAGGAACTCATTAGCATAACTCATTAGCATAACTCATTGGCATATGCCACTCCCTTTGATATCACCAGAAGTGTGTCATTAGCCTAACTGATTTGCATATGCCACACCCCCTGACATCACCTATCCTGGCTGTTTTGGACCCAATCCTAGCCATTCAGGGCTAAAATTGGGCTCAAAATGGCAAAAAGGGCCCCTAAATGACCGAAAGCTCCCATCGTCGTCTTATGATCTTCCCAATATTGATAGCCAACAGGGTATATTCAATCGACCAGTGTAACTTAGGCTGGTCACTTCTATCCTTTGGGAGAAAAAGTGATTCCCTTGGGATACTGGCTACTCGAGATGCTGCAGCCGTTATCACTTCCTTAGGATATCCCCTGTTAAAGAGCTCACGTCCCAAAAGATCTCTAGTCCCAACATAGTCATTTTCATCAGTGGCATTCCTGCTCAGTCTCTGAAATTGACAAACTGGAAGATTACATTTAAGGTGCAGTGGGTGGAAAGATTCACAGTGTAGGTACGAGTTTCTGTCTGTAGGCTTACGAAAAGGGCGAACTTGTATCGCGTTATGGGTATTCCTAAAGGTGACAACATCTAAATAGTTGATGCTATCCCTGTGGGACTGCCATGTATACTGAATATGTTCATTCTGGGAATTTAACCAATGCCCCAGTGCATCAACTGACTCTGCCTCAGAATATATGTCTTATGCAAATATGTAGACAAAACAACTTTCTGTACTGGTGTATTGTCGAAGGCTTTCACGGCCGGAGAACGATGGCTGTTGTGGGTTTTCCGGGCTGTATTGCCGTGGTCTTGGCATTGTAGTTCCTGACGTTTCGCCAGCAGCTGTGGCTGGCATCTTCAGAGGTGTAGCTGCTGGCGAAACGTCAGGAACTACAATGCCAAGACCACGGCAATACAGCCCGGAAAACCCACAACAGCCATTTCTGTACTGGGTTCCTTTCTTGTGTGGTTTCTCTTTTTCCCCTCACACCATGTTAGGACTTCTGTCTCTACCTTGTGCCTAGTAGATTTTTATATTTTACTAAAACACAAGTTGCAGAGGCAGATGAAACAGCAAAGAGTGGAAACGGCTGGTCACATCTTGCCTTTTGGCTCCCCCCCCACTATGAAATTTCTTTGGCGTCACCCACCTTCCTGTGTGGAGATTGTCCCTTCTGGACATGGATCACAGTCATAGCAGCAAAATGGCTTCCTTTCCTGAACCTTCTTGGCATATCCCGGCTGGCAGCTCTCAGTACATCTGGAACGGGGCAGGGGCTAACCAGAAAGGCAAACAACAGCAGCTGAGAAACAGCAGAAGTATTTTTGTTGTTGTAAGCAAGCCATATTCAGAAAAGTCTCAACAGGGTTCCAGTCCTGGTTTGGAACTGCTGACTTCAGGCCCTGATTTGAGGGCCGTGCCTTGGAAACAGAACTGCATGAATGGGAGACTTATTTCCACTGCTTCTCGATGACACGAAAGTCAACAGAGAAAGGATCAGAGGCCAGAAGTTACAAATGGGGGGAATGGGTAGCTTTGGAGGGGATGAAGAGGCTATTGAAGGATTTATTGACCTAAGACATGAATCCGTGATTGACAGATGTCTTTGTGGTCCCAGATGCCAGGCACCTCAGGGCAGCATGAAGGCATAAAGGTTTGCAGTGTAAATGGTGTCTGTTGCTTTCCCATCAATAATTATTACAAGAGGGTGAAATGCAAGGACTTGGGGGTGCATCTCATTTTCCCTTCTCCCACTGTTTCCTCTTTCCCTACCCTGAAGGCCCTCTTCCCTGAGAGCCCCCGTAGCCTCTCCCTTTTCCTGCTCCCTCCTCTCCTTCCTACCCACCACCTTGTAATCCTATCGTTCATCTTTCCCTCAGCTTCAGTTGTATTTAGTATTTACATACTTCACTTACACCACAGATTTCTCCACAAAGGGGACCCAAAGCAGCCCGTAGCATTCTCCTGACCTCCATTTTATCCTCACAACAACGCTGTGAGGTAGGCTAGGCTGTGAGTGTCACCTAGTGAGCACCGTGGCAGAGTGGGGATTCAATCAAAGCTCTTCTAGATCCTAGTATGACGAAACTCCAACGTCTACTTCGCATTGGTTTTAGCAGCTGGTCTTGGGGGAGTTATGGAAATTGCATGGTAACAACTAACAAGTCGCACAGTAGTTGATGCTGGGCCTGGCTCCAATGAGTCTTCCCTGTGCTCTGGACCCGCCCCTTCTCTTAATGATAGAAACCAAGGATTGAAGGCTGTCAATACCTTTGCAGTTGCCTAGCAATGGCCACCAATGTCATTTATTTCTAAAGGCTACAAATGCTCCTTTTATAATTTGGGAGTGTGGACTGTGCATATGTTTCTTAGATATTAGATTTTTCTTCAATCCTGGATCTTTTTTCAGGTTTGTGGAAACATCTCTTATTTATCCATGGCCCCAGCCTCTGAATGTAAGTGTCCACTGTTATGGCCATGTTAAGAATTAGATGTATTGATTGGTAGCCTCAAGGTACAATAACATACCACTTATAGTTTGATGTTGTCTTGTAGATTTATAAGTCTATTTATCTAATATCATCGTTCAATGAAGTTTTTGTTTCAAATTGCAAAGAAGTATAGCTTCATTTAGTTGCAGTATAGATGTGAGTGATTCAATATGCCAAAGTAGAGGGGCTGAATTTATTCACAAGAAACTTTCTGCCTCTGTGTGCAGGCTCTCAGGGTGTCAGACTATGGAATCCCAGTTATCTAGAGTTCATCTCCTCCTTCTGCAAGAAGCACAACGTTTCTTGATTCCAAAAGGTTTATTGAAAGACAATGCTCTGGATAGAAGTGTCCATATTCCAAGGACCAGAAAAGCCTTGGCTGAACAAAAGCTTTGTTGAGAATGACACATGAAATGAAAGTAGCAATACATCAAACACCCATTCCCAGCCTCCCTCCTCAGTCCTGTCTGCGAAGGCATGGGAAGACTTGGACGTCAAGGTCTTGACCGGGACGGGCTGATAAGAGTTCTTCGCTCCCATGGATACATACAGCCTGGGCTGCACCTGGGCCTGGAGGGAGGAAGACTAAACAACTACAGCATGTTAATATGGCATAACTCTGGCTAGAGAACTGACAGGCAAACTGACACTCTGACACAGGGATTGGGTGTTCAGAGGGACAATGACTATTCTCACTACAAACATTTTTTTGGGGTGGGAACTTTCCAAACCTAATAGACATTGCAATTTAGCTCAGAGTGTGAATATGCAACCCCTTTTGTATATAAAGTACTATGTATGTGTTTTCTTGCTTTGCCAGAGGTTACAGTCATCTAGTTTATTTCCCATATTCTGATCATTAGTGTATAGAATGCAGACCTAAGAGCATTTCCCTACCATTGAACAAAATAGTAAACCTCATTTGGATTGCTTTGCCAAATGTGGTTGCAATTCCCTGGGTAGCACTATGAAAGTACAGTTCAAGTATTTAAATAGACAAACAAATTTGGAGTGATAATTTGTAACACGTCTTGCTATCAGATCATTCCTGACTTTCCCTGCTGATGTTTCCAGATGAAATGGCCCAGACCAGAAGGGCTTCTCAGCCCTTCTCAGGACATGTTGGCTTTAACCATAAGCTATCCTAAGGAGCTACCATGCCATTCATCTGCATTGGCCAAACAGTGCTCTTCAGGTGTGGTAGATCAGATGCAAGGGCGTGTGCTGTAACATTGGGTCTTGCGACTGGAAAGCAGCATGAAGGTTTTGAATTTAATTGGCCGTGGCTGCTACAAAGACAGGAAACTAGACTTTTGCCTCTGCCAAGTCAAGTCTTCAGGGCCCTTACTGAGAAGTACGACCTTGAAGTTGGGATACCAATGGCTTCATCCTGGCCCGAAAACACTACTATCATTGTTCTCATCTCTGTGCCTTTGACCCATTGTTACATGTTTCCTTGCAGGTTATCTGACTCTGAAGTTCTATCTCAGTAAGGAGCGAGGTAGCACTTACTGGTAAGAAGGAGATGGGACAGTGGCTAAGCCATCTGGCTGATTTGTGCTGGCTGCCCCATCATCTGAACTCGCCTGACTGCTAGCCGTGGCGGGGGAGAGAACGGTGGTGGCAGGCAGCCCCTGCCTGCCCCAGAGGCAGTTGCCCAGAAAACTACTCTTGACCAGGTGTTTGTAACTACCTGCTCGTTTTCTCCCTTAAAGGTAAAAGCAGCCTGAGGCAGAGCACATCCTCACCAGAGGGTCTTGCATCAGCCAGTCACTGCTGCCGCCACCGCCGCTCTCTACTATGTGCATCTTCTCAGATGTTGGAGTGTGGGCTTTGCCTCAGCCATGGATCAAGGCAAAGCCCACATGTGTGTCTTTCTCTTGCAGGCACATCCTGAGCATGTCTGCTGCCTTCCCCACCCCCGTAATCCTCTGGGAGTGACATTTGGATCCAGCCCAGGAAGCAATATCTCACAGCAGTCCGCATCTCAGCCTCACTGCTGGGAGTGCAAAAGGAGGGCTGTACAAAATGCCTTGGCTCCCTTTCCAGCCTGGAAACAATGGCACTTTTCCAGTTTAATAAAACCAGTTGACAAACAACAAACTCCTGTGTTCGCATGCCTGACTGACCCCTCTCCCAACTCCCTTCCTGACCCATTAGCTCCTCTCCCAATTCCCTGTCACACATGTCCTCTTAAATACCCCTGCAAATGTATCAAGTGGTGCCCTGTTTAGCCTCCCTGCCCTCTTCCCACCCCCCACCCCTGGCCAATGTAATGTTAGGCAGGGGGTGGGAATTGAACTGTGACCCATGAATGTGTGTGGGGAGGCAATGAGGACTTTCAATCTCTGATAGTATGAGCGGCTGGCATCTGATAAGCCAGGAAGCTGTTCGCTCTTCGCTGCAGGTGGAAAGCTGCTGCCAGGGGTGGGGGTTGTGTTTGCGGAGGCAGGGATGGACTCGGCGTGGGGAGGGTCTGTCAGTTCACTCTGGGGGGGCATCTCCTCAGTACTGAGACATGGCTGTCACGGTCTGTCCCCCCCCTCCCCCATTCTCGCTTTGTAGAGATGCAGG